>NC_058524.1:389748528-390374778 GCF_904849725.1 Hordeum vulgare subsp. vulgare
ATCAGATAGGACTGGACGATGTTTCCATCTGTATGGGCCCTGTTATGAACATAACCCATCATAGAAATTCATCCTTTCAAACGCGAACATGGTATGCAAGAATGTCAGTTCAAGGTCTTTACCGTCAGAAACAATATGAACTAGGAGATGGACCATCACATCAAACAATGACGGTGTGAAATATATCTCAAGCTCACATAGTATTGTGATGATCTCCTCTTGTAGTCGCTTGATGTGGCACACACTAATTGACTTTCTAGAGGGAACATCGAAAATGTTGCAGAATTCAAGAAGTGTATTGTGGACGTGATCATCCATTATCCCTCTTAGAGCTACCAGAAATAATTGTGTCATCATCACATGGAAATCATGTGACTTCATGTTGCTAAACCTTGGCTTTTTTGTGTCAAGATATCTGCGTATGAGCCCCGTGTAACCAGAAGGAACTTTGATGCCGTCAACGCACTTGAAGATTTGATGAAGCTCACGATCATCGAGCGTGAAGCAAGCTGGGGGCAATAATCTTGTTTGTTTTTCAACACGGTTTTGCCGTTTTTGTCACATCGGCTATGGCGATGTTTTTGCCTTTGGCCGTCTCCTTGGTTGTTTTAAGGGATGCGGGTTGGGTCTCTTCCCTAATACCTATATCTTTCAAGTCTTGGCTTGCCCTGGTACCATCTTCACTTTTTTCTCGCATGTCAAATTCTGTGCCAAGCAAACTCTCACAAATATTTTTTTGATATGCATCGTATCAAGAGAATGCAGCGAACTGAGTAGTGCCCAATATTTCAAGCCCCAGGAAACATTCTTTCTTTTCCATACTTTTAGCAGCCTTTTCTCAGAGGCCTTCTTTTTGTTCCTTCCTAGCTTCAGGCAATCTTTCCAGTTCTTCAACATCTCAAGGATTTCTTCTCCACTCCTATTATGTGGTGGCCCTTGATGACCCACAAGTATAGGGGATCAATCATAGTCCTTTCGATAAGTAAGAGTGTCGAACCCAACGAGGAGCAGAAGCCTCTGATAAACGGATTTCAGCAAGGTAATAAATGCAAGCACTAAAAGTAGCGGTAACAAGTGATGGTGTAGCGAGGTGAAACGTAGCAAGCAAAAAGTAACAAGTAACAAGTTGTAGCAACGGTGCAGCAAGTGGCCCAATCCCTTTTGTAGCAAGGGACAAGCCTGAATAAAGTCTTATAGGAGGAAAAACGCTCCCGCGGACACACGGGAATTTCTTTCATGCTAGTTTCATCATGTTCATATGATTCACGTTCGTTACTTTGATAGTTTGATATGTGGGTGGACCGGCGCTTGGGTACTGCCCTTACTTGGAAAAGCATCCCACTTATGATTAACCTCTCTCGCATGCATCGGCAACTACAAAATAAGAATTAAGAAAAAGTCTAACCATAACATTAAACTAGTGGATCCAAATAAGCCCCTCACGAAGCAACGCATAGACTGGGGTTTAAGCTTCTGTCACTCCAGCAACCCATCATCTACTTACTACTCCCCAATGCCTTCCTCTAGGCCCAAGTATGGTGAAGTGTTATGTAGTCAACGTTCACATAACACCACTAGAGGAAAAGACAACATACAGCATATCAAAATACTGAACGAATATCAAATTCACATGACTATTATCAGCATGACTTATCCCATGTCCTCAGGAACAAAAGTAACTACTCACGAAGCATAATCGTTATCATGATCAGAGGTGTAATGAATAGCATCAAGGATCTGAACATAAAATCATCCACCAAGTAATCCAACTAGCATCAACTACAAAGAGTAATTAATACTACTAGCAACCTTACAAGTACCAATCGGAGTTGCGAGACGAAGATTGGTTACAAGAGATGAACTAGGGATTGGAGAGGAGATGGTGCTGATGAAGATGTTGATGAAGACGCCTCCCCTCCGATGAGAGGAGTGTTGGTGATGGCGACGATTTCCCCCTCCGAGAGGGAAGTTTCCCCGGCAGGATCGTCCTGCCGGAGCTCTACATTGGATCTGCTCAAGTTCCGCCTCGTGGCGGCGGCGAAACCACGAAAAAGCTCCCGAATGATTTTTTTTCTGGACCAAAACCTTCATATATCAAAAGAGGGGGGCTAGTGGGCCATCAGTCACCCCACAAGCTTGCCCTCCACCGCCAGGGGGGTGGCGGTGGCAGGGCTTGTGGAGCCCTGGTGGCCCCCCTCCGGTACTTCTTTCGCCCAGTATTCTTTATATAATCCCAAAAAAATCCACGTAACTTTTCAGGGCATTTGGAGATGTGCAGAATAGTGGACTAAGATTTGCTCCTTTTCCAGTCCAGAATTCCAGCTGCCTGAATTCTCCCTCTTCAATTAAACCTTGCAAAATAAGAGAGAAAAGGCATAAATATGGTACCACAAAGTAATATAACAGCCCATAAAGCAATAAATATCGACATGAAAGCATGATGCAAAATGGACGTATCAACTCCCCCAAGCTTAGACCTCGCTAGCGAAAACCAAGCTCCATAAACATGTCCACATGTTGAGGGACGAAGGTGTCAATAAAACATAATACAGACATGAGGGCATCATGATCACACATAGAACAGCAATACAACATAAAGATTCTTATGGGAAAGTAATAATTCCTTCACAAAGCAAAGGGTGAAGCAAAAACCTTACCGAGAAGTAACCAACAATAGTCCATAGTCATTGAAGCAATTGCAATTTATCACAACATCAGAAAGAGTCAAATAAGAGCTTGTAAGGCAAACCCACATACTCAATCATCTCTTTTGTTTTCCACAATTGTTACAACTGACGTGGTACTCATGGTGTCAAAGTTTCAGCTGGACACAGAGGAAGATAGGGGCTTATAGTTTTGCCTCCCAACGATTTACCTCAAGGGTAAAGTCAACAATAATAAAGCATAAGTACTCCACTCTAGGTTGATATATGAATATAGATCTTTCCCAAACATGTGACGGTAGCCAAGAAAAAGGCAAAAATAGGGAATTGGTGAAGATCACCATGACTCTTACAAGGGCAAAAAGTAAAGGTACAAGATAGGCCCTTCGCAGAGGGAAGCAGAGGTTGTCATGCCCTTTTGAGGTTTGAATGCGTGTCCTCTTAGTGCGGAGGAACATCACTTTATATTGCCTCCTGTGATAAAGAACTTTATTATGCACTCTGTCGCTTTTATGTCTTCCTCATCACAGGTTCGTACAAAGATTATTTTCCACACACTAATAGATCGTACATATTAGAGAGCAATTTTTATTTCTTGCACCGATGACAACTTACTTGAAGGATCTTATTCAATCCATAGGTAGGTATGGTGGACACTCATGGAAAAACTGGGTTGGAGGTTTATGGATGCACAAGTAGTATCTCTACTTGGTGCGGGAGTTTTGGCTAATAAGAGGTGGAAGCAATCGTCACATGTTAAGGGATCTCTAATCATATAACATTATTTGGAACCAAGAAAACACAATTCATTATGTTGTCTTCCTTGTCCAACATCTACTCCTAAGCATGTAATAGTTTGGTGAGTGCTCACAATTGGAAAAAGTGTCTAAGATGATATATTTATATGTGAACCTCTCTTTCCTTATTACTTCATATTAATTGCAAAAATGACTAAGGTCTATGTTGATTTATTCTCAACAAGTATCAATCATCATACGTGTCATATGTGAAGCTATCACTTTCCATAAGATCGTCTCATGATCTTTCATGCTATCGTTCTTTTCATACTTTTGATCATGGCACAAAGCAAAGCCCTTGACTAAGATACTCTTTATTATATAGCTCGTAAGCTCGAATACACCGGGGGAGAGACAAAAGCAAAAGACTCAAACTAAACACTAAAGACTTATTCCTCTAAGAGAAGAAATAAAAACTGAAAAGGAAAGAACTAAAACAAAGGTAAAAGCAAAAGATATAAAGGTGATACGATACCAGGGCAACTCCCCCAAGCTTGGCAGAAGCCAAGGGGATTGCCCAAACCAATGCTTAGTTGTCTTCCTTTGGTGGTGAAGGTGGTGAAGTTGTTGGAGTAGTCTGATCCTCCGTCTTCCAAGGCATAGGTGCTCCATCATGGCAGGATGAACGAGTCGCCAGAATCCTCAAATCTGCAGCCAACCTTATTGATTTAAATCTGTACTCATACTCACAGTTTTGGTTCTGCAGGTCATAGATCTCGCCCTGAAGTTGATCAACCCTGTCATAGAGCATGGAGAGGTGTTTCCCAATGTCAATGGCATCCATCTTGTGATTGCTGGTGAACTCCGTGATCATCCTGTGGTTGGCGTTGAGTCCACGCTCCACCATCCCTTGGCACTTGAAGACTTGTTGCTCCATTGCTTCGAGCCTTGTCTCCATGCTTCCGGTCTTCTTAGGCCCCTCAACATCACGGATGTGCAACATCCCCTCGCTCATCTTGATAGATTGAGGGTGTTTCAGCACTTCCCTGAGGTAGGGATTGATGACCTTCTCGAAGATCTTGTCCTTAGGAGAGTTTGGGGAAGTCATGATGATCTAGATCTGTCATAGAAACAGGCTCGAAACGAAAACAGAGGAAAACTGCGCGATACGGAGATCAAAACCTTCGCGCGAGTATATATTGATTTTTGCTGGACCAGAAGGAGTGCTCCGTAAGAAAACGGAGTCCGGGAGGCACACGAGGTGCCCACAAGCTTTCCCTCCGCCACCAGGGGGTAGGGGGCGGTGGCAGGGCTTGTGGCCGCCTCGTGCTCTCTCCGGACTGCTTTTTATTTTTCTAATTTTCCAAAAATTCCAAAACGAAGGAAATTTCCTATTGGAAAAGCATCGGAGTCCAATTTCTTACCGAAACAGATACCTCTTTGTTTTCAGGGTCTGAAATAGGGTGATAAACATCCCTTATGTACTACTCTGGAGTTATGACATTGATGATATTGGTCTCAACATTTATGTGAGTAACAGAGATGTAATGGTTGATTCTTTGCCCATTTACCACTCTAGAAAAATTTCCTTCTGTGTTATTGATTTTGATGGCACCGGAACGATATACTTCCTCGATAACATAAGGACCTTCCCATTTAGAGAGAAGCTTGCGTGCAAAGAAACTCAAACGAGAATTGTATAGCAAGACATAATCACCTACATTGAACTCTTGTTTCTGTATTCGTTTGTCGTGCCATCTCTTAACCTTTTCCTTGAACAACTTGGCATTCTCATATGCCTGGGCCCTCCATTCATCTAACGAGCTGATATCAAACAACCGCTTCTCACCGGCAAGTTTGGAATCGAAGTTGAGCTCTTTGATTGTCCAATAAGCTTTGTGTTCCAGCTCAAGAGGTAAATGACAGGCCTTACCATAAACCATTTTATACGGTGACATGCCCATGGGATTCTTATAAGCAGTCCTATAAGCCCATAGTGCATCGTCAAGTTTGCTAGACCAATTCTTTCGAGATCTATTAACGGTCTTTTGTAAGATCAATTTGATCTCCCTATTACTCAACTCCACTTGACCACTAGACTGAGGATGATAAGGAGATGCAACTCTATGGTTGACATCGTACTTAGCGAGCATCTTGCGGAAAACACCATGAATGAAGTGTGAACCGCCATCAGTTATCAGATATCTAGGGACACCAAATCTTGGGAATATGACTTCTTTAAGCATCTTAATGGAGGTGTGGTGATCAGCATTTTTAGTGGGGATAGCTTCTACCCACTTAGTGACGTAATCCACAACAACTAAGATGTGAGTGTGCCCATTGGAACTCGGGAAGGGTCCCATATAATCAAAGCCCCAGACATCAAATGGTTCAATGACAAGTGAATAGTTCATAGGCATTTCCTGACGCTTACTAATGTTCCCTATTCTTTGGCATTCGTCACAAGACAAGACAAACTTACGGGCATCCTTGAAGAGAGTGGGCCAATAGAAACCTGATTGCAATACCTTATGGGCAGTTCTATCTCCAGCGTGGTGTCCTTTGTAGGCTTCGGAATGACACTTCTGCAGGATCTGTCCCTGTTCGTGTTCAGGCACACAACGTCTAATAACACCATCTACTCCTTCCTTATAAAGGTGAGGATCATCCCAAAAGTAGTGTCTCAAATCAAAGAAGAATTTCTTCTTTTGCTGATAGGTGAAACTGGGTGGTATGTATTTGGCTACGATATAATTTGCGTAATCGGCATATACCACGGTGCACTATGTGAAGTGCGGATGACATTTAATTGCTCATCAGGAAAGCTGTCATCAATAGGTCATGGGTCATCAAGGACATTCTCTAGCCTAGACAAGTTATCTGCTACAGGGTTATCAGTACCCTTTCGGTCAACGACGTGCAAATCAAATTCCTGTAGCAAGAGAACCCATCTGATCAGCCTAGGTGAAAGGATCGATATGGTTGACTTGAGGGGGGTGAATAGGAAACGACCACTTTTTAATTAATCTTAGCAAGTTAAGGTAAACAACATATGGGTTCACAAATATTACAACAATGGGGTGAACCCTAATGAAGCTAATAACGAGAGCTACTAAGACAAGTAAGAGATAGACGACAACATAAGCATACACAAAGTAAAGGTTAGAGATAACCACAAGTGGAACCGATGGAGACGAGCATGTGTTACCGAAGTTCCTTCCCTTTGACAGGAAGTACGTCTCCGTTGGAGCGGTGTGGAGGCACAATGCTCCCCAATAAGCCACTAAGGCCACCGTATTCTCCTCACGCCCTCACACGATGCAAGGTACTGTGATTCCACTATAGGTGCCCTTGAAGGTGGGGACCGAACCTTTACAAACAAGGTTGGGGCAAAGTCCACACAAAGCTTGGAGGCTCCAACAAGACCACGAAGCTTCACCACAATGGAATGTGGCTTCGAGGTGACCTCAGCCGTCTAGGATGCTCAAACACCCAAGAGTAACAAGATCCGCAAGGGATTGGTGGGGTAATCAACTTTTCTCTTGGTGGAAGTGTGGATCTAGGCCTTCTCAACCAATCCCTAAAGAATCAACAAGTTTGATTGGCTAGGGAGAGAGATCGGGCACTTTTCAGCTTAGGGAGCAACAATGGAGCTTGGGACGGTAAGAGATAAGGTTCCACAGCTAGAAGAACCCTTTATATAGTGGGGGGGGGGGGAATCCAACCATTTTCCCACTCTCAGCCCGAGTCTAGCGGTACTACCGCTGGATGCAGCGGTACTACCGCTAGTACTCCAGCAGTACTACCGCTGGCTGCAGCGGTACTACCGCTGGGCCCCTGGTAGTGCATACGCACTACCACCGCCAAGAAAGTCTTCGCAAAAAGGTCCGTCCACGTACAACCGCTAGGCAGGCGGTACTGAGCTCCTGGAGCGGTGCTACCGCTGACCAGGGGCGGTACTACCGCCAGCTAGCGGTACTACCACTGTCTGCAGCGGTACTACCGCTAGCACTCCAGCGGTACTACCGCTAGGGCTAGCGGTACTACCGCTTGGCCGAGCGGTACTACCGCTGGGGGACCATTTGCACAGAAGAGGGAAACACAAAGGCGGGAGCCACTCCAAAGATGCTGGCAAGGGGAAAATATGTGAAGTGTGCGTGTGCAAAGAATGATTCCACCCAAACCTTTCCACTACGGTTCCCCTCTTAATAGTACGGCTTTCCTATGACTCAATTAAAGAGAATCGTAGAGAACGCCGACCTTCTGTTCCACGAATGAGGGGGCGAGTCGTCTTGAGCCGTTGACGTGTGTTATCTGAAATCTTAATCACACACGGTTAGTCCTTTGCTGTACTGTCATCAATCACCAAAATTACTTAGGCATAAGCTATGCCCCAACAATCTCCCCCTTTTTGGTGGATTGATGACAATACCGGATTTGCACAGAGAATAATATGAGAACTAAAAGATAGAGATATATGACAAAAAGGAGCATATGACTCACAACATATGATGGCAATAAATCTCTCACAAGTTCATGTCTCACAAAAGGTAGAAAAATAGAAGCAAACCAAGTTCGTAGCAAAACACGAAAGATAAGAAAAGCAAAGTAAAGTTCGACTCTCAAAGCAAATCCTAGACTCTCTCCCCTTTTGGCACAAGACACCAAAAAGAGGCACACCTAACGCCACAGGTGGTTACTCCTCATCCTCAGCATCGCCAGACTCGTCCGTACCCTCCGGATCGTCCTGCTCCTCCTCTTCCTCCTCAGCGCCAGACCACTGGTAACCTTGAGCCCGCATCCAAGTAGCCTCTGGAGTTATGTCGACCTCTGATCCACTGGAGATGTCAACATCAAGAGTCCTTAGGACACGCTTGTGCCTCTGACGGTTCTCCTTCTGAGCCACGTGCGTCTGGTACTAGCCCTTTGCCTGCATACAGAAGAGAGTCTTCATCTTATCCTGCAGTTTGATGGCCCAAGATGACATGGTAGAAGAGCGGGACTGAGAGGCGGTTCCTCTGTCAGCAGCAGTCTCTGTGTCAGTGTCCATGTGCTGAGAGGAAGTTGATGGGTTGGCCCATTTATCCTTGACGCGAAGCTTGACATGATCGTGCACAATGTAATCAGCCTGAATGTATAACTCCTCCTGCGGATAGGTGTCTTGCCACTTCTGACGGATATAAGCAAATAGATAGGGCCCGTAGATGGGAACCTTGCGCATCATGATGCAGTTCCAGAGCTCAGTGAACATCACATCAGAAATATCAAGAGGGGCAGACTCCTTAGTCACAGCCTCCTCACAGAGCAGTAGCATCTCAGCCAGAGAGCCATGTACCTCGTCGAAGTTGCCAATGCGAGGAAAGAGGGTGTTGCGGAAGATCCGATGCATAATGTCCAGATGCGTGGGGACCACACCTCTCTTCACGTAGAGTTGTTGCAATCTGTCCTTGGCGGAAGCCCTATCAGTGGTAGCTGCGGCATGAGGACGCGACCCAAGTGGAGTGTCAGCGCCCCTGGAAATCAACCTTGAGGAATGCCATGAATTCATGCCAGGTACCGGTCATCTTCTGAGTCCCAGTCATCCACACCATGGAGCGCTCGTCATCAGGCGAGAAGTGAACAGTGACATAGAACTGGGAAACAACATTGGGGTCAAAGTCTGTCTTGAAAGATATGATATCCTTGATGGCCAGTTTGTCAATCAGAGAAAGAGCATCAACAAAATAGTCCATGTTCCGCTGAAGGTGAGCCAGGTCAATCCACTGAACGGGGACAAAGTTCTTCTTGAAATGGTTGATGATATCACGGTAGATCCCGCGGTGATCCCTTGTCCACACATGCTCGACATTCTTGATCACAGCCCGCTCTTGGAGATAATGGTTTTGGGTGCGGAACCGCAGAAAATCCTTAGGGGGCATGGTGCGGACGTTGATCCCCTTATCCTTGTGAGCGGTCTTCTTGAAGGCCTGCTTTTTGGGTTGCAGACCTAAAGTGGCGGAACCCTCTAGAGCCTCTGGATTGTGAAAATGCTTGGACTGTGTGTCCCGTGGGGGGTTCGAGCGGCGAGCACCACGTGTGAGACAAAACACACACCGAAAACGAGCGACAAAGAGGAGTCAAGGCAATGAACAAGAAAAAAAACAGAAAAGTAAACACTCATTGCCAAGCACAGAGATGAGTACACACAGAGTCCTCCTGGCGGTAGTACCGCTACCCCTGGCGGTAGTACCGCTGGGGTCCTAGCGGTAGTACCGCTACCCCTGGCGGTAGTACCACTACCCCTGGCGGTAGTACCGCTGGGGTCCTAGCGGTAGTACCGCTACCCCTGGCGGTAGTACCACTACCCCTGGCGGTAGTACCGCTGGGGTTTGATTTTCAGATATGTAATAAAAATAGACCCCATAGATATGGCTACACGAATTTTAGGAGGGGCATGGGCTGTGTATGAACATTAAGAACTCCACCACAGCCCTAATCACAAGAGGATCAAAAGTACCATCTAAATAAGCACATGCCTAGTCAAGAGAGAGAAAGTTTTAGATCTAATCCAAACATAGTTAAGTGCTTGATCTAAAACATGTAAATCCTAGGGCATGGCAAAATAAACAGCACAGATTCATAGGACCTACACTCCCCTCAAATATCTCCTACATGCCATCCAAGAACAAGGCACAATATCAAAGACATGGATCCAAAACACCAATGCTCCTAACCCTAGAACAAGAACATCAACCAAGAGAAGAAGGAGAGGAGCTTTAACGGGGTCCATGGCACTTGGAGGAGGAAGGAGAAGTGAAGCAAACCCTCCAACTCAACGGAGAGAAGGAGCTCCATGTATAGAGATCGAAATAGGAGGAGTTCGGGTTGGGGAGGGAGGAGCCGCGAGGAAGAAGAAAGAGGCAGCAAAAAACGGGCTCCCCCTCCTTTATATAGCCCAAGGGGTACGGGCCAGCGGTAGTACCGCTGTGGTACTGGCGGTAGTACCGCTACGTGGTGGTAGTACCGGTGGCTGCAGCGGTAGTACCGCTGGGGTCCTGGTGGTAGTACCGCTCCCCCTGGCGGTAGTACCGCTCCCTCTGAGACAGCCCAAAAAATTTCCTAGTTAGGTCGTGGTAGATTGGGATCCTGGCGGTAGTACCGCTATCCCCAGCGGTAGTACCGCTGGGGTCCTGGCGGTAGTACCGCTGCAAATGTCACAACGGGACCTAGGAGAAGAGAATAACGTGGGCAAATGACAAGTAAGTGGAAAAAGAAGATAGCACCAGAAATATATACTGACTTGTCATTTTATGTCCTTTCTCCGATATGAGAGAAAGGTGGGGGCGGTGGCCGAGGCCACCTATGTTTGAGACAAAGGTATGACACCGCGAAGAATTATCCTTGGGTTCATGACCAATGCTCGTCTTTGAAGCACAAGTGCCATTTAGCAATGGCTAAAGTGAAAGACTAGATCGATTTATGCATAATGGGGGGGAGGAAAAGTTCATTGAGAGAACAACACTCCCGCTATGTCCATGCCTACATCTAGACCAAGATAGAATGCATAGTGAGGTGCAACATGCCTATATTCAATCCACATTACTTGAATCAATGATATTTAGCTCATGCCTTAACTCCCGGAACCTTGCTTCACCTAGAGGCTTAGTAAAAATATCTGCAAGTTGCTCTTCAGTGTGGATGAAGTGAACCTCAATATCACCTAGCTTGATATGTTCATGAATGAAGTGATGAAGAATATCAATATGCTTGGTTTTGCTATGTTGCACTGGGTTGAGGGAAATCTTGATAGCACTTTGATTGTCACATAGAATAGGCACTTTGTCACAAGTGACACCGTAATCCTTTAAAGTTTGCCTCATCCATAGCAATTGTGCACAACAACTTGCAGATGCCACATACTCAGCTTCGGTGGATGATAGAGAGACGCAATTCTGCTTCTTTGAAGACCAACTTACCAATGAGCGACCAAGGAATTGGCATCCTCCAGAAGTTGACTTCCTCTCCACACAATCTCCTGCCCAATCTGAGTCAGAATAACCAACTAGATTGAAGTTTGCTCCTTTGGAATACCAAAGACCAAAGTTTGGGGTATGAGCCAAATATCAAAAGATTTGCTTAACAGCCATATAATGACTTTCTTTTGGTGCGGATTGAAACCGTGCACATATCCCTACACTCAACATAATATTCGGTCTAGATGCACAAAGGTAAAGGAGGGATCCAATCATGGAGCGATATACCTTTTGATCCACTGCTTTACCATTGGGATCACTGTCAAGCTTGCATCTTGTTGGCATGGGGAACTTGACCGGTTTGACATCTTCGAGCTCGAATCGTTGGAGCATGTCTTGAGTGTACTTGGCTTGTTTGATGAAGGTCCCTTCTAGGCCTTGTTTAATCTCAAACCCGAGGAAGAACTTCAACGCTCCCATCATGGACATCTCAAATTTCTCAGTCATTAGTGCAGCAAATTCTTCATTGAAGGAAATGTTAGGAGAGCTAAAGATAATATCATCAACATATAGTTGGCATATGAACAAATCCCCTTTAACCCTCTTAGTAAAAAGAGTGGGATCTATCTTCCCAATTTCAAACCCATGATCATGTAACAACTCAGTAAGATACTCATACCACGCACGTGGGGCTTGTTTAAGGCCATAGAGTGCCTTATTAAGTTTGTACACATGATTGGGGAGCTTGGGATGTTCGAATCCCGGGGGTTGTTTGACATAGACCAATTCATTTAAAGGACCATTAAGAAAGGCACTTTTCACATCCATTTGTTGTAATTTGAAGTTATGATGAGAAGCAAATGCAACCAACATGCGAATAGATTCTAGACGAGCAACAGGGCAAAGGTTTCACCATAGTCGATAACCTCGACTTGGGAGTAGCCTTGAGACACCAATCTTGCCTTGTTTCGAATCACAATCCCATTGGCATCTTGCTTGTTCTTGAATATCCATTTGGTCCCGATGACATTATGTTCCTCGGTTGGCCTAGGCACTAAATCCTAGACTTGGTTGCGCTCGAAGTTGTTAAGTTCTTCATGCATGTCCATAAGACAATCCTCATCATCGAGCGCTTCCTGTACCTGTTGAGGTTCACAATACGAAACAAACGCGTGATGCTCACAATAATTCCAAATCTGTTGACGGGTGGATACTCCCCTTTTCAAACTGCCAAGTACATTCTTCATAAGATGTGACTTGACTCTCAGCTTGTTTGCAATCTTGGTTGCTCGACGCTCCAAGAGATCTTCATTGGATAACGGGGGAGCATCGACTTGTTTCTTTTATTGCCCTTGTGTCTTGAGCCTCCCTTGGCACCGGCGGTTGGTGCTGCATAAGGGAATTGTGAGACAGTATCCTCATCATCTTGTCCTTCGACTTGAGCAGGTTCACTAGTTTGTTATTGTATTTGTGGTTGCTCTTGATCTTGATCTTGTGCTTCTACTTGGTCTGGATCTCGTGGTTGCACTTGATCTTGATCATGAGCAGGTTCGGAGTCTTGGGAGAGTGCTTGAATATCATGAGACACATCACCATTGTTGGGCAATTTATCTTGACCTTGAGCTTGTTCATTTTGTTGAGAGTCTTCTCTTTGTTCATCGGAGCGTGTGGGGCTTGTGGAGGTGATGGCTCCACTTGAGTAGAGCATTGTCCTTCTCCTTCGGCCACAAGGGGTTCCTCAATGGGGAGTATTTGACCAATCCCCATTCTTCTTATGGCTTGCGGAGGAATTTCATCACCTACATCACAAAGACCACTTTGCTCCACTTCGGAGCCATTATTTTCATCAAACTCCACGCTACACGTCTCCTCAATGAGTCCGGTGGACTTGTTGAGGACACGGTAAGCATGAGAGTTTGTAGCATAACCAACAAAGATGCCCTCATGTGCTCTAGAATCAAATTTAGCTAAACGTGCACCTTTCTTGAGAATGAAACACTTACAACCGGATAAACGGAAGTACTTGAGATTGGGTTTGTTTCCAGTTAGAATCTCATACGGAGTCTTGGTCAAGCCTTTGCGGATATAGAGCCGATTGGATGCATGACATGCTGTGTTGATGGCCTCTGCAGAGAAGTTATATGGAGATTTGAATTCTGCCATCATTGTCCTTGCAGCGTCTATCAAGGTCTGGTTCTTCCTTTCTGCCACGCCGTTTTGTTGAGGGGTATATGGTGCAGAATATTGGTGTTTTATTCCCTCATCACCTAGAAACTCATCCAAGGTGTAGTTCTTGAACTCGGTGCTGTTGTCACTTCTAATCATCAAGATCTTTGCTTCATGTTGACGTTGGGCTTCATTAGCAAAGTTGATGACAGTTTGTTGAGTTTCACTCTTCTTTTTGAAGAAATATACCCAGGTATATCTTGAGTAGTCGTCAACAATCACCAAGCAATACTTTCTGCCTCCAAGACTATCAAATGATGAAGGGCCAAACAGATCCATATGGAGAAGCTCCAATGGCCTCTCAGTGTCGTTGGACGATGAGCAGTTTCATGAATCTTTCCTTCAATGCAGGCACTGCAAACATGATCTTTAACAAAACTCACATTTGTTAGTCCACGAATATGGTCCCCGGTCAGAAGACTTTGCAAAGATCTCATATTGACATGAGCTAAATGGCGATGCCAAAGCCAGCCCACATCAACTTTAGCCGTTAAACATGTCGCGGTCTTAGTGGGTCGCTTTGAGAAGTTCACCACATAAAGACCATTTTCGACATATCCAACATATGCTACTTTAAGAGTCTTGCTCCTCAGGAGGACCACAGTATTAAGATTAAAGAATGTGGAAAAACCCATAATTGCAAGTTGATGAACCGAAAGTAAATTGTAGGCAAGTGACTCAACAAGCATGACCTTCTCAATAGATAACTCTTGAGAGACGACCACCTTATATGAGGATGCATCGGCGAATTGGACATGGGTGGGCATAGATGGTGAAGGATGCACATCCACCACTAAGTCCTTGCTTCTGGTCATATGATTTGTTGCTCCACTATCGAGCAACCATGACACCCCACCGGAAGCAAACTCCTGCAATAGATCAAGGCTTGGTTTTAGGTACCCATTTTTAATGGGTCCTTTCATGTTAGAGACAAGGGAATTAGGAACCCAGATAGCCCATTCAATATACTCATCGTAGGAACCAACAAATCTGGCATAAACATGCCCATCACTAGCACAACATAAGACATAAGAAGAATTGAGTTTGTCGGCTGTGTTAGTAGGAATGGTTTTGCCCTTCTTGAGGTTTCCATAGTCCACCTTGTTCCTGTTCACCTTCTGAGTCCCCTCACCCTCTTTGAAAAAGATGTCCATGAGGGTAGGAGATCGTTTGTTCTTGTTCCTCCTTTTACCTTTTGACTTGGAGGTAAGTCCAAGTCCCTCCTTTCCTACAACACCTTTTTGAGTGCTCAAGAGGTCGTTCAGGCTCTTCTCACCTTGTATGCATGCCACAAGGCCCTTCTCAAGTTTCTCCTTTAACTTGGCATTTTCCTCCACAAGATGTACATGCTCACAACAGGGATTAGTTGCACAAGCATTATCAATTAACACAAAGGTAGGACAAGTAGAGATCTCCTTGGTAAGCTTTGCTTGGAGTTGATCATGAGACTCTTTCAAAGAGAAATGAACACCTTTCAAGACCTTGTGGGCCTTGTCAAGTGTGTCAAACTCCTCTTTGAGTCTGTCATGGCCAACCCCAAGAGCATACTTTTCAGACTTAAGCATACGAGTAAGAACAACATCATGATCTAGTTTCTTTTGCATTTTAGCGCAGTCATCGTTAGATGACTCCTCAAGAGCCAAACGAAGAGTGCGCTCCTTTTCTAGAGCAGTAGATAATTCAGCAATTTCATCGGCATAGTCATGACTGTGTCCCTGAAGCTCGGAGATGGTCTCCTCATGAGACTCAATGAGGTCAGTGGCCTCACCCAGTTGTTCCAAGAGAGCAGCAAAGTGCTTCTTCGGTTCTCCCTTAATAGTGCACAGAAACTTGTCAAGATCATGCTCATTAAGTTCCCCAACATCACTATCATCAACACAATTTAACAATGAAGGAGTAGTAGCGATGTTGGTCTTAATGATGGGAGTTACCTGATTAATACCTTTTTCCATGAGGCACTTGGTGATGTGGTTCTCGTTGGGGTCGTTGAAGAGAGACACCTTCTAGGGAGAGGTAGTGGCAATAGAAACAGTTGCCGTTGCCACTGTATCATCATCATCATCATCATCATCGGAAGGGTACTCTTCAAGGGCCACCATCCCTTTTGGGTGGGGTTTCTTCACAAAGTTGTTCTTGATTGGAAATGATTTGGTTTTGTCTTTGCGAATGAGCTTGCCCCCGTTGTCTTCCCTTTTCTCATAGGGACATTCAGCCACGAAGTGACTCACGTTACCATAGTTATAACATGTCCTTACTCGTTGTTTGGGTTTGAAACCACTCGAGTTGTTCTTGGTGAAGGTGGGTCTTGAGTTCCACTTGTTGCCCCAGAATTGCCTTGATGCCAAAGCCATGTGCTCATGATAGGCATACTTTGTGTCTTCGGGGCAGCTCTCCTCTTCCTCATCCTCTTCTTCTTCTTCAAGCATTGCTTTTGCTTTCAACGCAAGGTTGGGTGAAGTTGTCTTTGAGCGAACACGAGCAAGTGCATTGTCGGCTGTTTCGTTCATGATTGACATTGCAATGAATTCATCCAACACCTCACTGGAAGACAAGGAGTGGAAGTCTGGCCGCTGACGAATGACAGATGACATGGCTTTGTTGAAAGGCATGATGGCTTTGAGAAACTTGCGCTTGACCCATGTATCATCCACATCCTTGCTCCCATGATCCTTGAGTGCCACAGCAATAGCAGTCACCCTCCGATAGAGATCACGAGGGTCCTCGTCTTCCTTCATCACAAACTCATTGGCCTTATAAAGTATCACTTCATAGTTGGATCGTTGAATGCTTGAGCTTCCCTTGTACAACACCATAATATGCTCCCAACAATCCTTGGCCAATGTGAAGGGACGCAAGTGAGGAAGATCTTCAGGTGGCACTGCGGACTGGAGAATAAACAATGCAGAGTGATTGTATTGATTATCTGCATCTTCTCTTGGAGTGAGGTTGCTTGGATCATGGGGATAATATCCTTGCTCGATGATTCTCCACAAGTTTGTTGAGTTGTGATTCAAATGAGACTTAATACAAAATACCCAGTTAGCAAAGTCACCTTTTACAAGCTTAGGAGGAGGACCAACAGGATTAAGACGCGGTGCGGGAACGGATCCTCCATAGACCATGGGGGGTGGAACTGAGGCATATGTTCCAGTCCCATCCTTTTTGTGAGATGAGGAAGGTCGCATACCTTTAGCCGCTTCCTTAGAGGAGTTGGCCTCCGAATCGGTGACGATGGGTTTAACCACTATAGCCGGTTCGGGTGGACTTTTAAGACCCTCAATTAACTCTTTAAGCATGGTCTTGACTTCGTTCGTCAAGGACGTCTTGAGGGCGGCCATAGCCGTATTCAAGTCGTCCCTTGTGACCGAAGTCAAGTCCATGGCCTCGGGTTGCCCATGGTTAATTCCCTCTTCGCCTTCCATACTCTTCGGGTGGTTAAACCCTTAATAAAGAGACGTGGCTCTGATACCAATTGAAAGGATCGATATGGTTGACTAGAGTGGGGGGGGGGTGAATAGGCAACGACCACTTTTTAATTAATCTTAGCAAGTTAAGGTAAATAACATATGGGTTCACAAATATTACAACAATGGGGTGAACCCTAATGAAGCTAATAACGAGAGCTACTAAGACAAGTAAGAGATAGACGACAACATATGCATACACAAAGTAAAGGTGAGAGATAACCACATGTGGAACCGATGGAGACGAGGATGTGTTACCGAAGTTCCTTCCCTTTGACAGGAAGTACGTCTCCGTAGGACTGGTGTGGAGGCACAATGCTCCCCAATAAGCCACTAAGGCCACCGTATTATCCTCACGCCCTCGCACGATGCAAGGTACCGTGATTCCACTATAGGTGCCCTTGAAGGCGGCGACCGAACCTTTACAAACAAGGTTGGGGCAAACTCCACACAAAGCTTGGAGGCTCCCAACAAGACCACGAAGCTTCACCACAATGGAATGTGGCTTCGAGGTGACCTCAACCGTCTAGGATGCTCAAACACCCAAGAGTGACAAGATCCGCAAGGGATTGGTGGGGGAATCAACTTTTCTCTTGGTGGAAGTGTGGATCTAGGCCTTCCCAACCAATCCCTAAAGAATCAACAAGTTTGATTGGCTAGGGAGAGAGATCGGGCACTTTTGAGCTTAGGGAGCAACAATGGAGCTTGGGAGGGTAACAGATAAGGTTCCACAGCTAGAAGAACCCTTTATATAGTGGGGGGGGGAATCCAACCGTTTTCCCACTCTCAGCCCGAGTCTAGCGGTACTACTGCTGGATGCAGCGGTACTACCGCTAGTACTCGAGCGGTACTACCGCTGGCTCTCCAGCGGTACTACCGCTCGCTGCAGCGGTACTACCGCTGGGCTCTTGGTAGTGCATACGCACTACCACCGCCAAGAAAGTCTTTGCAAAAAGGTCTGTCCATCTACAACCGCTAGGCAGGCGGTACTGAGCTCCTGGAGCGGTACTACTGCTGACCAGGGGCGGTACTACCGCCAGCTAGCGGTACTACCGCTGTCTGCAGTGGTACTACCGCTAGCACTCCAGCGGTACTACCGCTAGCTGCAGCGGTACTACAGCTTGGCCCAGCGGTACTACCGATGGGGGATCATTTGTAGAGAAGAGGGAAACACAAAGGCGGGAGCCACTCCAAAGATGCTGGCAAGGGGAAAATATGTGAAGTGTGCATGTGCAAAGATTGATTCCACCCAAACCTTTCCACTATGGTTCCCCTCTTAATAGTACGGCTTTCCTATGACTCAAATAAAGAGAATCGTAGAGAACGCCGACCTTCTGTTCCACGAACGAGGGGGCGAGTCGTCTTGAGCCATTGACGTGTGTTATCTGAAATCTTAATCACACACGGTTAGTCCTTTGCGGTACTGTCATCAATCACCAAGATTACTTAGGCATAAACTATGCCCCAACACTAGGCTTAGCGTCCTTCTTCTCCATGAGGTACTTAATAGTAGCATGATCAGAGTGAATACTGACTTTGGAGTCAACTATATAAGATCTGAACTTTTCACATGCAAACACGACTGCTAAAAATTCCTTCTCCGTAGTGGCATAGTTTCTTTGGGCACTGTTTAGAGTTTTACTAGCGTTGTGAATAACATTCAATGTCTTGTCAACTCTTTGTCCTAGAACAACACCAACAGCATAATCACTAGCGTCGCACATGATTTCAAAGGGCAAGTTCCAGTCAGGTGGTTGAACAATAGGTGCAGATATCAAAGCCTTCTTAAGTATTTCAAAGGCTTCCTCACAATCCTCATCGAAAACAAAAGGAACATCCTTCTGCAAGTGGTTGGTAAGAGGCCTAGAAATCTTAGAGAACTCTTTAATGAACCTTCTATAGAAACCAGCATGACCTAGGAAAATTCGTATACCTGTGATATCTGTGGGGCAAGGCATTTTCTCAATTGCATCAACCTTAGCCTTATCAACTTCAATGCCTCTTTCAGAAATTTTTTGTCCTAAGACGATACCTTCATTAACCATAAAGTGGCACTTCTCCCAATTGAAGACGAGGTTGGTACCTTCGCATCTCTGTAAGACTCGATCAAGGTTGCTAAGGCAATCATCAAAGGAAGACCCATAAACGGAGAAGTCATCCATGAAAACCTCGACAATCTTGTCACAAAAGTCAGAGAATA
Source organism: Hordeum vulgare subsp. vulgare (assembly GCF_904849725.1). Classification (NCBI taxonomy): domain Eukaryota; kingdom Viridiplantae; phylum Streptophyta; class Magnoliopsida; order Poales; family Poaceae; genus Hordeum; species Hordeum vulgare. Next base: position 389,767,771 of record NC_058524.1, read on the forward strand.
TAGCCATCATACATCTTTGAAAGGTGGCAGGTGCATTGCATAAGCCAAAAGGCATACGTCTATAGGAAAAGGTACCGAAGGGGAAGGTGAAAGTGGTTTTCTCCTGATCAGATTGTGCAACATGTATTTGCGAGAAACCCGAATAACCGTCTAAAAAGCAGAAGTGTGTGTGCTTTGATAGCCTTTCTAGCATTTGGTCGATAAACGGCAAAGGATAATGATCTTTCCTGGTTGCCTTGTTCAGTTTCCGAAAGTCTATCACCATCCTATAGCAAGTAATAATCCTTTGTGGGATTAGTTCATCCTTATCATTAGGAACGACGGTGATACCTCCCTTCTTAGGTACGCAATGTACTGGACTTACCCAATCACTATGAGCAATAGGATAAATGATTCTTGCTTCCAGAAGCTTTAATATTTCTTTTCTAACGACCTCTTTCATCTTAGGATTCAATCTCCTTTGATGATCAGCAACTAGTTTAAAGTTAGGATCAGTTTTCATCTTGTGCTGATGTAGGGTGGGACTAATACCCTTAAGATCATCAAGAGTATATCCAATAGCAGCACAGTGCTTCCTTAGAGTTTTTAGTAACTTCTTTTCTTCGTGCTCTGAGAGGAGAGCACTAATAATGACAGGATATATCTCCTTCTCATCAACATAGGCATACTTAAGAGTATCAAGCAACTGTTTAAGCTCGAACACAGGATCACCCTTTGGTGGGGGAGGATCCCCAAGTAGTTCAATAGGCAGATTATTCTTGAGAATAGGATATTGTTCTAAGACAATTTTATCTATCTCATCTCTCTCCTCCATATGCATATCATTTTCATGTTGAAGTAGATATAGCTCTAAAGGATCCGTAGGAGGTATGGCAATAGAGGCAAGAGCAATGATTTCATCCCTACCAGACGACTCTCTTTCATGGGGTTGTCTTCCAAACTTGGAAAAGTTAAATTCATGAGACACACCCTCGAAACTAACAGTGACGGTCTGCTTAGTGCAATCAATGTGAGCATTGACAGTGTTGAGAAAGGGTCTACCAAATATGATGGGACAAAAGCTATCTTGTGCAGTACCAAGGATGAGGAAATCAGTAGGATACTTCGTCTTACCACACGGGACTTCTACGTCTCTCACAATTCCGAGAGGGCAGATAGTGTCTCTATTAGCTTGCGTAATAGTGACATCAATGGGTTCTAACTCAACAGGTGCAATCTCATCTTTGGTTTCATCATATGGAGAACGGGGTATTGCACTAACACTAGATCCCATATCACATAAACCATGGTAACAGTGATCTCCTATCTTGACAGAAACAACGGGCAGGCCAACTACTGGTCCGTATTTGTCTTTCGCGTGAGGTTTAGCAATTCTAGCGGAGTCCTCACAGAATATGATAACATGCCCATCTATGTCTTTAGCTAAGAGATCTTTGGTAATAGCAACACTAGGTTCAACTCTAATCTCCTCAGGGGGTGCCAGTGGTCTAATGTAACCCCTACGTATCACAGTTGGAGCTTTAGAATAATCCTTTATCCTAGTAGGGTATGGTGGTTTCTCAGTGTAAGCACAAGGAACAACAGGATCACTAAATGCAATGACTTTCTCCTCAACTAAATTGGTTTTGGCTATGTTGCTTTCTACGGGAGGATGATATTTAAACCACTTCTCTTTGGGAAGATCAACATGAGCAGCAAAAGATTCACATAGAGAAGCTACTATCTCAGAGTCAAGTCCATACTTAGTGCTAAAATCTCTAGAAGTGTTTGTCTCAACAAAAGATTTAACGCAATCAAACTGGAAATTCATACCTGACTCCTTACCTTCCTCCAGCTCCCAATCTTCAGAGTTGCGTTTGATTCTTTCCAATAAATTCCACTTGTGATCAATATCCTTCTTCATAAAACAACCGGTACAGAAAGTGTCAAGCATGGTACGATCTTCATGAGAAAGCCGAGCATAAAAGTTTTGAGTGATAATTTTTCTCGAGAGCTCATGATTGGGGCATGAGTATAGCATTGATTTAAGCCTCCCCCAAGCTTGAGCTATGCTTTCCCTGTCACAAGGCCAAAAGTTATAAATAAAGTTCCGATCACGATGTACTAAATGCATAGGATAGAACTTTTGTTGAAATTCCAATTTCAACCGATTGTAGCCCCATGATCCAGTATCGTCAGATAGCCTATACCATGTCAACGCCTTATCCTTCAAAGATAAAGGAAAGACTTTCTTCTTTACCTCATATCGGGCAAACCTGCAAGCTTAAATAAACCACAAACTTCATCTACATAGATCAGATGCAAGTCTCGATGTGAAGATCCATCTCCTGTGAAAGGATTAGCCAGCAGTTTCTCAAGCATACCCGAAGGGATTTCATAAAAGATATTTTTAGTAGGTACCTCAGGTTGAGGAACAACTCCTCGTGCTTCCATTCGTGGTGAAGATACCCTGAACAAACTCCTCAAAGGAACAGTTTCCATATTGACAAGTGACAATAAATTTCAGCACACTATAAAAATGTTTCCTTACCAATTTCCACTTACCAAAGGCACTTCACTCCCCGGCAACGGTGCCAGAAAAGAGTCTTGATGACCCACAAGTATAGGGTATCAATTGTAGTCCTTTCGATAACTAAGAGTGTTGAACCCAACGAGGAGCAGAAGGCTCTAATAAACGGATTTCACCAAGGTAATAACTGCAAGCATTGAAAGTAGCGGTAACAAGTGATGGTGTAGCGAGGTGAAACGTAGCAAGCAAAAAGTAACAAGTAACAAGTAGTAGCAACGGTGCAGGAAGTGGCACAATCCCTTTTGTAGCAAGGGACAAGACTGAACAAAGTCTTATAGGAGGAAAAATGCTCCCGAGGACACACGGGAATTTCTGTCATGCTAGTTTCATCATGTTCATATGATTCACGTTCGTTTCTTTGATAGTTTGATATATGGGTGGACCGGTGCTTGGGTCTTGCCCTTACTTGGACAAGTATCCCACTTATGATTAACCTCTCTCGCAAGCATCCGCAACTACAAAAGAAGAATTAAGACAAAGTCTAACCATAGCATTAAACTAGTGGATCCAAATCAACCCCTCACGAAGCAACGCATAGACTGGGGTTTAAGCTTCTGTCACTCCAGCAACCCATCATCTACTTACTACTCCCCAATGCCTTCCTCTAGGCCCAAGTATGGTGAAGTGTTATGTAGTCAACGTTCACATAACACCACTAGAGGAAAAGACAACATACATCATATCAAAATACCGAACGAATATCAAATTCACATGACTATTATCAGCATGACTTATCCCATGTCCTCAGGAAAAAAAGTAACTACTCACGAAGCCTAATCATAATCATGATCAGAGGTGTAATGAATAGCATCAAGGATCTGAACATAAACTCTTCCACCAAGTAATCCAACTAGCATCAACTACGAAGAGTAATCAACACTACTAGCAACCTTACAAGTACCAATCGGAGTTGCGAGACGAAGATTGGTTACAAGAGATGAACTAGGGATTGGAGAGGAGATGGTGCTGATGAAGATGTTGATGAAGATGCCTGCCCTCCGATGAGAGGAGTGTTGGTGATGACGATGGCGACGATTTCCCCCTCCGGGAGGGAAGTTTCCCCGACAGGATCGTCCTGCCGGAGCTCTAGATTGGATCTGCTCAAGTTCCGCCTCGTGGCGGCGGCGAAACCACGAAAAAGCTGCCGAATGATTTTTTCTGGACCAAAACCCTTCATATAGAAAAAGAGGGGGGCTAGTGGGCCGTCAGGCACCCCACAAGCTTGCCCTCCGCCACTAGGGGGTGGCGGTGGCTGGGCTTGTGAAGCCCTGGTGGGCCCCCTCCGGTACTTATTTCGCCCAGTATTTTTTATATAATCCCAAAAGAATCCACGTAACTTTTCAGGGCATTTGGAGATGTGCAGAATAGTGGACCAAGATTTGCTCCTTTTCCAGTCCAGAATTCCAACTGCCTGAATTCTCCCTCTTCAATTAAACCTTGCAAAATAAGAGAGAAAAGGCATAAATATGGTACCACAAAGTAATATAACAGCCCATAAAGCAATAAATATCAACATGAAAGGATGATGCAAAATGGACGTATCAGCCCTCAGGCCTCATACGTGTTGTCGAACAGATCTCCACGACTTCTCCACTCATCATCTTTGTCAAGCCACCTTCGATGGCCCATGAATACTGTTTTGCAACTGCCCTTTTTGGTAGTCGGCGAACGATGTGTCATCCATAAATTTAACACATCTGTGATGTCCATGATTTGCTTGCTCAGAAATATATATGTAACCTAGATAGTCATGAACGGTCGTGAGCAATGCTGCCCCCATTGGAAAATAATTTCTAGTGCTAGCATCCCATGTTTTGACCCCTTCATCCTTCCATAATATGTCTAACTCCTCATTCAATAGCTCAAGATATGTGTTCATATCATTGCCTAGTTGGACCGCCCCTTGAATTCACATTACCATGTGTATGCAATTTTGTTTCATGCAGAGCCAAGGCGGGAGGTTGCACATCCAAACAAACATGTGCCCTGTACTATGTGTGCTACTCTAGTTGCCAAATGGATTTAGTCTATCACTACTGCCACCCTATCTGGGGTTTCTTGGTTCTGCAATGAATTCTGGTTCTATGCAGTCGAGTGCTTTCCACTCACAACCATCTTCAATATGTCTCAGAATGCCATCATTTTGGATTTCCTCGTCTTGTGCCAAGTTATGTTCTTTGCGTCCTTCGCATCATTGAAATAACACTGCATGCGTGGAATCATCGGAAGGTACCATACAACCTTTCAAGGATCCTCCTTCTAGGATTGTATCGGGGTTTTCCTTGCAAGTTGGACCCTCTTTTTTCTGCTCATGCTCATTATGATACAAGCTGGTTTCATTTATGCATGTATGATATCTTACATGCGACAAATCAAGATGGCACACGATTTTTTCACCCCATCAGCACTCTTAGGAAACAAATTCCCCTTTGGCAAAAATTAATGTAAATATTCCAATGTAATATCCAGACTTGTGTCTGTGTTCTTGAATCTTGCCTTGATGTCTAGAAGTTTGAGCGTGAATGTCGGTGAAGGATCGACACTTATGGGGGCCTCAACGGTCCCCTTTTTGCTGGTTTGGCGGGGAGAGGGGTCACGACAAGAGCAGAACCAACAGTCAGGGTCCGACAAGATCTTTTTTACCCATGTACGGGCCGCGTGGTGCGTAAAACCCTACTCCTACATGCGTTTAGTTATTCGTTTTGGGTTACTACAGATCTGTCCCTTTTTATAGCTTTTCGATTTGCCCAAAAAGCCAAAAAAGCACATACTACTGAGCCTCGGACCCCCTTTTATAGGCGAAGGGGTCACCACAGTGGCTCAGTGGGTGAACAGTGGGTTCACGGGTGAAACAGCGCGGACCGACAGTTACAGTGTTACTGCCTTGTCAGAGGTGCAATAAATGGTTTGACAGACTTCCCTGACCTCATCAAGAGGGTTGAACACGTACCCACACGTGGAAACTCCGAGGCATTTTGCTGGCGTGTGGGCGGACGCGTGGCGCATGCATCGTCGGTGGCATTCTTGTCGGTCGCGAGGGTGCCCTGGGCCCGCGCCTCTCCTCAGGGCTTCCTCTTTCTTCTCGGCAGGGTTACCTTGCCGGGGCTCTTCTTTTTACTCTTGACAGGGAGGTGATGGACTGCCGAGGCCTTGTCAGCCTTCCTGAAAATGGTGGCTTGCCGGGACTCAGTCTTTCTTCCTCGACAGGAGGGTCTCACCGCGGCATTGTCTATCTCCCCAGTAAGGAACTCCTGCCGAGGTCTCTTCTTCCTTACCAACAAGCGAGTGCTTGTCGGGGCTTGCAATCTGCACTTGATGTTTTCTGAGTCTAACCTTCGCCCTAAACCCCAGCAACGCGCCTTGCCGCTGCGGAGGGGCTTCCGGTGTCTATGCACGAGTCTGGGGCACTAGAGACCCTAGTCTTTAGTGCACTGACACGAGCCCTCGGGCATGGGCGACACACGCATGCGAGGCGTTGTTGGGCCAGGCCCAAAGCGGTGCGCAAACTCGCGGGCGCCGGGCTTATCGGAATCGAGCCGTTACAGGCTTTCTTTCCCCACGCCGCGCATTGACCACGTGAAGTGGGAGGGTGCGCGGCGTGCGCGTGATGGCCTCTTTATTCCCTGAAAACGCCTCTGCCAGGTGTAGGACATGCACATCGGCGGTCGGGCAAGTGGCGATCGTGGCCTCAAAAGCCACGGGCGTGGATGGGCCCAGCCCTGCAAGCATTGGTGCAGCAGGGCGGTTCCCTGTTCCGCTCGTGACTTGAGGGCGATTGGGCGAGAGGGGCAGCGGCTTCTGGAGCGAGGAGGGTGGGCCTCTGAGCTTTGTCCTATAAATTAGGGTGTTTGCGTGGAGGTTTTGCTCATCCATCTCACTCTCGAAGCCTTCTGTGCCTGTTGCCTTGTCTTCTCTTGTTTCTTTCAGCCTTGTCGGTGGCGCCCGCCCCTAACCATGGTCAGGGGACGGGGACGGCCTCCGTCGGCCGCCAGGGAGGCAAGGGGATCCTGTTCGGATCATGCCACGGCTTCAGCAACCGCAACCAGCCGCAACCCCGTAGATCATGGCGGGAGAGGCTCGAGGGGCCGAGGACGCCGGGGTCGTGGCCGAGGGGGGCGCAGTGCCGCTCCAGCATCTCCGCCTTCTCCTGGGCTTGGCGGGCACTTGGACAGAACGACACTGGAGTTCATAGTGGAGCTGCACAACGTTCTGCGGGGCCATCTGCATCTCCCCCACCCTTTCGATAGGGTGATGGAAGCCGCCCGGCCCCCTGTCTTGTGGTTGCGGGTGCACGGCTACTCCCACGGCGCCATGCAGGCGTGTGTGGAGTACCCAAAGCGCCACTCCATGCTGCTCGTGCGGGGCTGGAAAGCCTTCGCCCGCGCCCACAACCTCGAGGATGGGCATATCCTCCGCTTTAAGCTAGCGGAGGAAAATATGCTATCCGTCAAGTTTTAGGGGCGCTCGGGTTTGCGTCTCGTCTGCTACAAAGAGAGCTCGAGCGGCGCAGAGTGTGCCTCCTCGAGTGATAGCGACAAGGAGGACAGCGGCGGCAGTGGCGCTCTTGGCAGGTCAGGATCTCGGGGGGTCAAGTTGGAGTACGACTCCCCGAGCTCCGACTGATTGCCGGTCCTGCCGCCGAGGCCCGCTCACACCTCTCCCATGCCCGATGAGGGTATCTTGCCAGAGCTGGCGTCGGTGCCTCGTGTTCGACAGGTAGGCACCTCCGCAATCTCTGACTTCTCCATGCCCTCTGCTTGGGCCACCTCATCGGAGTGGGTGTTGCCCCCCCCGGCTCGAGGAGGAGGTGCGCTCACAGACTCTGGATCCTTCGCCCCTTCCTGTGCCCTACCCTATGGTATCAAGCCAGAGGGGAGCCAGGTGGTGCTTGTCGGGGCTGGTCCCATTCTCGTCCGCACAGTGCTGGTCCCGGGGAGCCAGCCCTGGCCGCGCCGCGTGCTCCGCCTTTTTGTCTTCTTGAATTTCACTCCCTCCGCATAGGTCACTCCTTGTTAAAATATAGAGTCTTTAGGTTAGGACAACAATGCTTTGTAAGCGATATCAAATGTATCTAGACAAATGAATGAATAGTTGCATCCTTTATTCGACTCTCATTTTGTATGATTATTTCTTTGCACTTTATGGATGCTTGTCTGCTTGACTTATCCTGCCGCAAGCCCTTAGAGGAGCAGATCCTCAGAAAACTCAACGGAGGAGGTCGTCACCGGAAAATTTCCTTGCCACACTCAATGCAACCATCTAAATCGTCGAGTGCGGCTCGAGGCAAAATAAGCTGCTACGTAGCCGTCCGAAACGTTGAGCGAGTTCGAAACGAGATAAGGATGCTCTATGGCTGCTCAAGTCGTTGAACAGGCTCGAAACGGAGTCGGAGTGAACTGATCCTAGCAAAGTCCTTTTGTCCGCGGGATTCTCATAGAAAAATCGATACTTCAAAAGGATACAACTAGTCTACCAAGAGTCGGGTAAGGAGCTTGATTCTGTACTTATCTCGCGCGCCACGGCATTCCTAGCCGCATCATTTGAAGCTGGTGTTGCCTCTAGCGGCCTTCTTGCAAACGAGGTTTTCGCCGGTGGCCTTTGGCCATTCTGGAGGAAAGAGGCACACTGGGGCATAACGCCTTCTTATCTCTTTTGCAAGAGTTTTGCTGGCGGAGCCCCCGAGCGCATCTTTCTGGCGTCACAGTGCTCCAAGTAGAAATGCGAGCCGGAGGGCGCGTAAAGGGGCGGTTCGGGCCTCGGACGCGTCCTCGACGACCATGCAGCGCTCCGGAGTGGTGCGTTGGTCGGAGTAAGCGTCCGAAGCCTAGCGGAATCCCCCTGTCATGCCCTCGACAGCAGCGCGGCATTCCAAGGAGGTGTGTCGGTCGGGCGATGTAGAGCTCGGGGCTTCCGCTCCTTCCACTCGCGCTCACATAGCACCTGTGGAGGCGCTATGAGCTCTTTCGCGGGTAGAGCATCCACTGCTTCCTGCCACTCAGGGAAGATGCAGCGACGAACTAGGATCCGTGGAGCCGACGGGCGGCTTGTTGGATCAGGGTGGCGCCAATGCCGGCCTGCTTTCGGCGATCCCCCCTACCTGGCGCGCCAAAGATGTCAGTGAAGGATCGACACCTATGGGGTCCTCAACGGTCCCCTTTTTGCTGGTTTGGCAGGGAGAGGGGTCGCAGCAAGAGCAGAACCAACAATCAGGGTCTGGCAAGATCTTTTTACCCAGGTTGGGCGACGTGGTGTGTAAAACCCTGCTCTTGCATGCGTTTAGTTATTCGTTTTGGGTTACTGCAGATATGTCCCTTTTTACACCCTTTCAATTTCCCAAAAAGCCAAGAAAAGCCCCTACTACTGGGCCTCAGGCCTCCTTTTATAGGCGAAGGGCTCACCATGGTGGCTCAGTGGGTGAACGGTGGGTTCACGAGTGAAACAACGTCGACCAACAGTTACAATGTTACTGCCTTGTCAGAGGTGCAATAAATGCTTCGACAGACTTCCCTCACCTCGTCAGGGGGGGGGGGGGGGGGGGGGGTTGGACACGTACCCACACATGACAACTCCGGGGCGTTGCACTGGCGTGCGGGCGGACGCGTGGCGCATGCATAGTCGGTGGCTTGCTCGCCGGTCGCGAGGGCGCCCTGGGCCGGCGCCTCTCCTCGGGCTATCCTCTTTCATCCCAACAGGGTTACCTTTGACAGGGCTCTTCTTGTTCCTCTCAGCAGGGAGGTGATGGCCTGCCGATGCCTTTTCAGCCTTCCCGGCAAGGGCGGCTTGCCAGGGCTCAGTCTTTCTTCCTCGCCGGGAGGGTCTCGCCGCGACATTGTCTATCTCCCCGCCAGGGAACTCGTGCCGGGGCCTCTTCTTCCTTCCCAGTAAGCGAGTGCTTGCCGGGGCTTGCAATCTGCACTTGGTGTTTTCTGAGTCTTGCCTTCGCCCTAAGCCCCAGCAACGCACCTTGCCGCTGCGGAGGGGTTGTTGGTGCCCGTGCATGAGACTGGGGCACTGGAGACCCCGGTCTTTAGTGCACCGACAGTGACGTGCAAGCAGGTGTGCTCAGGATCGCAACCTTCATAGAGTGCAGCTTTCGTGTCTAACTCCAATTGTAACAACTCTAGAGCCTCTTTAATAGCAACCCTCTCACTTGTCATCTTCTTCTGAAGCGGTTCTTTAATATGAGGATCTTGTAGGTGTTAATCCAACCTAAAATCCTCGGTGACATGGTCCTCTTCATGTTCGGGTGGCGTTTCATCATTTCCTCCTCCAGGCGCATGTTCATTATTGTTTCCTCCTTCTAGCGGCCCTACTACTTCATCAAAGGTGTTTTTCGCTTCCATATCAGCCGCTCCGTTGTCGTTGTCAGTAACATCATCATTCTGATCATGCCTTGTCCATCATGTATAACCTTCAACGAAACCATGGCGAAGCAAGTGCGCGAGGAGGGTACCATTGAATGGGTTAAGGAAAACTCTATTTTGCAACCCTTGCATGGACATAATATCTATGTTTCACGCTTTTGTATCATATTCTCACCGCGAATTTGAGAAAGGTCTTGACACTTCTATCCATATTAAATCTTTTGATAGATCAAAGTAGCATGTAAAGGGAAATACAAAAAGAATTACATATATATTAACAAGGCGTACAAAATTCGGCATGACCTTTGCTAAAAAATGGTACATATTGAGTACCACAAATTTGACGAAATAGAATCGACTCAATGTTTAGCCAAAATATAGGCAACTCTCTCTACAAATTTGCCAACGATGCACATTTTGCCATATGGCAACCACACACATACATAACATCCATAATTAAATGAGGAGGAAGTGGTTTGTGTTAATTACCTCAAGCAGAAGAGACACAAGTTGAGATAGCTAGTCCTCTCAGTTAATCGCACTAGAAGCTCGTGGACCATATGTAGGCTGGAGGGTGCCATTAACGGAGGGCGAAGAAAAATTTAATGCAAGTGGGTGGAGGAGAGAGTTAGCTAGCAAGCTTAATTACTTAGAGAGTGGGCTATGTTGAGACGCTAGCAAACTTAGTACTAATCCATAACCGAGCTAGATCTAACTACCTAATTAAGAATGGTGCTAGAATAATTGGGTTTCTTCTCAAGATGAGGAGGGAAGAGAGATGAGGTAGATGAAGAGCAATAGGAAGAACAAGGCCATATACTAGGTGTATACAAGGGTGACCAAGTGGGAAGTGTTGCGACTTTAGTACTGGCGTCGCTAGAAAATACAACGCCATCACTAATATGTATACTCTTGGCATCCCATTATATGCTACGCTGGTGTTATGTGGGTCCAAAAGTAGACGAACAAAATATATTGTTGGTGTCCGGACAAAGCCTAGGCCATAGATATAGCAAATAATGCTCGCGTAGCATAAACGTGGTCCGCCAACAGTAATTTATGCATGCATACAACATTGGAGTCCACATACAAATGGTGTTACACGTACATGCAACGCCAAGACTAAGAAAATAGCTATGTCAAATGAACTTAGCCCACACCATCACTATTTGAAAATATTAGTGCTGGCGTTGCTGAGAATTGGCATGCCACGAACAAGAGTTGTGGCTTGCCATTTCTAGACTAGTGGTGTCCAGCCCCCAGTTATGGGACGATTGAGGGGAGGATCACGAAGGCGCGGTGTCGTGGTTTTACAAAATAAGCAGGAAAATGAGCTAGCATATCATCTTACCCATAATTCAAATGATATAATGTTGAAATCTCATACGAAAGATTGCATGAATCATATCACTGATTTGCTTTTTAAGAGTATGCAGCTCCATTATGATAGACTGAAGCTTTTTCTCCGCATCTTCGACGCGTATTAGAATGGTGGCTTTCTCCTTATCAAAATCACCCTTGGTTTCATCAAGGATATTATATGCTTGTTTCTTTTCATCTTCAAGTCGGGTCACTTTTTTCTTTGCATCTGTTTTGAGTTTCTTCGCATGTGCACGCCGCCTTTGAAGATTGACTGCAGCAGACTCAACATTTTCCAATGGTTCCTGCACAAGCATAGAAAATATATGTACAATTCTTGTGCCGCCTAAGTAAGACGACCCGACACTTGGGGGATACATGATTCTAAAAAATTGGATCATTTTGATAAAGTCCCATGGAGTTGCAAGAAATCCACATGGCACTTGGGGGCTAGTGCAGCACTTTCTTCAATCTACAACAAGATTGCCCGTCCATTTCAAAGAGAAGAGCCGGCCCGAGGGGGCTACACTTGGTTGTTTTTCATGTAAAGACTCGCTTATCTCACGAAGGTAAGCCGACCTATGGGGCTATGGTCAAAAAATTTACACCTCAAGAAATCAAAGATGTACCGACTCAATATTTTAATAATGACCTGGTCCTTAGGAGGTACACATGGTTCTTTAGATATTCATAGACCCAATTCACTACTTATCCATATAAATTAGCTCTTCAAGGCTACGGAGTAATACACAATGAGTAAGGAGTAATTTTTTTACCTCATATTTGGTCTTCAAGATGTTGACTAAATTTACTTCAAAATCCTGGCTCTCAAACAACCTTATCACATATTGCCTATACAACCCTTGGATATCAAGGTCTTCAAGTCTTGGGAGCTCTAGTTTGGGTTTTCCTTTATCCACATGTGTCGGCTCATCTTTTGATATAATCTTGGTTAAAACGGTTTAAGGGCCAGGAGCTTGATTAGACCTGCCAACAACAACCACTTCTACGTCATCCTTGCCAGTAGATGGAGTAACATTTTCCATGCAAGGTACACGGCTAGAAGGAATAGTAGAGCTTGGAGGATGAAAGGCCAGCTCATCATGCATGCCTTAATTATAGCTGGTTGTTCGTGTAACAGATGGTTCCTTGGTATGAGTCATTTTTATGTCGTGATTCGGCTCAGCACTCAAGTCCGGCTCAACTTGAACAAACAGCTCAATGTGAGTTGCCGCTTTAGATGAAGAAGGATTTTGATTATTATCTTCCCCGACAACGAAATAATATTAACCCACTTTCTTCCTAATAAAGGCGTTGGCTCTGTAGATCATAAAAAAAGTTAATCAAATCAAAGGAATGACAGATCATGGCATGAACATAAGACGGCTTAAATAAAAGCTTACCCACGGTTGATGGTGAAAGCTAGAAGTTGATTTGCAGTACAGTGCCCAGATGAGGGCGATGATTCCTAGCAATAGAGTGAATTAGATGGACTAAGAGGTTGTTTAAACATACTGGCTTGAGGATGACAAGCGGTTGGGCTATGTGGCACCTCATGACATCGCATACGTGTAGGTGGCTCTAAGCCAGCGGACAAATCTCCACAGCAACTCCGGATCTTGCGTTTTGACTAAGCGGCATTTTAATCTCGCTTCAAAATAAAGTTTGGATCTAAGTGAGCAGCTGGGTATGAAAACTTAACCTTTCTGAAGGCTCGTCTTGTCTTCTTCACAACAAATGATTCTGCGGCACTCGAGGAGATTGAAATTACCTCCACATCACTAGCTTAACTATTTCCACGGTCATCATGAAGGAAACAGGAGTTAGCTAGCTCGATAAAGAGGTGGTCTAGGGACTCAAGTTCTACCTAAGATTCTCCATCCGAGGCGGCTTCATTTGTCGGGTCATCCACTTGACCAGAAGGAGGGGGCTGGGTTTCTGGCCCTGAAGTTCCAGAAATCAGAGTTTGCATGTAAACAAAAAGTATAAGTCAGCTCAATAAATGTGAATACTGACAAGGGTTAAAGTAAGGGAAGTAGGCAAACTTGCAAAGAACACTTACTAGAGGAACAAGGTTACCAGCATAGAATAGAGCTAAGCTGGTAACACTACACTTTTCCTTTGAGTCGCAGAACATGTGCTTGGTGGGCTTGTTAATTTCTTTCTCGGTCAAGTCTTCCTCACTCAAGCGTTGGACATCCCTTGACTCATCAGTATAGTTACACATTAAATCACCCCTCAAGCTAAGGGGTTGAATCCTCCAAGTTAACCAGTACCTCACTAGATCAATTTCAGTGAGACTGTGAGCAGTTAAAACCATCAATCTTGAGATTATGGGTGCCAACAGCTTTTTCTCGTCTTCACTTGGCCAACCCAGAAAGTCAGTCGCGGAGTTAATATGGTTAGATCTATAACCCGGTAAAGGGTGGTGGCCTTTTGGATAAGTATCCTTAAAAGGGTTGTTCTTCCTCTTCTCGATTGAAACCCCACCAAGCCCCACACTTGGCCATTTTTACCTTAGTTTGATGGTTGAGGTAGAAAAATTGTCTGAATAAAGCAAGGGTTGTTTCCATCCGAAGATAAACTTCGCAAAGCACTTGGAATTAACTAATGTTGGTCATAGACTTGGGACCAAGTCTTGGGGCGTGAGCTGGTAAAAGTGGACCAAGTCTCTAAAGATTTTCGACCCAGGTGGACGAAAACCCCTAAGCAGATGATTTCGAAAAATAACAACTTCTCCCTGGGCGGGTTGTGGAATAACCTCCTCTTCACGTACCCTCCATTTAATTTCATTTTTGCCGGAAAATACCCATGGTTTACAAGTTCGGTTAAGGCGAGTGTGGTAATTATGGATTTGACCCAGCCAATGGCAGCACTGCAAAGAAAAAGAAGCTGGAGTAAAGATAAGTTGCAAAATATTTGGAAGGTAAGCCGGCCAAAGAGATATAAGTAAAGTCGAACGAGTGATATGACGAGCTATTATCTAGATCCGTTTAAAAGGCTGAAGGCTTGAGGCCATATGCACTTAGCAAAATTTGCAAACAACTTTTTACCGAAGTGATCGAACAAACTTATCTAAGTAATACATAAAAGGGTGGAAAATATTCTCAAACTAGCGGAGCTATCGAAACAAGGCAGCTACAAAGATTAATATAGGATGTTATGGATCTACAAACTCTGCTAGTCGAGGGAGGTGGAGAAAGTACACAATATTTACGAGATGATGTGAAAAATGATAGTTTATGCCTGCAATATACAGAACCGGAGATGAACTTCTGATGAACTAGGAATGACAAAAAGAAACATAGAATACTAATGGGGGCTCACCGGAGCTCGAACCAAAGGTGGGCTGATGGCGTTCGCGTTTTGGGATGATTCTGTTGTGGATGACGATGACCTTCGACGGCGGTAGCACGAGGGTGGAATCACCTGGGAAAAGGGTGGCACTAACAGATCTCAAGAAAGACACTGGAGGCGAGAGGAAGGAAGGAAGGTTAAGTGAAAGGCTCGGGTCTATATATAAAGGGATGAAACCGGAAGGAACGGTGTAAAACACGGAAGAGACGCAATTATACGTGGCTCAGAAGAGGCCTCGATTTTCATGCCTGGCGGGGATTAGGCAATGTTCAAAGCATCCTCAATGATGACTGTATGGCGTTAGTGACAGGTAGGATGACGACATGACAACAGCGGTTGATAAAATACTAAGTCTTAAACAAGGCGTATAACCTGGCAAAAGGTTGAACCGTGGAAACGTTTTCGTCAAAAGGAAGGTTACCAGCTCGAAGGCGACTCATGGTAATATTCACCTTTGAAGTGTCTTCTATGTATTTTCGAGGATGAAATTTAACATGGATAAATCCAAATTTAATTGGGTGCCAATGTTGGGGATATACTCCATGGCTTGACCCTCCCAGGAGGTAACTCGTCTCAAAATGACTTGAGCAGGAGGCCCTTAGACACAAAGGCCCGTGAGACGGCTCATGAGGAGGCCGACTTGTTGGCCACAAACCGGCGGGCCACCTCATGAGGGAAGACGTGAAGATTCTCCCTTGCCCAAGTTAGTAATAAGTAGAATAAGACATGGGTTGTGTTGCGACCTAGACTTTGCTGTAATCTCAGGACCTCCACCTATAAATAAATGAAAGCCCCTGAGCTAGAAAGGACAAGTAAGAAATATTTGAGAGCTAGGTTAGTGATTCTGCACCCTTGTAATCGAGATCATCATCAATAAATACCAAAAGCTGGACATAGGCTTTTACCTGCATCGGAGGGGCCGAACTTGGGTAAACTCGTGTCTCTCGATTCTGGTCAACCCCATTCAATCCACCACCTAGTTGTTATGGCCTCACACCTAAGCCCTTCCACGAGGACATCTGCCATGACAAAACCAAAAGAGTGAGCGAAGTCCAACTTGAACATCGTTTGCTTCAATAAAACCAAATCCACTATGTCATATGCTTTGGAAATATCCAACTTGTGTACACAATAAATATTATCCGTTCTCTTTTCATGGAGCATGAAATTAATATAGACCACAAATGTTATAGACCTTCCACGAACAAATGCACTTTGTTATGGACAAATGATATCATCCAATATAGGTCGAAGTCTGTTAACTAAGCACTTAGCGACTATCTTATAAATAACAGTGAACAATCTTATGGGTCAAAAATTGGTAACTTTATTTGGATCATCTATTTTAGGAATGTGAACGATTACCGTACTATTGACCCCCTCTAGCATCATCCCTATCCTAAAAAATACATTACTACTTGACTGATCTCTTCCTTTAAGGTTTCCTAATTCAACTGAAAGAATTTGGCTCGGAAGCCATCAAAAACATGCGCCTTCACTGGACCGAATTGCAAAATACTATTGGCTATCTCCTTGTGTAAAAACTCAGCACAACATTTGTCATTCATGGGAGGCGTTACTTTGGGACCAAAAGGTTGCACTAGGGGTTCCTAGATCAGATTTGCGTTGCATGTGAACAAAGTTTGCAAGAAGGTGTCAACTAGGCCTCCCATCTCTTCTCGCTTCTCGTACCGATTGCCAAAATCATCAAGTAAATTATTTACCACGTTCCATCTAGCACGCCACACGACCCTTAAGTGAAAAAATTGTGTTCCTATCCCCATAACTCATCTAGTCCACGTGAGATCTTTGCAACCACATCAGTTCTTCTCGGTACAAGAGCGCATTCATATGATCCCGCGCCATACCTATCTCATTTTGGTCAGCATTCATACACATCAATTCCTCAAGCCTAGATCTGGATTGTTCCAAGTCATGGAACAAGTCATGGAACACATTGCCAAAATTTTGTTTACTCCAATGGTACATATCAGCCATCAGGTCCTCTAGTCCATGGTGCATGTCATCTAAGTGGACCTTTCACCCTTCTCTCTCCCAAGCTCCTTTAATTCACTATGGTAGGCTTAAGTCTCTTTCCCACATTATTTCATTGTGGCACTGCCAAACTTCTGGTCTCTTGTCATACCTTTCTCACACTGTAGCACTATTGCGCTATGATCATAACAAGGGCTGACGTGGTGCACCAGTCGTGCCTCGGAGAACAAATCGCGCCAACGGGAGTCAGACACTACGCAATCAAGACGTACTCTGACATTGCGTCTCCAAGCGTACTTGTTATCATAAGTGAAGGCCAAGTCTGAGAATCCCAAATATGTTAATTCAGACATCTCCAATACATCTCCAAATGCAATCATTTGTCTTTATCCTCATTGTGTAACAAAGAGGTGCTCAAAAGACCACATGGATTCATTTGAGTCTCCAATCTCACTCCATGGTAGTGGCGATTGGGGTTTTCAAATTTTGTAGTTTCTCCCACATCAAGTGACGATTCTCAACACATGGTTCACCATATAGACATGTTAGTCTCCAGAGTGGTTCAGTTGCACACAAACGAACATGTGCATCAATATATATTTCATTCATTTCTTGGACATCCACAGAAATAAGATCACACCAGAGAAACGCTAGTCCACTGCTGAGGCCATTGCTATCACATCTGGCAAAACCCCTCAGACTGAGTCTACCTCTTAAACAACGTACTTTTTCAGCTTTTATTCTCGTTTCACTTAAATATACCAATTTTGCTTTATTGTTCCTCGTGAGGCCCACTAGTTCACGAAATTTTAGTTTGTTGGTTGCACCTAATAGTTCCAAGAGAGACAATTCATTACTCCCGACTGGGACCACATTTGACCCCGTCAGGTTACCAGCAGGCAGTAGCCCGATGACCGATTCCTTCCTTGTTTATCAGCTCCGCCATTGTCACAGCATCCACATGCATCTCCTCCAATGTATCGGCCTACATCGCCCGCCCAATTTGCCATGTAGTAGGTCCAATTTTTTGTTTCTTCGGTGTTATTATGTGCGCCTAATCAGTAGCATTAGTCCTGCCTAAGTGAAGGACCAACGATGAACCATAGTCATCCATCCATGAACCTTGGACCTGGTCTCTAGCCCAATGTTTTCCAAGGGATGAAAAAATATCTGACATCACGATGTCTGCAGCCCATGCTTTAGAGGTTATGTTCCGTATAGATGAGATTATGACCGAGTTGTGTGACTCATCTGCAATATCCTTCTTCTCATGTTGTTTCTCTGTTCGAATAGATGCCTCCATCATATGTACTTTATTGGCAAGGTATACATCAATCGCCACCTCAGGTTCAAGTCCAAAATCCTCGTTCACATCAGGTTCCTCTAGGCATTGACTAACACCTCCCTCGGACTACATAGCTGGTGCCGTCGGAACTGGCCTTTGATGATCAACGAGGATAACCAATACATGTGGGCTATCCGTCACAAGTGTTACATATTCATCATTAGACGGCTTGGAGGCGTCATCCCCTAGGGGATCCCCTTGATCACCCCACCGATGCTCGGGTCCGCCACATTGAACCCAGATGCAATCATCGCAAGTAGCACTCGAGAAGCCATCGCCTTAGTCTCCTTTGTCGGAAGTAGGTCTAGAACAATAGCCATACCTGGTGGATCAGAAGCTTTTGAATGAGGTCTTGGAATCAATATAGGGCTCCTTTCATAATCTTCCACCTCTCTAGCACTTCCCTTGGTGCAGGGTTTAGCGTTAGTGTCATATTCATACTCTTCCCATTGTGCCACCTCAGGTCTCTTCTTATCTTCCATTCTGATCTTGAGCAATGCATGGCCACTCGAGCATAAGTTGTCGGCAGCAAGGGGGTGGACAAGGCCACAACAGGGCCATAGTACACCCACCGGGTGCATATGGCAACAAGTTCAACAACTTCTCGATGATGGTCTAGCAACAGTGGCGACGGCGATGGCTCGGGTCGCACCCGTGAGTCGCCCAACCCTAACATTGACTATTTTTAGCTTATAGATATAAGAGCAACCTTTGACCTTCACACATCACCATCAAAGTCGTTACTACTGTGCCACTTGGTGAATTGCTACATGCTCACATTTGTAATTCAAATTAAATTGAAACTGAATTTGTTGAAATTGAAACTGGATGGACATTAATTAATACATTGATAAATACAACTTTTAAGTAAAACAAGCATAATAATTATATATTTTTGTGAAGTATGGAATTTATTACACCACTCATCATCTACCTTGGTTGAAGAGATTTTAAAATTAAATCCTATAAACTAGAAAGGAGGGAGTGAATCTAGTTAGCTGCACCGCTGACGGCGTATTAACGACACCATCATTCAAGTACCCATATTTCAAAAGTAAATCTTATGGCATTGAAGATGCTCGCTACATGAAGTTCTAGTGAGGGAGTAGATCTATATTACCATGAGTACTTTATTCTAACCATGGCCGAACATATCATTGTCTTATATTTTGTTAATAAGTGAGAGCTTTTTTCAATAGAGAGTTGTATTTGTTAAAAAAATTTGTTGCAATCTTGCAAGGCCATACTAAACACATAGGTTGGGACTATCCCTTACATAACAACACCATGCAACTCTCTACGCCAAAACTAGGCAAGCCTATGAGGTATGAGCTAAACTATTGACCTTCGTATCTACTTTACAAACTTTGACTTATCTGCTCCCATGCTTGATGGAGTGGAATTCCTTCGCAGGCACTCCAATTTCCGATCTATCCCTAAATGTTGGGTTGGCCGCCTTTGCCACCGAGTAGATGTCTGTATCGACAACTAAATGAAGGTCACCAGAGAACATCACTTTGTGTAGTCCTTCTATACAGGCAGTAGCCTCCGTGAAATATGCTCCTTTGCATCGTGGGACATAGTCCCACGCATATAAAACAACTCTTCCATGAGGATCTTGAACAACATATCCCCACACGCCACTACTACTCTCCTCCAAGAAACTTCCATCAACATTGGCCTTTGGCCACCCTAGATCAGGGTTTTGCCAATCCTTTACCTTAGTACTATCATGGCGTTCCAATCTTGGTAGTTTAATCTCAATCATGCGTAGGTTTACAAGGTAATTTTACAAAAATCTAGCAAAGTGGGCAATTTTTTTCTTTACCTTTTGCGAAGACCGAGTAATTTCTGCAGTGCCACACACGCCACCGAAAATGCATATTTTTTGTCTTAGGTGTTCACACACCTTATCTAGCAGGACAAGAACCCCAATCCTTTCCTATGTAGTTTATTTGGTGTTCAGGTGGCAAGTTCCTGATATCCTTCAGTTCATCCCAAATGGCCCTTGTCAAAGGTACATAAGTGTACATCATGGAAGCCCATTTCGTCATCAGCACCACATATGTTACAAATCAGAGTGAGGCCTTGGATACGTTGAAATCTATTTATTTGAACTGTAAGGTATTCAATTGCTAGTCTCCAAGTAAAAATACATACTTTTTGGGGCACATTTTGTTGGTGTACTAAGGAATGTGGTCCTTAGTTCCCCTAACTTAGGCACGGGTAGCTGCGGCCACTAGGCGGAAATTCCTTGCCTGGCTCACTCCGGGCCCCGAGGCAAACCGAGACCATGGTGGAGGCAGGACGGCAATACTCGCACCAGCCTATGCACATGTCCACTCACGGCACCCGGCAAGAACCCATCCCACCAAGCTGTCGCTCTACCTCACCAGGGGAGTGATTGTCTACATCAGGCAAGGCGTAAAGTGGGCAGGCGGGTAGGCAAAGCTGGCGGGGGCACGAGGCCGTGGCAGCGGGAGCGTCCGAGCCACAATGACACTCGTCTGTGACGTGGTAGCATGATAGAGAGGCAGTTGGGCGGTTGACCCAGAGAGAGGTAGTCCTGCCGGGAGACTTCGTCCGCACGCCACCTCACGGTGCATTTAATGCACCTCTCCCAGTCCATCATAGTTAGGTATTTCCCACTACCAACTCTGGCAAGCAGTTCCGTCACTGCAGTATGTACTGTACACTCAATAAAAAGACCATTTTGGCCACTGTGCTAACCCCTTTATCATATAAAAGGAGGTCCATGGCCACCAGATAAAGGGTCGACACCCCATTCAATCATGCGCGTAGTAGAGCCCTCGAGCATCCTTGTCGGTCCACTGCGCTCCTATACTCTTCCCACCTAATCAACAACCACCAACAACAACACGTAGGGTTTTACGATCTCAAGCGGCCCGAACCTGTGTGCAACCTTGTGTGCAACCTTGCCAACTGATGCCCTGCATGCACCGAGACCCCCATGCAGAACCGTAAAAGGGTCCTCCCAGTTCCCATAGATTGTCACTCGTCCGTTCCCTCAACATCTTTGCCATGCCAAGTAGGGGGTTTCTTATGTGCACGTATCTTCACCGGCATTTCTGCGTGGCTTCCTCGACTCCCATGGTGCCCAAGAGGACCAGGAGTAGTCCGACGGTCGCCCCTTCAACATCTAGGCTACCCACGTCGGCTGCAACACGCGATGAGGGCGAGGGTGGTCACGAGAGGCATCACACTAGTGAACACAACCACAATAATGCGTGGAGATCCACGAGCCATGGCCCGAACCCCGCCATTGTGCTAGCGCAAGCCGCTCCAGCAGCGGCCGGGGGCGACGCCATAAACGCAGCGACTGCGGCGACGGGACTTCATCTGCGCCCCTCATTAGACAACCGTGTACCACGCCCACGGTATGATGACCTGGGACGTCGCGCAGATAAGACCCCTGCGTAAGGAACACAAGACCATGCTCAGCCACCTCCCCCGGTGAGGGACGCCGGTGAACGATGGCGCGGCAGAGTGCTCCTTCTAGCACTGCCAGGAGTAAGAGCACTACCGCACCTTGGCGCGCTGGGTCTCTATGACCGTGGGAGAAGCTCTAGCGTAGGATCTGCTCCTGTTGAACTTTGTGCGTGGCCGGAGTTGATGGAGGACTCAAGGGCGACCATCCAGAGCGTGTTGAGCTTCACCAACAAGGAAAAGCGAGATGCAACAGGTTCCACGCATGCGCGGCGCGCGGCCCCTACGGGGCCCACTGTCGGGCCCGACTTAGGAGGGGCGTCCACGGTGCAATCGTCCCCACAACAGTAGCAAGCCACCTGCCGGGCCGACGTCCAAGAGAAGTGTCTCAAGCCTCGATGGACATGTGGTTCAAGCAAGATCAACGACAAATCTTGAAGGACCAGGGCAAGGAGGACGCTGATACGTCTCCTACGTATCTATAATTTTTGATGGTTCCATGCTATTATCTTGTCAACTTTGGATGTTTTATATGCATGAATATGCTATTTTATATCTTTTTTGGGACTAACCTATTAACTCAGTGCCAAGTGCCAGTTTCTGTTTTTTCCGTGTTTTTGGCCCATTTTCAGACGGAGTCCAAATGGAATGAAACTTTACGATGATTGTTTTTGGACCAAAAGAGACCCCCGAAGCTTTGGAAGAAGGCCAGAAGAGCCACGAGGGAGTCACAAGCCCTGACACCGCCACCCCCCCCGGTGGTGGCGACCATACTTGTGACCTCCTCGTGGGCCCAACCGACGTAATTCCACCGCCATAAATTCCGATAAATTCGGAAACCCCCAAAAAGAAACCTAGATCGGGAGTTCCGCCGCCGAAAGCCTCTGTACCCACCAAAAACCAATCTGGAGCCCGTTCCAGCACCCTACCGGAGGGGGAATCCATCTCCGGTGGCCATCTTCATCGTCCCGGCGATCTCCAAGACGAGGAGGGAGTAGTTCTCCCTCGGGGCTGAGGGTATGTACTAGTAGCTATGTGTTTGATCTCTCTCTCTCGTGGTCTTGAGATGTCTTGATCTCGATGTACCATGGGCTTTGCTACTATAGTTGGATCTTATGATGTTCTTCCCCCTCTCCCTCTTGTAATGAATTGAGTTTCCCCTTTGGAGTTATCTTATCGGACTGAGTCTTTGAGAACACTTGATGTATGTCTTGCACGTGTCTATCTGTTGTGATCAACTTGCGGGTTTGTGACAATTGGGAACCTATGCATATGGGTTGGCACACGTGGATTCATGTGAGTACTTGATGTATGTTTTGGTGATCAACTTGCGGGTTCGTGACATTGGGAACCTATGCACAGGGGTTGGCACACGTTTTGACTCTCTGGTAGAAACTTTGGGGCACTCTTTGAAGTTCTATGTGTTGGTTGAATAGATGATTCTGAGATTGTGTGATGCATATCGTATAATCATACCCATGGATACTTGAGGTGACAATGGAGTATCTAGGTGACATTAGGGTCTTGGCTGATATGTATCTTAAGGTGTTATTCTAGTACGAACTCTATGATGGATCGAACGGAAAGAATAGCTTTGTGTTATTTTACTACGGACTCTTGAATAGATCGATCAGAAAGACTAACTTTGTGGTGGTTTCGTACCCGACAATAATCTCTTCGTTTGTTCCCTGCTATTAGTGACTTTGGAGTGACTCTTTGTTGCATGTTGAGGGCTAGTTATATGATCCAATTATGTTATCATTGTTGAGAGAACTTCACTAGTGAAAGTAAGAACCCTAGGCCTCGTTTCCACGCATTGCAATACCGTTCGTGCTCACTTTTACCATTTGTTACCTTGCTGTTTTTGTAATTTCAGATTACAAAAACCTATATCTACCATCCATATTGCACTTGTATAACCATCTCTTCGCCGAACTAGTCCACCTATACAACTTACCATTGTATTGGGTGTGTTGGGGACACAAGAGACTCTTTGTTATTTGATTGCAGGGTTGCTTGAGAGAGACCATCTTCATCCTACGCTCCCACGGATTGATAAACCTTAGGTCACCCACTTCAGGGAAAATTGCTACTGTCCTCCAAACCTCTGCACTTGGAGGCCCAACAACGTCTACAAGGAGAAGGTTGCGTAGTAGACATCGGACGCGCGTACCACAATCAAGAGGCAGCGTGGGACACGGTGCCAGTCCGATGGTCGGGCGGATCCAATCATCAACGAGCCCGTTCCAGTGGTGCCTGGGAGCCTACCTTACGAGGTTGGATGCCCGGTGTTCACCCCTCGGCTGCGGCAAGTCTGCAGGACCTCCAGCAGGGCCATCAATCCAGAACTGTCGGACAAGTACGACGACAACATCAGTCCATCAGAGTTCCTAGGCATCCACACCACCATGGTGCAGGCTGTCGGGGGATGGGACGAGAGGTCCTCCCCAACTACTTTCTGTTGGCGCTCAAACCCAACATGAGAATTTGGCTGATAAACTTGCGGGAGGACTCCATCTCCTCCTGGATGGACCTGTGCAACCAGTTCGTTGGGGCCTACCATGGGGGGCCACAAACACCTAGGGCAGCCTAGCGATCTGCATGTTCTGCCCCAGCGAGACGGATAAACCCTCCGTAAATATATCAAGAGATTCGGTCGCATGCAACACAACTTCCCGGACATCCACTCCATAGTGGTGATTGCTGCATTCCACCAAAACATGCGAAATCGCCGCATGCGGGAAGAGATGAGAATAAAAAAGGTGCGGGATGTCACCGAGCTTTACGTTCTGGCCGACAAGTGTCCACGGACTGAAGAGGGAAGAAGGCTCCTGGGGGCGGACACTAGCACGGAAGTTGACTTCGACGACCACGAGGACACGCCTGCCTCCTTGAACAAGGGATGCAAGCGCAAAGGGAAAGTAGTGATGGCTGTTGAGAGCTCTGGCACTGCTAACGATGGCAAGAAGGCGAAGCCTGAGGAGTCCGACAAGTATGTTGCCGCGAGCTCCAAAGATGACGAGGCCGCAGGAGGTAAGAAGACTGGCAAGCCATTCTACAAGATCCACCTCACCAAGGGCAATAACATCAACGAGTGCCGCCAAGTAGACAAGCTTCCTGAAAAGCAGAAGCAAGAGTACAAAGGCGCGATAAGGAGAAAGGCCGAGATGGTTTTGGTGTGTCTGACAATAAGAACCGCGACAGCTGCTACTGCGACAACAGATCTTCCCTGGTATCGGCGCCAGGAATCCTGCTGCTATGGCTACGCCTATAGGGACTTCCTTGGCAAATATTCAAAGGATTTCCCCGCGGCCTTGGAGCCTCGCGTTGGTGTTCCCTTGAAGAGGAAAGGGTGATGTAGCACAGCGGCGGTAAGTATTTCCCTCAGTTTGAGAACCAAGGTATCGATCCAGTGGGAGGTTCACGTCAAGTCACAAGTACCTTCACAAACACAAAGAGCTTGCACCCAACACTATGAAGGGGTTGTCAATCCCTTATAGATTGTTTGCAAAGTGAGAACTGAAAGCAAAAAGGAAACAAAAGCAAAGTAAAAGTGAAAGTGGAAACGATAGTTGTGAATAGACCCGGGGGCCGTAGTGTTCACTAGTGGCTTCTCTCATGAAAGCAAGTAGACGGTGGGTGAACGAATTACTGTCGAGCAATTGATAGAACCGCGCAAAGTCGTGACGTTATCTAAGGCAATGATTATATCTATAGGAATCACGTCCAAAACAAGTAGACCGATACTTTCTGCATCTAATACTATTACTCCACGCATCGACCGCTATCCAGCATGCATCTAGTGTATTAAGTCCAAAAGAACAGAGTAACGCCTTAAGCAAGATGACATGATGTAGATGGACAATCTCATATCCACGATAAAAGCCCATCTTGTTACCCTTGATGGCAACAACATGATGCGTGCCTTGCTACCCCTTCTGTCACTGGGAAAGGTCACCACACGGTATGAATCCAAAACCAAGCACTTCTCCCATTGCAAGAATCATAGATCTAGTTGGCCAAACAAAACCCAAGACTCGGAGAGACTTACAAGGATATCAAATCATGCATATAAGAAATCAGCAAAGACTCAAATATAATTCATAGATAATCTGATCACAAATCCACAATTAATCGGATCTCGACTAACACACCACCAAAGAGGATTACATCGGATAGATCTCCATGCAGATCATGGAGAACTTTGTATTGAAGATCCAAGAGAGAGAGGAAGCCATCTAGCTACTAACTACGGACCTGTAGGTCTGAAGTGGACTACTCATGAGTCATTGGAGAGGTGATGATGTTGATGTAGAGGCCCTCCAACTCCAAAGTCCCCTCCGACAGGGCAACGGGAAGGGTCTCCACATGAGATCTCGCGGAAACGGAAGCTTGTGGCGGCGGAAAAGTGTTTTCGTGGATGCCCTTATTTTTCCATGTA
This sequence comes from Hordeum vulgare subsp. vulgare, assembly GCF_904849725.1. Lineage (NCBI taxonomy): Eukaryota > Viridiplantae > Streptophyta > Magnoliopsida > Poales > Poaceae > Hordeum > Hordeum vulgare. Next base: position 389,793,648 of record NC_058524.1, read on the forward strand.
TTTTAGGGAATTTATAGGCCAAAGAGCTAGGGCAGGGGAGCGCCAGGGAGGCCACAAGCCTGGTAGTCGGCGGTCCCCCTGGTGGTGGCTACATGGCTTGTGGGCCCCCTCTGGCTCTCCTGCCTTGGCCCTCAAGTCCCCCGATCTTCTTCTGTTCTGGAAAAATTTATTTCGGGGATTTTATTCCGTTTGGACTCCGTTCCAAAATCAGATCTGAAAAGAGTCAAAAACAAAGAAAAAACAGGAACTGGCACTTGGCACTGAATTAATAAGTTAGTCCCAAAAAAGACATAAAAGGTATATAAAACATCCAAAGTTGACAAGATAACAGCATGAAACCATCAAAAATTATAGATACGTCTGAGACGTATCAAGCATACCCGATCTTAACTCCTACTCGTCCTCGAGTAGGGAAGTGATAAAGAATGAATTTTTGATGCTTTCATGCTACCTAGCATAGATGTCTTTTGTAACTCCTCTTATGTGACATGAATGTTCAGATCCGTTAGAATCAAAACAATAGTTTGCTATTGACGTGGAGACAATAATACTTCAAGCAAACTAGCAAAGTAATCATGAACTTTCAAAATAACAAGGCCAAAAGAAAGTTATCCCTACAACATCATATAGTCTGGCTATGCTCTATCATCCTTACACAACGAATTTAAATCATGCACAACCTCGGTATTAGCCAAGTAATTGTTTTCACACTTTTACTTTCTCAAACTTTTTCAACTCTCACGCAATACATGAGCGTGAGCCATGGCTTTAGCACTATAAGTGGAATGGAGAGTGGTGGAGGTTGCAAGACAAACAAGGAGAATATGGTCACATTTACTAGGCATATCAATGAGCTGTGGAGATGCTCATCAATAGATATCAACGTGAATGAGTAGGGATTGCCATACAGATGATGCACTAGAGCAAAGGGTAAGTGAAAGCTCTTAAAGAAAACTAGTGGGTGTGCATCCAACTTGCTTGCTCACGAAGACCAAAGGCAATTTTGAGGAAGCCTATCATTGGAATATACAAGCCAAGTTATATAATGAAAAATTCCCACTAGCTATATGGTGGTGACAAAACGAGAGACTCTCAATCATGAATATCATGGTGCTTAATAAGCACAAGTGTGGAAGGATAGTAGCATTGTCCCTTCTCTCTTTTTCTCTCATTTTTTTGGTGGGCTCTTTGGCCTCTTTTTTTTGGTGGGCATCTTTGGCCTCTTTTTGTATATGGGCTTTGCTGGGCTCTTTTATTTCCTCACATGGGACAATGCTCCATCAACGATGATAATCACACTTACAACTCAAAACTTAGAGCAATGATGACTCTATATGGAATGCCTTCGGTAGTGTACCGTGACAATGATCTAGCATGGCATACACATTAATGGAAACATCATGCGAGCTATCTTACGATCATGCAATGGCAATGTAGAAGTGGTGGCCCATGTCATGGTGGTAGTTGCATGGCAATATATCTTGGAATAGCTTTGAAAAAGCCATAGTAGGTAGGTATGGTGGCTGTTTTGAGGGAGGCTATTGGTGGGTTTTGTGCACCTGCGAAAGTTGCACGGCACTAAAGAAGATAATGATGGTGGAAGGTGAAAGTGCATATAAACCAGGGACTCAACATTAGTCATGAAGAACTCATATACTTGTTGCAAAAGTTTTAGTAGTAATCGAAACAAAGCACTCAACGCATACTCCTAGGGGAAGGGTTGGTGGGTATAACCCATCGGGCGATCCCGACCGCTACACAAAGAATGACAATCAATAAACTAATCCTGCTCAGACTTCATCACATAGCGGTTCACCATGCGTGCATGCTATGGGAATCACTAACTTCAACAGAAGTATTTCTAGATCCACAACATCTTACTAGCATAACTTCAATATTACTACAACCACAACTCAAAACTAATTGAGATGAATCAAACTTCTCTAACTACTCAATGCACATGAAGGTGGAAGTTTTCATATCCCTTTGGATAACTACCCCTTTTGAGACTACTTTCATAGCATAGATCAACTACCAAGCCACGCACTGTTGTTCTCTAAAAGATATAAGTGAAGCACATAGAGCAAAATCAACTAGCTCAAAACATATAAGTGAAGCACATGTGAGCTGAATTGTCTAACCAAAAGATATAAGTGAAGCTCGACAAAATCACGGTGAGTGCATGTCTCTCTCTCTAGGTGTGCAGCAAGGAAGATTGTGACGCAACAAAAATAAAATACTCCTACGATACAAGACGCTCCAAGCAAAACACATAACATGTGGTGAATAAAAATATGGCCCCAAGTAACGTTACCGATGGATTGAAGACGAAAGAGGGGATGCTTTCCCGGGGCATCCCCAAGCTTAGGCTTTTATGGAATACTTGAATCAACTTGGGGTGCCTTGGGCATCCCCAAGCTTGAGCTCTTGCCACTCTTTATCTCTTTGTCCATAAGAACTTCACCCAAAACTTGAAAACTTCACAACATGAAACTTAAACAGAAACTCGTGATATCGTTAGTATAAGAAAGCAAACTACCACTTCCTTAGGTACTATAGCAAACTTAAATTCTACTTATGTTGATGTTGGGTTACTGTATTTTCAATATTCCATCGCTAATACCCCCCGATACTATCCATAGTTTCATCAAAATAAGCAACCAACTCAACAAAAACAGAATCTGTTAACAGCAGACCAGTCTGTAGCAATCTGTATACTTCGTATACTTCTGGTACTTCAAAAATTCTGAAACATTACGACAGTCTGAAGAATTTCCGTAGAAATAAGCATAAAAAAGAATCAACTCAGAAGCTCTTACAGACAAAAAATGGAAATTATTTTCGTGAGAAGAAAGTTTCTGTCTTTTCCAGCATGACTAAACGATCATCCCCAGGACTAAACATAACGGTTTTGCTTGGCACAAACGCAAAAGAAACACAAAAAACTCAATCATAACAGAATTATGAAAGTGTGTAAAACTCATAACAGAAAGAAAAAAGATAGATTCGTTGGTTGCCTCCCAACAAGCGCTATTCTTTAACGCCCTTAGCTAGGCATAAGGTGATGGAATCACGTATAGGCATCTTTGGTGCTCAAACCATAAGTAGCCCTCATCACAGATTCATAAGGCAATCTTATTTTCTTTCTAGGAAAACGCTCCATGTCCTTCTTTAGAGGAAATTGAAATCCAATATTCCCTACCTTCATATCGATGATAGCACCAATAGTCCTTAGGAAAGGTCTACCAAGAATAATGGGACATGAAGGATTGCAATCTATGTCAAGTACAATGAAATCCACGGGTACAAAGTTCTTATTTGAAACAATAAGAACATCATCGATCCTTCCCATGGGTTTCTTGACAGTCGAATCCGCAAGATGCAAATTAAGAGAACACTCTTCAATCTCATGAAAACCAAGAATATCACATGAAGACGTTGGAATCGCGGAAACACTAGCACCCAAATCACACAAAGCATTGCATTTATAGTTTTTGATCTTAATTTTGATAGTAGGTTCCCACTCATCATGAAGTTTTCTGGGTATAGAGACTTCTAGTTCCAGCTTCTCTTCAAGAGATTTCATCATAGCATCTACGATATGTGCGGTAAAGGATTTTCTTTGGCTATAAGCATGTGGAGAATTTGCAATGGATTGCGTTAAAGAAATGCATTCAAACAAGGAGCAACTATCATAATTGAATTCCTTGAAATCCAAAGTGGGAGTTTCAATACTACCCAATATTTTGATTTCTTCTACTCCACTCTCCACATCTTTATCATCAAGATAGGTGGACTCCGAATCATTGGGGCATTTTTCAACCAAAGTGGATTCATATCCAACCCCTTCATCAATATGTTTGACACGAGAAAACACAGATTCAAGAGGAGTCACACCAAGCACTTTAAGATCTTCGTGATTTGCATCACTAGAATGCACCCTTTTAAACCATTCATGCCTAGCGTGAATTTGGGCGGTTCTTTCTTTACTCTCATTCATGGAGACACGCATAGCTTTTAAAGTTTCATCCAAGTTGACCTTGGGAGGAGCACATCTAACTTTCAAAGCATCAATATCACAAGACATCCTATCAACGCTCTTAGCCAAATCGTCTATTTTGAGTAGTTATCCTCTATGGACGCATTGAAAATCTTTTGAGAGTTGATGAACTCTTTGATATTACTCTCTAAATTAGAGGGTAATTTGTTATGATTTCCATAAGTGTTGTTGTAGGAATTGCCATAATTATTAGAGGAGTTACTAGGAAAAGGCCTAGGAACATAGTTTCCTCTAAAAGCATTGTTGTTGCCAAAATTGTTCCTACCAACAAAATTAACGTCCAAACTAGCGTTGCTACTCTCAATCAAGGAAGATAGTGGCATGTCATTAGGATCTAAAGGAGCATTTATACTAGCAACCAAATTCATCAACTCGTCCATCTTAGCACTAAGCGAGTTAATCTCTTCTATAGCGTGTACCCTTTTGCTAGTAGGCGACCTTTCAGTGTGCCACTGAGACTAGTTGGTCATGATATTGTCTAGGAGTTTTGTAGCGTCTCCTAACGTGATTTCCATGAACGTTCCACCTGAGGCGGAGTCCAAGATATTGCAAGAAGCCAAATTCAAACCAGCGTAAAAAATTTGTATAATCATCCACAAACTCAAGCCATGAGCGGGACAATTTCTAATCATTAACTTCATCATCTCACAAGATTGTGCAACGTGTTCATGATCAAGTTGCTTGAAATTCATGATATCGTTACGTAGAGAGATAATCTTAGCTGGCGGAAAAAACTTGGATATGTAAGCATCTTTGCACTTATCCCAAGAATCGATACTATTTTTAGGCAAAGAAGAAAACCAAGTTTTTGCGCGATCTCGCAACGAGAAAGGAAAAAACCTTCAACTTAATCACGTCATTCTCCACATCTATTTTCTTTTGCATATCGCAAAGTTAAATGAAAGTATTGAGATGGGATGCGGCATCTTCACTAGGAAGGCTAGAGAATTTCTCTTTCATAACAAGATTCAGCAAGGCAGCGTTGATTTCATACGATTCCGCACTAGTGGCAGGAGCAATCGGAGTACTAATAAAATCATTATTATTGGTACTCGAGAAGTCGCAAAGTTTGGTGTTTTCAGCCATGATGACTTCAACAAACCAACAAGAACACACGCAAGCAAGAAAACTTGCAAAGGAAAATAGCAAAAGGCAAAACAAAATGGCAAAGGAAAAAGGCAAAAGAAAACGGCAAAGGAGAAAGGCAAATGAAAACGGCAAATGTGAAGTGCGGGAGACGAAAACGAGAGGCAACTGACAAAAAAATAAATGCAAGAGATGAGTTTGTGACACCTACTTGGATAGATCTTGACTTGATATCTCTTCCCCGCGCCAGAAATCGACACGTTGAAGGGACACTATTCTTGACTTGATCCTCCATGGCAACGGCGCCAGAAATCCTTCTGCTACTGCGAAAACAGACCTTCCCTGGTAGCGGCGTCAGGAATCCTGCTGCTACGGCTACGCCTATAGGGACTTCCTTGGCAAATATAGAAAGGATTTCCTCGCGGCCTTGGATCCTTGCGTTGGTGTTCCCTTGAAGAGGAAAGGGTGATGTAGCACAGCGGCGGAAAGTATTTCCCTCAGTTTGAGAACCAAGGTATCGGTCCAGCGGGAGGATCGCGTCAAGTCACAAGTACGTGCACAAATACAAAGAGCTTGCACCCAACGCTATGAAGGGGTTGTCAATCCCTTATAGATTGTTTGCAAAGTGAGAACTAAAAGCAAAAAAGGAAAATAAAGCAAAGTAAAAGTGGAAACGATAGTTGTAAATAGACCCGGGGGCCGTAGTGTTCACTAGTGGCTTCTCTCATGAAAGCAAGTAGACGGTGGGTGAAGGAATTACTGTCAAGAAATTGATAGAACCACGCAAAGTCGTGATGTTATCTAAGGCAATGATTATATCTATAGGCATCACGTCCAAAACAAGTAGACCGATACTTTCTGCATCTACTACTATTACTCCACACGTCGACCGCTATCCAGCATGCATCTAGTGTATTAAGTACAAAAGAACAGAGTAACGCCTTAAGCAAGATGACATGATGTAGATGGACAATCTCATATCTACGATAAAAGCCCATCTTGTTACCCTTGATGTCAACAACACGATGCGTGCCTTGCTGCCCCTTCTGTCACTGGGAAAGGTCACCACACGGTATGAACCCAAAACCAAGCACTTCTCCCATTACAAGAATCATAGATCTAGTTGGCCAAACAAAACCCAAGACTCGGAGAGACTTACAAGGATATCAAATCATGCATATATGAAATGAGCAAAGACTCAAATATAATTCATAGATAATCTGATCACAAATCCAGAATTCATCGGATCTCGACAAACACACCGCCAAAGAGGATTACATTGGATAGATCTCCAAGAGAGAGAGGTAGCCATCTATTTACAAACAACGGACCCGTAGGTCTGAAGTGGACTACTCACGAGTCATTGGAGAGGCGATGATGTTGATGTAGAGGCCCTCCAACTCCATAGTCTCCTCCGGGAGGGCACCAGGAAGGGTCTCCAGATGAGATCTCGCGGAAACGGAAGCTTGCGACAGCGGAAAAGTGTTTTCGTGGATGCCCTTATTTTTTCTGGGATTTTAGGGAATTTATAGGCCAAAGAGCTAGGGCAGGGGAGCGCCAGGGAGGCCACAAGCCTGGTAGCCGTCGGCCCCCTTCATGGCGGCTACACGGCTTGTGGGCCCCCTATGGCTCTCCTGCCTTGGCCCTCAAGTCCCCCGATCTTCTTCTGTTCTGGACAAATTTATTTCGGGGATTTTATTCCGTTTGGACTCCGTTCCAAAATCAGATCTGAAAAGAGTCAAAAACACAGAAAAAACAGGAACTGGCACTTGGCACTGAATTAATAAATTAGTCCCAAAAAAGATATAAAAGGTATATAAAACATCCAAAGTTGACAAGATAACAACATGAAACCATCAAAAATTATAGATACGTTTGAGACGTATCAACGGCCGAGGTGGCCGCCGCGGAAAGGCCAAGCAACAGAAAGAGAAGCCCCCTAGGGGCCGAGATAACCAATCTAGCAGTGATGATGATGAGGATGGATACGAATCTGACAAGCAGGAGTTCGAGAAGGCTATAGATGCTATGTGTGTTGACGGAGGCACATCCTTGCACTCCACCCACGGGCAACTTAAGCAATACATCCGCGAGGTCAACGCGGTAGAGCCAGTGGAAGAAGCAAGGAAACCTCTCAACTGGTCCAACACTCCCATCATCTTCGATGCTGCTGACCACCGTGATCGCATCACCGCGGTCGGGTGTGTGCCTGTGTTGGTCTCGCCAATTATGCGCAACCTTAGGGTCATGAAGATGTTGGTCAATAGTGGGGCTATTCTGAACTTGATATCGCCCGATGTGATCGAGAGGTTGCAAATCCCCGATTCAGATCTTAAACCCACGGGATCCTTCCAAGGAGTGGACGGGGGGATATTTCAGCCGAAGGTAAGATAACCCTTCCGTTCATATTCGGTAGCGGGCTCAATTTCAGGACATAGAAGGTCACCTTTGATATCGCCAAGATGGCGTTGTCATACAACGGAATCATGGGACGTCCCGCGCTACCTAAGTTCATGGTAGCTATTGAAAATATGCCCTGGAGGCAATAATAAAATAGTTATTATTATATTTCCTATTTCAAGATAATCGTTTATTACCCATGCTATAATTATATTGAATGGAAACACAAATGCATGTGTGGATATATAGACAAAACATTTTCCCTAGTGAGCCTCTAGTTGACTTGCTCGTTGATCAAAGATGGTTAAGATTTCCTAGCCATGGACAAGTGTTGTCAGTTGATAACGGGATCACATCATTAGGAGAATGATGTGACCGACAAGTACCAAACTATAAATGTAGCATGTGATCGTGTCATTTTGTTGCTATTGTTTTCTACATGGAAAGTATACATTCCTATGACCATGAGATCATGTAACTCACGGACACCGGAGGAATGCCTTGTGTGTATCAAACATCGTAACGTAACTAGGTGAATATGAAGGTGCTCTACGGGTATCTCCGAAAGTGTCCGTTGAGTTAGCATGGATCAAGACTGGGATTTGTCACTCCGTATGACGGAGAGGTATCTCGGGGCCCACTCGGTAATACAACATCACAAACAAGCCTTCCAAGCAATGTTACTAAAGAGTTAGCCATGAGATCTTGTATTACGGAACGAGTAAATAGACTTGCCGGTAACGAGATTGAAATAGGTATGGAGATACTGATGATCGAATCTCGAGCAAGTAACATACCGAAGGACAAAGGGAATGATATACGGGATTAACTGAATCCTTGACATAGAGGTTCAACCGATAAGATCTTCGTAGAATATTTAGGTTCAACCGCTATTGGATATTGACCGGAGAGTGTCCCGGTCATGTCTACATAGTTCTCAAACCCGTAGGGTCTGCACACTTAAGGTTCGGTGACGTTTCGGTATAGTTAAATTATTGATGTTGGAAACTAGATGTTGTTGGGATCCCGCATGAGATCCTGGACATCACGAGGGTTTCCGGAATGGTTCAAAGACGAAGATTGATATATAGGAAATATTGATTTGGTTTCCGGAAGATTTTCGGGCATTACGTTAAAGTACGAGGAGTGACGAATGGGTTCTGGAGTTCCACCGGGAGGGGCCACTCACCCGGGAAAGAACTAAAGAGGACCAAGGGAGCGCACCAGCCCCTCGCGGGCTTGTGGCCAGCCTAAGTGGGCCTGGTTCAACAGAAGGAGGAGAAATGAAGGAAGAGGTGGGGCAAACCAAAATAGGAAGGGACTCCTCCTTCCAATCAGATTGGAGGAGGACTCCTCCTCCTTGCTTGGCGCGCCGGCCAACCCTAGGGGTTTTTCCCTAGGGCGCCACCCCTACCTACCACCTATATATAGTTGCGCTCATAGAGGATTATGGCACCCAGGCCATGGTGAAACCCTCTCTCCCTCCAGCACTTCATGACACCCTCTAGCTAGTTCGACACGGCACAGCGAAGCCCTGCTGGAGTAGCTCTGCCCCCATCACCGCCACACTGCTGTGCTGCCGGAGAATTCAGCCACCTCTTCGTCTCTCTTGTTGGATCAAGAAGACCGAGATCATCATCGAGATGTAAGTGTGTTGAACGCGGAGGTGCCGTTCGTTCGGTACTAGATTGGGACGGAGTTCGTGGGATGCTTGCGCTTCGGATCGCGAAGACGTTCGACTACATTAGCCACGTTTCTTAATGCTTCCTGCTTAGCGATCTACAAGGGTATGTGGATCCGATCTCCCCTCTCATAGATGATCAGCACCATGATAGGTTTTGCGTATGCATATATAGGAATTTTTTGTTTCCCATGCAACGTTCCCCCACAATGGCATCATGAGATAGGTTCATGCTAGATGATATCTCAAGTAGAACACAAAAGAGTTTGTGGGCGTCGATGTTCAATTTGCTACCCTCCTTAGTATTTTTTTATTCGGAGGTATTGTTGGATTGGAGCCGCCCCAACCAACATTACTTGTACGCATATGAGAGACCGGTTTCATCGACTAATATGCAACTTGTTGCATAAAGATGACTGGCGGGTGTCTGTTTCTTCAACTTTAGTCGAATCCGATTTGATTGTTAAATAGCAATTTGCATATCACCGTTGTTGCTTTGCGTATGTAAGATAACTGGCGGTCCTTGGAGAAGGTTAAATAGGAATTTGTGTATCACCGTTGTGGCTTTGGGTAAGTACGATGCTATCATACTAGATACCCATAGCAGACACGTAAAATTTGCAACAAAAAATTAGAGGGCATCTAACTTGTTTTGTAGGGTATGCATGTGATGTGATATGGCCAATGACATGATATGATATATTGGATGTATGAGATGATCATGTTGTAGTAGTTAAATATCGACTTGTACGTCGATGCTACGGCAATCGGCAGGAGCCATAGGATTGTCTTTAATTATTTTGCGCTTGGAGATGCTTTGCCTTATCGCGAGTAGTAGCAGGAAAGTTAGCGCGACAACCTCGATGGAAGCATGATTATGGAGATCATGATGATGGAGATCATGGTGTGGTGCCGATGATGATGGAGATCATGTCGGTGCTTTGGTGATGGAGATCAAGAAGCACAAGTTCATGACCATATCATGTCACTTATGATTTGCATGTGATGTTACTCCTTTTATGCACCTTATTTTTCTTAGGACGATGGTAGCATTATAAGGTGATTCCTCACTAAATTTTCAACATAAAATTATGTTCGCCCTCAGTGTGCACCTTTGCGACAGTTCATCGTTTCGAGACACCATTTGATGATCGGGTGTGATAGACTCTACGTTCACATACAACAGGTGCAAAATAGTTGCACACGTAGAACACTCGGGTTAAACTTGACGAGCCTAGCATGTACAAACATGGTCTCGGAACACAAGAGACCGGCAGGTCGAGAATGAATCATATAGTTGATATGATCAACATGGAGATGTTCACCATTGAAACTATACTCAACTCACGTTATGATCGGACTTGAGTTAATGACTTTGGGTCATGTGACACTCGAATGACTAAAGGGGTGTCAATTTAAGTGGGAGTTTATTGGTAATATGATTAGCTAAACTCAATTATCTTGAACATAGTCTAAGTAATCTTTGTAAAATTTTATGTTGTAGAGCAATGGCTCGAGTAGTAGAAACAATGAATTTGAATCCGTTCCTAGAGAAAGCTAAGCTGAAAGATGATGGAAGCAACTTTGTTGATTGGGCCCGTAATATAAGGCTTATCCTCACGGCTGCCCAAAAGCAATATCTCCTTGATGCAGAGCTAGGTGATGCACCACCCGAAACCGCGACCCAAGACGTTTTGAACGCTTAGCAGTCGCATAAGGATGACTACTCATTAGTTCAATGTGCATTTTTTATGGCTTAGAACCGGGACTTCAAATATGTAATGAACGTCATGGAGCATATGAGATGTTCTAGCAAATTGAAGTTTACATTCTGGAAGAATGCCCGGATCGAGAGGTATGAAACCTTTGATAAGTTCTATGCTTGTAAAATGGAGCAGAATGGGTGTGTGAGTGAACACATACTCAGAACGTCTGGGTACTCTAATCGTCTAGTTGAGCTAGGGATTTCTCTCTAGCAAGAGGCTATCACTGATAGAGTTCGTCAGTCACTGCCACCTAGCTATAAGAGCTTCGTGTTGAACTATAACATGCAAGGAATGAATACTTCACTCGTCGAGCTTTTTTCGATGCTGAAAGTCGCTGAGTCAGAAATCCAGAAAGAACATCAAGTGTTGATGGTCACAAAGACCACAAGTTTCAAGCAAAAACAGCAAGGGCAAGAAGGGTATCTCCAAGAAGAGTGGCAAGGCAAATGCCCCTCTGATGAAGGAACCCAAGGCTGCACCCAAGGCGGAAACTGAGTGTTATTATTGCAAGGGGACTAGTTACTGGAAGCGAAATTGCCCCATGTATCTGGCCGATAAGGAGGCCAACGCCAAACAAGGTATATTTGATATACATGTTATTGATGTGTACCTCACTAGCTCTCATAGTAGTGCCTATGTATTTGATACCAGTTCTGTTGCTCACATTCGCAACTAGAAACAGGAACTGCGGAATAAACAAAGGATGGCGAAGGATGAAGTGACGATGCACGTGGGAAATGGTTCCAAGCTTGATGCGATCGCCGTCGGCACAATCTCACTTCAGTTACCATCGGGATTAGTGATGAATCTAAATAAATGTTATTCAGTGCATGTGTTAAGCATGAACATTATATCTGGATCTTGTTTATTGTGAGATGGTTACTCATTTAAGTCAGAAAATAATGGTTGTTCTATTTATATGAGTAGTATCTTTTATGGTCATGCACCCAATGAGAGGGGTTTATTCCTGTTGAATCTCGATAGTGATGATACACATATACATAACATTGAGACCAAAAGATGTAGAGTTGATAACAATAACGCCACTTTCTTGTGGCAGTGACGCTTAGGTCATATTGGTGTAAAACGCATGAAGAAACTCCATGTTGATGGACTTTTGGAGTCACTTAATTTTGAATCACTTGACACATGTGAACCATGTCTCGTGGGCAAGATGGCTAAGACTCCGTTCTCCGGAACAATGGAGCGTGCAAGTGACTTATTGGAGATCATACATACACGTGGAGGATATCGTTATTTTCTCATCTTCACTGATGATTTGAGTAGATATGGTTATATTTACTTAATGAAGCACAAGTCTGAAATGTTTGAAAGGTTCAAGCAATTTCAAAGTGAAGTTGAAAATCATCGTCACAAGAAGATCAATTTCCTACGATCTGATCGAGGAGGTGAGTATCTGAGTTGTGAGTTTGGTGCTCACTTAAAGCAATGTGGAATTGTTTCACCTTTGACACCGCCTCGAACACCACAGACTAATGGTGTGTCCGAACATCATAATCGTACTTTTATTAGGTATGGTGCATTCTATGATGTCTCTTACCGATTTGTTGTTATAGTTTTGGGGCTATGCATCGGAGACATCTGCATTCACTTTAAATAGGGCACCATCAAAATCCGTTGAGACGACACCATATGAACTATGGTATGGCAAGAAGCCAAAGTTCTCATTTCTTAAAGTGGGATGAAGATAGAACTTGATGAGGTGGTAGAACCTTTACTTCAACCAGATGGTGGCGCAGGACAGAAAGAAGTTTCTGTCGAAGCTACACCACTTGAAGAGGAAGCTAATGATGATTATCATGAAACTTCAGATCAAGTTACTATCATGCCTCGTAGGTCGACAAGGACACGTACTGCTCGAGAGTGGTACAAGAATCATGTTTCATCAATCTTGTTGTTAGACAACAATGAGCCTACGAGCTATGGAGAAGCAATAGTGGGCCCAGATTCCAATAAATGGTCAGAGGCCATGAAGTCCGAGTGTAACACCCTGTGTTTAGCTTTCCTGACTAATTAACTTATTTAAAAATTAGGACCAATTAAAAAAATTTGTGAAAGCTTGTGATGCTTGAGGTGACTGTTGTTTGCTTGTTTGGTGGTATGATTGTGTTGGTTCTCAAAAAATCTTGTTATTTTCCAACTCACCTCCTTGATCATGATATCCTGCCTAATGATCATGCCATGTATTTAGGACCGGTATCTCTTTTTTACCAAATATTATTTTCACCAAAATACATTTCTAATACTCCAATAATGAATTAAGCCTTCAAAACCCGTGAGATGAGGTTTGTACTACAAGTCCTCAAATTAGAGAATTTGTTTTGCACCAATTTGCTTTATTTAAAACCTATTATCAAAATATCTTCCAAAAACCACAATATAAATATTTTAAAATTTATTTTATTATTTTATTTAAATGCCTTTCTGTGAGGCCAGAAATGGTCTCTTATGAAGGAAAGTTATATTTATTGCTTTCAAAATATTTAAGAAAATTCAGGGAAACTCAGTGGATATATTTATTCCATACATATGAGTTTCAACACATGGTCATGTTCATAATATTGGGCAAACCCCTCCAAAACCCTTCCTGCCTATTTCAAGCTTTTGAAATATTTCTATAAGAAATATTCTCAATAAATTCCAGTAAAATTCCAGCATATCACCTATGATATGTTTGATGATCTTGCCAAGTTTCATCTCAATCCAACTTGATTTGACTTCCCTAAGTATTCTAAAACCCTATCTGTCCAGATTCAAAGTTGAGCGACTCTACATTGTGAAGTGTGTCCAATTGTGCTCAAATTTCGTGGAGTATTCTAAAACCCTATCTGTCCAGATTCAAATTTGAGCAACTCTACATTGTGAAGTGTCTACAATTGTGCTCAAATTTGGTGGATATGTTCTAATACTCCAATAATGCATCCACACCAAGTGGTGCATCAAGGAGAATAGAAGAACTTGTCCCAAGCCACTCAAAACCCTCTCTGTTGATTTCTGACCTTGGGAAACTTTACATTATAAAGTTTCTCCAGTTGACCCCAAACTTTTTGTGCATGCCTTAATGCTCAAATAATGCCCCCACACGAATTATTGGATTTCTGGGAATTGATTTGAATAGTTTTGTAAGCAGAAAGCCATTCCTACCCATTTCATGGGTTTTCCAAGTCTACATTGGAAACCTTCTCCACCAAATCCCAAATTTGGTGTACAAGCTTATTTCCATCTATTATTTGATCCTGTCAAGTTTCAAAACCATTGAAGTCCATCTGGTTGCTCTGCCACTCATCAAACACCTTGTGTGCATTCATTTTATTGGCTACTTTTGCCCCTTCCACTTTAACCCTTGAGCTCAACTTTCTACCACAACTTCATATAGTTACATTTTACCTCTAGTAACATTTCCATGGCCACTGGTAAATTATTGGAGAGAAGCTCCATGTAACTATTCCTCATTTTACCATTGGAATCACCATCTTTACCCTCTTTCCTCACTTCTTCTTAAGCCAAAGCCCCCATCTCTTTCCAGAGGGTACCTAGAATCCCAAGGCATTGTTTCAAGCCAAGAGATGGCATGCTCATGTGGAGAAAATGAGCAGCACATCCTCAGGTTGAATTATGGTTGAAAGGTAGCTTTGTACATCAAGTGCTAGTTACACTTCTTTGCTGGAGCTCAAACTTTACAGTAGTGTACCCTTCCATACCTGATGCTCGAGGACATGGTTTCACCTCCCATCCCTTCCTGTAAAAACCACATATGCGAGCCCCAAGTTTGCTACTTCAAACTTAACCAGAGTCCAAACCTATTCAAACAACCTCCACTAGCTATCAAACTCCAGATTTACTCTCCTGCATGTGTACTTTGCGTGTTGGACATGTTTGACTGGTCATTGCCATACTATGGGCACGAGTGGACATGGTGACCAGGCTGGCAGCATGCAATGGTGGTGCTCTGCATCCTCTTCTGTTTCTACAGCTCGGGTCCCTCCATGGAAGCATGTCCCAGCGCGCCAGGACGCTCCCCTTGACTAGTCCAACCCATCCCGACGCCTAGAAGCGGCCAAATATCTCCTGACACGCGTGCTCTTGCCGTGCACCAAAGCTGCAGGAGCTCCCAAGCTCCCTCTTTCTCTTCCCCTCTTATTCCCTCTTCCCCGAGCCCTCTCCAGCTCTCCCCTGATCTTCCCTCTCCCTAGAAATCTCCGGACCTCCCCAATCCCCTTCTAGAGCTCTCTTTCTCTCAAATGGCCGAAAGGTGCCGCCGTGGTATCGCTCCAAATTCGGCTATCTCGAGCCCTCTCCTCCCCTTGTGAGCTTCCCCTAGTCCCTACAATGCCTCCACCCATCTTCCTGGCGCTCAGAAGCTTGATCTCCGCCGCCGAATCAAGCTCCCCGACTTGGGCCATCGCCGCCATCCTCCCTGGCAAGCACTGGCAGCAGCCGGATCCCTCCCTGGGGTGCACAGCACACTCCTCCCCTCCAGGTCGTTGCCTTTCCCCGGATCTGGGAGGCCGGGCCTCGCCGGACGCAGCACAGGTCGGGGCGAGCGGCGCTGGCACCCTCCTCTCCCTTCGGTCAGCACAGGCGGGAGGAAGGAGAAGCTCCGGCCAGCGGGTCCGATATCCTCCTTGGCCCACCGGCCAGCCTAAGCCGCAGTCACGCGACCCCACTCCCAGGTTAAGTGGAGACGGGATTTGGTGAAAAACCGTCTTCCCCAGCGGGAGGTGTATTCATGTCGATGTGCTTCCACCGTGGCCCTTCGTTGGTGCGACCGTGCTAATGGGCCGGCCCATCTGTCTATTAGTCGCCCTGAGCGTTTATTAGCTTTCCTGGTAGCCCTTCTCTTTGTTGATTTTCTTTTAAGAGTAATTTTCAAAAAATCAATAGCAAATTCATTTTAACTCCAATTTGCTTGATTCAAATTCCTACAGGTTCCTAAAATCAAGGGCTATCCGAATATGTGCTTTGCACATTTTTCCAAGCAACCTTTCTGTGGTGTTTTTATTTAAATCCAAATCTGGATATTCCAAGAACCACCTTTGTAAATTCTTATAGGTTTCCAATCAACTCCAAATGGAGTGATTCCAAATTCCAGAACCTTCTAATATCATGCCCTATTTTTGAAGCCTTGGTAAACACTTTTATCAGACTTCATTCTGTTGTATTAAATAAATACTTTCCTATTGCTATTTATTCCATATTAGAAAATTCCTAGAATATTCATTTCAACTCCAAATCCAGTGAAACAATTTCCTAAATATTTCTAAAGTTGTTCTCTGTTAATGAGTACCTCCACTCATTATTATCATAATATTTTCTGTGGGCTTCATAAAGAATCCCCTACTCCTCCTTTCCTCCATTCAGAAATCCCTGATGATCCAAACCTCCTATGGCAAGCTTCAGGTATTTTTCTTATGACCAGAGAGGTCCAAGAAAAATATAACTTCTATTTATGTAGCACTTTGTTCTGCTGGCTGTGTGGCTGACCGTGGTTGTTTCCGACGATAGTTGATGGGTTCACACAATAGTCGGAGTTGCAGCGGAAGACATCGAAGACCCCGAGGACTTAGGAGAGCAAAGGCAAGCAGCCCTTTGACCATGACAGAGCATATGTTATATTGCATGATAAGATAGCAAGTATTTCCATTGCCTATGATCATAAGTGCCAGTAAATCATAAGATGTGATGTTACCGATGGCTCCTCCGGAGCACATGCATTGAGCTTGATCCTACCCCTTGTGAGGATCACGCTATTATCATGTTGACAAGTAATGCTAGAGTAAATACCATGAGCATGTTGTTGGTATAAATCAAAGAGTTTATGAAAACCCCGCCAGGTGCCACTAATGCCCGAGGGTGATCATGAGTTAGGTGGCCACTTTTGGTGAAGTGGAGCACCGGGTATTTTGAGTGAGTATGGTTTCGGAAATGGGATTAGATTTATGATGCGTCGACCGTATCAACCTTACTAGTACGACCACGTTACCCCTTATGGGATGGGGCTACATTGATTACTCCGATCGGTGCTAGCAAAGAGCCACATTACTAGTGGCGGGAGTGATGTGTGGTCACTCTCGTGATGGGGTCATGCCAGGTAGGACGACTATAACATTTTTATGAGTTCCAGGCACACCGTTGGTCCCCGCATGGTTGATACTGTCCAGAGTCGGTGCTCGTAAGACGTACAACATGTGGGCTGGGTATCAATCGAGTGGACCTCTTTGTCTAGTATCGTCAAGGGAAAGGCATTGATCGGCTACTTACCTCGGGTATGTTATATACCGCGAGTCGTCGATGACACGGAAGTTTCCCAGATCTCATGGGTCCAGTGTACGACCTGTGTAGAGTGTAAAACTATTAGAATAGCCGTGTCCATGGTGAACGACAGTTGGGTAATCCTGCTTAAACTACGTCCAGTTGTTTCCTGTAAACTAAGTGTGTGTGAGTTGTGTTGAAAAGGAGTAACTATGAAAGTAATCATATGACCAAGATTGGTGACTTCGCATATAGGGTGAACCCGGATGGTTCAGCCCTCGACAGATATATTGATATCTGTAACCTGTTCTTCAAAAGTAATTCTTTAACTTGATGCATACCTGTGATCATGTTTATTTGCCACCAAGAGACATCCACCAAAGATGCATGTTATTGTATCCTTCACTTGCATTGTTCATATCATGGGCTGTTTGCGAGTACAATCAAAAGTACTCATTGGCTTGCCACTGGTTATTTCATTGACCAGGTATAAAAGAACATGATATGGTGAAGAGTAACTCGGTGACGTTCTTGCGAGCTAGGACGCTTCCCAGTCAGAATGCCTGTAGGTTAAGGCTGGTGGCAAAGGTTCACGCTTTCAATCCATAATTCCGCTATTGGTCCAGTTTGGTGTCTTGGCCTTTAAGGCCCTATATATGTAAGACTTGACCGATAAGGTCATTCATTGTATCTAACGGTATGTATGGATGTAAGTCTCTTAATAACCAGTATTTGTGTGCTTAGTGAGCATTGATCTCTGGGATCAGTGAGCATGATCATTCGGCGGTCTCGACTCATAAGTCGGGGTCCCCACAAAGCTGGTATCAGAGCCATCCAGACTGTAGGAAGCCCTTAGTTAGCATGGACGTTAGTTAGGATAAAACTGATTTCCAGACCTTTCAAAAATACTTGCAAAATCTATATATTTTCTCGCCTCTCCTAAATATTCAAAGGGAATCAAGGTTATACTTTAGCCTTCCACCCCTATTCCCTAACACCCCTCGCCTACTTTTTCAAGACTTGCAAATGGTCGCTAGCACCCTTATGCCTTCTGACCACGGGATTACTTGAAATCCTCGTGGGAAATTTGGAGGGAAGCAACCTTTCCAAACAATCACCCCTGTGTTGAAGGACAACGATGACAACTCTACGACCAGATGACACCAACCGAAGTACCTCCAAGAGGAACAAGGACATCGAGGCTTAAAAGATGACAACACCCTCAGCACCGTTCCAAAGTAATGCCACTTTCACCTACGATAATCTGGACGTAATATATGCAAGCCATGATCTGCAACACTAGTAGAGCGACCATGTCAATAATAAGGATTGTGTCGACCACCACCGGTGGATGAGAACCTCGCCATTTGGTCCGCCTCACCTTAATGAGCACGAAAACGGTTCTCTGCATCCCCCGTTCTGGATGTCCATATCACGATCAGTATGACTGACGGGTCAGAACTCTATCATGCCTTGGCGACGTCATTGCATAAAGGTCGTCTACTTGAGGCTCTCGAAGCCTCGGAACACAAGAAGACAATGACAAGACTATGAAGACGAGGAAGATCCTGTCGATGACAACCATGAAGAACCACCTTCGTCAGCAACTCCCCAGGCGAGAAGACATCAAGAGATCTTTACAACTCAACCGAGTTGCTTCGGCAAACAACAACAAGAGGCGTGACAACACCATGAGACGGTCCAGAAGACTTAGCGGACTCCTCTTCGAATCATGAAGCAAGCATGACTGTCAAGTCCGAGAACCCTATGGTAGGATGAGTCGTAAATTCCCTATGCGAAGTCGAGTCCGTGAAATGGTTCAGATGGACCATGTTGTGTGATGTTTGTTTTTGTTGTTTGCGCTTTGATATAAGTTGCACTTTTGCTTGAGCAACAAGCATGCGGTTATGTCACCTTCCTTATTTGATGTTCAACACGATTTTTGGCACTTGTTTGAGTTGACTTTCCGACATTTGTTGGTTGCACTAAAACCTTTAGACGCTTCCCTCTATGCTACTCTCTCGTCTTCACCCCTTCTAACAACTGAGGACCAGAAAGACAAGATGTACCAAGGGTCCACTCCGAAGGACGACTGACACTAAAGACACTATATGTGCTATGCTTAACCAGACACAACCCATAGTAGTTATGCTTTTCCCTCAAGATTGGAAAAACCACACTAGACCAGACTAACCTCCACAAGCCTTTCCGGCTCAAATTTTCTGGTCACGTGTCTGGTACACGGATTTGCCAGAACACGTGTAGATCCCCGATAAACCCCGCTTAGCACCGGGTTCTTTATGGAACAAGAGATCACAGTGAACGAGAATTCATTATCCAGCTAGCACCATAACCCTGATGCCATCAGAAGGACCGTTCTCCGATATAAGAGTATTAGACTGAAGATTGTTGTGATGACGATAGTTGTCCGAAGGATATAGCTAGGTTGTCTTGGTGGATCATGAGACACTTATAAAGGTAGACGGATTTTGTGGAACAAGTTGATATAGTAGCATAACCTACATATTCCTGGAGTACGTTTGGGTTCAGTAGGACGATTATGATCGCGACAAATAATCCTTGGTGGTAAAAATGACTTCAGCGAGTAATTGACGTGGATCGATGATTTTACCGTAATGACTTAGAGTATCGAGTAAGAGTTCTTATTGGGCTTGAGTTTTGGAGTTAAATAGGTAGTTCCAGCAGACTATTAACGATATATGAGGCCACATGGTTCGGAATAAGTTGGATTTAGCCGATGATCTCGATCATAATACCATGTTTCTCGGTGGATAATGAGTGCGAATACTTGGAATTGTCGAATTGATTTACGAACCTATGTGGATTGGCCATGGAGATAGATGGCCATGATAACTGGAAATTGGTGGGCATACTATGATATAAACCTTGCAATAATATGTGAATTAGGAGGACTCTAAAGATATTATGTAGAACCCCATCAATATTGGATTTGTAGAAGTGATGGGTCCAGAAATGATTGATCGGATTGATGGATCACTTGATCAGATTCCTAGAAAGGAAACAAGATATTGGATTGGTATACTACGTGCTTCCTTACTATAGGAATGCAGTACACTGTCCATTGGATGACTTAGATGGACATTCGGATTTGTTGTGTCTTAAATTCAGGCCTAGGAGCTTGTATGCCTCCCCGAGGTTCTTGCATAGAAACGCATGTGCAATGTATGATACTTGTAGTGTTTGGGTTAGTACATCCCTCAACCCTGGAGTTGGCTAGCATGAGTAGTGTGGAGTTGACCCATGTGAGATGGTACCCTTGATGAGATTAGGTGATGTAGTTTTGAGCTAGAGGTGGAACTATTGGCATCTAAGGAATGTGCACACAGATAAGATGATAACTGTTCACCCACATCCTAAATTCTTTGAGACCCTTAAGCTTCACCCAGCCATAAGGTGGTCGGATTACGGCCATAGAAAAACAACTCTGAGTCATTGGAACATGGCCAGTACTTCGCCCAACCACCGCCCATCGTGTCTATGGTGAACATGGGCATGAAGGACTAGGTCATGTGGACCACAAACCCCCCTCATCCAACGATCACCCATAGCAACTCCCCGTTCTCCTCAGCTGACTCATGAGCACTATGCTTATGTCATGTTTGGGGAAAGTATGTTTCCATCCTCACTAATGACATACTTATTCACCCAGTAAGAGGAAGAACACCTTAGTCATGTTTGGACGAGCCCCATGAATGCCGATTGTTATGCCTCTCGAGGGTACTCTTCTCGAAGCAACCCAAGGCAACGGAAGTCTATACTACTCAAGTCAAGACGAAGAACCGCCATGGTGAGAAAGCCACGACAATGATGATGAAGCAATAGAAGTCAACCACCAATCATGCACCGACTACAACAACGACGTCAAGAAGCCTCGACGATTCAATACGATGAAGCCTTTGGACAAGCGAAAGAATCAGACGACCTCTCCTTGGTCCAAATCAAGGGCGAGAGTACTAGTTGGGTCATTGTGAAAACCTGCCAAAGGTGATTCACCCGCTTGCCGAGCCGCAGACCTTGGGAGTGGATGACTTGTCTATACTATTGGATAGCCAGCTCATCCAGGAACCCTCGCAACCTTCTCAGATGGTAGAAGTCGTTCTGGACTCTAAGTATCCGAGCTTAGACTCATGGGCAAGACCCAACCAAGACCCTTTCGCGAGAAGCCTTCGAAGACCACTGCAACACCCTCAAGGATGAAGATCGCCTGCGACCATAGCTTGTCTGCCTAGGGAGTCAAGGACTTCCTCAACAACCGGGAGCCACGCGAAGGCCTTAACCCTTGTGTTCTAGCGTGAGACATCTAGATGTCAATAACCGGCTTGAGCAGCCCCGAGACCAGAACCTAGACATACTATCTTGCCATGTATTCTGACTTTGGAATGCACTTGCAAGCCAGAACCATGCACGTACTTAGCTCACCAAGCCCTTGACCATCGGTCCAGCCTAACTTATTTCCAAAACCTGCTAAGTCAGGCAAAGACGTGCGAAGCATTCGTAGCTGTATCATCATGCACCTCAGGACCCACAACCGCAACATGGGGACATGACGACGACCTCCGACTCAAGATCTTGTATCTCTCCAACCCCTAGCCTAGAAATCTCGGGGACGAGATTTTCTTCAGGGGGTATGGTATGTTTAGCTTTCCTGACTAATTAACTTATTTCAAAAATTAGGACCAATTAATTTTTTTTGTGAAAGCTTGTGATGCTTGAAGTGACTATTGTTTGCTTGCTTGCTGGTATGATTGTGTTGGTTCTCAAAAATTCTTGTTATTTTCCGACTCACCTCCTTGATCATGATCTCCTGCCTAATGATAATGCCATGTGTTTAGGACCAGTATCTAATTTTACCAAATATTATTTTCACCAAAATACATTTCTTCGAATTAAGCCTTCAAAACCTCTGAGATGAGGTTTGTACTACAAGTCCTCAAATTAGGGAATTTATTTTGCACCAATTTGCTTTATTTAAAACATATTATCATAAAATCTTCCAAAAATCACAGTATTAATATTTTATTATGTTACTTAATTGCCTTTCTGTGAGGCCAGAAATGGTCTCTTATGAAGGAAAGTTATATTTATTGCTTTCAAAATATTTAAGAAAATTTAGGGAAACCGAGTGGATATATTTATTCCATATATATGAGTTTCAACACATGGTCATGTTCAAAATATTGGGAAAACCCCTCCAAAACCCTTCCTGCCTATTTCAAGCTTTTGAAATATTTCTATAAGAAATATTCTTAGTAAATTCGAGTAAAATTCCAGAATATCACCTATGATATGTTTGATGATCTTGCCAAGTTTCATCTCAATCCAAGTTGATTTGACTTCCCTAAGTATTCTAAAACCATATCTGTCCAGATTCACATTTGAGCAACTCTACATTGTGAAGTGTCTCCAATTGTGCTCAAATTTGGTGGACATGTTCTAATACTCCAATAATGCATCCACACCAATTGGTGCATCAAGGATAATAGAAGAACTTATCCCAAGCCCCTCAAAACGCTCTCTGTTGATTTATGACCTTGGGAAACTTTACATTATCAAGTTCCTCCAGTTGACCCCAAACTTTTCGTGCATGCCTTAATGCTCAAATAATGCCCCCACACCAATTATTGGATTTGTGGGAATTGAATTGAATAGTTTTGTAAGCAGAAAGCCATTTCTGCCCATTTCATGGGTTTTCCAAGTCTACATTGGAAACCTTCTCCACCAAATCCCAAATTTGGTGTACAATCTTATTTCCATCTATTATTTGATCATGTCAAGTTTCAAAACCATTGAAGTCCATCTGGTTGCTCTGCCACTCATCAAACACATTGTGTGCATTCGCTTTATTGGCTACTTTGGCCCCTTCCACTTTAACCCTTGAGCTCAACTTTCTACCACAACTTCATATAGTTACATTTTACCTCTAGTAACATTTCCATGGCCACTGGTCAATTATTGGAGAGAGGCTCCATGTAACTACTCCTCATTTTACCCTTGGAATCACCATCTTTACCCTCTTGCCTCACTTCTTCTTAAGCCAAAGCTCCCATCTCTTTCCAGAGGGTACCTAGCATCCTCGGGCATTGTTTCAAGCCTAGAGATGGCATGCTCATGTGGAGAAAATGAACAGCACATCCTCAAGTTGAATTATGGCTGAAAGGTAGCTTTGTACATCAAGTGCTAGTTACACTTCTTTGCTGGAGCTGAAACTTTGCAGTAGTGTACTCCTTTGATACCTGATGCTCCAGGACATGGTTTCACCTCCCATCCATTCCTATGAAAACTACTTATGCCAGCCCCAAGTTTGCTGCTGCAAACTAAACCAGAATCCAAACCTATTCAAAGCACCTCCACCAGCTAGCAAACTCCAGAGTTACTCTCCTGCATGCGTGCCTTGCGTGATAAGATAGCAAGTATTTCTGTTGCATATGATCATAAGTTCCGGTAAATCATTTGATATGATGTTACCGATGGCTCCTCTAGAGCACATGCATTGAGCTTGATCCTACCCCTTGTGAGGATGTCGCTATTATCATGTTGACAAGTAATGCTAGAGTAGATAACATGAGCATGTTGTTGGTATAAATCAAAGAGTTTATGAAAACCCTATCGGATGCCACTAATGCCCGAGGGTGATCATGAGTTCGGTGGCCACTTTTGGTGAAGTGGTGCACCCGGTATTTTGAGTGAGTATGGTTTCGGAAATGGGATTAGATTTATGATGGGTCGACCGTAACAACCTTACTAGTACGACCGCGTTACCCGTTATGTCATAGGGCTATGTTGATTACTCTGATCGGTGCTAGCAAAGAGCCACATTACTAGTGGCGGGAGTGATGTGTGGTCACTCTCGTGATGGGGTCGTGCCAGGTAGGACGACTATGCCATTTTATGAGTTCCAGGCACACTGTTGGTCCCCGCATGGTTGATACTGTCCAGAGTCGGTGCTCATAAGACGTACAACATGTGGGCTGGGTACCAATCGAGTGGACCTCTTTGTCTAGTATCGTCAGGGGAAAGGCATTGATCGGGTACTTACCTCGGGTATGTTATATACCGCGAGTCGTGGATGACACGGAAGTTTCCCGGATCTCATGGGTCCAGTGTACTACCTCTGCAGAGTGTAAAACTATTCGAATAGCCATGTCCACGGTGAAGAACAGTTCGGTAATCCTGCTTAAACTACGTCTAGTTTTTTCCGCATAAACCAAGTGTGTGTGAGTTGTGTTGAAAGGAGTTACTATGAAAGTAATGATATGACCATGTTTGGTGACTTGGCATATAGGGTGAACCCGGATGGTTCAGCCCTTGACAGATATATTGATATTTGTAACCTGTTCCTCAAAAGTAATTCTTTAACTTCGATGCATACCTGTGATCAGGTTTATTTTCCACCAAGAGACATCCACCAAAGATGCATGTTATTGTATCCTTCAATTGCATTGTTCATATCACGGGCTGTTCATCCACCAAAGTACTCATTGGCTTGCCGCTAGTTATTTCATTGACGAGGTATAAAAGAACAGGATATGGTGAAGAGTAACTCGGTGACGTTCTTGCGAGCTAGGACGCTTTCCAGTCAGAATGCTTGTAGGTTAAGGCTGATGGCATGGGTTCACGCTTTCAACCAATAATTCTGCTATTTGTCCAGTTTGGTGTGTTGGCCTTTAAGGCCCTCTATATGTAAGACTTGACTGATAAGGTCATTCATTGTATCAAACGGTATGCATGGATGTAAGTCTCTTAATAACCAGTATCTGTGTGTTCAGTGAGCATTGATCTATGGGATCACTGAGCACGATCATTCGGCGTCTCGACTCATAAGTCGGGGTCCCCACACCGAGATGGATGTGAAAAAACATTCCTTAATGGGTTTCTTAAGGAAGAGTTGTATATGATGCTACCAGAAGGTTTTGTCGATCCAGACAATGTTGACAAAGTGTGCAAGCTCTAGTGATCTATTTATGGACTGGTGCAAGAATCTCAGAGCTGGAATCTGCACTTTGATGAGGTGATCAAGACGTTCGGGTTTATACATGTTCTTGGAGAAGCTTGTATTTACAAGAAAGTGAGTGGGAGCCCTATAGCGTTTCTAATATTATATGTGGATGACATATTGATCATTGGAAGCAATATAGATCTTTTGGAAAGCGTAAAGGATAACTTGAATAAAAGTTTTCAATGAAGGACCTAGGAGAACGTGCTTACATATTAAGCATTAAGATCTATAGAGATAAATCAAGACGCCTAATAGGACTTTCACAAAGCACATACCTTGATAAGATGTTTAAGAAGTTCAAAATGGAACAATCCAATAAGGGGTTCTTGCCTCTGTTACAAGGTATAAAGTTGGGTAAGACTCAATGCCCAATGACTGCAGAAGATAGAGAAACGATGAGTGTCGTCCCCTATGTTTCAGCCATAGGGTCTATCATGTATGCAATATTGTGCACAAGACTAGATGTCAGCCTTGCCATAAGTATGGCAGGCATGTTTCAAAGTAATCTAGGACTGGAGCACTGGACAGCGGTCAAGAATATTCTGAAGTTCGTGAAAAGGACTAAGCAAATGTTTCTCGTTTATGGAGGTGACGAAGAGCTCGTCGTAAAGGGTTATGTTGATGCAAGCTTCGACACTGATTCAGATGACTCTAAGTCTCAAACCGGAAACGTATTTATTCTCAATTGGGGTGCAGTAAGCTGGTGCAGTTCCAAGCAGAGCGTCGTAGCTGATTCTACATGTGATGTGGAGTACATAGCTGCATCGGAGGTGGCTAAAGAGGGTGTCTGGATGAAGCAGTTCATGTCAGATCTTGGAGTTGTGCCATGTGCACTAAACCCAATAAATCTATATTGTGACAACACTGGTGTCATTGCTCTAGCCAAGGAACCAAGGTTTCACAAGAGGACCACGCACCTAAAGCGACGCTTCAATGCCATCCGCGATTAGATCAAGTAGGAGGACATAGATATTTGCAAAGTGCACACGGATCTGAATATTGTAGATCCGCTGACTAAACCTCTTCCACGAGCAGAACATGATCAACACTAAAACTGTATGGGTGTTAGATTCGTTACATTGTAAATCACATAAAGATGTGAAGCTAGATTATTGACTATAGTGCAAGTGGGAGACTGTTGGAAATATGCCCTAGAGGCAATAATAAAATAGTTATTATTATATTTCCTGTTTCAAGATAATCTTTTATTATCCATGCTATAATTGTATTGAATGGAAACAGGAATGCATGTGTCGATATATAGACAAAACAATGTCCCTAGTGAGCCTCTAGTTGACTAGCTCATTGGTCAAAGATGGTTAAGGTTTCCTTGCCATGGACACGTGTTTTCAGTTAATAACGGGATCACTTCATTAGAAGAATGATGTGATGGACAAGTCCGAAACTAAAAATATAACATGTGATCGTGTCATTTTGTTGCGATTGTTTTCTACATGGCAAGTATACATTCATATGACCATGAGATCATGTAACTCACTGACACCACATGAATGCCTTCTGTGTATCAAACGTCGCAACGTAACTGGGTGACTATGAAGGTTCTCTACAGGTATCTCCGAAGGTGTCTGTTGAGTTAGCTTGGATCAAGACTGGGATTTGTCACTCCGTATGACGGAGAGGTATCTCGAGGCCCACTCGGTAATACAACATCAAAAACAAGCCTTGCAAGCAATGTGACTAAAGAGTTAGCCACGGGATCTTGTATTACGGAACAAGTATGGAGACTTGCCGGTAACAAGATTCAAATAGGTATGGAGATAATGATTATTGAACCTCGGACATCTAACATACCCAAGGACAAAGGGAATAATATACAGGATTAACCGAATCCTTGACAAAGAGGTTCAACCGATTAGATCTTCGTAGAATCTGTAGAATCAAATATGGGCATCCAGGTCTACCTATTGGATATTGACTCGAGAGTATCTCGGTCATGTCTACATAGTTCTTGAACCCAGAGGGTCCGCACACTTAAGGTCCACTGATATTTCTGTATAGTTGAATTATTGATGTTGGTAACCGGATGTGGTTCAGATTACCAGATGAGATCCCGGACATCATGAGTATTTGGTTGCCGGAAGGTTTTTGAACATTATCGTTAAAGTACCGGGAGTGACGAATGGGTTCCGGAGTTCCTTCGGCAGGGGCCAATCACCTGGGAGAGAACTAAAGAGGCCCAAGGTTGGCGCACCATCCCCTGGTGGGCTGGTGGCCAGTCCAAGTGGGCCTGGTTCGGCCGAAGGAGGAGAAAGGAAGGAAGACGTGGGGCAAACCGAAATAGGAAGGGACTCCTCCTTCCAATCGGACTGGAGGAGGACTCCTCCTCCTTGCTTGCGCGCAGGCCAACCCTGGGGTGTTTTCCCTAGGGCGCCACCCCTCCCTCCCACCTATATATAGTGGAGGTGAGAGAGTCTTTTGGCATCCAAGCCATAGTGCAGCCCTCTCTCCCACCACCACTTCGTGACACCCCATAGCTAGTTCGGCATGGCATGATGAAGACCTGCTGGAGTAGCTCGATCAACATCATCGCCATGCCATCGTGCTGCCAGAGTATTCAGCTACCTCTTCATCCCTCTTGCTGGATCAAGAAGACGGAGATCGTCATCGAGCTGTACGTGTCCTAAACACGGAGGTGTCGTCCTTTTGGTTCTAGATCGAGACGGAGTTCGTGGGACGCTTGTGATTCGTATCGCGGAGATGTTCGAGTACATCAACCGCGTTTCTTAACACTTCCCACTTAGCGATCTACTAGGGTATGTGGATCCGATCTCCCCTTTCGTAGATGACCATCACCATGATAGGTTTTGCATGTGCGTAGGATTTTTTTTGTTTCCATGCAACATTCACAAGTATAGGGGGTCAATCGTAGTCCTTTCGATAAGTAAGCGTATCAAACCCAATGAGGAGCAAAAGGAAATTACAATAGGTTTTCAGCAAGGTAATTTCTGCAAGAACTGAAATAGGGGTAACAAGTTCTTTGATAGCAAGATAATTGTAACAAGTGATAAGTAGCAATAGTAACATTAGGTCCATGAAGGTAGCCCAATCCTTTTGTGGCAAAGGACAGGCCAGAACAATTTCTTATAACAATCAAAGCGTTGTTGAGGGCACACGGGAATTTCATGTAGTCACTTTCGTCATGTTGGGTTAATACGCGTGTGGTATTATGATAATTTGGTATGTGGGTGGACCGGTGCTTGGGTGTTGTTCTTACTTGAACAAACCTCCCACTTATGATTAACCCTCCCGCAAGCATGCGCAACTACGAGAAAGTATTAAGAACAAATTCTAACCACAATAAACATATGGATCCAAATCAGCCCCTTACGAAGTAGTGCCTAGACTGGGGTTTAAGTTTCTGTCAATCTTGCAACCCACCCTCCAATTCCTACCCCACAATACATTCCCTTAGGCCCAAAATATAGCGAAGTGTTATGTAGTCGACGTTCACATAAC
Source organism: Hordeum vulgare subsp. vulgare (assembly GCF_904849725.1). NCBI lineage: Eukaryota > Viridiplantae > Streptophyta > Magnoliopsida > Poales > Poaceae > Hordeum > Hordeum vulgare. The sequence goes on from NC_058524.1 coordinate 389,822,429, forward strand.
ACCACTAAGGGAATAACATCATTCATATCATCAAAATATCGAATGAATATCAACTTCACATGACTACTTGCAACATGATTTCTCCCGTGGCCTCAAGAACAAAAGTAACTACTCACTAGGGATAAACATGTTCATTAGCAAAGAGCTATTGAATAGCATAATGGATCCGAACATCTGATCTTCCACCAAATAAACCATAAAGAATCAACTACAACATGTATTTAACACTACTAGACACACCCCAGATACAAATATGAGGTTCCGGTAAAGATTGAGTACAAGAGATGAACTAGGATTTTTATAGGAGATGATGCTTGTGAACACACTACTGGAATCAGAGATTTTACCATTTGCTGCTTCTTTGCCGTCTGCTGGCTAATGGCAAAGACTCTCTTTGCCATCAGCTACCAAAAAACAGAAGGCAAAGAGCTGGCTGATGGCAAAGATACTATTTGCCATCGGCCAACTCTTTGTCGTCCGCCAGGTGATGGCAAAGAGAATTTAGGCCGACGGTAAATAGCAAGGACGGCCCACCCCGGAGCCCTATCTCCCCCCTAACAACCTCTCTCTTTGCCGTCTGCTTTTCTCCCCTGTGCCGTCGGGGGGCAGACAGCAAAGAGGTTGCGCCCTAACAGCCGTCGCCCCCCACGCCCATGCGGCTCTCTCCCCTAATGGTCGTCGCGCCCCACCCACCCCTCTCTCTCAAACCCGAAACCACCACCGCCGTCGCGCCCTCCTCCTCCCTGCGCTGTCGTGCCCTCCTCCTCCCTGTGTCGCCGCGCCCTCCTCCTCCATGCACCACCGCACCCTCCTCCTCCTTGCGCCCCCTCCTCCACCACGCCCCTCCTCCTCCCTGGTACCTCCTCCTCGACCACCGCCGCCGGAGCTCGCCCCTTCTCCACCACCACCCCCTCCGCCACCACTGCCCTGTCCTCCGCTGCCGCGCCCTCCTCCTCCCCACAACCCCCTCCTTCACCACTACGCCGCCCCTCCTCCACCGCGCCGACCCCTTCCTCCTCCCCGGTACCGCCTCCTCCCTGCGCCCCTCCTCCTCTTGGCGTAGCCCCCTCCTCGCGGCTCCCCTCCCCACGGATTCCCCCCTCCTTCGGTCGCCCCGGCCGTCCCCAACTCTGGTGAGTGCCCCCACCCCTGTTTTTTTTCTGTTTTTTTCTCTTTTAAATTACATAGTTAATTTAGATAGTTAGTTTATTTACTGTTTTTATGTTAAATTAGATAGTTATTTTATTTTTTGTTTTTTATTTTGAATTAAATAGTTAGTTTTTTTTTCTTTTTTTGTTAAATTAGATAGGTGGTTTATTAGGTAGAAAAAAGTAGATAAAAAAGAAAAAATAGATAGAAAAAGATATATATCCTGTCATTATTAGTGCTAGCCTCTCGGAGCATGAAGAAAAGAAGTTACTAAAAACTCCGAGGAAGCACCGTGCTGCTATAGGATATACTCTTGATGATCTTAAGGGCATTAGTCCCACTCTGTGCTAGCACAAGATTAAGACTGATCCCGATTTCAAACCAGTTCCTCATCATCAAAGGAGATTAAATCCTAAGATGAAAGAAGTAGTAAGAACAGAAATAATAAAGCTCCTGGAAGCGGGTATTATCTATCCTGTTGCTCATAGCGATTGGGTGAGTCCGGTGCATTGCGTCCCTAAGAAGGGAGGCATTACCGTTGTCCCTAATGATAAGGATGAATTGATCCCATAGAGGATTATTACTAACTATAGGATGGTGATCGATTTTAGGAAATTGAATAAAGCCACTAGGAAAGATCATTACCCTTTGACTTTTATCGACCAAATGCTAGAAAGGCTGTCTAAACACACACACTTCTGCTTTCTAGACGGTTATTCTGGTTTCTCCCAAATACCAGTTGCACAATCTGATCAATAAAAAACCACTTTCACATGCCCTTTTGGTACCTTTGCTTATAGACGTATGCCTTTTGGCTTATGTAATGCACCTGCCACCTTTCAAAGATGTATGATGGTTATATTCTCAGACTTTTGTGAAAAGATTGTCGAGGTTTTCATGGATGACTTCTCCGTTTATGGGTCTTCTTTTGATGATTGCCTCAGCAACCTTGATCGAGTCTTACAGAGATGTAAAGACACCAATCTTGTCTTGAATTGGAAAAAGTGCCACTTTATGGTTAACGAAGGGATCATCTTAGGACATAAAATTTCTGAAAGAGGTATTAAAGTGGATAAGGCTAAGGTTGATGCAATCGAGAAAAGGTTTCTATAGAAGGTTCATGCTGGTTTCTATAGAAGGTATAAGAAGTTTCCTTGGTCATGCTGGTTTCTATAGAAGGTTCATTAAAGACTTCTCTAAGATTTCTAGGCCTCTTACCAATCTCTTGCAAAAGGATATTCCTTTTGTTTTTGACGATGATTGTGAGGAAGCCTTCGAAATGCTTAAGAGGGCTTTGATAACTACACCTATTGTTCAACCACCTGATTGGAACTTGCCTTTTGAGATCATGTGTAACGCTAGTGATTATGCTATTGGTGTTGTTCTAGGGCAAAGAGTCGATAAGAAGTTGAATGTTATTCACTATGCTAGTAGAACTCTAGACAGTGCCCAGAGAAACTATGCTACTACGGAGAAGGAATTTTTAGAAGTCGTGTTTGCATGTCAAAAGTTCAGGTCTTACATAGTTGATTCCGAAGTCACTATTCACACTGATTATAATGCTATTAAGTACCTCATGGAGAAGAAGGACGCTAAACCTAGACTTATCAGATGGGTTCTCTTGCTACAAGAATTTGATTTGCACATTGTTGACAGAAAGGGTGCTGGCAACCAAGTAGCAGATAACTTGTCTAGGTTGGAGAACGTTCTTGATGACCCACAACCTATTGACGATAGCTTTCCCGGTGAGCAATTGAATGTCATCAATGCTTCACGTAGTGCACCGTGGTATGCTGATTATGTAACCTATATCGTTGCCAAATATATACCACCTAGTTTAACGTACCAGCAAAAGAAGAAATTCTTCTTTTACTTGAGACACTAGTTTTGGGATGATCCTAACCTTTATAAGGAAGGAGTAGATGGTGTTATTAGACATTGTGTACCTGAACATGAACAGGGATAGATCCTATAGATGTGTCACTCCGAGGCCTACGGAGGACACCATGCGGGAGATAGAACTTCACACAAGGTATTGCAATCAGGTTTCTATTGGCCTACTCTCTTCAAGGATTCCTGTAAGTTTGTCTTGTCTTGTGACGAATGTTAGAGAATAGGTAATATTAGCAAACGTCAGGAAATGCCTATGAACTATTCACTTGTCATTGAACCATTTGATGTCTGGGGCTTTGATTATATGGGACCTTTTCCAAAATCCAACACGTATACTCATATCCTAGTTGTTGTTGATTACGTAACTAAGTGGGTAGAAGCTATCGCCACTAGTAGTGCTGATCACAACACCTCTATCATGATGCTGAAATAAGTTATCTTCCCTAGATTTGGAGTCCCTAGATATCTAATGACCGACGGTGGTTCACAGTTCATTCATGGTGCTTTCCGTAAAACGCTTGCTAAGTACGATGCCAACCATAGAATTGCGTCTCCCTATCACCCTCAGTCCAGTGGTCAAGTAGATCTAAGAAATAGAGAGATTAAACTGATTCTGCATAAGACTCTCAATAGGTCTAGAAAGAATTGATCTAAGAAGCTTGATGATGCACTATAGGCTTATAGAACTGCCTATAAGAATCCCATGGGCATGTCTCCTTACAAAATGGTGTACTGTAAAGCATGTCATTTACCTCTTGAACTAGAGCATAAAGCTTATTGGGGAATCAAAGAGCTCAACTTTGATTTCAAACTTGCCGGTGAGAAGAGGTTATTTGACATTAGCTCGCTTGATGAATGGAGAACTCAGGCATATGAGAATGACAAGTTGTTCAAAGAGAAGGTTAAGAGGTGGCATGATAAGAGGATACAAAAGCGTGAGTTCAATGTAGGTGATTATGTCTTGCTATACAACTCTCGTTTAAGATTCTTTGCAGGTAAGTTTCTCTCTAAATGGGAAGGCCCCTATGTTGTTGAGGAAGTATATCGTTCCGGTGCTATGAAGATCAACAACATGGAAGGTAATTGTCCCAGAGTGGTAAATGGGCAGAGAATCAAGCACTATATCTCAGGTACTCCCATAAATGTTGAAAGCAATATTATCAATACCATAACTCCGGAAGAATACCTAAGGGATATTTATCAACCTGTTTCACACTCCGAAAATGGAGAGGTATGTGATTCGGTAAGAAAACAGAGTCCAAAACTTTTCCAGTAGGAAATTCTCTCCGTTTTGGAACATTTGAAAAAATACAAAAATTGGTAGTAGTCCAGAAAGTGAGCGAGGAGGCAACAAGCCTACATGGCGCGGGCCCACCCCCTGGCCGCGCCGTGAGGGCTTGTGGCCACCTCGTGCGCCTCCCGGAATCCGTTTTCGTGCAGGGTACTCCTTCTGGTCTGGAAAAAATCATTATATATACTCCCGTTTGGTCTGACCCCTGCATCATGCAGATTTCCTGTGTTATCCGTTTCGAGCCTGTTTCTGTTGCAGATCTAGATCGCTATGACTTCCCCAAAAGCTCCGAAGGACAAGATCTTCGAGAAGGTCATCAATCCCTACCTCACGGGAGTGCTGCAATATCCTCAATCTATTGAGATGCGTGAGGGGATGTTGCACATCCGTGATGTTGAGGGGCCCAAGAAGACCGGAAGCGTGGAGACGAGGCTCGAAGCAATGGAGCAACAAATCTTCAAGTTCCAAGGGATGGTGGAGCGTGGACTCAACGCCAACCACATGATGATCACAGAGTTCACCAGCAAGCACATGATTGATGCCAATGACATTGGGAAGCAGCTCTCCAGGCTCTATGACAGGATTGATCAACTCCAAGCCCAGATCTATGACCTGCAGAACCAAAACTGTGAGTATGAGTATAGATTTAAATCAATACGGTTGGCTGCAGATTTGAGGATTCCAGAGACTCGTTCATCTTTCCATGATGGAGAACCTATGCATTGGAAGACGCAGGATCAAGCCCATGTTGCAACAACTCCTCCACCATCACCACCAAAGGAAGACAACTAAACATGGGTATGGGCAATCCCCTTGGCTTGTGCCAAGCTTTGGGGAGTTGCCCCGGTATCATATCACCACTACATCTTTTGCCTTTACCTTTGTTTTAGTTTTCCTTTTCAGTTTTCTCTTTCTCTAGTAGATTAAAAGTCTTAGTGTTTTAGTCTTGAGTTTTGCTTTGTGTCACCCCCGATGTATTCGAGCTCGTGAGCCATATAATAAAGAGTGTCTTAGTTGAAGGGCTTTGCCTCTTGCCATGGTCAAAAGAGTGAGAATAGAACAAAAGCATGAAAGATCATGTAATGATCTTATGGGAAGTGATGGCTTCACATATAAAAAGAATGAGGATTGAAACTTGTTGAGGCTAGGCAAACATAGACTTTGGTCATGGTTGCAATTAATAGGAAGTGATAAAGAGGGAGAGGTTCACATATAAATATATCATCTCTAACACCATCTATGATTGTGAACACTTACTAAACTATTGCAATCCTAGAAGTTGATGTTGGACAAGGAAGACAACATAATGAATTGTGTTTGCTTGGCTCCGAACAATGTTATATGATTAGAGTGATGGGGAACGTCGCATGGGAAACAAAAATTTTCCTACGCGCACGAAGACCTATCATGGTGATGTCCATCTATGAGAGGGGATATTCGATCTACGTACCCCTGTAGACCGCACAGCAGAAGCGTTAAGAAACGCGGTTGATGTAGTGGAACGTCCTCACGTCCCTCGATCCGCCCCGCGAACCGTCCCGCGATCAGTCCCACGATCTAGTGCCGAACGGACGGCACCTCCGCGTTCAGCACACGTACAGCTCGACGATGATCTCGGCCTTCTTGATCCAGCAAGAGAGACGGAGAGGTAGATGAGTTCTCCGGCAGCATGACGGTGCTCCGGAGGTTGGTGATGATCTTATCTCAGCAGGGCTCTGCCCGAGCTCCGCAGAAACGCGATCTAGAGGTAAAGCCGTGGACATATGTGGTCGGGCTGCCGTGGCAAAGTTGTGTCAAATCAGCCCTAAAACCTCCGTCTATATAGGGGGAAGAGGGGGAGCCTTGCCTTGGGGTCCAAGGACCCCAAAGGGGTTCGGCCGAGCCAAGGGGGGCAAACCTCCCCTTCCAAACCAAGTCCAACTAGGTTTGGAAGGAGGAGTCCTTCCCCCTTTTCCCACCTCCTCTTTTTTTTCTTTTCTCTTTGATTTTCTTCCTATGGTGCATAGGGCCTTCTTGGGCTGTCCCACCAGCCCACTAAGGGCTAGTGCGCCACCCCCAAGGCCTATGGGCTTCCCCGGGGTGGGTTGCCCCCCCCGGGTGAACACCCGGAACCCATTCGTCATTCCCGGTACATTCCCGGTAACTCCGAAAACCTTCCGATAATGAAATGAGGTCATCCTATATATCAATCTTTGTTTCCGGACCATTCCGGAAACCCTCATGACGTCCATGATCTCATCCGAGAATCCGAACAACATTCGGTAACCAACCATATAACTCAAATAGGCATAAAACAACGTCGAACGTTAAGTGTGCAGACCCTGCGGGTTCGAGAACTATGTAGACATGACCCGAGAGACTCCTCGGTCAATATCCAATAGTGGGACCTGGATGCCCATATTGGATCCTACATATTCTACGAAGATCTTATCGTTTGAACCTCAGTGCGAAGGATTCATATAATCCCGTATGTCATTCCCTTTGTCCTTCGGTATGTTACTTGCCCGAGATTCGATCGTCAGTATCCGCATACCTATTTCAATCTCGTTTACCGGCAAGTCTCTTTACTCGTTCCGTAATACAAGATCCTGCAACTTACACCAAGTCACATTGCTTGCAAGGCTTGTGTGTGATGTTGTATTACCGAGTGGGCCCCGAGATACCTCTCTGTCACACGGAGTGACAAATCCCAGTCTCGATCCATACTAACTCAACGAACACCTTCGAAGATACCTGTAGAGCATCTTTATAGTCACCCAGTTACGTTGCGACGTTTGATACACACAAAGCATTCCTCCGGTGTCAGTGAGTTATATGATCTCATGGTCATAGGAACAAATACTTGACACGTAGAAAATAGTAGCAACAAAATGACACGATCAACATGCTACGTCTATTAGTTTGGGTCTAGTCCATCACGTGATTCTCCTAATGACGTGATCCAGTTATCAAGCAACAACACCTTGTTCATAATCAGAAGACCCTGACTATCTTTGATCAACTGGCTAGCCAACTAGAGGCTTGCTAGGGACAGTGTTTTGACTATGTATCCACACATGTATATAAGTCTTTATTCAATACAATTATAGCATGGATAATAAACGATTATCTTGATACAGGAATTATAAGAATAACTATATTTATTATTGCCTCTAGGGCATAATTCCAACAGTCTCCCACTTGCACTAGAGTCAATAATCTAGCCCTCACATCATCATGCGAATTACATTGTAATAAATCTAACACCCATACAGTTCTGGTGTTGATCATGCTTTGCCCGTGGAAGAGGTTTAGTCAGCGGGTCTGCTACATTCAGATCCATGTGCACTTTGCATATATTTACGTCCTCCCCTTCGACGTAGTCGCGGATGAGGTTGAAGCGTCGTTTGATGTGTATGGACTTCTTGTGAAACCGTGGTTCCTTTGCTAGGGCAATGGCACCCGTGTTGTCACAGAACAAGGTTATTGGATTCAGTGCGCTTGGCACCACTCCAAGATCTGTCATGAACTGCTTCATCCAGACACCCTCCTTAGCCGCCTCCGAGGCATCCATGTACTCCGCTTCACATGTAGAATCTGCTACGACGCTCTGCGTGGAACTGCACCAGCTTACCGCACCCCCATTAAGAATAAATACGTATCCGGTCTGCGACTTAGAGTCGTCCGGATTTGTGTCAAAGCTTGCATCGACGTAACCTTTTACGGCGAGCTCTTCGTCACCTCCATACACGAGAAACATCTCCTTAGTCCTGTTCAGGTACTTCAGGATATTCTTGACAGCCGTCCAGTGATCCACCCCTGGATTACTCTGGAACCTACCTGCCATACTTATGGCCAGGCTAACATTCGGTCTAGTGCACAACATTGCATACATGATAGAACCTATGGCTGAAGCATAGGGGACGGTGCTCATATGCTCTCTATCCTCATCAGTTGCTGGGCACTGAGTCTTACTCAATCTCGTACCTTGTAAAACTGGCAAGAACCCTTTCTTGGACTGTTCCATTTTGAACCTCTTCAAAACTTTATCAAGGTATGTGCTTTGTGAAAGTCCTATCAGGCGTTTTGATCTATCCCTGTAGATCTTAATGCCTAGAATGTAAGCAGCTTCTCCTAGGTCCTTCATAGAGAAACTTTTATTCAAGTAATCCATTATGCTCCCCAAAAACTCTACGTTGTTTCCAATCAGCAATATGTCATCCACATATAATATTAGAAACGCCACAGAGCTCCCACTCACTTTCTTGTAAATACAAGATTCTCCAACCACTTGTATAAACCCAAATGCTTTGATCACCTCATCAAAGCATTTGTTCCAACTCCGAGATGCTTGCACCAGTCCATAAATGGATCGCTGGAGCTTGCACACCTTGTTAGCATTCTTAGGATCGACAAAACCTTCGGGTTGCATCATATACAACTCTTCCTTAAGGAAACCGTTAAGGAACGCCGTTTTGACATCCATCTGCCAGATTTCATAATCGAAAAATGCAGCTATTGCTAACATGATTCTGATCGACTTAAGCATCGCTACGGGTGAGAATGTCTCATCGTAGTCAACTCCTTGAACTTGTGAAAAACCCTTTCTGACAAGTCAAGCTTTATAAACGGTCACATTGCCGTCAGCGTCCGTCTTCCTCTTAAAGATCCATTTGTTCTGAATAGCCTTGCGGCCCTCAGGTAGTACATCCAAAGTCCACACTTTGTTCTCATACATGGATCCTATCTCGGACTTCATGGCTTCTAGCCATTTGTTGGAATCTGGGCCCACCATTGCTTCTTCATAACTTGCAGGTTCATTGTTGTCTAACAACATGATTGACAAAACGGGATTACCGTACCACTCTGGAGCAGCACATGGTCTCGTCGACCTGCGTGGTTCGACAGGAACTTGAACCGGAGTTTCATGATCATCATCATTAACTTCCTCCTCAACCGGCGTCGCAATGACAGAGGTTTCCCCTTGCCCTGCGCCACCATCTAGAGGGATGAGAGGTTCGACAACCTCATCAAGTTCTATCTTCCTCCCACTCAATTCTCTCGAGAGAAATTCCTTCTCGAGAAAAGTTCCGTTTTTAGCAACAAACACTTTGCCCTCGGATTTGAGATAGAAGGTGTACCCAACTGTCTCTTTTCGGTAACCTATGAAGATGCACTTTTCCGCTTTGGGTTCCAGCTTTTCAGGCTGAAGCTTTTTGACATAAGCATCACATCCCCAAACTTTCAGAAACAACAACTTTGGCCTTTTGCCATACCACAGTTCGTATGGTGTCGTCTCAACGGATTTTGATGGTGCCCTATTTAAAGTGAATGCAGTTGTTTCTAATGCATAACCCCAAAATGATAACGACAAATCGGTAAGAGACATCATAGATCGCACCATCTCTAATAAAGTACGATTACGACGTTCGGACACACCATTACGCTGTGGTGTTCCAGGCGGTGTTAACTGTGAAACAATTCCACATTGTCTTAAGTGAGCACCAAACTCGAAACTCAGATATTCACCCCCACGATTAGACCGTAGGAACTTGATCTTCTTGTTACGATGATTTTCAACTTCACTCTGAAATTGCTTGAACTTTTCAAATGTTTCAGACTTGTGCTTCATTAAGTAGACATAACCATATCTACTTAAATCGTCAGTGAAGGTGAGAAAATAACGATATCCGCCGCGTGCCTCTACGCTCATCGGACCGCACACATCGGTATGTATGATTTCCAACAAGTCACTTGCACGCTCCATTGTTCCGGAGAACGGAGTTTTAGTCATCTTGCCCATGAGGCATGGTTCGCACGTGTCAAGTGAATCAAAGTCAAGTGACTCCAAAAGTCCATCAGCATGGAGTTTCTTCATGCGCTTTATACCAATATGACCTAAGCGGCAGTGCCACAAAAATATGGCGCTATCATTGTTAACTCTAACTCTTTTGGTCTCAATGTTATGTATGTGTGTATCACTATCAAGGTTCAATATGAACAATCCTCTCACATTGGGTGCATGACCATAAAAGACGTTACTCATAGAAATAGAACAACCATTATTCTCTGACTTAAAAGAGTAACCGTCTTGCAATAAACAAGATCCAGATATAATGTTCATGCTCAACGCAGGCACTAAATAACAATGATTCAAGTTCATAACTAATCCTGATGGTAACTGAAGTGAAACTGTGCCGACGGCGATTGCATCAACCTTGGAACCATTTCCTACGCGTATCGTCACTTCATCTTTTGCCAGCCATCGTCTATTCCGCACTTCCTGTTTTGAGTTGCAAATATGAGCAACAGAACCGGTATCGGATACCCAGGCACTACTACGAGAACCGGTTAAGTACACATCAATAACATGTATATCAAATATACCTGATTTTTCTTTGGCCGCCTTCTTATCAGCCAAATACTTGGGGCAATTGCGCTTCCAGTGACCCATACCCTTGCAATAGTAACACTCTGTTTCAGGCTTAGGTCCAGCTTTGGGTTTCTTCGTCGGATTGGCAACAGGCTTGCCGCTCTTCTTTGAATTACCCTTCTTGCCTTTGCCGTTTCTCTTGAAACTAGTGGTCTTATTCACCATCAACACTTGATGCTCTTTACGGAGTTCAGACTCTGCGACTTTCAACATCGCAAACAACTCGCCGGGTGACTTGTTCATCCCTTGCATGTTGTAGTTCAACACAAAGCCTTTATAGCTTGGCGGCACTGATTGAAGGATTCTGTCAGTGATAGCCTCTTGCGGGAGTTCAATCCCTAGCTCAGCTAGACGGTTTGAGTACCCAGACATTTTGAGCACATGTTCACTGACAGACGAGTTCTCCTCCATCTTGCAAGCATAGAATTTATCGGAGGTCTCATACCTCTCGATCCGGACGTTCTTCTGAAAGATGAACTTCAACTCCTGGAACATCTCAAATGCTCCATGACGCTCAAAGCGACGTTGAAGTCCCGGTTCTAAGCCATACAAGACTGCACATTGAATTACTGAGTAGTCCTCCTTACGTGTTAACCAAGCGTTCTTAACATCCTGGTCAGCCGAAGCGGGTGGTTCATCTCCTAGCGCAGCATTAAGGACATAATCCTTCTTCCCAGCTTGTAAGATTAGCTTAAGATTACGAGCCCAGTCTACAAAGTTGCTTCCATCATCTTTCAACTTAGCTTTCTCTAGGAACGTATTAAAATTCAGGGTGACTGTCGCGTGAGCCATGATCTACAACACAAATATATTCAAAGTGGACTTAGACTATGTTCAAGATAATTAGAGTTTAACTTAATCAAATTACTTGCTAAACTCCCACTCAAGAAGTACATCCCTCTAGTCATTTGAGTGGTTCATGATCCACTTACACTAGCTCAAGTCCGATCATCACGTGAGTTGAGTATAGTTTCAGTGGTAAGCATCCCTATGCTAATCATATCATCTATATGATTCATGATCGACCTTTCGGTCTCATGTGTTCCGAGGCCATGTCTGCACATGCTAGGCTCGTCAAGCTTAACCCGAGTGTTTCGCGTGCGCAACTGTTTTGCACCTGTTGTATGTGAACGTTGAGTCTATCACACCCGATCATCACGTGGTGAATCGAAACGACGAACTGTAGCAACGGTGCATAGTCGGGGAGAACACAATTTCGTCTTGAAATTTTAGTGAGAGATCACCTCATAATGCTATCGTCGTTCTAAGAAAAATAAGGTGCATAAAAGGATTAACATCACATGCAATTCATAAGTGACACGATATGGCCATCATCACGTGCTCCTTGATCTCCATCACCAAAACACCGGCACGATCTTCTTGTCACCGGCGCCACACCATGATCTCTATCAACGTGTCGCCATCGGTGTTGTCGTGCTACTCATGCTATTACTACTAAAGCTACATCCTAGCAAAATAGTAAACGCATCTGCAAGCACAAACGTTAGTATAAAGACAACCCTATGGCTCCTGCAGGTTGCCGTACCATCGACGTGCAAGTCGATATTATCTATTACAACATCATCATCTCATACATCCAATGTATCACATCACATCGTTGGCCATATCATATCACAAGCATACCCTGCAAAAACAAGTTAGACGTCCTCTAATTTTGTTGTTGCATGTTTTACGTGGTGACCATGGGTATCTAGTAGGATCGCATCTTACTTATGCAAACACCACAACGGAGATATATGAGTTGCTATTTAACCTCATCCAAGGACCTCCTCGGTCAAATCCGATTCAACTAAAGTTGGAGAAATTGACACTTGCGAGTCATCTTTGAGCAACGGGGTTACTCGTAGCGATGAAACCAGTCTCTCGTAAGCGTACGAGTAATGTCGGTCCAAGCCGCTTCAATCCAACAATACCGCGGAATGAAGAAAAGACAAAGGAGGGCAGAAAAACGCACATCACCGCCCACAAAAACTTTTGTCTTCTACTCGAGAAGACATCTACGCATGAACATGGCTCATGATGCCACTGATGGGGAACGTCGCATGGGAAACAAAAAATTTCCTACGCGCACGAAGACCTATCATGGTGATGTCCATCTACGAGAGGGGATATTCGATCTATGTAACCTTGTAGACCGCACAACAGAATCGTTAAGAAACGCGGTTGATGTAGTGGAACGTCCTCACGTCCCTCGATCCGCCCCGCGAACCGTCCCGCGTTCAGTCCCACGATCTAGTGCCGAACGGACGGCACCTCCGCGTTTAGCACACGTACAGCTCGACGATGATCTCGGCCTTCTTGATCCAGCAAGAGAGACGGAGAGGTAGATGAGTTCTCCCACAGCGTGACGGTGCTCCGCATGTTGGTGATGATCTTATCTCAGCAGGGCTCCGCTCGAGCTCCGCAGAAACGCGATCTAGAGGTAAAACCGTGGAGATATGTGGTCGGGCTGCCGTGGCAAAGTTGTGTCAAATCAGCCCTAAAACCTCCGTATATATAGGGGGAAGAGGGGGAGCCTTGCCTTGGGGTCCAAGGACCCCAAAGGGGTTCGGCCGAGCCAAGGGGGGCAACCCTCCCCTTCCAAACCGAGTCCAACTAGGTTTGGAAGGAGGAGTCCTTCCCCCTTCTCCCACCTCCTCTTTTTTTTCTCTTTGATTTTCTTCCTATGGCGCATAGGGCCTTCTTGGGCTGTCCCACCAGCCCACTAAGGTCTGGTGCGCCAGCCCCAAGGCCTATGGGCTTCCCCGGGGTGGGTTCCCCCCCCCCCCCCGGTGAACACCTGGAACCCGTTCGTCATTCCCGGTACATTCCCGGTAACTCCGAAAACCTTCCCGTAATCAAATGAGGTCATCCTATATATCAATCTTCATTTCCGGACCATTTCGGAAACCCTCGTGACGTCCGTAATCTCATCTGGGACTCCAAACAACATTCGGTAACCAACCATATAACTCAAATACGCATAAAACAACGTCGAACCTTAAGTGTGCAGACCCTGCGGGTTCGAGAACTATGTAGACATGACCCGAGAGACTCCTCGGTCAATATCCAATAGCGGGACCTGGATGCCCATATGGGATCCTACATATTCTACAAAGATCTTATCGTTTGAACCTCAGTGCCAAGGATTAATATAATCCCGTATGTCATTCCCTTTGTCCTTCGGTATGTTACTTGCTCGAGATTCGATCGTCAGTATCCGCATACCTATTTCAATCTCGTTTACCGGCAAGTCTCTTCACTCGTTCCCTAATACAAGATCCCCTAACTTACACTAAGTCACATTGCTTGTAAGGCTTGTGTGTGATGTTGTATTACCGAGTGGGCCCGAAGATACCTCTCCGTCACACAGAGTGACAAATCCTAGTCTCGATCCATACTAACTCAACGAACACCTTCGGGGATACCTGTAGAGCATCTTTAGAGTCACCCAGTTACGTTGCGACGTTTGATACACACAAAGCATTCCTCCGGTGTCAGTGAGTTATATGATCTCATGGTCATAGGAATAAATACTTGACACGCAGAAAACAGTAGCAACAAAATGACACGATCAACATGCTACGTCTATTAGTTTGGGTCGAGTCCATCACGTGATTCTCCTAATGATGTGATCTAGTTATCAAGGAACAACACCTTGTTCATAATCAGAAGACCCTGACTATCTTTGATCAACTGGCTAGCCAACTAGAGGCTTGCTAGGGACAGTGTTTTGTCTATGTATCCACACATGTATATAAGTCTTTATTCAATACAATTATAGCATGGATAATAAACGATTATCTTGATACAGGAATTATAACAATAACTATATTTATTATTGCCTCTAGGGCATAATTCCAACATAGAGATTCCCTGGCATGTGACGATTGCTTCCACCTCACATTAGCCAAACCTCCCGCATTAAGTAGAGATACTACTTGTGCATCCATAAACCATCAACCCAGTTTTGCCATGAGTGTCCACCATACCTACATATGGATTGAATAATATCCTTCAAGTAAGTTGTCATCGGTGCAAGCAATAAAAATTGCTCTCTAATATGTATGAAGACATAAAAGCGATAGACTACATAATAAAGTTCTTTATCACATGAGGCAATATAAAGTGACGTTCCTCCGCACTAAGAGGACACACATCCAAACCTAAAAAGCGCATGACAACCTCTGCTTCCCTCTACGAAGGGCCTATCTTGTACCTTTACTTTTTGCTCTTGAAAGAGTCATGGTGATCTTCAGCAATTCCTTACCTCGCCTTTATCTTGGCTAACGTCATATGCTTGGGAAAGATCTATATTCATATGTCAACTTGGAAGTAAGTATTCATGAACTATTATTGTTGACACTACCCTTGAGGTAAGCAGTTGGGAGGCAAAACTATAAGCCCCTATATTTCTCTGTGTCCAGCTGAAACTTCGATCTCATGAGTACCACGTGACTTGTAGCAATTGTAGAGAACGAAAGAATGATTGAGTATGTGGATTTGCTTTACAAGCTCTTATTTGACTCTTTCTGATGTTGTGATAAATTGCAATTGCTTCAATGACTAAAGGCTATCGGTTGTTACTTCTCGGTAAGGTTCTTGATCCATGCTTTACTTTGTGAAGGAATTATCACTTTAGCATGAGAGATTATATGTTGGTATTGCTGTTCTGATCATGATGCATGCATGTTCGTATCTTGTTTTGTCGACACCTCTCTCCCTAAACATGTGGACATATTTATTGAGCTAGGCTTTCGCTTGAGGACAAGCGAGGTCTAAGCTTGGGGAAGTTGATATGTCCATTTTGCATCATGTTTTCATGTTGATATTTATAGCTTCTTGGGCTGTTATTTCACTTCCGGTACAATTCTTATGCCTTTTCTCTCTTATTTTGCAAGGTTTACATGAAGAGGGAGAATGCCGGAAACTGGAATTCTGGCTTGAAAGTGGAGCAAAGTTGAGATACCTATTATGCGCAACTCCAAACGCCGTAAAAATCAATGAGGATATTATTCTTGATTTATAAAAAATACTGGGCCGAAGAAGCGCCAGAGGGGCGCCAGGGGGAGGCTACAAGCCTGCAAGGTGCAGCCACCCCCTGAGGCCGCGCCATGGGGGCTTGTGGGCACCCTGCTGGCCCACTTGCCCCCCTCTTTTGCTATATGGAGGGTTTCGTCCAGGAAAAAAATCAGAGAGGAGCTTTTTCGTGGTTTCGCCGCCGCCACGAGGCGGAACTTGAGCAGAACCAATCTAGAGCTCCGGCAGGACGATCCTACCGGGGAAACTTCCCTCCCGGAGGGGGAAATCGTCGCCATCGTAATCACCAACACTCCTCTCATCGAAGGGGACTCGTCACCATCAACATCTTCATCAGCACAATCTCATCTCCAAACCCTAGTTCATCACTTGTAACCAATCTCCGTCTCGCGACTCCGATTGGTACTTGTAAGGTTGCTAGTAGTGTTGATTACTCTTTGTAGTTGATGCTAGTTGGATTACTTGGTGGAAGAGTTTATGTTCAGATCCTTGATGCTACTCATTACCTCTCTGGTCATGAATATGATTATGCTTTGTGAGTAGTTACTTTTGTTCCTGAGGACATGGGATAAGTCATGCTAATAGTAGTCATGTGAATTTGGTATTCGTTCGGTAATTTGATATGTTGTATGTTGTTTTTCCTCTAGTGGTGTTATGTGAACGTTGACTACAGAACACTTCACCATTATTTGGGCCTAGATGAAGGCATTGGGAAGTAGTATGTAGATGATGGGTTGCTAGAGTGACAGAAGCTTAAACCCTAGTTTATGTGTTGCTTCGTAAGGGGCTGATTTGGATCCACTAGTTTAATGCTATGGTTAGACTTTGTCTTAATTCTTCTTTCGTAGTTGCGGATGCTTGCGAGAGGGGTTAATCATAAGTGGGATTCTTGTCCAAGTAAGGGCAGTACCCAAGCGCCGGTCCACCCACATATCAAACTATCAAAGTAAGGAACGTGAATCGTATGAACATGATGAAAACTAGCATGACAGAAATTCCCGTGTGTCCTCGGGAGTGTTTTTCCTCCTATAAGACTTTGTCCAGGCTTGTCCCTTGCTACAAAAGGGATTGGGCCACTTTGTTGCACTGTTGCTACTTTTGTTACTTGTTGCTTGCTACGAATCATCTCACCACACAATCACTTGTTACCGACAATTTCAGTGCCTGCAGATTTTACCTTGCTGAAAACCACTTGCAGATCCTTCTGCTCCTCGTTGGGTTCGACACTCTTACTTATCGAAAGGACTATGATTGATCCCCTATACTTGTGGGTCATCAAACGGCAACCCAATACAGTAGTTGGCATGTATTTGTCATTACACTCAATCTCCCCCCCCCCCCCCCGGGCAGATAATGCAAATAAAGAACATATTTTTGACGTTGATAATTCCAAGGCCCAATTATCCGGGGAAGAAAAAGAATGTGTGCATGCAGCCGCTTAAGGATGAATTGCAAGAAGCTTGGTATAATGGGGTCAAGACATACGATGCCGCTAGAAAAGAAAACTTCAAAATGCATGTGTGGTACATGTACTCTATGCATGACTTGTCGGCGTATGCGCTATTCTTTGGATGGTGTGTGCATGGAAGGTTCCCGTGCCCCACATGCAAGGCAGCTCTTCAGTTTCATTGGTTGCAGGAGGGTCGGAAGTATTCTTGCTTTGACTTGCATAGACAGTTCTTGGATCCTGACCATCAGTTCAGAAAAAACAAGAAGAACTTTACCAAAGGTAAAGTTGTCAAAAACTTGGCACCACCTGCGTTGACAGGCCAACAGATCCTGGATCAGTTAAATGCCCTCGAGCCTGATCCAGAGCGTCCATGGTATTTCAAGGGGTATAATTCAAAACACGGCTGCACTCACAAGCCATGCTTGTGGGAACTGCCTTACTTCAAAGACCTCCTTCTTCCACACAATATCAATATGATACACACTGAAAAGAATATAGGAGAAGCTATTTTTGGTACATTGTTTGACATAGATGGGAAGACAAAGGATAATACTAAGGCTAGAGTTGATCAAGAGACACTATGCCACAGACCGTTACAAAACATGCGAGAAGGCAAAGGAAAGCAGAAGTGGTCGAAGCCAAAGGCCTGGTTCAATCTTGGAAGGCCAGCTATGAGGGAAATTATCTTGTGGGTCAAATTTCACTTGATGTTCCCCGATGGGTATGCAATGAATCTAAAGAGGGGAACGAGTCTTGAAAATTAAAAATCTTTGGTCTCAAGAGTCATGATTGACACATATGGCTTCAGCGGGTAATGCTGGTGCTGTTACGTGGCTTTTGTTACGTCCATTTTGCATCATGGTATCTCAAGCATGGTAGTACACGTCTGATACGTCCATTTTGCATCATGCTTTTATATTGATATTTATCCCTTTATGGGCTGTTATTACACTTCATGGTACAATACTTATGCCTTTTCTCCCTTATTTTATAAGGTTTACATGAAGAGGGGGAATGCCGGCAGCTGGAATTCTGGTCTGAAAAAAGAGCAAGTTTGAGACACCTATTCTGCGTAACTCCAAAAGCCGTGAAAATCAACGTGGAATTATTTTGCATTTTCTAAAAAGTACTGGGTGGAAGAAGTACCGGAGGGGAGCCAACAGGAGGCCACAAGCCTGCCAGGCCCGGCCTACCCCCTGGCCGGGCCTGGGTGGCTTGTGGGCCCCCTATTGCCCCTCCGGCGCTCATCTTTTGCTATATGGAGGTTTTCGTTCTAGAAAAAATCAAGAGGAGTCTTTCGGGAGGAGCCGCCGCCGCCACGAGGCGGAACTTGAGCAGAACCAATCTAGAGCTCCGGCAGGGCCGTCCTACCGGGGAAATTTCCCTCCCGGAGGGGGAAATCGTCGCCATCATCATCACCAACACGCCTCCCGTCGGAGGGGACTCATCTCCATCAAAATCTTCATCAGCACTATCTCATCTCCAAACCCTAGATCATCTCTTGTAACCAATCTCCGTCTCGCGACTCCGATTGGTACTTGTAAGGTTGCTAGTAGTGTTAATTACTCTTTGTAGTTGATGCTAGTTGGATTACTTGGTGGAAGATTATATGTGCAGATATTTGATGCTATTCAATACCTCTCTGGTCATGAACATAATTATGCTTTGTGAGTAGTCACTTTTGTTCCTGAGGACATGGGATAAGTCGTGCCATAAGTAGTCATGTGAATTTGGTATTCGTTCGATATTTTGATGCGTTGTATGTTGTCTTTCCTCTAGTGGTGTTATGTGAACATCGACTAGATAACACTTCACCATTATTTGGGCCTATAGGAAGGCATTGGGAAGTAATAAGTAGATGATGGGTTGCTAGAGTGACAAAAGTTTAAACCCTAGTTTATGAGTAGCTTCGTAAGGGGCTGATTCGGATCCACTAGTTTAATGTTAGGGTTAGACTTAGTCTTAATTCTTATTTCGTAGTTGCGGATGCTTGCGAGAGGGGTTAATCATAAGTGGGATGTTTTTCCAAGTAAGGACAGCACCCAAGCACCAGTCCACCCACATATGAAACTATCAAAGTAGCGAACGCGAATCATATGAACATGATGAAAACTAGCTTGACAGAAATTCCCATGTGTCCTCGGGAGCGCTTTACCTCATATAAGAGTTCATCCAGGCTTGTCCCTTGTTACAAAAGGGATTGGGCCATCTTTCCGCACCTTTTTTACTATTGTTACTTGCTACTCGCTACGAATCATCTTGTCACACAACTATCTGTTATCGATAATTTCAGTGCTTGCAGAGAATACCTTGCTGAAAACCACTTGTCAGTTCGTTTTTCTCCTCGTTGGGGTCGACACTCCTACTTATCGAAAGGACTACGATAGATCCCCTACACTTGTGGATCATCAATACTCTTTTATGGCGCCGTTGCCGGGGAGTGAAGCGCCTTTGGTAAGTGGAATTTGGTAAGGAAACATTTATATAGTGTGCTGAAATTTTTTTTCACTTGTCACTATGGAAACTAATCCTTTGAGGAGCTCGTTCGGGGTATCTTCACCTCGAACGGAAGCACAAGGATTGCTCCTCAACCTGCTGCACCTACTGAAAATATTTGTTATGAAATTCCTTAGGGTATGCTAGAGAAACTATTGGCTAATCCTTTTACAGGATATGGAACATCACATCCCGACTTGCATCTAATCTATGTAGATGAAGTTTGTGGTTTATTTATGCTTGCAGGTTAGCCCGAGGATGAGGTCAAGAAGAAGGTCTTCCCTTATATTTGGGGTATAAAGCATTAAAATGGTATAGGCTATGTGATGATACTGGATCATGGAATACAACCGACTGAAATTGGAATTTCATCAAAAGTTTTATCCTATGCATCTAGTACATCGCGATCGGAATTATATTTATAATTTTTGGCCTTGTGATAGGGAAAGCATCACTCCATCTTGGGGGAGGCTTAAGTCAATGTTATATTCATGCCCCAACCATGAGCTCTCGAGAGAAATTATTATTCAGAACTTCTATGCTCGGCTTTCTCATGATAATCGCACCATGCTTGACACTTCTTGTACCGGTTCTTCTACGAAGAGAGATATTGACTTCAAATGGAATTTATTGGAGAGAATTAAACACAACTCTGAAGATTGTGAGTTTGATGAAGGTAAGGAGTCAGGTATGAATCTTAAGTTCGATTGCGTTAAATCCTTCGTTGAAACAAATACTTTTTGTGATTTTAGCGCCAAACATGGACTTGACTCTGAGATAGTAGTTCTTTATGTGAATCATTTGCTGCTCATATTAATATCCCTAAATAGAAGTAGTTTAAATATCATCCTCCCATAGAAGTCAATGTAGTTAAACCGAATCCAGTTGAAGAGAAAGTCATTGCTTATAATGATCCTATTGTTCCTAGTGCTTACATTGAGAGACCACCTTTCCCTCTTAGAATAAAGGATCATTCTAAAACTTCAACTATGATATGTAGGGGCTACATTAGAACACCTACACCCCCTGAGAAAATTAGAGTTGAACCTAGCATTTCTATTATCAAAGATCTCCTGTCCGACAATGTTGATGGGCATGATATTCACTTTTGTTAAGATGCTGCTAGAATTGCTAAACCTCATACTAGAGACAAACATAGGCCTATTGTTAGAATGCGTGTTGTTTCTGTTAAGATAGGAGATCATTGTTATCATGGTTTATGTGACGTGGGTGCTAGTGATAGTGCAATACCTCAATCTTTATATGATGAAATTAAAGACGAGATTACACCTGTCGAGATGGAACCTATTGATGTCACTATTCAACTTGCAAATAGAGATACTATCTGCCCTTTGGGAATTGTTAGATGTTGAAGTCTTGTGTGGTAAAACTAAGTATCCCGCTGATTTTCTCGTTCTTTCTACCACACAAGATAGCTTTTGTCCCATCATATTTGGCAGACCTTTCATCAATACTGTCAATGCTCATAGTGACTGTGAGAAGCAAACTGTCACGGTTGGCTTTAAACGTGTGTCACATGAATTCAATTTCTCCAAGTTTGGTAGACAACCTCATGAAAGAGAGTTGTCTAGTAAGGATGAAATTATTGCCCTAGCTTATATTGTTGTGCCTCCTACTGATCCTTTAGAGCAATACTTGCTTGAGCATGAAAATGATATGCATATGGATGAAAGGAATGAGATAGATAGAGTTATCTTTGAACAACATCCAATCCTTAAGAATAATTTGCATGTTGAGCTGCTTGGAGATCCACCCCCACCAAAGGATGATCCTGTGTTTGAGCTTAAACAATTACCTAATACTCTTAAGTATGCTTATCTTGATGAGAAAGAGATATATCATGTTATTATTAGTGCTAGCCTTTCAGAGCATGAAGAAAATAAATTATTGAAAACTCTGAGGAAGCACCGTGCTGCTATTGGATATACTATTGATGATCTTAAGGGCATTATTCCCACTCTATGCAAGCACAAAATTAAAACCGATCCTGATTCCAAACCAGTTGCTGATCATCAACGAAGATAAAAATCCTAAGATGAAAGAGGTAGTAAGAAAAGAAATACTAAAGCTCCTAGAAGCAGGTATTATCTATCATGTAGCTCATAGTGATTTGGTAAGTCCGGTGCATTGCGTCCATAAGAAGGGAGGTATTACCGTTGTCCCTAATGATAAAGATGAATTGATCCCACAGAGGATTATTACTGGCTATAGGATGGTAATTGATTTTAGGAAATTGAATAAGGCCACTAGGAAAGATCATTACCCTTTGCCTTTTATTGACCAAATGCTAGAAAGATTGTCCAAACACACACACTTCTGCTTTCTAGACGGTTATTCTGGTTTCCCCCAAATACATGTTGCACAATTTGATCAAGAGAAAACCACTTTTACCTGCCCTTTCGGTACCTTTGCTTACACATGTATGCCTTTTGGCTTATGTAATGCACCTGCTACCTTTCAAATATGTATGATGGCTATATTCTCTGACTTCTGTGAAAATATTGTTGAGGTTTTCATGGATGACTTCTCCATTTACGGGTCTTCTTTTGATGATTGCCTCAGCAACCTTGATCAAGTTTTGCAGAGATGTAAAGATATCAACCTTGTCTTGAATTGGGAGAAGTGCCACTTTATGGTCAACGAAGGCATCATCTTAGGACATAAAGTTTCTCAAAGAGGTATGGAAGTCGATAAGGCTAAGGTTGATGCGATCGAGAAAATGCCATACCCCACACACATTAAAGGTATAAGAAGTTTCCTTGGTCATGCTGGTTTCTATAGAAGGTTCATTAAAGACTTCTCTAAGATTTCTAGGCCTCTTACCAATCTCTTGCAAAAGTATATTCCTTTTATTTTTGACGATGATTGTGAGGAAGCCTTCGAAATACTTAAGAAGGCCATGATAACTACACCTATTGCTCAACCACCTGATTGGAACTTACCTTTTGAAATTATGTGTGATGCTAGTGATTATGTTGTTGGTGATGTTCTAGGACAAAGAGTTGATAAGAAGTTGAATGTTATTCACTATGCTAGTAAAACTCTAGAAAGTGCCCAAAGAAACTATGCTACTATTGAAAAGGAATTTTTAGGAGTCATGTTTGCATGTGAAAAGTTCAGGTCTTACATTGTTGATTCCAAGGTGACTATTCACACTGATCATGCTGCTATTAAGTATCTTATGGAAAAGAAAGAGGCTGAACCTAGACTTATCTGATGGGTTCTCTTGCTACAAGAATTTGATTTGCATGTTGTTGATAGGAAGGGTGCTGAGAACCCCGTAGTATATAACTTGTCTAGGATGGAGAATGTTCTTCATGACCCACAACATATTGATGATAGCTTTCCTGATGAGCAATTGAATGTCATCAATGCTTCACGTAGTACACTGTGGCATGCTGATTATGCAAATTATATTGTTGCTAAATATATACCACCTAGTTTCACATACCAGCAAAAGAAGAAATTCTTCTTTGATTTGAGACATTACTTTTGGAATGATCCTCACCTTTATAAAGAAGCAGTAGATGGTGTTATTTGACGTTGTGTACCTGAGCACGAACAGGGACAGATCCTATAGAAGTGTCACTCCGAGGCTTACGGAGGATACCATGTGGGAGATAGAACTGCACACAAGGTATTGCAATCAGGTTTCTATTGGCCCACTCTCTTCAAGGATGCCCGTAACTTTGTCTTGTCTTGTGATGAATGCCAAAGAATAGGTAATATCAGTAAACGTCAGGAAATGCCTATGAATTATTCACTTGTCATTGAACCATTTGATGTTTGGGGTTTTGATTATACGGGACCTTTTCCAAAATCCAACGGGTATACTCATATCCTAGTTGCTGTTGATTACGTTACTAAGTGGGTAGAAGCTATCCCAACTAGTAGTGCTGATCACAACACCTCTATCAGGATGCTTAAAGAAGTTATTTTCCCTAAATTTGGAGTCCCTAGATATTTGGGACTGATGGTGGTTCACATTTTATTCATGGTACTTTCCGTAAAACGCTTGCTAAGTATGATGTCAACCATAGAATTGCATCGCCCTATCATCCTCAGTCCAGTGGTCAAGTAGAGCTAAGCAATAGAGAGATTAAACTAATTCTACAAAACACTATTAATTGGTCTAGAAAGAATTTGTCTAAGAAGCTTGATGATGCACTCTGGGCTTATAGAACTGCTTATAAGAATCCCATGGGCATGTCTCCGTACAAAATGGTTTACGGTAAAGCATGTCATTTACCACTTGAGCTAGAGCATAAGGCTTATTGGGCAATCAGAGAGCTCAACTTTGATTTCAAACATGCTAGTGAGAATAGGTTATTTGATACTAGCTCACTCGATGGATGCAGACCTCAGGCATATGAAAATGCCAAGTTGTTCAAAGAAAAAGTTAAGAGGTGGCATGATAAAAGGATACACAAACGCGAGTTCAATGTAGGTGATTATGTCTTTCTATACAATTCTCGTTTAAGATTTTTTGCAGGCAAGCTTCTCTCCAAATGGGAAGGTCCTTACATTGTTGAGGAAGTAAATCATTCCGGTGCCATAAAGATCAACAACACGGAAGGTAATTTTCCGAGAGTTCTAAATGGGCAAAGAATCAAACATTATATTTCAGGTACTCCCATAAATGTTGAAAGCAATATTATTAATACCATAACTCCGGAGGAGTACATAAGGGATATTTATCAGCCTATTTCACACTCCAAAAATGAAGAGGTATGTGATTCGGTAAGTAAACCGACTCCAAAACTTTTCCAGTAGCAAGTAGTCCGGAAAGCGCACGAGGAAGCGACAAGCCTGCCAGACCCGGCCTACCCCCCTGGTCGGGCCTGGGTTTCTTGTGAGCACCTTGTGTGCCTCCCGGACTCCGTTTTCTTGCGGAGTACTCCTTTTGGTCGGGAAAAATTCATTACATATTCTCTCGAAAGGTCTGACCTTCGTATCACGCAAATTTCCTATGTTTTCGTTTCGAGCCTGTTTTTGCCACAGATTTAGGGCAAGGATGTCGTCTCAGGAATCTGTCGGGGAGAACGATCTCCCTCACGTCTATGAAGAAGTAAATTCTAATCTGAAAAGAATGGAGGTCATGGAGGCCAAGGAAAGGCTGTTTGAAGAAACTAAGGGCAAAACTAAGGAGGATAATCCGGCGTCAGACGAAGGGCAATCTGTGCTCAACAAGGAAGAAGCTGAGGAAGAGGATTTTCTTCAACCCTACCTCCATCCTTGATCGAAATCTTGAGGTTTTGTGAAATAACTCGTGTTCGTAATACTTATCTCACCCGTGAAGTTGTTTTGCTGGAGAAACATATCACAGAGCTCCAAGGTATAAATCAAATATTGATGGCCCTCTTGGAATCAAAATACAGAACAACTCCACCACCATCACCTTCGAAGGAAGACAACTGAGCAAGGGTATGGGCAATCTCCTTGGCTTGTGCCAAGCTTGGGGAGTTGCCCCGGTATCGTATCACCAACACATCTTTTGCTTTTACCTTTTTCTTAGTTTGATCCTTTTTGTTTTTATCTTTTTCTAGTTGAATAAAGCTCTTAGTATGTTCTAGGCTTGAGTTTTGCTTTGTGTCACCCCCGATGTAATCGAGTTCGTGAGTCATATAATAAAGAGTGTTTTAGTTAAGGGCCTTGCATCATGCCATGATCTAAAGAAAAGAATAATAAAAGAACAATAGCATGAAAGATCATGTAATGATCTAATGGGAAGTGATGACTTCACATATAAGAAGAATGTTGATTGAAACTTGTTGCGGGTGGACAAACGTAGACCTTGGTCATTGTTGCAATTAATAGGAATTAATAAAGAAGGAGAGGTTCACATATAAATATATCATCTTGGGCACCATCTATGATTGTGAACACTCATTAAACTATAACATGCTTAGAAGTAGATGTTGGACAAGGAAGACAACATAATGAATTATGTTTTCTTGGTTCCGAACAATGTTATATGACTAGAGATTCCTTAGCATGTGACGCTTGCTTCCACCTCATATCAGCCAAAACTTCCGCACTAAGTAGAGATACTACTTCTGCATCCATAAACCTTTAACCAAGTTTTGCGATGAGGGTCCACCATACCTACCTATGGATTGAATAAGATCCTTCAAGTAAGTTGTCATCGGTGCAAGCAATAAAAATTGCCCCCTAAATATGTATGATAAATTATTGTGTGGAAAATAAGCTTTGTACGAACCTGTGATGAGGAAGACATAAAAGCGACATACTGCATAATAAATTCTTTATCACAGGAGGCAATATAAAGTGAAGTTCCTCCACACTAAGTGATCACACATCCAAACCTCAGAAGCGCATGACAACCTCTGCTTCCCTCTACGAAGGGCCTATCTTGTACCTTTACCTTTTATCCTTAAAAGAGTCATGGTGATCGACACCAATTCCTTATTTCGCCTTTATCTTGGTTAACGTCATGTGCTAGGGAAAGATCTATATTCATATGTAAACTTGGAAGTAAGTGAAAGTGCGTTATATCGACTAGAGGGGGGGTGAATAGGAGATTTTTAGAATTTCTATACTCAGGAAATTCCTTTTGAGGAAATTCCTCACTGATGACTAACTTACAGCGGAAACAGTAAAGGATCAGGAGTGCAAAGTTTCACAATAGCAGTTTTTCAGTGTGAGGAATGTGAAAACAGATTGCACAGTAGGCAGACACGCAGAAAACAGATGAGGATTAACTTGCGTGAAGAATTTGGGGTTGAGGAATTTCAGAGAAGGTCTTCAGCAAATTCTTCAAACAGTGATAGTGAAAGTCATCAACACATGATCTGAGGAATGTAAAGAGATGAGGAATGAGAACCCGTTTCATAGCGAAGACAGTTGTTGATGACCCAGTTCCAAGTGTTGTGTCAGTTGTACATCTGGTTTCGAGCGGCTTGGTATTGAAACCAAAAGACACACAGTCCCGGGACACACAGTCCCTATCGTATTCTCCTTGGGCTAAGAACACACAATCCTTGCCTAACTCTCGTGGTAAGTCTTCAGGGCAGACTTCCAAACCCTCACAAACTTGGTCACCCGGCGATCCACAATTGACTGCTGGATTGCTCTAGACCATGACGCCTAACCGTCTGGAGGATGCACAGTCCTCAAAGGTAAAAGGCTTCAGTTCCACATAGGAACAACTTCTTCAGTGATGCTCAATCACTTGGTTCTAGGTTTGTGGTTTGGTGTTTGGGGTATTTTCTCACTGATGAATTACTCTTCGAAGACTCTGAGGAATTGGGTTGCTCTTATGAAAAGTGTCAGTTTCTAACGGAGCAGCCAACCAGCTAATGGTTGTGGGGGTGGCTATTTATAGCCTGGGAGCATCTCGAAATGATTTGACACTAATGCCCTTAAATAATATGACCGTTGGTGTGGATAAGACCAATAATGTGGCGTGGCTATCGAAACGGTTGGAACTCTCAACTGTGAGAGTCCTCATGTCACTCGTATTCCTCACTTGAGGCTTTTGGTAAGATTAGGCTTGGGTTGAGCATCATGAGGAAATTCATTCCAAAGTGTAACTTTGACCCCCTTTAACAGTACGGTGTTCCTATTACTCAAGTGTGAAGAAAACAAAACAGAAAGAGTAAATCTTCATGCTTCAAAGTCTTCAGAATGATTTTCTTCAGGACACACCGAATTCCTCAAATTCAATATCTTCATGACGAATATCAATTTCAATGCAGATTCTTCGCGATTCAATTCTTCAGCTTCAGACCAATTTCTTCAACTGAAGATATTCATTTTAGGGGTCGATATTCATCAAATATTTCAAACTCCTCAGTGACTTATAGATCATGTGTACACTCATGAACACATTAGATACTTAACCTATAAGTCCTCAAACCACCAAAATCACTAAGGGGCACTAGATGCACTTACAGTAAGTACTCATGAATTATTATTGTTGACATTACCCTTGAGGTAAGTCGTTGGCAGGCGAAACTATAAGCCCCTATATTTCTCTGTGTCCAACTGAAACTTTGATCTCATGAGTACCACATGAGTTTTAGCAATTGTAGAAGACGAAAGGATGATTGAGTATGTGGATTTGTTTTACAAGCTCTTATTTGACTCCTTCCGATGTTATGATAAATTGCAATTGCTTCAATGATTAAGGGCTATTGGTTGTTAATTCTCAATAAGGTTCTTGATCCATACTTTACTCTATGAAGGGATTGTCACTTTAGCATAAGAGATTATATGACGATATTGTTGTTCTAATTATGATCAGGATGCATGCATGTCCGTACTTTGTTTTATCGACACCTCTATCTCTAAACATGTGGGCATATTTGTTGATCTCGGCTTCCGCTTGAGGACAAGCGAGGTCTAAGCTTGGGGGAGTTGATACGTCCATTTTGCATCATGCTTTTATGTTGATATTTATCGCTTTATGGGCTGTTATTACACTTCACGGTACAATACTTATGCCTTTTCTCTCTTATTTTATAAGGTTTACAAGAAGACGGAGAATGCCGGCAGCTGGAATTCTGGTCTGAAAAAGGAGCAAGTTTGAGACACCTATTCTGCGCAACTCCAAAAGCCATGAAAATCAAGGTGGAATTATTTTGCATTTTATAAAAAATACTGGGCAGAAGAAGTACCGAAGGGGAGCCACCAGGAGGCCACAAGCCTGCCAGGCTCGATCTACCCCCCTGGTCGGGCCTGGGTGGCTTGTGGGCCCCTTGTTGCCCCTCCGGCGCTCATCTTTTGCTATATGGAGGGTTTCGTTCCAGAAAATATCAAGAGGAGGCTTTCGGGAGGAGCCACCACCACAAGGCGGAACTTGAGCAGAACCAATCTAGAGCTCCGACAGGGTCGTCCTGCTGGGGAAATTTCCCTCCCGAAGGGGGAAATCGTCGCCATCGTCATCACCAACACTCCTCTCGTCGGAGGGGACTCATCTCCATCAACATCTTCATCAGCACCATCTTATCTCCAAACCCTAGTTCATCTCTTGTAACCAATCTCCGTCTTGCGACTCCTATTAGTACTTGTAAGGTTGCTAGTAGTGTTAATTATTATTTTTAGTTGATGCTAGTTGGATTACTTGGTGGAAGATTATATGTTCAGATCTTTGATGCTATTCAATACCTCTCTGGTCATGAACATAATTATGCTTTCTGAGTAGTCACTTTTGTTCCTGAGGAGATGGGATAAGTCTTGCTATAAGTAGTCATGTGAATTTGGTATTCGTTCGATATTTTGATGCGTTGTATGTTGTCTTTCCTCTAGTGGTGTTATGTGAACGTTGACTACATAACACTTCACCATTATTTGGGCCTAGATGAAGGCATTGGGAAGTAATAAGTAGATGATGGGTTGCTAGAGTGACAAAATCTTAAACCCTAGTTTATGAGTAGCCTCGTAAGGGGTTGATTTGGATCCACTAGTTTAATGCTACGGTTAGACTTAGTCTTAATTCTTCTTTCGTAGTTGCGGATGCTTGCGAGAGGGGTTAATCATAAGTGGTATGTTTGTCCAAGTAAGGGATGCACCAAAGCACCGGTCCACCCACATATCAAACTATCAAAGTAGCGAACGCGAATCATATGAACATGATGAAAACTAGCTTGACAGAAATTCCCATGTGTCCTCGAGAGCACTTTACCTCATATAAGAGTTCATCCAGGCTTCTCCCTTTCTACAAAAGGGATTGGGACATCTTGCTCCACCTTTGTTACTATTTTTACTTGCTACTCGCTACGAATCATCTTGTCACACAACTATCTATTATCGATAATTTCAGTGCTTGCAGAGAATACCTTGCTGAAAACAAATTGTCAGTTCCTTCTGCTCCTCGTTGGGTTCGATACTCTTACTTATCGAGAGGACTAGGATAGATCCCCTACACTTGTCGGTCATCAACGTCTCCCGGTCGCGTCGGCTACTCGCGAGCAGAGGCCGGTGATTAAGCCTGAAGGGGATAGGTAAGTACATTTACTCTTTTTTTAGCTTGTGCCTTCAAGTTTCTTCAAATATCTAATGCGTTGACCTTATCATACTACAGGGGATGGAAACGCCCTGGTGGAGTCCGCAAGCCGAACAGCGTTCTTGATGTGCTTTGCCGGACAAATTTCCTGGGGTTTGTCACGTTGCCTGGTGAGGGTCAGGTCCCTACACTAGGATTTACCTGGGAGCACTACCAGGCTGCGTAGGCTCCGCCGGAGGAGATTATAGATGGTGTCTTGTGCCACACGCGGGCTGAGATGGTGATTAACAGCTTTTAGGTAAATTATCCTTTTATACAATCTAAAAATAACAATAAAGCAAATTATTGTACTAATCGGTGTTGTGTCGTTTGATTGCACACCTTCTATAGGTGTGAGGAGGGATATGAGGAGGAGGTGGCCAAGGTTATCGAGGCCGAGTGTAGGCGGCTATTACGAAACTTACGCCACGAGGCTCGACCGCAGGCCATTCGAGACTACTACGCCACGCGTGGTATTAAGAAGCAGAAGGAGTGCCGCGGAAAGTATCTGAAGAAGGAGTAGTACATGAAGGTAATTAGCTATTCTTAAGGCCTTGTATGTAGTTTTCTTGATTTGATTCATAGGCGTAGCGCTCAAAATTCTTTCTAATAACTTATAGATGCCCCCGAGATGGTGTGCGGATAAGATGGATTGTTCGGAGGCGTTGGTGGATGAGTGGTGCACAGGAAACAGGCGAGCCGTCCACGACAATGTGAAGGATCAGCGTAGCGAAATGGTTGGTGTGCCACATCATCAAGGCACCGCCAACTTACTTCAGTTCGGACGAAGCTGGGTATGTGGTTTGCTTCATGATTCATGCAATTCATTCTTCATGCTAGCTTGAGACCCTTGCTAATACTTTGTTCCTCTCTTTTAGGCGCATCACAATAAGAGGGAGATGCCAGAGTTGTACGACCTTTATGGCATGGCCCATACCACCTCGTACAAGAAGGCGAAGGCATTCTTTGAGTCTGACCTGGATGATCCAAATAACTTCACCAACATCTCATCCCACCACAAGCTCGTGAAATACACAGGCACGGGGAAGGCTTGGAAAGGGAAGGACTTTAACCCGAGCCAGGAACCTTTGGATCCAGAGCTGGTGATGATATCTGGTGGCAGGAGGCACCATGGCTCGATAGTCATTGGAGATGGGATAATACGTTGTCCACTCACTCTCCCGGAGATCAAGACGCGCCAGTCGAGTTCCTGTCCTGAGATAACGCCTCGTCCACGGCCAGTCGAGCTTTCCATCGAGGTTAGTTGTACGGACTCAGAAAACTTTCATCCATTTCATTGTGTGTGTGGCCATCGATCATTACTGTGGTAATGAGGAATGGTGTTGGAGGTTGCTCTTAAGAAAGAGAGAGCGGAAAACGAGCTGCTCTTGAGAAAGAGAGAGCGGCAAGCCAGGCTGCTCTTCAGGCTGCTCTTGAGGAAAGGGACCGGACCACTGCTCGGTTGATTGAGGAGGAGAGGGCTTAGAATGAGGCATCTCACCTGGGCATGTACGAGCTTATTGTGGTAACTTTCTTTTTCACATTAGCCAAATCATGTGTGTAATGCCTGTTTCATTACTAACTAACACGACTGACTCTTCAAAACCGTATGTGCAGTCTATGTACGAGAAGACCGGTCAAGCCCCTCCACCTTTGCCCATCTTCTCTGCGATTGGCACGATGAGTTTCATTTCAATGGTCATTATAAACTAGTATTAAAAATTGAGTGTCATCATGCTAACTGAGACATTGCAAAATATTTTTTCTGCAGAATAACTCACGAGCGGCATCGCACGACCCTTCCCCACGGCAACCACCTCCAAACGAAGCCGACGCGAGCAACCCTGGTGTTTATCCTCCTTGATGACCATTGTGGTAAGTTTTCTCCAAAATGACATAATAAGCTCCTCCTTGATTTATACTAGGAAAAATGGTTAGTGAAACCATTAGTTTCATAACTTAGCTAATTTAGCTCCAAAATGGTTATTGAAACCACTAGTTTCATAACTTAGCTAATTTAGCTCCAAAATGACATTATAAGCTCAATTCAAATAGTAAAAATGAAAAGAAGGAATAAGAAGAAGAAGATAAGAACAAGAAGAGAAGAAGAAGGAGAAGAAGCAGGAGAAGGAGGAGAAGAAGGAGAAGGAGCCCCCCTTCTTCTCCTTCTCCTTCTTCTTCTTCTCTCCTCCTTCTTCTCCTTCTTCTTCTCCTTCTTCTTCTCTTCTTCTTTGTCTTCTTCTCTCCTTCTTCTTCTCCTTCTTCTCTTTTTTCTTCTTCTCTTTCTTCTTCAATTTAGCTTATTTTCCCCAACAAAGATATATTTAGCTAATTATCCTCCAAAATTTCATAATTAACCTAGTTAGGTAAAAGCATCATAAGAACCTTGGTTAGCTCATTAAAATGAATAATTAAGGTCCTAAAAGACATAATAAGCTCAAAATGGCATAAGAACTTGGTTAGCTCATTTAAAAGACATAATAAGCTCAAAATGGCATAAGAACCTTGGTTAGCTCATTAATATTATATACATAGCTTCTTTTCCTCTAAAATGACATAATTAGCCCATTTAGCTCCAAAAATACATACTTAGTTAATTTAGCTCCAAGAAGAGGACAGAGGTGAAATTAAAATAAGGAAGAAGAAGAATAAGAGAAAAAGAAGAGAAGGAGAAGGAGAAGAAGAAGAAGGGGGAGGGGAAGAAGAAGAGAAGAAGCATTGTTAAGGAAATCGGTAACTGATAGTTGCTTGGTCGGCTTGGGAGTAGCGATTAATTGGTGAATCATCCTATTAACTGGATTAATCGGTCGGCCATTAATCGGTAGATTAAATAGGAACCTATGAACATATTCTAGTTTTTTATGTATTATACCCTACTCTCATCCTCTCAGCTATGAGATGTACCATAATAGGGTAATGTGTGATGAAATCCTAGCTATTGAGTAGCTAGAGGAGGATGGGAGAGGTTACATGCCAAAAAAAATTGACATTTTTGACCCACGAGTTTGTAGGCCAACTAAGACTAATCGGCGTGACAACCTATTAATCGGTCTAACATGCCATTTAATCGGCATGACAAGCCATTTAATCAGTCCAACAAGTTAACGCGATGAATATGTGTAATTTGAATCGGCCACCCAATGAGTAGCTATTAACTGGCCCATTAACCGATTAATCGGATGAATTCTTGAACAGTGAGAAGAAGAAGAGAAGGAGAAGGAGGAGAAGAAGGAGAAAGTGTCGTCCTTCTTCTCCTTCTTCTTCTCCTCTTCTTTCTTCTTCTTTTCTTCTTCTTCTCCTTCTCCTTCTGCTTCTTCTTTTTCTTCTCCTTCTTCTCTTCTTGCTTCTTATCGTTCTTCTTCAATTGAGCATATTTTCCCCAACAAAGACATACTTAGCTAATTATCCTCCAAAATGACATAATTAGCTTAGTTAGGTAAAAACATCGTAAGAACATTGGTTAGCTCATTAAAGTGACTAATTAAGCTCCTAAAAGACATAATAATCTAAAAATGGCATAAGAACCTTGGTTAGCTCATTAATATTATATAATTAGCTTGTTTTCCTCTAAAATGACATAATTAGCCCATTTAGCTCCAAAAAATACATACTTAGCTGATTTAGCTCCAAGAAGAGGAGAAGAGGAGAAATGAAAATAAGGAAGAAGAAGAAGAAGAAGAAGAGAAAAAGAAGAGAAGGAGAAGGAGAAGAAGGAGGAGGAGAAGAAGAAGACAAGAAGGAGAAGGAGGAGAAGAACGAGAAGGAGCCCTCCTTCTTGTCCTTCTTCTTCTCCTTCTTCTTCTCTCGTCCTTATTCTCCTTCTTCTTCACCTTCTTGTTCTCCTCTTATTTTTCTTCTTCTTTTCTTCTTCTTCTCCTCCTCCTTCTCCTTCTTCTTTTTCTTCTCCTTCTTCTCTTCTTGCTTCTTCTCTTTCTTCTTCAATTTAGCTCATTTTCCCCAAACAAAGACATACTTAGCTAATTATCCTCCAAAATGACATAATTAGCTTAGTTAGGTAAAAACATCATAGGAACCTTGGTTAGGTCATTAAAATGACTAATTAAGATCCTGAAAGACATTATAAGCTCAAAATGGCATAAGAACCTTGGTTAGCTCATTAATATTATATATTTAGCTTGTTTTCCTTTATAATGACATAGTTAGCCCATTTAGCTCCAATCAGACATAGTTACCTAATTTAGCTCCAAGAAGAGGAGAAGAGGAGAAATGAAAAGGAAGAAGAAGAAGAAGAATAAGAAGAGAAAAATAAGAGAATGAGAAGGAGAAGAAGGAGGAGGAGAAGAAGAAGAGAAGAAGGAGAAGGAGCAGAAGAAGGAGAAGGAGCCCTCCTTCTTCTCCTTCTTCTTCTCTCCTCCTTCTTCTCCTTCTTCTTATCTTCTTCTTTTCTTCTCCTCCTCCATATCCTTCTCCTTCTCCTCCTCCTCCTCCTCCTCCTCCTCCTCCTTCTTGTTTTTCTTATCCTTCTTATCTTCTTGCTTCTTCTCTTTCTTCTTCAATTTAGCTTATTTATCATATATATGTTGTTGTTCTTCTTCTTATTACTTTCTCATTCCCATTTTCCAAATTGTATGTACTACATGCATAGAAGCTCGCATTGGAGTGATTTAGTTCTAGTTTTCATTTGAGTTAATGAACAATGTGGAACTATATGTATATGTATATATGGATGAACAATATATGTGGAACTATATGTATATGTATATATGGATGAAACTTTGTATATGTTGGTTCTTTCGATATATGGGATGTACATTGATGAACTTTATATGTATATCATATATGTGTTGTGACCTATATATCATATATGTGGTATGAATTATATATATGTGTGTGTTGTGAAATAGAAAAATAAACAAAAATGTGACAATATGAGCTCTTTGCCGTCTGCCAGCTGATGGCAAAGGCATTTGCCATCAGGCAGCTTACAACAAAGGTGCCACGTGGCACCCAGCTGTGCAACCTGGGCAGCAGCAGCTGGCCATATGGGCTCTTTGCCGTCCGCTGCCTTGGGAGGCTGACGACACACCGGTAGGGAGGCAGACGACAAAGAGTCTGATTCCTGCGCTGGCCCAACTCTGTGCTGGCCCATAGAAGCAGACGGGAAAGAGGGGGATGGAGGCAAACGACAAAGAGGGGGAGGGAGGCAGCCTGCAAAGAGAGGGAGGGAGGCAGACGACAAAGAGAGGGAGGGAGGCAGACGACTAAGAGAGGGAGGGAGGCAGACGGCAAAGCCTCCGTTAGCCCTAACGGAGGCGTTGCCTGTCGGCTGCCGTCTAAGCATGTTTGCCGTCTGCTCGGTGCCAGAGGCTGACGGCAAAGACCTTTGTCGTCCGCTTAAGGTAGACTGACGGAAAAGAAGGTGATATGCCGTCATTGCCGATAGGAGGCTGACGGCAAAGACCTTTGGCGTTGGTGGATCACCTCTTTGCCGTCCATTATGGCAGACGGCAAAGAGTCTGATTCATGTAGTCACATGTTGATGAAGATTGGCCTCCCCAAGATGAGAGGTTTGTTGGTGATGACGATGGCCTCGATTTCCCCCTCCGCGAGGGAAGTTCCTCTAGCGGAATTGCTCCCGTCGGAGGGCAAAAGTACTCCTACCTAGGTCCCGCCGCGAGACGGTGGCACTTCATCCCGAAAGTACTCTCCTCAATTTTTAGGTCCAAGGAGAATATATACTAGAAAATGGGTGCCACAGGTGGGCCAGGTGGCCCACTAGACATCAGGCCTTGACAAGGTGCCTCGCGTGCCCTAGTGTCTAGTTGCCACCTGGTGCCCCCTCCGACACTTCTTCGCTCTAGTATTTTTTATTTTTTATAAAATAAATCTCCATAAATTTTCTTCCCAAATGGAGATGTGTAGAATAGGTATATGTGATGTAGCTTTTTTAGGTTCAGAATTCCATCTACCAGTACTCTCCCGCTTGATGTAAACCTTTAATATTATCAGAGAAAAGGCATTAGAATTACTCCACCAAGTGGGAAAATGCATAAAAACACTATAAATAATAGTAACAAAACATGATGCAAAATGGACGTATCACGTCTCACCATGCCTACAACATGCTCAAGATGTCAGGGCCAATGAGAATCATCACCATCCATGTAGACAAGAAAGATGCAGTCCTTTGCGTCGACAAGATCTACCGAGAGACAGTCGCAGCATCTGCCGAGAAGATGCCCGCTCTAGCCAAAAGCAATCCCAAGACCTTCCGCAAGACTGGCGACGAATCCGGGAAGTGCACCGTTTAGCATAGTACACCCGTCAATAACTCACTTGAGACTTCTACCGCCGGGGGTGCTACCTCTTGAGCTTGCGTTGGTTTTTCCCTTGAAGAGGAAATGGTGATGCAGCACAGTAGCAGGATGTATTTCCGTCAGTTTGAGAACCAAGGTATCAATCCAGTAGGAGTATCAAGACAAGGCACCAAGGTGCCTGTGCAAAAACAAACAAACTTGCACCCAACACTATAAAGGGGTTGTCAATCCCTTCACGATTATTTACAAGGCGAGACCTGAAGGTGGAAAGTGCAACAAAGCAAAAGTGTAGATCTGAAAATATGATGTGAAGTAGACTCGGGGGGCCATAGTGTTCACTAGAGGCTTCTCTCATGATAGCAAGTATTACGGTGGGTGAACGAATTCTGTCGAGCAATTGATAGAATCGCGCAAAGTCATGATGATATCTAAGGCAATGATCATACATATAGGCATCACGTCCGAGACAAGTAGACCGATATTGTCTACATCTACCACTATTACTCCACACATCGAACGCTATCCAGCATGCATCTAGTGTATTAAGTTCATAACAAACAGAGTAACGCCTTAAGCAAGATGACATGATGTAGAGGGATAAATTCTTGGAATAGATATAAATCCCATCTTTTTACCCTTGATGGCAACAACACGATGTGTGCCTTGCTACCCCTTCTATCACTAGGTGAGGATACCGCATGGTATGAACCCAAAACCAAGCACTTCTCCCATTGCAAGAATTATAGATCAAGTTGGCCAAACAAAACCCACAACTCGAAGAGAATTACAAGGATACAAAATCATGCATATAAGAGATCAGAGGAGACTCAAATAATATTCATAGATAATCTGATCATAAATCCACAATTCATCGGATCTCGACAAACACACCGCAAAAGAAGGTTACATCGGATAGATCTCCATGAAGATCATGGAGAACTTTGTATTGAAGATCCAAGAGAGAGAAGAAGCCATCTAGCTACTAGCTATGGACCCGAAGGTCTGTGGTGAACTACTCACGCATCATCGGAGAGCCAGTGGTGTTGATGAAGAAGCCCTCCGTGTCCGAATCCCCCCTCTGGTAGGGCACCAGAACATGCCCCAGATGGGATCTTGCAGAGACAGAAGCCTGCGGCGGCAGAAAAGTATTTTCGTGGATCTCTCTGGTGATTTTAGATTTTTGGAGAATTTATAGGCGGAAGAAGTAGGGCAGAGGAGTCACGGGGAGCCCACAAGCCTGCTAGGCCCGCCCCCCCTAGGTCGGGACTAGGGGGCTTGTGACCTCCTCCGAGGTCCCCTTCCTTGGTTCTCAAGTCTCCTGCCTATCTTCTGTTATGGAAAAAATCATTCCACAGGTTTTATTTCGTTTGGACTCTATTTAATATTCTCCTCTGAAAAAGGTTAAAAACACGGAGAAACAGAAACTGGCACTTGACACTAAGTTAATAGGTTAGTCCCAAAAAAGATATAAAATAGTTATATTCATGCATACAAAACATCCAATGTTGACATGATAATAGCATGGAACCATAAAAAATTATAGATACGTTGGAGACGTATCAGAGAGCAAGAGAAATAGAGTGACCATCCCCAAGATGAAGCAAGTGGTTGCGCGAGAGTACGGTGAGTGTCGGTGTCAAAACCGATGGATCTCGCATAGGGGGTCCCAAGATGTGGACCTTGGATCAATGGGTTGCAGGGGAAGAAGAACACGATGTTTGCCCAGGTTCGAGCCCTCTTGAAGAGGTAAAACCCTACATCCTACTTGAGTATATAGATGTGGATGAGAATTACACAGTTGATCTACCTCAAGATCATATGAGCTAAAACCCTAGATGAGTCAAGCTGCCTATACGGATGAAACCCTTTGGTTTATAAAGACACCACGGGTTCCTAGGGTTACATACAATCAACCTCTAGCCGGTGACAGATGCGCCTATCTATCCTACTTAACTTGGATGGCACGCCAGTCTTCTGAGCTTTCCTTCGTGAACATGAGGACGTTATGCAATCCGGTCTTCAACAACACGACCCATTAGGTCGGCCTGTAAGAGATGGGCCAATCATATGAGGACACCTTAGTCCCGGACTCCATTAGTATCCCCTGAGATGGCATCCAGCGCTGAAGTATATGGTCTTCGGGAGCTCCTCGTATCCAGAATAATCTGCTTGCAAGACAAGTTCCATTCAATTTCGGCTTGTTTTGACTTGGTCGTTTGGTGATGTCGTCCCTTTAAAACATGCATTGCTTAATGTGATGGATTAAAACTCGATTGATCGGATGTCATGCCCGTGACTCGTGTGTGAATAATTCCTCATGTTACAACCTTTCTCATGAAAGGTCGCGATAACGAGTTATGACAAAACTCGATTCGCGGTTCGATGCTACTTTCTCATGGGCATCTCTTATTAATGAGGAGATCAGGAGCCATTTTTAAGGTATAGGTTCTCCAGCGTGTGTTCAACAGCGCAGCCGTTTCGGGAAGTGGCAGGGCTTGGGGCGCAGTAAACGGGAACCCTTGGTATTACGACCCCTCATAAAAGGAAAAAAAAGATCCTCAAAGCCACCATATGCATTCTAGACCCGACCACCTTTCATTCAATCTCCAAGCATCCAGATCCATTTCATTTTTCATACTCTCCGAGCCACCCTTCCCCAAGCTTAGCCATGGCCGGCTCAGGCTCCCAAGGCAAGTGGCAGGTCTCATGCATTGCCCACAAGGGTATTCGGGAGTTCAATCTCGGTGGCTATCTCTCCTCCAACATTGCCCACCGTGCGCTGGAGGAAGGCCATGTGGTGCCTACACCAAAGCTAGGCGAGAGGGTGGTGTTCGTCCCCCACTTCACCCAAGGACCAGGCTTCCTGCTCCACCCTTTCGTCGGGGGTTTGTTGTTCTTCTATGGCTTAGATTTTC
This sequence comes from Hordeum vulgare subsp. vulgare, assembly GCF_904849725.1. Taxonomy (NCBI): domain Eukaryota; kingdom Viridiplantae; phylum Streptophyta; class Magnoliopsida; order Poales; family Poaceae; genus Hordeum; species Hordeum vulgare. The sequence goes on from NC_058524.1 coordinate 389,861,380, forward strand.
ACGATCTTCCCCCGAACTCGTTTATCCACATCCCAGCTTTCATTACCATTTGTGAGGCCTTCCTACAGGTTCAGCCGCACTTTGGCCTATGTCTCAAGACTTCCTACATCAAGCCGAACACAGTCAGTGGCCAAAGCGCCGATCATGGAGCAGTCGTGATCAGCAAACTCCCCCGGGTCAAATGGTGGGAGGGTACTTTTGTTGATACCATCAAAGCCTCGCAAAAAGACTGGTTTTACATCACCGAACGTCGGTAAACAAACTGGTCGGCGCCCGCCGAGTTTAGATCCAGACCTCCCGAGAGGCTAACCTCGCAGGTTAAAAAAAGGTCTTGACTGGGGATCAACTTCGGAGGTGAAGTCATTGTAGAATCACATCACACGAATGGTGGAGGCAAAGATCAAGCTAACCAATGTGATTCACGTCATGCTCCACCGCCGCATCCTACCCTGCCAACATCGGGATACTCCAATGTGGTCCTACTAGCTCGGCAAGCCCGACACCGTGCACCTGTTCTACCACACTACCCACAAGAAATTGTGGAAGGTGTTGTTCAACCCTCAATAGGAATGGCCGTCCAAGGAAGAAGATGTTGTCTTAGACGTCGATAACCTTCCTTTGAAGGTATGACCGAGGTTTTATTCTTACTCAAAGCTTTAGTTTTTAGCAAGGATCTTATCCTTTCCTCCACTGTCCCTGCAGGGCTGGCTGGACAAGGTCGTGAAAATAAACGGCCCAGCTCCCTGCCAGAGGACCCAAGGTCACCACTGTTGAGCGCGATGCTGGTTGTGGCACCATACATGGCGCGGGAGAAAAAATAAGAAGAAGAGAGAGACCCACAGGGGCCTCTTCTCGAGCGGTCATTCGGATACCAAGTTCGGAAACACACATGCTTCCTCCGCCCATGAGGAAGAGGATGCTGAGGACGGGGAGGAGAACAAGTCCCCTCAAACAAGAAAGAGTGTGGCACCATAGGAGAGTGAGAAGGGCTTGCCTCCTCATGCCCCGAAGAGACTTTGCATGAACGAGGTCATCCTACCCGACGAAAAATCGAATTCCGATGGGCACTCTCGGGCTTTTGATAGGGTTCCACCCCAGACCCCCAGGATCAAGCCCCACGCCTAAAGGTATGGAATCCAAACTTTATTTAATGGAGTTATACTGAGATTTTGTTAATAAAGAGACATGAGCAGAGAGGGGGCATGCGTCCCGTACTAACCTTCCCCAGTACTCAGATGAGGCCATGGAGGTGATATCCCACGAGGCGCCTTCAAACACGGGGGATGAGGTGGTGATGGTCGAGATTCATACGTCAGCCACCGACTATCGAGAGGTCCTGGCCGAGGTTCATGCCTCGGTCACCGAAACCGAGGAGGTTGATCCCCTCCTAGCAAATGGATAGGGGGATGAGATTCATCAGAGCTTCCTCCGGAGACAACTCCAAGGACATCCGGTCCTCCGGCGTCTTCAATGTTTCCTCCCTCGGAAGGGGAAGACGAGATACTTCCACTGGTGACGCCCATGACAGAACGATCTGTGTCCGAGTGGCCTGCAATGATAGAAGAGGCTTTATCAGGCTCATCCATTGCCGATGAACATCGCACCCATATGGGTGCGATTCTACAAAGCATTGAGTCCGTTGATAGCGGACTAAAGGAAGCCTTCAACGGTTTGCTGACAGGCTTCAAGGTAAACCATGTAGTGTTAGATTTATTTATAAGGTTTTATATGCCTTATAGGTATAATAGACCCCGAGCCTTGGGTCAGTTGAAAAACTTACTCGTGGATCAAAAGAACATATAGACATGAAACATTTTAGGGACTCTTGAACTATAATAGCTTAGGGGAGTACTTTGGCCGAGTGTCCCAATCTCGATAGCTAAGATGCTTATTAATCCAGAACTTGTCTCACATGCCTCGTCCTCGGTTCTGGCCACCAACGCCCTTGAACTTTCTGAGCTGAGCCGGAAACTCAAGGTTTCCGATGAAGACCTCAACCGTCTGAATAGTCGGTTCGACGATAAGCAGGGTAAGCTTGATTTGTGCTGCTAAGACTCTTGTTGTCCTTAATAGTTTAGGACCGTCCGACTTTGTTATTTGACGTATTGATTCTGGTTCTGCCAGCAGCTATGGATGGAGAATTTGAGAAATTTAAGACCGAATTGGAGAAGGCCAAGCAGGAGGCCACCGCTCATAAGATGGTGGCCGAATAGGCAGTCGCCGAGCTAAGCTCGCTCAAGGTTGAGAGTTGCAGGCACGAGGCAAGAGTGACCGAGGTCCAGCAAGAGCTTCAACATGCGAGCACTAAGTGCAAGGCCTTGGAGAAACAATCCAAGGATCAAGCGGCTGAGCTATGCAAGCTGTCCTCCGAGCTCAAATCGGAGCGAGTAGACAGGAGGTTTTTCGAAGAAGAAGTGTGCCTAGCCAACAAGATTCTGGATGGTAAGCCATACTTACTGCAATGTTCCTTGGGTGGAAATGGGTTTGCCTTTCTTACACGGATACGGCGTTCTCCAGGCGCCTTCACGGACCTCCCGCGGTGTGCAAAAATCGTGGCCAAACACTATGCGGCCCAAGACGATGACGTCAAGAAGAGGCTTTTCTAGGCACAATTTCAAACTCCCGAGCCCAACCCCCCTCTCATCTACTAGATGAAACAGCTCATGGAGTAGCACATGATGGTGTAGCCGGCCATGAAGGACCACTGCGTTTGGCTGTTGCTTGTCGAGCCTCTTCCGAGCAGTTACTTTGGCTTAGTGCGGAAGTTGTACGTCACCGTGCTTTAGATCGAGGTCCTGAAGCACTCTGTTTGCATAGAAGGAGCTCAGGTGGCTTTTGTGAGGACCATGATACACTTGCCAGGGGTGAAGCCCCTTACGATGGCAACCGTACCCCCGCCTCCTGGAAAGGATCAAACATCCAAAGCTTTATTTCTCTGTCGCGACGGATGGTGCTCGGGCCATAGAAGCCTAGTATTCCAAAGATCTGATTTATGAGTGAGGGTATTGTCATGTGCCCTAGAACAATTTCTTTTTATGATGCTCGTCCCATTGTAATGCACTTTGTATTATTTTGACTCCTATACGTTTGTTCAATCTGAAAGTTTTCACCCATTGGCTTCAGCCCCCATGTAGAGACTACAAGGGGTGTTTCGACATCGGTAATGTGACGCTTAGCTGATATATCGGTGTCCGGAGGCGGTAGTGTGTGAAGGAAACGAGGCAATCAGACTATCTAGCTTTAGTGCTTTCACTTAACCTTAAGAGCTTGAATTCGGGAGTTGTTTACGAGCCCCCAGATTTTTGGGTAGTCGGATAAACTAGATTTTGAAATAATTACCACAAGGTTTGCAAAGGTACATACCCCTCGTATGACACGGAACAACCTCCAGTAATTTTTCGTACTTATGCTCGGATCGGACACGAGTTCCCTCTTATTATGAGACACACATTTTGGCTTTGTCCACTGAGGTATTTTAGCCAGGTCAGCTGGGAATACAATAGGAGTTGTTCTCCCTTTACCCGTGTAGCCGAACTAGCGGAACGTAAGGGGGTAAGCACAGGAGCGGGGCAACCCAACTATTGACCCAAGACATAATTCAGAATGATTCATATAAATAAATATCCGAGAAACCGAAAACTTAAAAAGTAGTGACGGGGTAGTGCTCGGGGCGGTATTTTCATCCAAGCTCCCGGTCTATTAGCCGGTCACACTTGATATGTATTGAACAAATTTACCTCTCGGTGCCAATATGCTGGATACATATATATGTAAAAATACTATAAAGAGTCTATAAATAATTTTTGCTATGAATGTTTATATTTTGTGGTGCCAAGGCAGTTGTTAAAGGTAATTATTATTTTTGAACAATATATTTCAAAGCAATATTTCCTCACGACCTTCCATGGGTGACTTGACATCCGCCCTGTTTCCAGCTGCACAATTTCTCCTATGCTTCTTAAAAGGGAGGTGTAGTTTCCTTTCGAGGTGGTTGCTATCGGAAGTTGGACCTTGAATAGCGGGTCTTGAGAAGCTATCATGGTGGGGGTGATCTGGCCGCTTGGGAGATCGTGAATGGTATCTCGTTTTCTTCAGTGAAGATGGTTGGACCGCAGTTTGGTCGAACCGAACATATGGTCCTTGGTTGTGGATCCCCACTGCTTCCCATGGTATTTTGGGAGAGAAATTGTGTCTACGAGGACATACCTTACGGGTGACCGGGCCATGTCGTGGGGAGCGTATTCCTATTTTCTGTGAGCCGAAGATGTCTCCAAGGGATCCGATTGGGCTCAGACTCGCTTGCCCGCCTGCCACGCTTTGTGGGCAGCATGTGGCTTGATGCTCCGCTGTCATATTAGCATTAAGCTACCAAGGCGGTTGTGTGCTCCTTAGTCCGGAGGGAGCAGTCTGTGTTGCCATTAATGGTGGTAACTCACGTGGGTCCAAGCATCTTGATCTTTAGGTAGGCGTAATGAGGCACGACGTTGAAGCGACTGAATGTGGTGCGGCCGAGTAGTGCGTGATATCCGTGGTGGAAGGGGACGATGTCGAAGATTAAGTCTTTACTGCGGAAGTTGTCAGGTGAGCCAGACACGACCTCCATTGTTACCATGCCGGAGCAGTGGGTTTCGATGCCTGGGCTCACTCCTTTAAAAGTAGTGTTGGTGGGTTTGATCCTTGATGGGCCTATGCACATCTTTTTCACCGTATCTGAGTAAATCGGGTTAAGGCTACTTCCTCCGTCCATAAGGACTCTTGTGAGGTCGTACCCATCTATGATGGGATCCAGGACAAGGGATGCCGACCCTCCATGGAGGATACTAGTCGAATGATCCCTTTGTTCGAAGGTGATTGCGCAAGCCGGCCATGTGTTGCACTTCGGGGCTACGGGCTCTACGACGTATACCTCTCAGAGGGCTCGCTTCCACTCCTTCTTTGGTATGTGAGTAACATATATCACATTCACGGTTTTCACCTCTCGGGGGAACTGTTTCTGGCCCCGAGTGTTCGGACCGCAGGGCTCATCTTCGTCTTCGCTTCGTGGGCCCTTGCCTTGTTCATCAACTGCTAGTTTGTCGCCCTGTTTAAACACCCAACAGATACGATTGGTGTGGGTGGCGGGCTTGTCTTGGGTGTCATGGATCTAGTAGGGCCTTTCCATAATTTTATCAAATGGAGTCGGTCCATCCCTGTTCCTTTTAAGGGGTTTCTTCCGCTCTCTAGGTTTTGAGTTGTGGAAGCTAGCATTTACGACTCTGTCATCGGCGTCACCTTTACAGGGGCGTCGTTTGTTCTTGTTTCGTCTTGGCTTGCCATTTCAACCCAGAACTTTAGAGGTACCGGGGTCGTCCGCATTATGGCGCGCCGAGCTAGCCAATTGTCCTCACGTGCGCAAAAGCGGGTCATGAGGGAAGTGAGAGTGGACATTGTTCTCGGCCTATCCTGGCCGAGCTTGCGAGCCAGCCATTCGTCCCGGATATTATGCGTGAAGGAGGCTATCGCCTCGACATGCGGCAGTCCACGATCTGGTTCTTCTTGGTTAGGAACCTATTCCAGAATTCTCTTGCCCATTCGCCCACCTTTTGGACGATGTTAATCACGTCGAAGGAATCCGGCGCTCGGTCATAAGTTATGTGAAAATTACATAGGAAGGCTTCTTCGAGCTCTTCCCATCTTCCGATGAAATTTTCAGGTAAGATATTGAGCTAGTGCCGCACTGGTCCTTTCAGCTTTAGGGATAGGTACTTAATGTCATGGTGGTCATCTCCCCTCACCATATGGATGTGGAGAATGGAATATTCTATCCACATGGCAGGGTCCGTAGTCTCTTCGTATTGTTCTATGTTCACGGGCTTAAACCCTTCCGGGACTTGGTGCTACATGACCTCATTTGTAAAGCACAGCGGGTGGGCGGCGCCTCTGACCCAGGCTATATTGTGCCGGAGATCGGTTGTTGATTTTTCTTGGTGGGGTTCCTGATCTCTATTGTTGTGGGTAAACCGAGGTTTGTCTCCATCCCATCGAGTGGGGGAGTACCTTCTAGATCCATAGATGGACTTGTTGCAACCTGTTCTGTTTTCCAAGTCGTGTCGTAGGTCGTGTCTGCCCCTGGGTTGCACATGTTCCTTTCGTTTCCTGCACGGAGGCTCGGGTCTATACTCGGCTTCTCCAGCGCTCTATCGCACCCTCGGGGTGGGTGATCGGGTTGATCGTAGTGTGTGCGCCTAGGGGACATGTGCTTTGGGGCCTCATCATGGAACCGAGGCAGAAGGCGCCGGCGTGTGTAGCTTTTGTTTTGATCCGGACACTCGGTGTCATATCTTGCTTCGGCTGCCAGTACTTTCATCCATCTATTGTTGATGGTATCTTGTTCAGCTTCGAGCCATTCTTGCTTTGCTTTTAGCCTGTGGGCGATAGCTATGAGATGTTGCCCGAACCGTTCCTGACCCTCAAGGTCCTTGAGAACTATGAAATCTTCGGCCTCTAGGTTGTCTTCCCCGTTGATAGGGGGGAGTAGTTCTCGTGGTCTGAATCATCGAGGTCGTCGGGATCGGATTGGCCCTCGGGCTTGTTCGGGTCCTCCGGTGGCTGATTGGGAGCTCGAAGTTTGTCGTGGTCCTCCGGGGTTAAATTTTCCCCGGTGCCCTGTATGGCCTCCCTTCCCTTGTTAAAAGTGTGTTATATCGACTGGAGGTTGGGTGAATAGGCGATTTTTAGAATTTTCATCGCTCAGGAAATTCCTTTTGATGAAATTCCTCACTCATGAATAACGTGTAGTGGAAATAGCGCAGGATCAGAGGTGCAAAGATTACAACAGCAGTTTAATTGATGAAGATTATGAGAACCGGTTTGCACAGTATGCAGGCACGAAATAAACAGATGAAGATTTACTACTATGAAGAATTTGAGGTTGAGGAAATTGAGTGAAAGTCTTTAGCAAATTCTTCAAACAGAGACTATGAAAGTCTTGAACATACAATACTGATGAATTGAAAGAGTGGAAGAAATAGTACCCGTATCACGATGAAGACAATTGTAAATGACCAAGTTGCAACTGCTGTGACAGTCGTACGTCTGGTTTGGAGCGGCTTGGTATTGAAACCAAAGGCCACACAGTCCCGGGACACACAGTCCCTAGCATATTCTCCTTGAGCTAAGGACAAATAGTCCTTGCCCAATACTCATGGTAAGTCTTCAGGGCAGACTTCCAAACCCTCACAAACTCGGTCACCCGGCGATCCACAATTGACTGTTGGATACTCTAGACCATGACGCCTAACCGTCTGGATGATGCACAGTCCTCAAAGGTAAAAGGCTTCAGTTCCACACATGAACAAATTCTTCATTGATGCTCAATCACTTGGTTTTTGGTTTGCAGTTTCGTGTTTGGGGTATTTCCTCACTGATGATTTACTCTCGGAGACTCTGAGGAATTTGGGTTGCTCTAAATGACAAGTGTCAGTTTCTCGCGGAGCAACCAACCAGCTAGTGGTTGTGGGGGTGACTATTTATAGCCTGGGAGCATCCCGACATGATTTGATATAAATGCCCTTAAATATGGTGACCATTGGTGTGGGTAACATCGGTGAGGTGGTGCGGATCGCGGCAACGGTCGGAACTCTCAACTGTGAGAGTCCTCATGTCTCTCATATTCCTCACTTGACACTTTTGTAGGTTTAGGCCTGGGTTGAGCATCATGAGGAAATTCATTCCGTAGTATTACCTTGACCCCCTTTAACAATACGGTGTTATTGTGACTCAAGAGTAAAGAAAATGAAACAAAAAGAATTAATCTTCACGATTAAAGTCTCCGGATTGATTTTCTTCAGGACACACCGAATTCCACATCTTCAATCTCTTCATGAGGAATATCAATTTCATCGCAATTTCTTGGCGATCAGAGTCTTGAAGATTAGACCAATTTCTTCAGCCGAAGACATACATTTTTAGGGGTCAATATTCATCGTATAACTCAAACTCCTTAGCAACTTATAGAGCCCGTGTACACTTATAAACACATTAGTTACTTAACCTATAAGTCTTGAAACCACCAAAATAACTAAGGGCACTAGATGCACTTACAATATGCCCCTTTTTGGTGGTTGATGACATTAAGGTAAAGTTTTCAACGGGGATAAAAATATGAAGTGTAAATACTGAGTTTGAATAATTTGAAATCAAGATACTGAGAGACTCCCCCTGAAGACGTGCATATTTTGTGGAATTTTGCTTTTCACCGCAGATGCACATTGATGATTTATATCATGGAGATCTCCCCGTGTATCTTGTAAATCATGCATACATTTGACATATAATATGAGGAATTGGAAATGCATGATGAAAAATGGTGTTTGACGAATTTCAGCATGCCTGCATTAATATACTTTGAGGAATAAGCGTGCGAAAAAATGTTCAAAAGAGTCAGAGCACCATTGGGCTTAAGTTACAACTCATTACATAAAACACTTCAGAAGAACCAAGAGTTTGTAACTTAATAATGTTCATAAGCCCCAAAATAGATCCCGTTTAGGACTAACTCAGATTTTTCCCCCTTTGTCATCAAGTGACGAAAAGGGACAAACTGAGGACTTACGCCCCATGAAGACTTTCACTTCTTGGTTGATGAAGAGGTGTGAGGATTATTGGCGACATGCTTCTTCCTTCGACCAGTTGCAGTGTCTTCTTGTTCTTTAGCTGACTCTACAGTGCGGAATGAAGAAAAAGAACTATCCTCAAGGTCAGGGACTGTAATTGGCTTGAATTTGTTCTTGGGAGGCCACGACCAGTCGAAGTCCTGAGTAAACCCCAATTCCTCAAGTTCCTCTTGAGTCTTCAGATGAGCCAAGGTGGCCCAGGTATGATCAAACACCACATGAAGATAATAGTGATTTTTCTTCACTGCGTTCTGAGTCTCGTTGAGGGTTTTCACAATGGCACTGAATTGACGTATGACCCATTTGTGAATGCGATCGGCCTTCTGATGAAGACTGAGGAGTAGCTCTCTGTTATTCATCACTCCTGGGGCAGTTGGGCTAGGTGGATCTTGGGTAGGAGTGTCATCATATGAAGAATATGACTCTACTTGTCAAAAATGACCATCGAAGGGACGATTTCCTTTATCAATCAGAGATTTGCCTTTGCCTTCAACTGTCTCAAATGTTTTCTTGATGACTTTGATAAGTGGCAGATATCCGATGTGATTAGTAAAATCAGCACGGTATTTGATGCCTGGCCTGCTTCTGATGAATCTCATGATCCACGGAGCATAAATCTTCATGTCAAAAGGCGATAGTGCATTATCAGCCAAAGACCTCAGGAAGAAGTCATGAAGGTTTATTGGTATGCCGTGGATGATATTGAAAATGATATTCTTCATGATGCCTACCACATCTTCTTCATCGTCATGGCCTTTGATAGGAGAGATGACATTGGCTAGGACTCTGTAGACTGTTCATGGTTCATACTTCAAGTCTTGAACCAGAAAGTGAGTCCTTCGAGGTTGGTCCTTGGCCAAAAGCTTTATGAGGACTTCCATCAGTCTGTTTGGCAGCTCACGTTCATCATACATCAGCACGACATTCTCCGAGGGAATTGAGATTGGAAGAGCTCGAAGCAATTCAGTGCAGGCGCTTTGTAGTGCATATGCTGAGTCATCCAATCCAAAACCCAAGTGATGACATCCTTTGGGTCTCCAGAGATGTGCAGTGTGGCGTAGAACTGCAGAATGATGTCGCAGTTCCAGTCGCCAATGTCAATGCAGAGAGGCAGCCATCCAGCTTCGTGAAGAACACTGAGGACTGGAGCAAAGCAAGGAATTTCTTCCATGTCACAGTGAGGAATATGCTTGTGCTAAAATATCTTGTTCCTTCACAGAGCACTGAAGCATAGTAGTTGAGTTGGTTCCTCGTCCAAAACTTCTGGTGCCTCATGCGAAGCTTATCATAAGGAATTACGCCAGTGAAGTACATACGTTCTTCATAAAAATTTTCCTTTTGAAACTTTGGCCTTTTTGAAAAGGGCTGATTTTGACGCAGTTGAAGATTATGATGTTGTTCTTGAGGAGGAGCTACTATCATTGATGTTTCTGTGTTTACCACAACAATAGCAGTTTTAGTATTTGGGGCAGGAGCATTTTCTTCATTCTGAGCATTTTCATCAAGTTAAGGATTTTCCTAAACTTGAGGAATTTGCTTGTTGGAGGAGGCAGTTGTAGCATTAGTCGCTGCATTATCTTTAGCTGATGCAGCTGATTCTTGAGCAGATTTCTCACGGAAGGTTTTCCCATCAGATCCTGTGAGGATTTCTGTTGCAGAAGGAGTAGGAGGGATTTGAGTTGACCTTGGTGAGTGATGAGTTTCTTCCCGGAAGTCATCATGAATAACTGGAGTGGTGCTCCCAGTTTCATCATCACACACGATTTCATCAGATGTCTTTTCAGGAATGGTATGTTGAGGAATATCATTAATTTGTATTTCCTCATCCATGATTTCTTCAGCTTCAGCATCCTCCATTTCCTCATCATCTTTAGGAATGATGTAGTCAACTCCGAAGGGAACCAATGAGTAGGATGGAGCTACATTCAAAGGCGTAGCATCCACATGGGTAGTTGAAGACTCTGTTTGAGAGACCTTTGGGCGCTTGGCCTATGAGGATTCTAAGGTCATTGAAGGTTTTCTCTTCTTTGCTTCTTTCTCAGCAGCTTTGGTCTTCTTCACGTCTGATGCAGACGGAATCATCCTCTTCACCTTTGAGGGTTGAGGTGAATGAATGGTTTCATCAGGAGCTGGTGCAGACAGAGTCCTACCAGTTTCCTCAGCTGAAGCATTTTCTTCAGCTCAAACAGTTTCTTCAGCTGGAGCAGATTCTTCAGCTGGAGTATCTTGAGGAATTTCCTCAGCAGCAGGTTCATCAGCTTCATCTTCTTCTGTCAGCTGAACCACGTAGCTAGACTAAGGTAACTTTTGTTGCACAGGAGGAGCACCTTTGTTGTTGTATTCATCAACTGCAGCTGTTGCAACCTTGATAAAATTCACCTTGACACTTTGACGATCAGATAGGCTTGTGTACTTATATCTGTCAAGGTTTTCAGTTCAGCCTATGTTGATACAAGGGCTTCACGTGTCAGATTGAGGAGATTCTGCTAGAGGAATTTCTCCTTCTTCATTTTAGCAGCCTTTGCTTGCTTGGCTTGTTGTTCTTTCCATTTTGCCTCATTGATGAAAGTGGCAACCATCTGACTAACACCAGGGGCAGCTTCAAGTGATCAATGGGAGTGTTTGGATCTTCATACCAGAGGTTGATGAAGTCCAGCAGAACCTTCGGGTCCATAACAAGAGGAATAGAGCGGCCTGAGGCTTGTGCAACTCGCTCCTGCTTGTTTCTGATGATTGCTTGAATTGTTTCATCATCAAATTCCTCACTTCCTTCTGATGCAGAAGGAACGTTGATGACTTTGCTAGGACTAGGTCTGATGCCTCTTCCAGCAGTCATTTTAGTCTTCAAGAGAGGTGGTGAAGACTTTGTAGCAGAACTCATGGTAGATGGCACTGAGGAACTGGAATGAGTAGGTTGATGCTTAACTATCTGCTTCTGTTGAGGCTGTGAGGACTATTGTGTTGTTGAAGGTTTTGGCACTGGTGCAGCTTTCTGAGGCATTTTCTCTTTTGGCACTGAGGCCTTTGGTTTCTTTGGCACAGTCTTTATATGAGGAATAGATGTACCAGAGGCTTCAGCAGCAGAAGAGGTGGCGGAAGTGGCAGCAATAGTAGAGTCATTATTGAATTTCTTCACGGCTGCTTCTGCCTTCTTTTGTAGCTTAGACAAATATTTGTATTTCTCATAAGGGTAATTCTCAATTGTTTCCATGCTTGAGGGATGGGAAACTTGTTGATCACCCTGAGGAGGCCTCTTGCAAGGTGGCTTGAGGGCGAAATTCTTCGTATATTTTGGAATTACATAGCGGTATTCCTTCCACTCCTTAGCCCACCTTCGTTCGATTTTCTGAAGCCTTATCTTCCGCTTCGCCATGGTTTCTTTGCCATATATTTCTTTTGGAATATCAACTGCAGTGTTCTGTTCAAGCTTCTTTCCTCGCTTTTGCTTCCTCTCATCTTCCATTTTCTTCAACTGAGGCTTTTGCTGAGGAATATGCACTCTTGAAGATTCTAATGACAATGGTAAAGTTTCTTCGAGGAACACTGCAAATGAGTTAAGTTGATGAGAACCTAGTGATTCATCAGCTGACATTATGTGTGTCCTGGACCTGAGATGTGAACTCTTTGTTTTAAGTTGGACATAAAAAAATCTTGGACGTGGACTCCTTTGGAAGGCTGGGCCTGAGGACATTATGCGTGTCCTGGACTCCTTTTGGAAGGTGAGGTTTGACGATTTCATTGTACGTCTCTTTTTTCCATCACGTAAGGGTGACCCATTTTTTTAATTTGGGTGTTACCTTTTGAAACGTGGGGCTTGAGGACTTTACGTTGTACGTGTCATTGTTTTACATAAAAAGGAGAAAGGCACGGGCATTTTACATATGTGATGTTTTATTTAGTATTAAGAATATTGTAGAGTCTTTTAATAGATCTTGAGCATTAAATTTTAAATCTAATGGCTACATTAATCTTGATGATGTGGATTAATGTGAAGACTCGAAAGGTGCCTCCAATTAGTAAATAGAAGATGTGAAGGTTTCGAGCGAGTGAGACGACCTGGCATGTTGATGTCATCGAGGATTTTGTCAAGTTAAACTTCATTTGCAATCCTTGGATGAGCTGGTTGAGGATTTTGTCTAAGCTGAGGAATTTGTTCTGGAGCAATTTCCTCAGGAGCACCTTCTTGAATTTCATCAGTGCTGGGGACGATTTCTTTAGCAATTTCCTCAGTAGGAACAATGTCTTCAGTAGCTTTGAACTTGATTGCTTCCTGAGGAGATAGTTTATCTCGCACAGGAGGCAAATGCTCTCTTTGCGAGCCGTTAGTTTCATCAAACCGCACATCTACAGTTTCAACAACCTTGTTTCGATAGGTGTTGAAGACTCTATAGGTGTGCGAATCCATTCCGTAACCAAGCATAAAACCCTCATGTGCTTTAGATGCAATTTTTGAGTTATCGTGAGGATCTCTAATCCAGTAATTTGCACCGAAGACTTTGAAATAACTTACATTGGGTTTCTTATCAGTGAGGAGTTCATATGAGTTTTTCTTGGGGAACCTGTGAAGATATACCCTGTTGATGATGTGGCAAGCAGTGTTGATTGCTTCAGGCTAGAAACGACTAGGAGTCTGATATTCTTCAAGCATAGTCCTTGCCATTTCAGCCAGGGTCATGTTCTTGCATTCAACAATGCCATTCTGTTCAGGAGTATAGGGAGCAGATAATTCGTGAGTAATACCAAGTTCATTGAGATAATCATCAAGACCAATATTTTTGAATTTTGTCCCGTTATCACTCCTGATGTGTTTGCTCTTGACGCCGAAGTTCGTCGAGGCCATTGAAGAAAATTGTTTCAAGACTACCTGCACTTCAGTTTTATACAGAATGATATGTACCCAAGTGTATCGAGAATAGTCATCAACAATGACAAAGCCATATAAGGATGCTTCATTGCTTAGAATAGCATAATGAGTAGGTCCAAACAGACCCATGTGAAGCAATTCAAATGGACGAGTAGTAGTCATGATGGTCTTCGAGGGGTGTTTGGATCTGGTCATTTTTCCAGACTCACAAGCACCGTAGAGCTGGTCCTTGAGGAATTAGACTGATTCGATGCCAGTCACATGCTTCTTCTTCGCCAGCGTGTGCAAATTCATCATGCCTGCATTACCAAGTCTTCGATGCCATAGCCAGCCTTCTGCGGTTTTTGCTAGTAAGCACGTGGCTGGTTGAGGACCTGTGGAAAAATCAACAATGTACAAATCTCCTCTCCTAAAGCCTTCAAAGACTTTGGATCTGTCAGATTCCATGATGACTACACATCTATATTTTCCAAAGATAACAACCATATCAATATCACAAAACATTGAGACTTACAAGGTTAAACCCAAGGGATTCGAAAAGCATCACTTTGTCCATGTGCCTGTCCTTGGAAATAGCCACTTTGTCAAGTCCAAATACCCTGATTTTATCTTTGTCACAATAAGTGATTTGCTTCAGTCGTGATGGAGTCAATGGCATATTCATCAGCAAGCTTTTATCACCAGTCATGTGGTTTGTGCAACCACTATCAAGAACCCACTCAGTACTCTTGGGTTTGTCATCCTGCAGATGAATTAGTACAGCTTACCATCTCATATGCTTCAGACTTGAAGGATATGATATCAATTTCATCACATAGGAATTTCATCATAAACAGTGAATTTGAGGATGTGTTAAATTTTATCATTTCATCAATTTTAGCTTGCGTCCAATCAAGCATTTTCCTCATGTCTCCAGCAAGTTCTTCACATGATGATTTTCATCTGGAGACCTGTCGTGCATAAGTGATTAGTTCAATTTCTTCACCACCAACATCTGAAGGGGTGGCAAAGAGTTCATCATCCTGCGAGCACCGTATGAGAAAGGGGGCATTGACGCTAATGCACTTCTCTTCACAGTAGGGGCTAGAGTACTCAAATGAATAGGCAGAGAAGTTCTTTGAGGATTTTTCAACATAATGATTTGATGTATCACCTGAAGATTTTCCAAGAAACTTTTGGGGACCTAGATTTTCTTCAGGGTGGTCCATTCCTGTAGTTAGTTCCAACATATCAAGCAAATACTTCACCAGATTGATTTTTGAATAGTTTATAGTTGGAGTTAAATGACTCATCTGAGGAATAGGATAATTCACATGCAAAGCCTGTTAGATTGGATGGATCAACAGGAGGTCTTTTAGCAGCAACCCATGAGGTTTTGGGATACTGCTCATGTTTCCAGTATGATCCATCAGCATTCAGTTTGCTTTCAAAGGCAATTCCTTCATTAGTAACATTTGTGGTTTCCTCAAGTGAGGAACTTGTTACCACAAGAGGAGTTGAAGAATTTTTAGCAATAGAAGCATTTGATGATTCTGGTGAAGAATTGGCAGTTGCACGCTCGATACATTTGAGACATGGTGGAGTGGATTCAACCTGAGTGGCATTGATCTGTTGAGAAAGTAATGAATCGTTTTCCATTCGAAGATCATCATGAGACATCTTCAACTTGTTAAGATCAAGTTTCCTTTGAAGAAATTGCTAGGAAAGTTTCTCATGATCAGCCTAGAGTGTGCCATAACGATCTTGAAGACTATCAAATCTGGACTGAAGACTTTTCACATCTTCAGTGAGGATTTGGGTATGATTCATTTTATCATTCAACAGGTCATGGCTTCTGTCTAGCAGTTTTTGAAGCTTTTCAATGGCACTTTGTTGTTTAGTTGCAATGTTGGCAAGTTTACTGTAACTGGGTTTTTTATAATCATCAGTTTCACAGTCACTGGAATCAGAGGAGGAAGTGTCATTCAGTACCTTTGAACCTTTTGGCATGAAGCAATAGGTTGGAGCAAAGTCATCAGCATAGTCATGACTGTAGATAGCGTTGTCGTTTTCTTCAAGGTTGAAGATTGACTTGCTGACGAATGTGGTAGCCAGTGCAAGACTTGCCACACCAGACTCTGAGTCTTCTTCAGAACCTTCGTCTTCATCACATTCCTCAGATTCTTACTCAGAATCCATTTCCTTGCCAATGAGTGCCCGAGCCTTTATGAAACTAGTCTTCTTGTGCGATGAGGACTTTGAGGATGAGGATTTTGAAGATTTCTTCTTTTTCTTCAAGTCAT
The DNA here is from genome assembly GCF_904849725.1 of Hordeum vulgare subsp. vulgare. NCBI lineage: Eukaryota > Viridiplantae > Streptophyta > Magnoliopsida > Poales > Poaceae > Hordeum > Hordeum vulgare. Next base: position 389,877,180 of record NC_058524.1, read on the forward strand.
AAGAACTTTCATCCTTGTATTTCTTCTTCTTTGATTCCTTCACCGAGCGAGGACAATCTGCAATATAGTGAGCAAATTTCTTGCATTTGTGGCAGGTTCTTTTCTTGTAGTCCTGAGATGAAGATTCTAATTTCCTCATATCTCTTCTTGAAGATTTACCAAACTGGCCACGCCTTGTAAACTTCTGGAATTTCCTCACAAACATTGCAAGCTCCTGTCCAAGTTCTTCAGGATCACCAATGCTGCAATCTGAGTCTTCTTCAGATGAGGAAATTGCTTTGGCCTTCAGCGCACGAGGTCTAGAGTAGCTTGGTCCATACAGATCTCTCTTCTTTTTGTTGGAATTCATGAGTATTGAGTCTTTCGAGTATATCAGCAGGATCAAGCATCTTATAGTCTGCTCTTTCTTGAATCATTAGAACCAATGTATTAAATGAAGGATCCAGAGATCTTAGCAGTTTCTTCACAACTTCATGGTCAGTGATGTCTCGAGCTCCTAGTGCTTGCAGTTCATTTGAGATGTCAGTGAGGCGATCAAAGGTATCTTGGCAGCTTTCATAGTCAAGCCTCTTGAAGCGATTGAAGAGATTACAAAGAACATCAACATGAGAGTCACGCTGAGTTGAAATTCCTTCATTGACTTTGGACAGCCTATCCCAGATAAGCTTTGTTGTGCCCAAAGCACTCACTCTGCCATACTGACCTTTGCTCAGATGGCCACAGATGATATTCTTCACTTGAGAATCAAGTTGCTTGAATTTCTTCACATCAGCGCCAGAGACAGTAGCAGCAATGGAGGGAATGCCATGTTCCACAATGTACCAGAGATCATTGTCAATAGCCTGAAGATGCATCTGCATCTTGGTCTTCCAATAGGGAAAGTCCTTTCCTTCGAAGGTAGGACATCCTGCAGTAACCTTGATCATACCTGCAGTCGACATAACTAAAATTCCAGGTGGTTAAACCAAAATCACACAGAACAAGGGAGTACCTTGCTCTGATACCAATTGAAATTGTGTTATATCTACTAGAGGGGGGTGAATAGGCGATTTTTAGAATTTCATCGCTGAGGAAATTCCTGTTGAGGAAATTCCTCACTGATGAATAACGTGCAACGGCAATAGTGCAGGATGAAGATTATGAGAATCGGTTTGCACAGTATGCACGCACAAAATAAACAGGTGAAGATATATATACTGGTATGAAGAATTTGAGGTTGAGGAAATTCAGTGAAAGTCTTCAGCAAATTCTTCAAACACAGACTATGAAATTCTTCAACACAATACTGAGAAATTGAAAGAGTTGAAGAAATAGAACTCGTATCACGATGAAGACAGATGTTGATGACCCAGTTTCAACTGCTATGACAGTCGTACGTCTGGTTTGGAGCGGCTTGGTATTTAAACCAAAGGACACACAGTCCCGGGACACACAGTCCCGGGACACACAGTCCCGGGACACACAGTCCCTACCGTATTCTCCTTGAGCTAAGGACACACAGTCCTCGCCCAACACTCATGGTAAGTCTTCAGGGCAGACTTCCAAACCCTCACAAACTCGGTCACCCGACAATCCACAATTGACTGCTAGATGCTCTAGACAATGACGCCCGACCATGTGGAGGATGCACAATCCTCAAAGGTAAAAGGCTTCAGTTCTACACAGGAACAAATTCTTCAGTGATGCTCAATCACTTGGTTTTTGGATTGTGGTTTCGTGTTTGGGGTATTTCCTCACTGATGATTTAGTCTCAAAGACTCTGAGGAATTTCGGTTTCTCTAAATGAAAAGTGTCAGTTTCTCGTGGAGCAGACAACCAACTAGTGGTTGTGGGGTGGCTATTTATTTCCTTCGAGCATCCTGACATGATTTGACATAAATGCCCCTAATTATTGTGACCGTTGGTGTGGATAAGATCGGTGAGGTGGCGCGAATCGCGGCAACGGTCGGAACTCTCAACTGTGAGAGTCCTCATGTCTCTCATATTCCTCACTTGAGGCTTTTGTAGGTTTAGGCTTGGGTTGAGCATCATGAGGAAATTCTTTGTGTAGTATTACCTTGACCGCCTTTAACAGTACGGTGTTCTTTTGACTCAAGAGTGAAGAAAATGAAACAGAAAGAATAAATCTTCACGCTTCAAAGTCTTCGGATTGATTTTCTTCAGGACACACAGAATTCCTCATCTTCAATATCTTCATGAGGAATATTAATTTCATCGCAATTTCTTCGTGATCAAAGTCTTCTAGCTTAGACCAATTTCTTCAGCCAAGACATACATTTTTAGGGGTCGATATTCATCATATAACTGAAACTCCTAAGTGACTTATAGAGCATGTGTACACTTTTAAACACATTAGTTACTTAACCTATAAGTCTTCAAACCACCAAAATCAATAAGGGCACTAGATGCACTTACACTTGTTCCCCTTGGACCTCTTATGGTGCCTTCAGCACTTTGATGAATCCTACCCGTACTTATCGCCATTTTTTTGGGGGTATGATCGCCATTGTCGTCGGGGTGTGTCCACCATGTAGACCTCGTAGGTGGAGGTGGTAGTCCACCGCCTGGTATTTATAGGGCCGGGGTCCTCAACCTCATCATCCCTGTCTTCTACCTCCTCGTAATCCAACATGTCGGTTAAGTCTTTGACAGTGGTTAACAAGTAGTTGGTGGGTGGGATGTAAAAGTCCTCATAATCCGCATCTGGACCAATCCGAGTATAGGTCGGGCTGAGTGAGGGAGTTTTGGATTAAGAGGTCCTCGGGTGGTCGGGTTATCTCTTATGGGCCGACCATATGGGTTGCGTCATTGAACATCGGATTGTCTGATAACTTATGATCGAGATGGCAATCTCCAAAGACTAGATGTGTACTCCAAGTCAAGTGAACCAACTGGCCCATCTATCCACGGCTAAGATCGGTAAAATGTAACCCTAGGAACCCTAGTGTCTATATAAACTAGAGGTTCTTATCCATATAGGCGGGTTATCTCATCTAGGATTTTAGCTCATAGGATACGAGGTAGATCAACTCTGTAACCATCGTTCCCCATCAATACAATCAAGCTGTACGTAGGGTTTTACCTCCTCAAGAGAGCCCGAACCTGGGTAATGTCTCCCCTTCTCTCCTGCAACCCATCGATCCCAGGTCTACTGTTCGGCACCCCTACCCGAGATCTGCCGGTTTTGACGCCGACATTGGTGCTTGCACTGAGAGTTCTGCCGTTGGATCACGGAAAGGATCGATGGCTTGCCTAATCATCAGCGATCGAATCTGCAGTGGGGCCATCTTCGCCCCTGGACAGGTCCTCACGCTCGATAGCATCACAGTGCATGCAGACTCAACTAGCCTTCCTGGCCAGATCGAAGGTTTCATCCCCGGTCAGCAAATAAGGTTTGGAGATTTTGAATTCTCCGCCAACTCCCGGGCAATCTGTTCCACCCTAAAATCATGTCCTCGACTGATGAAATTCAAAATCTCAAAGCCTTGACTCCGTGTCTCTTGTCTGACTACGGCCTCGGTCCCCTCTTCATCGAAGAGTCAGCCTTAAGCTCAGACTCGACCACTATGCGCGAACAATAGCGAACAACCATTCATCCCTTGCGAAAGCCACGGAGGTCAACTCCAAAAATCTCGAAAATATTGACCAAGACAGCCTCTCGAGGTTAAATGGGACGCTCGAGCATATCCAGTCACTTCAAATCTAATATAACCAGAGACCGACCTATGCAAAGATCGGCTCCGAGGTGGATTATGAGGACTTTTAGGGGCCACCCACCACCCACTTGGTGGCCATCGTCAAAGACTTAACCAACGCGTTCGACTATGCCTCTGAAGAGCTCGAGGACATGGACAACAAAGCCTATTACCCCACTCCTGTAAATATTGGGCGTTGGACAGCAACGTCCACCTACGACTTTTACACGGTAGACACGCCCCATGACACAAGTGGCGTCACACCCAAGCAACGGTGATACGTCCGCGGAGGAGCTCTCAAGCGCCGAAAGCCGCGTAAGCGTGCCAAGGAAAATAAGGGAAAGGGGCTCCATACAACCTACATGGGAAAACATAACCCCAGAGGACCACGACAACCTCGAAGTACCCGAGAAACAACCAGAGGAACCGGAGAATGCCGATCCCAATGACGTCAATAATTTGGATGATCACGATTACCTCCCTCCTATCAGCGATGAAGACGGCCTTGAGAGTGAAGACTTCGTGATCCCCGAGGACCCCAAAGGAGAGAAGCAGTTTTAGTAGAAGCTTATAGGTACCACTTAGAGCCTCGAAGAGAAGCAACAACTGCTCCAGGTCGAATAGGACACCATCAACAGCAGGTGGAACAAAATCCTGGCCGCTAAGTAAGGATACGACACTGAGTGGCCGCATCAAAACAAAATCTACCCGCGTCGACGTGTGCTCCATCAGTTCGTCGAAGAGGCCATAGCATGTGTCCTCCAGGCGCAAGGACTGTGACCAGCCTGCCCGCCCGCCCTGAGGGCGCGACAGAGCGGCCGGAGAGAACGAGTATGGCCCCGAGCCTCCCTGCAGAAAAGGCAAAGAACATGTTCACCCTAGGGATAGACCTCACACACGATACGTCATATTAGGTTGCAACAGATCCATCTATGGATCGAGGAGGTACTCCCCCACTCGATGGAACGAAGAACCACCCCAGGTCACCTACAACAACAAAGGTCGGGAACCATACCAGGCTCAACCCGAAGCTGATCTCCGACACAATATAGCACAGATCAGAGGCACTGCCCACCCACTATGCTTCATTGATGAGGTCATGCAGCACCAGTTCCCGGAAGGGTGTAAGCCCATGAATATAGAACAATACAACGGGACGACAGACCCCGCCGTGTGGATAGAAGAATTCCTTGTCCACATCCTTATGGCCAAGGGACACGATCTCCATCCCGTAAAATACCTACCCCTGAAGCTCAAAGGACCGGCACGCCACAAGCTAAATAACCTACCCGAAGACCCCATTGGGAGCTGAAAGAGCTCCAGGAGGCTTTCCCATCTACCTTTCAGGGAACCTATGTCCGGCCGCCGGATTCATCCGACCTGAGCAATGTCGTTCAAAAGGTGGGCGAATCGGCCAGAGAATTGTGGAATCAGTTCCTAACAAAGAAGAATCAAATTATGGACTGTCCGGATGCCTAGGAAATACCTCTCTTAGGCACAACATTCGGGATGAATGGCTAGCCCGACAGCTTGGCCAGGATAGGTTGAGAACAATGTCCGCTCTCACTTCTCTCATGACCCGATTTTGCGCGGGAGAAGTCAATTGATTAGCTCGGCGCAGCCACGACGCGGACAACCCCGGAACCTCTGAAGCTCGGTACAGAAACGGGAAGCCAAGGAAAAACAAGAACAAACACTGCCAGCATAATGGTGATGCTAATGACACAACAGTAAATACTGGATTCCGTAGCTCAAAACTTGGACAGCGAAAGAAACCCTGTAAAGGGAACGGGGAGGGACCGACCCCATGGGATAAAATCATGAAACAACCGCGCTAGATCCATGACACCCAAGACAAGCCTGCCACCCACACCAACCGTAATTGTTGGGTGTTCGAACAGGACGACAAGCTGGCCACCGACGAACAGAATATGGGCCCATGAAGTGAACACGACGAGGACCTCGCGGCCTGAACATAGGAGGCCAAAAACAGTTCCGTACTAAGGTCAAAGTCGTGAACATGATTTATGTCACTCATATACCAAAAAAGGATAGGAATCGAGCCCTTAGGGAGGCATATGCCATAGAGCCTGTAGCCCTGAAATATAATCCATGGTCGGCTTGCCCGATCACCTTTGACCACAGGGATCATCCGACCAGTATCCGTCATGGAGGGTCGGTGGCCCTCGTCCTAAATCCCATTTTAGATGGGTACCACCTCACTAGAGTTCTCATGGATGGCGGAAGTAGCCTTAATCCGATTTACTTAGATACGAGGAAAAATATGGGCATAGACCCATCAAGAATCAAACAAAATTGCACTACCTTTAAAGGAGTGATCCGAGGCGTCAAAGCTCGCTGCTCTCGTACGATAACACTAGAGGTTGTGTTCGGCTCACCCAACAACTTCCGCAACAAAGTCTTGATCTTCGACATCATCCCCTTTTGTTGGGGATACCATGCATTTCTCAGCGCACAACTTTTGCCCACTTCAACGTTGTGCCCCACTATACCTATATGAAGCTCAAAATGCCCGGACCCAAGGGAGTTATCACTGTGAATGGAAATATAGCGCGCTCTCTCTGGACCTAGGAACACACGGTTGCACTAGATACTAAGTGCCAAGATGACAGTGAAACATCAAGCCACATGCCGGAAATCAAGGCATGGAAGGAAGGAAAGCGAGCCCAAGCTCAATCAGATCTGCCGGAGACTTCTTCGGCTAACAGTAAATAGGGATACGCCTCCCACGGCATGGCCCGAACACCTTAAAGGTATGTCCCTCGTAGACACAATTTCATCCTTAAAATTCCATGGGCAGCCGTGGGAGCCACCAGCCAAGGATCATGTGCTCGGTTCAATCGAGCCATGGTCCAAACACCTCTATGAACAAAAGCGGGGTATCATGAAGAATTCCCCAAGCGCCAAGCTTCTCAAGATCCTCTACTCAAGGCCCGCTTGCTGACAACAACTTCCTTCAAAGGATAGTACCCCCACCTCTAACAAGTGTAATAGAAATAGTACAACCGAAAATAGGGCGGACGTCAAGCCGCCCATGGAAGGCCACAAGGAAAAAGTTGCTTTAATAACTCGTATCTCAAGAAATGTAGTTACCTATAACAGCTGTCTAGGTTCCATGAGTTATAAAAGTTCCTCGCACACATTATTTATAAACCTTTTTACAGTATTTTTTGTATGCACATGTTTCATACTCATCGGCGCTGACAGGTCAAATTTATTTTTACACATGCTAAAGTGCTATCGGCCAATAGACCGGGTGCTTGGATGGTAATACCACACCAAGCACTACGTCGTCACTACATTTTAAATGTCCGGTTTCTCGGGTTTTGCGTTATAGGAATCGGTTCCAAGTTATGTCTTGGGTCTATAGTTGGGTTGCCCTGCTCCTGTGCTTACCTCCTTACATTCCGCTAGTTCGGCTAAGGGGCAAAGGGAGAACCACTGCAATTGTATTACCAGCTAGTCTGCCTAAAAATACCTTAGAGGAGAAACCCGAAAACTGACCATCATAATAAGCGAGAACTAGTTTGCAACCCGAGCTCAAAAACAACAGCCGTTGGAGGTTATTCCGTGTTATACCAGGGGTTCGCACCCGTAAGGACCCTATGGTAGCTATTTCAAAATTTGTCTTATTTGATTACCACAAAAAGCTGGGGGCCTCGGATCAACCCCCGAAAGAAAACTCCTAAGGCTAAGTGAAAGCGATAAAGCTGCGTGTACTAGTACCACCTACCTCGTTTACGTGACACACTACCACCTTCGGGCACCAACACATCGGTTAAGGGTACTAGTACATACGATGAAACACCCCGAGTAGTCTCTACCTGGGGGCTGAAGCCAACGGCTGGTAACTTTCAGATTAAATGGCCAAAAGTCAGGATTCCAAATAATACAAAAATGCATCTCATTCAAAGAATAGCATCATAAAAATAAACTGTTCGGAGGCACATCATAGTACATCGCCTCAAAGAGTACATATTTTGAGCATTGAGCTTCTATAACCCGAGCACCCTCCGTCGCGGAGGGAAAATACATTTCGGGAGTCTGTGCTCCTTCTCGGCAGGAGGAGGTGCAGTTGCCATCGTAAGGGGTTTCACCCTTCGAAAATGCACCATGGTCCTCGCAAAGGCCATCCGAGCTCCTTATATACAGAGGTAACGCTTCAGGACCTCGATCCGGGGCACGCCATCAACCAACTTTTGCACAAAGCCAGAGTAGCTGCTCGACAGCGTCTCGGTAGGTCACAGCTGGACATAGAGATCCTTCAGGGCCAACTCCGCCATCCTATATATGCAGCCCCATGAGTTGTTTCATCTGATAGCTTAGACCGGGGTTAGGCTCAAGAGTCTGAAACTGGGCCTAGAAAAGCCTCCGCTCAACATCCCCGTTATGGCTCGTGTAGTGCTTGGTTGCTTCCGCCACAATCCATGGGAGGTCCATGAAGGCTCCCGAGGAATGGCATATCCAGGTAAGGAAGACATACCTATTTCCACCAAGGGCACATTGTGATAAGTATGGCTGACCATTTGCCATTAGCTTGGCCTTGCGCACCTCTTCTTCAAAGAACCTCCGGTCCACCCGCTCTGATTTTAGCTCGGTGGACAGCTTGGAGAGCTCGGTAATCTGCTCCCGGGATTTCTGCTCCAAATCTTCACACTTAGAGCTGGCCTCTTGCAGCTCCTGCTGAATCTCCGCCACCCTAGCCTCGTGCTTTCTGTTATTAACCTTGAGGTTGTTCAGCTCGGCAGCCACCTGTTAGGCTGCCACCTTGTGAGCAGCGGCCTCCTGTTTGGCCTTCTCAAATTCGGCCCTGAGCTTTTCAAACTCTTAGTCCTGGGTTGTTGACCAAATCAATATCACAGAGCCAGATACTAAAGCAAGGGCAGTCCTTCTCTACTAAGGACAACAAATGTTTTACAACACTTATTAAAACTTACCCTGCTTTTCATCGAGCCGGTCATTTACACGGCTGAGCTCTTCATTGGAAACCTTGAATTTCCGGTTCAGCTCGGCAATCTCAGAGCATTGGCATCAGCAGCAGAGGAGGAGGCCTGCAAGGCAGAATTATGAATTAAGACGACTCCGAGTTATCGAAACGGGAGACACACGGTCGGAATTAGTCCATTGAGCCATTATAATTGGAAGGTCTCCGAAATATTTTTTTTTTATGTTTAGGAGTTGTTTTGAGCCATGGATAAGCTTGTCAAACTTACCCATCGATCGGAGGCTTTTATACCCATAATAGCATATATAACCTCATAAATAAACCTAAAACATTGCACGGCTAACCTTAAAGGCCGTCAGCAAGCCATTGAACGCTTCATTCAGTTTCTTGTTAACGCACTAAATGCTCTACAAAACTGCACCCATAATGGTGTGATGTTCATCGGCGATGGATGAGCCGGCCAAGGCATTCTCCGTCATTGCCGGCCACCCAGCTGTAGCCTGCTCTGTCATAGGCGGCGCCGTAGGAGACACCGAAGACTTCGGAAGAATAGAGCTTCTTGAAGCTTTTTCCGGGCAAAGCTCGGAGGGAGTTCGGTTGCCCTCTCCGCTTGCAGGGAGGGAACCTGTCGGATTTCGGGCTCCGCAAAACCCTAATGATTCGAACTTAGGGGCGTGTACAAATATATCTCGTGGGCTCGCCTGACCTAACTCGCTACTCACTTTGGATGGCAGAGAGCTCACTCGATGGTGAGGAAAACACAGAACATGATAGTTTACCCAGTTTCGGGCCGCTGGGAAGCGTAAAACCTTAATCCTGCTTTGGTGGATTGCCTCTCATGGAGGTTGGTGGACGAAGTAGTACAGTGTTCGGGAGCCTCCGGAGGCTGGTTCGGCCTTGCGTGATACCGGTGGGCGAATGAATGAATCGGATCCCTCTACGAAGAAACCTATCCTCTATATATAGTGGCGGTCCTGGTCCTCTTCCATTATCATTTTGGCGGGAAGGGATCCCACAATGTCCAATTTCGAAGGCGAACATGGCAAATGCTCCCTTGCCCAAAGGTGGTATTCGCCTGCAAAGTGGATGCCAACGCTGCAGGGACGGGTCCAGGGGTGACGTTTGTCCTACTGGCGGGCGGCGATGGCTTTGTTGCACCAGAAGGGAAACCTTTGGAAGATTCTTTGGGAATCCCGATACGTCCTTGCTCCTTTGCAATAAAGGGGAAACTGCTCCGCCTTGTTGTGTCCTGCTCGCCTGTCCTTCCGACACGTCATCCTTGATTCCTGAGGCCGGGTCTTGCCTCAGAATATCCTCCGCTCCGGAGGGGTCCTGATGAGGCCCCCTACGGGTCTTCATGATGTTCCTCCTCGCGAGGCTTGGCCCCTCGCGAGGGCCTTGCCTTGAGTGGTACCACGCCAAATCGTGCTTGCTTGATGAACCGGCCAGCCCTGGACCACAAGCAGGCAGGTCTGGGTACCCCCATTTCCAGAATGCCGACAGTAGCCCCCGGGCCCACAGCACGCTCGGGTTGGCTTTTGGGCGAAGAATCGGGGGGCATCCTGAGGCGCCGCAGGCCCTAAATGCTTGTGGGCCAGGCAAGTGCTTGTCACGCGGCTGATGTCGGGTCTCCCTTCCCTTCTGTCTTCACTCGAGTTATTAGGGACCTGACTCGTTGCGTTGGTCCATTATTGCTTTCCCTTCTCCGATACTCGCTCTTCCTTCTTGGTCTCCAACTCCAACCAGCGCCTCCGAGATCCAGCACCGTGCTTCTCCCTTATCGGTCTAGTGTTGGCGCCCGCCGGCAAGCAGAAGCCCAAAATGCAAGGACCCGCAACGGCTCCTCCGCTCCTAGAGTGCGCCCTTTCCAAGGATGCAGATCTTTCCCCCGTGCTCCCATGGACTGCGGCTGAGTCCAACAAGCATGGGTGGACTCGTATCTAGCCCGGCGTCACAGCAAAGCGGCCCGCGTCGAAGGTGCTATACCCCTTGTTTGTCCATAGCATTTTTGCCGGTGCCGCCTTTCTCCTTGTTCTTCACCACTATCCTGGACCACTACGGGATCTAGGCCCTTCACCTCTAGCCCAACTCCATTTTGCTCCTGTCCGTCTTTGCTTTCTATTGCGAGGCCTTCGTAGGCGTGCGGCCTTCTGTGGCCCTCTTCTGTCATTTCTTTAGCATGCGCCTGCAAGACAACGCCCATTTGTCGGCATGCGTCTCATTCGTAGTGGCCGAGAGCGGCAATTTTCTCCTAAGGGCCAGGAAGAAGGTGGAAAACTTCAGGCATCGTTGGGTTCTCATGAGCCTCAAGGAGGCCAACCCCCAGCTGGAGGAGCTGAAGGGGGTGCCGAAGAAGACTTCCGCGTGGAGCTCAGTGAAGCTCTCCGACCCTCGGGCCGTGCCCATCCTGGAGCGCTTCTCCCGCGGCATTAGCACCAGGAGGTTGACGGGTGGGATGATAGTGATGGAATTCTTGGCGCAGCGCCTCGTGCCCCTTCAGGCCCATTCCAGGCCCCTGTGGGACTACCGGGCTAGTGACGACGAGCTCAGGCTCCGGTCCCAGGACCTTCCCACTAAGGAGCTGAACAAGGTCGTGGCGATCTTGCTGGGCGGTGACACTGGTGACTTGCTCGAGGCTCTGGGTCCGCTGTACCATCCTGACAACTGGGACGATCTGATCACCGTGCAGCCTGCCTTCGATGAGAGGGGGCTCTTCCCGCCCGAGAGCTCTAGTCCGATGGAGATATCCTCGGACGACACCTCCGGCGGGGACGCCTCACAGAAGACCGTCATAGACTACCCGACGAACGCGCCTCCTCCGTCGCAGGCCATCCTTGTGTGCAAGCTTGAAGATGATGATGCCACCGGTGAGGTATCCGCGGTGATCTCCTCGCGCCCGACCAGGACCTCCTGGGTTCCCGCGTCGGCCCCGCGCCACGCGGTCCGCGTGTGTGCTCGCCCCCCAGAAGTGCGAGGCTGGGTCATCCTTGACGCATATGTCCTCCGCCGGTGGGAAGCCTGAGGCGCCGGGCTCGCCCCCCTCCGTGGGGGCCCTGTCGCTCCCGGCGTCGCGGGGGCGGAGAAGAAGAAGAGATGGATCGGCGTCCAAGAGGAAGTTACTTGTCTTCGCATGCCTCGCACGTACGTTGTCTGCGCTTGGCTGATTCCCTTTTTTGCCTGATGTCCAGGGGCGTTGTCTCGTCGTCGGCGAAGAGGAAGAGGATGGGTGTTAAGCCGAAGGCGACTCCTGACACACCGTCGGCCCTCTCCAACGTGTCGCCGCCAGCCGATGGAGAGGGGGAGGCTCGCGCGGCGACCTCTCAGGCCTTGATCGCGGCGTCCCCCGAGCCCCTGAAGTGTCCTGAGGTGGTCGTGGCGGCGCCATTGCCCGAGGGGCAGGATCTTGAGGGCCCTCAGCCCGCTGATGCGCCAACGCTCGCAACCTCCGGGCAACCTTCGGAGCCTCCTGCCCCTCGTGACGATGCCTCCCTGACGACACCACCCGGGACAGCTCTAGAAGCTCCTTAGGGGCAGACCCAGAGGACCCCGATATACATCCAGGGCATCCCGAACGATGCCTTCCACGCTGTGGGTAAGGCCGCTCGCGCCGCGTGCGAGGAGGAGATGAAAGGACTCGTTGTGGCTGCCAAACGCTACGAAGAGGCGGAGGCTCGCCTGATGACCTTCCAAGAATAACAAGCCAAGCTATCCAAGAAGAATCGCGTGTGGAAGGAAGAACTCGAGGACCGCAAGGCCAAGCTCGTCGCCCGGGAAGAAGAGTTGTCCCAGGAGGAAACTTGCCTGGGCGCAAAGCAAGCACGCTTGGACGAGCAAGAGAAGGAGGTCGCCTTGAAGAATACCCTTCTCGATGCCAAGGGGGAATCCCTCACCGCGGCCGAGAGGAAGAATGTTGCGGAGCTGGTCGGCTTCCCAGATGTTGAGCTTAGGCTTCGCACGACGCTCCGCACCATCTGCCGGGACGGGTTCGACGAGCCTCTAGGCACCCCAGAGAGCGGCTTCGCTGTGCTCGCGGCGGAGCTTGCCATGGCGTTGGAGGACGCCGTCGTCCAGGTGGAAAAGATGTTGGACAATGAGTGTCGCGACCTCTTCTTTGAGGCCACGACACGCTTCTTCAGTCACCTTCATCTTCGCGAGCCGGGATTTGAGTACGGCTCCATGATCCTTTCGGTCCCCACTGAGGCCTGCCATAGTGTTAAAGAGGCGGTGAAGGGCCCCGTGGAGGCGTTGGTGAAGAGGTTCGCCCACGTCGCAGCTCCTTCATCTCCGGATGCCGCTGAAGCTGACGACGGGGAAGACAACGCTTCTGACGCCGATAACAAGCCCTCTAAAGATGGAGCTATCGGCGGTGAAGACTCCTCCTGATTTTGTCTCCCTGTTTTTCCCTGCAATGCACATCGTGGCTCGTGGAGGCGTCAAATTTTTTGCGTTTTCAAGAACTTGTTGAGGCTTGTAATAACTGCTTGAATGTTATCTTTGCCTCGTGTCTTTCATGTTTGTTGTGATACTCTGTGTGGCCAAGGCCCGCCCCGCGCGTACCTCCACCACCGTTGGACCGCCTGGGCGGCCCAAGAGGGAAGCTGCTACGGGCTCAGTTAGGCTCCTGAGTCGCGATGCTCAGGAGTCCCCCTTGACATGCGAGCTGCCCTCATGAGGGGAATGAGGAGAGGATTTTGAAACTTCAGAACACCTTTAGCAGCCTGCGTCAGCAGGGCCCGTCCCGCGCATACCTCCGCCGCAATTGAACCGACCGGAATCCAGGACAGCCCAAAGGGGGAAGGCTCTACGACCGCAGTTAGACCCCAGGGTCGCGATGCTCAGGGGTCCCCCTTGACGTGCGAGCGACTCTGATGTCCCTCCTAAGAAACGAAAAATTTGAGACTCCCGAACTCCTTGATCTCTCTGCATCGGCAGGGCCTGCTCTGCGCGTACCTCCGCCGCGATTGAACCGACCGGAAAACAGGACGACCCTAAGGGGGAAGGGGCTACAAGCACAGTTAGGCCCGTGAGTCGCGATGCTCAGGAGTCCCCCTTGACGTACGAGCGACTCCGGCGTTCTCCCTAAGAGACTTAAGGTGGTTTCTTGAGCGCACTAGGCTCTACGTCGATAGGGCCCGCCCCGCACGTAACTCCACTGTCGATGAACCGAGCGGAAGCCAGGACGGCCCAAGAGGGAAGGGGCTACGGGCACAGTTAGGCCCAGGATTCGTGATGCTCAGGGGTCCCCCTTGATGCATGAGGAGCTCCGTACCTCCAGTTGTGTGTAGCCCGCACTGGGCGTGGGCGTAGTCGTGGGTGGACTGGGTTGATTTCCTGGCCAGCTGTGGGCTTAGTCATTCGTGGACTATGTTGATTTCCTGGCCAGCTATGGGCTTAGTCATTGGTGGACTGTGTTGATTGCATGGCCAGCTGTGGGCTTAGTCATTGGTGGACTATGTTAATTGCCTTCATTGTATCACCTGCGTGGAGCGTAGGGGTGCCACAAGGCGTGGGAGGGACCCCTCCGCGTCCTCGCGGTGGGGGGGGGCTGGGCGTATACATCCTCGGCTCGTTATTACGTGAGAGTGTCATGGTGGGGGTGTATCTGGGAGGTCGCGAGGATGCTTTGGCCTCGCGAGTGCCCTACCCCCGAGTCATTGGTGGACTAATTCCCTTGAGTATTCTCCCTAGTGCGGAGCATAGGGCTGCCACTAGGCATGGGATGGACCCCTCCACGTCCTCGGGGGGGCCCTGGGCGTATACAGCCCCGGCGCCTTATTACGTGAGAGTGTCATGGTGGGGGTGTATATGGGAGGTCGTGAGGATGCTTTGGACTCGCGAGTGTCCCTACCCCCGAGGCATAGGCGCCTGATTCCTTTTGGGTCATTGGTAAACCCTGCAGACTTCTTCAGTTTCGGGAGTGAGACAGGTTGTCCGCTGCCTCAGGAGGCCTCCAAGGATAAGCTTCGACCGGATCCCCCAAGCGGGGGGTCTACCGCCCAAAGACGCAAGCAAGGTAGAATGTTAGGGTTCGAAGTGGGTGCGATCAAAAACAACTGAAGGATACTTAAATGAAAGTGGCGGTTGGGGAATGCCCTAAACTCCTGGAGGACACACGGCCCTGTGGGCGCCTTCAGACGGAGTAAGCCAAAAAAGTTACCTGGTAGCAGCCAACAAAAAGGTCACCTGGCGGCAATGCCGCTGAAGGGCCAAGGGCGCCGCCGTCGCCCGATCTCCTGCTTCCACGGTTGCGACCCTCACGGGTCCGCCGTCTCCAGAGGCTCGGGACCTTCGCTCGGCCCGAGCATCTCCACCTCTTCATCGCCATGCCCCAGCAGGCAAGGCATGAGCATGGCCCGCTGGAGCCGCTGGTAGGTGGAAGCTGCGTTCCCTAGTCGGAAGGGCATGAGGGTGCCAGTGCCCGGGCACACCCACCAATGGTCAGCTCATGCGGGACAGAAGGGGCCTTTGAGCCGCGGCTCTTTCGATGGCGAGCGCGTTAATGCTGATGTGGAGCCGATCGATCGTGCCGACGACAGCGACTGCGATTGGTGATGCAGGGCAGTCCCCGCCTCGCACGGCCTGGCCCTCTCGAAGTTCTTGGATTGCTCTGATGACGGATGCTACTTCTTGAGCTTGCGTTGGTTTTTTCCCTTGAAGAGGAAAGGGTAATGCAGCAAAGTAGAGATAAGTATTTCCCTCAGTTTAAGAACCAAGGTATCTATCTAGTAGGAGTATCAAGATGAGGCACCAAGGCACCTGCGGAAAAACAAACAAACTTGCACCCAACGCGATAAAGGGGATTCTCAATCCGTTTACGATTACTTGCAAAGTGAGATCTGATAGTGATAATAGGTAAATATAAATAAATAAAAGTGCAGCAAGGTATTTTTGGTATTTTTTTATGTAGATCTGAATATATAATGTGTAAAATAGACCCAGGGGCCAAATTGTACATTAGAGGCTTCTCTCATGATAGCAAGTATTATGGTGGGTGAACGAATTACTATCGAGCAATTGATAGAATCGTGCAAGGTCATGACGATATCTAAGGCAATGATCATACATATAGGCATCACGTCCGAGACAAGTAGACCGATACTTTCTGCATCTACTACTATTACTCCACACATCGACCGCTATCCATCATGCATCTAGTGTATTAAGTTCATAACAAACAGAGTAATGCCTTAAGCAAGATGACATGATGTAGAGGGATAAATTCATGCAATATGATATAAACCCCATCTTTTTACGCTTGATGGCAACAAGATGATGCGTGCCTCGCTACCCCTTCTGTCACTAGGTGAGGATACCGCACGGTATGAACCCAAAACCAAGCACTTCTCCCATTGCAAGAATTATAGATCAAGTTGGCCAAATGAAACCCATAACTCAAAGAGAATTACAAGTATACGAAATCATGCATATAATAAATCGGAGGAGACTCAAATAATATTCATACATAATCTTATCATAAATCCACAATTCATCGGATCTCGACAAACACACCGCAAAAGAAAGTTACATCGGATGGATCTCCATGAAGATCATGGAGAACTTTGTATTGAAAATCCAAGAGAGAGAAGAGCCCTCTAGCTACTAGCTATGGACCGGAAGGTCTGTGGTGAACTACTCACGCATCATCGGAGAGGCAATGGTGTTGATGAAGAAGCCCTCTGTGTCTGAATCCCCCTCCGGCAGGGCACCAGAACGGTCCCCAGATGGGATCTCGCGGAAAGACAAGCTTGCGGCGGAGGAAACGTATTTTCATAGCTCTCTCCGTTGGTTTTGGGATTTTAGGGAATTTATAGGCGAAAGAGGTAGGGCAAAGGAGGCACGGGGGCGCCATAGCCTGCTAGGCGTGCCCCCTCGGGCGCGCCTAGGGGGCTCGTGGCCTCCTCCGTGGCCCTCTGCCTTGGTTCTCAAGTCTTCTGGATCCCTTCTGTTATGGAAAAAATCATCCAGGAGGTTTTATTCCGTTTGGACTCCGTTTAATATTCTTATCTAAAAAAGGTCAAAAACACGGAAAAAACAGAAACTGGCACTGGGCACTGAGTTAATAGGTTAGTCCCAAAAATGATATAAAATAACATATAAATCCATATAAAACATACTAAGTTGATAGTATAATAGCATGGAACAATAAAAAATTATAGACACGTTGGAGACGTATCAACGGACTCACGGGAGCTGGGCGGACGTGCGCTCGAGCTCGCCCTTGGGTTGTGCTCGAGCGCCACCCTCGCCTTAATGGTCAAGCCTGGGACCTCCCCGGTGGGAGCCCCCATCCCTGCCCCAAGGGGGGCGCCGAACACGCCTTCCTATGCGAAGGAAGGCATGGCCCCGTCCCCGAGCACGGATCTTGAAGCCCAGGGCGCTCCGTGGGGAGGATCTGCTTCTTCTTCTTGTGTGGGTCCTCGTGAGGTGGCTGGTTTTCTTCATCGTTTGAGTGTTCCACCACCGCCGCTGGGTATGCGCGCTCGAGTGTACAGACAGCATCCTTCTCGGTAGGAGATGGTAATGACGCCGCCGCTCCCTGGCATCTTGAGGATGTCGTAGCCATGGTGGGTCACTGCCATGAACTTGCCGATAGCCGGGTACCCAAGGATCGCATTATACGGCAGGTGGATGTGCGTGATGTCGAACACGATGATCTTAGTGTGGTAGTTTTTGCGCTCGCCGAAGCTGACTAGCAGATGCACCTGCCCAATGGAACGGTGGACCCCTCCGTAACTCCACAGAAGGGCTTGGTTGGCATGAGTTGTTCGGACGACGGCTGGAGTTTCCCGAAGGTCTCGACCGAGAGGACGTTCAGCCCCGCTCTACTGTCGATACGGGTCTTGGTGACGAGGATGTTGCTTATGGTCGGGGTGCACATCATGGGGAGTTTTCCGGCCATGAACGAGCACCTGAGTTGATCACTTGGGTCGAAGGTGATGGTGGCTTGGGACCAGTTAAGGGGGCGCATCACTTCAGGCTTCGGGAGAGCGGCATTCACCTCCTGTGCGAACTGCTTTAAGGCACGATTGGAAGCCGGGGTTTGGGCGCCACCCAGGATGGAGGCCACCGCCCTGACCTCCTAGAAGCCTCTAGCCCCATCGCCCTGCCTCTATTCTGTTGGAAATATGCCCTAGAGGCAATAATAAATTAGTTATTATTATATTTCTTTGTTCATGATAATTGTTTATTATCCATGCTATAATTGTATTGATTGGAAACACAGTGCATGTGTGGGTACACAGACAAATCACTGTCCCTAGTAAGCCTCCAGTTGACTAGCTCGTTGATCAAAGATGGTCAAGGTTTCCTGACCATAGGCAAGTGTTGTCACTTGATAACGGGATCACATCATTAGGAGAATCATGTGATGGACTAGACCCAAACTAATAGACATAGCATGTTGATCGTGTCATTTTGTTGCTACTGCTTTCTGCGTGTCAAGTATTTGTTCCTATGACCATGAGATCATATAACTCACTGACACCGGAGGAATGCTTTGTGTGTATCAAACGTCGCAACGTAACTGGGTGACTATAAAGATGCTCTATAGGTATCTCCGAAGGTGTTCGTTGAGTTAGTATGGATCGAGACTGGGATTTGTCACTCCGTGTGACAGAGAGGTATCTCGGGGTCCACTCAGTAATACAACATCACACACAAGCCTTGCAAGCAATGTGACTTAGTGTAAGTTGTGAGATCTTGTATTACGGAACGAGTAAAGAGACTTGCCGGTAAACGAGATAGAAATAGGCATGCGGATACTGACGATCGAATCTTGGGCAAGTAACATACCAAAGGACAAAGGGAATGACATACAGGATTATATGAATCCTTGGCACTGAGGTTCAAACGATAAGATCTTCGTAGAATATGTAGGATCCAGTATGGGCATCTAGGTCCCGCTATTGGATATTGGCCGAGGAGTCACTTGGGTCATGTCTACATAGTTCTCGAACCCGCAGGGTCTGCACACTTAAGGTTCGACGTTGTTTTATGCGTATTTGAGTTATATGGTTGGTTACCGGATGTTGTTCGGAGTCCCGGATGAGATCATGGACGTCACGAGGGTTTCCGGAATGGTCCGGAAACGAAGATTGATATATAGGATGACCTCATTTGATTACCGGAAGGTTTTCAGAGTTACCGGGAATGTACCGGGAATGACGAATGGGTTCCGGGTGTTCACCGGGGGGGCAACCCACCCCGGGGAAGCCCATAGGCCTTGGGGGTGGCGCACCAGCCCTTGGTGGGCTGGTGGGACAGACCAAGAAGGCCCTATGCGCCAAGGATAGAAAATCAAAGAGAAAAGAAAAAAAAGGAGGTGGGAAAGGAGAGAAGGACTCCACCTTCCAATCCTAGTTGGACTAGGATTGGAGGAGGACTCCTCCTCCCTTGGTGGCGCAGCCCTTGGGGCTCCTTGAGCCTCAAGGCAAGCCTCCCCTCCCCTCCTCCTATATATATGGATCTATTAGGGCTGATTTGAGACAAGTTTTGCCACGGCAGCCCGACCACATACCTCCATGGTTTTTCCTCTAGATCGCGTTTCTGCGGAGCTCGGGCGGAGCCCTTAGCAGCTCTGTGCTTCCTTAAAGTTTTTAACTATCTTTCTTCTTCACACTTTGTAAGGTTAGCACTGATAACAACATGATATATCTTATTTTCATCAAGATAAGCATATTTCAAAGTGTCAGGTAATTGCTTCAGTTCGAACAAAGGATCACCCTTGGGTGGAGGAGGATCCCCTAGAGTTTCAACAGCCAAGTTATGTTTAAGGATAGGTTTTTGCTCAAAGAACATATTGTCTAGTTCATTTCTTTCAAGCATATGCATATCATTTTCATGGTCTGGCAAATATTGTTCTATTGGATCAGTAAGAGGAATGGCAATAGAAGAAAGACCAATTACTTCATCTTTACTAGGCAATTCTTTATTATGGGGTTGCTTACTAAACTTGGAGAAATGAAACTCACGAGACATACCACCAAAATTAACACTGACAGATTCCTTTTCGCAATCTATTTGAGCATTGATAGTGTTCAAGAAGGGTCTACCAAATATTATGGGACAAAAAATATCTTGTGGTGAGCCATGTTCTAGGATATTGGTAGGGTATTTTACTTTTCCACACAAGACTTCAACATCTCTAACAATCCCAAGTGGTGTGATCATGTCTCTATTAGCAAGTTTATCTATGTCTTCTATGTTAGTGGGTGCTATATCATGCATAATTTCTTGATATAAAGTGAAATGGATAGCACTAACACTAGCACCCATATCACATAAACTATGATAGCAATGATCTCCTATTTTGACGGAAACGACAGGCATGCCAACAATAGGTCTATTCTTATCTTTAGTATGAGGTTTGGCAATTCTAGCAGCTTCATTACAGAAATAAATGACATGCCCATCAATATTGTCTAAAGTGTTTGGTTGTTCTAACATAACTTCTGTTAACCACAGCTGATGCTTTAGCATGTTCCTTTATCCTAACAGGGAAAGGTGGTTTCTCAATATAAGCAGTAGGCACAACTGGGTCAACATTATAATTGGTAGTTTTAGCCTCAACTTTAATTGAATCTTCAATTTTTTCTTTAAAAGTCCATACTTAGTGCTAAAATCAATGAACGCATGGATGTTGAAACCAATTCTCTTTAGTGTGATCAACATGAGTAGCAAAGGTTTCATATAATGTGCCTACAATCTCACAGACAAGTCCATACTTAGTGCTAAAATCAATGAAAGAATTGATATTCATAAAAGATTTAACACGGTCAAACTTAAGTTTTATACCATACTCTTTACCTTCATTGAGTTCCCAATCTTCACAGTTGAATTTAATTCTTTATGAAAGATCCCACCTGAATTCAATAGTCTCCTTCGTAACAGAGCCCGAGCAAGAAGTATCGAGCATGGTTTGATCATTATGAGAGCTCATGATTGTGGAATGAATGTAACATTGGCTTCGGCCTCCCCCAATCTAGAGTGATACTTTATCCTTCACGAGAGCAAAAATTAAACATAAAATTCCGATCATGATGAACAAGATGCATAGGACAAAATTTTGGTGAAACTCCAATTGCAATCGACTCCAGTTCCAAGATCATGTTTCATCACATAGCCTATACCATGTCAATGCTCCCCCCCCCCCCAAGATAAAGGGAAAACCTTCTTATTGACTTCATCTTCGGATAAACCTGCAAGCTTAAATAATCTACAAACTTCATCCACATAGATTAGGTGCATATAGGGATGTTTTATTCCATCTCCTGCGTAAGGATTAGCTAGCAGTTTCTCTATCATACGTGAAGGAATTTCATAATAAACATTTTCAGTAGGTTTAGCATGTTGAGGGACACCTCTTAGTGTTTCCGGTTGACGTGAAGATACCCCGAACAAACCCCTCAAAGGATTACATTCCATAGTGACAAGTAACAGTAAATTTCAGCATGTAATACAAAGTTTCCCTTACCAAAAGCGCTTCACTCCTCGGAATGGTGCCAAAAAAGAATCTTGATGACCCACAAGTATTGGGGGTCAATCGTAGTCCTTTCTATAAGTAAGAGGGTCAAACCCAACGAGGAGCGGAAGGAAATGCCAAGCGGTTTTCAGCAAGGTAATATCTGCAAGCATTGAAATAGCGGTAACAAGTTGGTTTGATAACAAGATAATTGTAACAAGTGACAAGTAGCAATAGTAACAATAGGTGCAGCAAGATAGCCCAATCCTTTTGTGTCAAAGGACACGCCAGAAATATTTCTTATAATAGGCAAGGCATTCTTGAGGGCACATAGAAATTTCATCTAGTCATTTTTGTCATGTTGTGTTAATTCGTGTTCGACATTTTGATAATTTGATATGTCGGTGGACCGGTGCTTGGGTGTCCTTCTTACATGAACAAACCTCCTGTTTATGATTAACCCTCTCGCAAGCATCCGCAACTACGTGAAAAGTATTAATAATAAATTCTAACTATATCATTAAACATAGGGATCCAAATCAGCCCCTTACGGAATAGTGCATACACTAGGATTTAAGTTTCTGTCACTCTCACAACCCACCATGTAGTTACTAATCCACAATCCATCCCCTTAGGCCCAAATATCATGTAGTGTCATGTAGTCGACATTCACATAACACCACTAAGGGAATCACAACATTCATATCATCAAAATATCAACTTCACATGACTACTTGTAACATGATTTCTCCCGTGACCTCAAGAACAAAAGTAACTACTCACAAGTGATAAACATTTTTATGATTAGACAGGTATTAAATAACACAATGGTTCTGAACATATGATATTCCACCAAATAAACCATAAAGCATCAGCTACAAGATGTAATCAACACTACAAGTCACACCCCAGGTACCAATCTGAGGTTTCGGTACAAGATTGAGAAAAAGAGATGAACTAGTGTTTTGAGAGGAGATGGTGATTATGAATATGTTGATGGAGATTGTCCTCCCCATGATGAGAGGTTTGGTGGTGATGACGATGGCCTCGATTTCCTCCTCCTGGAGATAAGTTCCTCCAGTGGAATCGCTCCGCGGGGTGGCAAAAGTGCTCCTGCCCAGGTT
Organism: Hordeum vulgare subsp. vulgare; assembly: GCF_904849725.1. Lineage (NCBI taxonomy): Eukaryota > Viridiplantae > Streptophyta > Magnoliopsida > Poales > Poaceae > Hordeum > Hordeum vulgare. The sequence continues at coordinate 389,899,425 of NC_058524.1, forward strand.
CTGCCTCGATACGGCGACACTTCGTCCTAAAAGTCCTCTTCTTAATTTTTTAGGGTAGAAGAGAATTTATACCAAAATATGACTGTGAGAGGTGGGCTAGGGGGGCACTAGACATCAGGCCCAGCTTGATGTCTAGTGGGCGCGTGGTATCCCCCTCTGGTACTTCTACGCCCCAGTATTTTTATTTATTATAAAATGAACCTCCGTAAATTTTCAGCCCATTTGGAGATGTGCATAATAGGTATGAGTGATGTAGCTTTTTCATGGCCAGAATTCCATGTGTCAGCATTCTCCCACTCAATGTAAACCTTGCATATTATGAGAGAAAAGGCATTAGAGTTACTCAACCAGGTGTAAAAATGCATAAAAATACTATAAATAACAGTTACAAAACATGATGCAAAATGGATGTATCAACGGTCAACAAGATCATTATTACGGAGGAGCGTGGCCGCGCATGCCCATGCACTATTTTTGGGCCTAGCCCAACAATGTTGCACGCGCGTGTGTATGGCACAGGCCCGAGGGATAATGTCGGTGTACTAAGGAATGTGGTCCTTATTTCCCCTGACTTAGTCATGAGCAGGTGTGGCCCCTAGGTGCAACTCCTTGCCAGGCTCACTCTGGGCCCCGAGGCAAACCAAGACCATGGCGGGATGGCAATACTCGCAACACCCTAAGGAGACATCCTCTCACGGTGCCCGACAACAACCCAGCCCGCCAAACCGCCGCTCCACCTCACCAGGGGGTTGATTGTTTACATCAGCCAAGGTGTCGAGCAGGTAGCACTAGTAGAAAATGGCCCATTTTTCCCGGTTCCAGAGGCCCATTAGACCCGGTTCTTGAACCAGGACTAAATGGTCGGGACTAAAGCCCAAAACCTTTAGTCCCGGTTCGCTTACGAACCGGGACCGAATGGTCTCCACGTGGTCGCTGCGGCGAGCCCGGGCAGGAGGTTCTTTAGTCCCGGGTGGTCACACCAACCAGGACAACATGGCATCCACACGTCAGTATCTTCCTAGAGCTGGGGTTTTTGTTTTTTTATTGAGGGGGGGGGGGGGTTGGAGGGTTAATTTAGTGGTTTCATATTGTGTTAGCTAGCTAATAGAGAGAAGTGTCCCCTCTTTCTCGGTGCTTGGTCGACGCTAGCTACTATACATATAGAGAGAACATGACGCTAGCTAATATGAAAAAGAATGAAACCATTTACAATACTTAACATCTTTTACAATATAACATCTTTTACAATGCCTAACATCATCTACCTTTGATCCAATCACAAATAGCTCACACGGTATTCTCCGTCACTAGATATGACGTGGTCAGGAAGGAATCCCGCCAATTCCTCTTTAATTGCTCATATGCCATCATATGATAGGGGTTCATCCCACTTCTTCCAGATCTAATTTAAAGAAGGGGGTAAATACATGCATATATATGAATAAAACTCAACACAATTGATGGTAATATATAAAATAAAATTGTGAATCTTATTTACGTACTTAAAATTGTTCGTCAGAGATGCCCCGCCCAGAGGTCGAGAGGCGAATGAACTCGCATACGTAGAATGCACATTTTTCAGTCCCACCTACCTGGTACAAGCACTTTACGAGAATATATAGAGTTCAATCAAACCGATAAGCAAGCATGGTAATGATATATTGATGAAAATTTGAATCAATTAGAGATGCACGGAACTAGCTAGCTAGTACTACTTACTGGGGGTGCGTAAATTGCAACTCTTTGGGTATACTGCGAACCTTATTCGTGAACTTCTTCCAAATCCTGCCAGGCAAAGAAAATGATTACTTGATATCAGGAAATTAATGAAAGTTGCATGCCGGTATGATCCCGGTATTGAGTGAACTTAGTTCTTGAGCATTGCAGTCATGTCCGCATAATCCTTGGGATCTTTACGTCTCAAGTCTAAGACACTTAATTTTGCCGCGTCAAGCTTAATGGATAGCAGAATCCAGTGGTAACTGCGCACACATATATAACTCATCAATTACATTTACTAATTAACCTCAAGTATGCGGAACCGAGTATACAGAGAAGATAGCAAGACTCACCTGAAGTTGTAAGGAAACATTATTTCCCTTTTGTTTTGATTTACAAGCAACGAATTTAGCAACTTAACCTCGGTCTCTTTGGTTTCATTTCGTATCGACAATACATTTACCGATTCTGGGCTAATGAACCCAACGTCGAAGATTCCTTCTTTTTTTAATTCGACGATCTTCAATCCGCATAATATATATAGTGAGGATAATTATAGATACATGCAAAGAACAAGATGAGATAGAGACTTAACTATAGAAGTAAGACTTACAAATAGTACGAAGTCAGGAGTTGTTTTTCGATGGCCAGGTCATTGTATAACTGAAATAACTCCTCAAATTCAACAAGCACCACTGCAGCTCCAATGAATTTGTGGTCTTTTTTCACTCTCATATACACATCCATTTTCACTCTCAAGTACCACTCATGCAATTCGTGCATCCTCGGTGTTAGAGGTGGATGACCAGGTTTGACGAGAGGCTTCCCAACCATGAATTTATATTTTTCTTCATTTGTTACGTCAGCCATCTTAAAAATTACTAAATCGCTCATGGAATCACCAAGCTTGGTACCGGGGAGCAACCCCGAATCATTAGCGACAACGATATAGCTAGACACCTTGAGCGGGGGCACGATTGCTTCTTCTGTTGGCCGAGCTAGGGAATTGTTTTACCACTTCTTCATTTTGCTAACATTGCATCACTGCTAGCCGCCAGAGCAGCGGCGGAGTCTGTCTTCTGCGTGAGAGAATGAGGAGGAGGCGACATCTTGCTTACTTGTGTAATTTTCGGCGGAGCGGCAACGACGTCCGTATTTCGCTGTTGCGGAGGAGGCAGACTGCTCCGACAAGCCTGAGGAGGAACCGAAGGAGGAGGACTGCTCCGACGCGCTGGAGAAGGAGCCGAAGGAGGCGGAGTTCTTCGACACACCGGAGGAGGAGCCGAAGAAGGAGGCGGACTGCTCTGACGCGCTGGAGGAGGAGCCGAAGAAGGAGGCGGAGTGCTCCGTTGCGCCGGAGAAGGAGCCGAAGGAGGAGGACTGCTCCGACGTGCTGGAGGAGGAGCCGAAGAAGGAGGCGAAGTGCTCCAACTCGTCGGAGGAGGAGCCAATGAAGGAGGCGGACTGCTTCGACGCGCCGGAGGAGGAGTCGAAGAAGGAGGCGGAGTGCCCTACCGAGCCGGAGGAGGAGCCGAAGAACAAGGCGGAGTGCCCTCACGCGTCAGAGGAGTCGGATGCCCTGATCATTCACCGGAAGAGGATGAGGAGTGCCCTGATCAGTCGCCGGAGGAGGATGAGGAGTGCCCTGATCACTCGTCGGAGGAGGAGGAGGCGTCCATTTTGGAAGATTGATGTACTCCTTCGGCCATAGACATGTACTCCTCAAAGCATGAACTAGCTTGTTATTCTCATCTTCACCTATAGGGTGGTCAAGCTCGAGTTGCTCAAAATCCTTATTTACTTCATCCACCATCACAAGAGCATAACCACGTGGAATCGGTCGAGAGTGAAAAGTTCCGTTGGATTGAGGAGGTGCAACAACGCCGATAGTAGCCTTGAAAGTGAGGTCACGACATTTCGTCAAAAGCTCGCAAGGTTGAGACTCCATGATAGTATCCACGGGGTAGCTAGGAGCCGTGAAGTCAGGCTGAACGAGCTCTGTGGAAGCCATGCTGCTTCTCCGCTGAGATGGCGGGGTAAATTCCGGGGTAGTTTCGTGCCGCTGAGATGGTTGGTCGATAGCTCACTGGCTCTGAAGTTACTCTAGAATTTGTAGTCTTGGATTGGTCTTCTGCATGTCGTTCAGCTCCGTTTTCCTCTTTCTCGCCTGGCTTCTGTCACCGGAAGCACCGGGAAATCCCACCTTCCACGGAACGAAGCTTGGTGTGCCTCGTGTTCGTCCAGGGTGCCCAGCATTCCCTAGGGCCTTAGTCAGCTCGTCCTTCTCTCTTTCGGGAAAGAACTCCCCTTCCCGCGCTGCGGTGTGATACGTCTCCATCGTATCTATAACTTTTGATTGTTTCATGCCAATATTCTACAACTTTCATATAGTTTTGGCTACTTTCTATACTATTTTTGGGACTAACATATTGATCCTGTGCCTAGTGCCAGTTCCTGTTTCTTGCATGTTTTTTGTTTCGCGGAATATCCATACCAAACAAAGTCCAAACGCAATAAAAAACCTACGGGGATTGTTTGGAATATTTATGATTTTTGGGAAGAAGAATCAACGCGAAACGATGCCCGAGGGGGCCATGAGCCCAGGAGGCGTGCCCTACCCCCCCCCCCCCCCCCCCCCACCACCACCCCCCTCAAGCGGGTGTGGCAGGCTCGTGACCAACCCCTAAGGCAGTTGGGGTCATTCTTTCACCGCAAGAAAGCTAATATCCGGAAGAAAATCATGTTAAAAGGACACCTCGAGTTACGGATCTCCAGTAATTTAAGAAACGGTGAAAGGACAGAATCTAGGAGCGGAGGAACAGAAGGACACACACAGAGAGGGAGAGAGTTCCAATCTCGGAGTGGCTCTCGCCCCTCCGCCGCAATGGAGACCATGGACCAGAGGGGAAACCCTTCTCCCATCTAGGGAGGAGGTCAAGGAAAAATAAGAAGGGGGGCTCTCTCCCCCTCTCTCCCGGCGGCGCCGGAACGCCGCCCGGGACATCATCGCGTGACGGCGATCTTCACCAACACCTCCGTCATCTTCACCAACACCTCCATCACCTTCCCCCATCTATATTCAGCGGTCCACTCTCCCACAACTCGCTGTACCCTCTACTTGAACATGGTGCTTTACGCTTCATATTATTATCCAATGATGTGTTGCCATCCTATGATGTCTGAGTAGATTTTTGTTGCCCTATCGGTGATTGATGAATTGCTATGATTGGTTTAATTTACTTGTGGTTATGTTGATGTCCTTTGGTGCCCATAATATGAGTGCGCGCGTGGATCGCATCATAGGGTTAGTAGTATGTTGATAGGACTATGTATTGGAGGGCAAGGGTGATAGAAGCTTCAGTCTAGCATAGAAATTGATGCATACGGGATTGAAGGGGGGCCAATATATCTTATTGCTAAGGTTGGGTTTTACCTTAATGAACGTTAGTAGTTGCGGATGCTTGCTAATAGTTCCAATCATAAGTGCATAGAATTCCAAGTAAGGGATGACATGCTAGCAGTAGCCTCTCCCACATAAAACTTGCTATCGGTCTAGTAACGTAGTCAATTGCTTAGGGACAATTCCACAACTCCTACAACCACTTTTCCACACTCGTTAAACTAACGTAATTTTTTCTTGATCTTAATAGCCCCTAGTATTTATTTACGTGTTCTTTATCTTCTTGCAAACCTATCCCATCACACCTACAAAGTACTTCTAGTTTCATACTTGTTCTAGGTAAAGCGAATGTAAAGTGTGCGTAGAGGTGTATCGGTGGTTGATAGAACTTGAGGGAATATGTGTCCTACCTTCAGCTCCTCGTTGGGTTTGACACTCTTACTTATCGAGAAAGGCTACAATTGATCCCCTATACTTGTGGGTTATCAAGACCTTTTTCTGGCGCCGTTGCCGGGGAGCAATAGCGTGGGGTGAATATTCTTGTGTGTGCTTGTTTGCTTTATCACTAAGTAGATTTATTTGCTGTTCTAAGTTGTTCTCTATCTTTAGTTATGGATATGGAACACGAAATACCAAAAAAAATAGGTGTACTTGCTACTCATGGAGATGGGGAACCTCCTAAAATCCTCGATGCTCGTTATGTGGAAAATATTATGCACTTCTTTAATAATCCTGAGAAAACCCCATTCAATTATATAATGGGAGACACGTTGGATCAACGTGAATACTTTAGGGATTATCGCTTGACTCAAAAAGGGAAACTATTATGGGATCAAATTCATATGTTGAAATGGTATGCTTGGGATCTATGCTTGAGATATGATATTACTTGTTGCTCTAGGATGAAGGCTAAAAACCTTCCCTTTTCTTGAAAATTTAATGCTAATGAAACCTTGTATTCTTATGCTAATGGTATATATGATTACTATGATGTGTAACAAATAGAAGAGTTTGTTGCTTTTATGTGTGCTTATGAAATTGAAGCCCTGTTTAAAAGGTGTGATGATAATGATGATGATGTTTACCGATCTGAAAATTTGGTTATGCTTCGTTATTGTTATACTAATTATGAATATAATGCCCATATTTATCGATTTATGGAGAAGTTATCCGCTACCCAAGAAGAGACTAATATTTTGCAGGAAACTATGGAAGAAGAAAATGCTGAAACTGTGAGCTCATTAGATGAAAAAGATGACGAGGAGAGCGAAGAACAAAAGGAGGAAGAGCGTACTAGCTACCCGTGCCCACCTTCTAATGAGAATAACTCTTCAACTCATACATTGTTTAATTTCCCTTCGAAGGATGAATTATATGCTGATTGCTATGATCCCTTGGATTCGTTTGAAATATCCCTTTTTGATGAACTTGATGCTTGCTATGCTTGTGGCCATGATGCCAATATGAATGATGCTTATGAAGATGAACTTGCTATAGTTCCTTATGTTAAACATGAAATTGTTGCTATCGCACCCACTTATGATAGTCCTATTATCTTTTTGAACTCTCCCAACTAGACTATATCAGAGAAGTTTGCTCTTATTAGGGATTACATAGATGGGTTGCCTTCTACTATTACACATGATGATTTTGATGAATATAATATGTGTGTGCTTGCTTCTCCTACTTGCAATTATTATGAGAGAGGAACTACATCTCCACCTCTCTATGTTTCCAATACGTTAAAATTGCAAGAAACTGCTTATGCTATGTATTGGCCTTTACTTGATGTGCATGAATTGTTATTTTATGACATGCCAATGCATAGGAAGAGAGTTAGACTTCGTGATTGCATGATATGTGTTACCTTGTGCTCACTACTAAATTACAAATCATTGTTAATTAAAATTGGCTTTGATGTACCTTGGGATCCGGGTGGATCCCTTACTTGAGCACTTTATGACTAGCTTAATGGCTTTAAAGAAATCGCTGCCTGGGAGACAACTCGGAAGTTTTAGAGAGTAATTTATTTCTGTTGAGTTATTTTATATAGTTTAAAAAACAAAAAATATATAGAGGGGAACTTAAAACTTTTTCGAAAAAGAGAAGTGATTGAAAGGTGATGCATTGCGGAAGTGAGGGTCGACCTTGAACACTTGTATTCATGCTCATGGAAACAATGTAGATTTTTTCATGGAAGTTTCTCGCAAAAATAATTATCCCCTTGTACAATTCCATTGTATTATAAAAATAATGTGCCAAGTAAAGCCTTTATGATTAGTTTGGGTGATAGTTGTTTCATCATGCTGAAAAAGACATAAACTTTGCACTCACGAAATCATTTCTTATTTCTATACAGGGAGTGCTATTGAGTTGATTCTTTTTATGCTGATTGATATACAAATTTCCTTAATTATCATAATTTTTTAAGAATTTTTGGAGTAACATAAGTATGGTATACGTTCAGATTGCTACAGACTGTTCTGTTTTTGATAGATTTTGTTTTCTATGCATTGTTCTCTTATTTTGATGAATCTATGGGTATTATCGGGGGGTATGAACCGTGGTGAAGTTGGATTACAGTAGATATAATGCTAATATGAATTTGGAATGAGTTCACAACAGTACTTAAAGTGGTGATTTACTTTATTATACTAACGAATCTCATGAAGGTTTTGTTGAGTTTTGTATGATTGAAGTTTTCAAGTTTTGGGTGAGACCACGATGGATGAAGGAATAAGGAGAGGGAAAAGACTAAGATTAGGGATGCCCGAGGCACCCCAAGGTAATATTCAAGGAAGACTCAAGCGTCTAAGCTTGGGGAGGCCCGGAAGGCATCCCCTCTTTCGTCTACAATCTATCGGTAATTTTACTCGGAGCTATATTTTTATTCGTCACATGATATGTGCAAATGCTTGGAGCGTCTTTTGTGTTTATTTTTCCTTTTTCTTTTATGCACCATGCTGGTATGAGATAGTCCTTGGTTTATTTATAGAATGCTCTTTGCACTTCACTTATATCTTTTGAGTATGGCTTTATAGAATGCTTCATGTGCTTCACTTATATCATCCGAAGTTTGGATTGCATGTTTCCCTACACATAGAAAACCGCCATTTGTAGAATGCTCTTTTGCTTCACTTATATTTTTTCAGAGCGGGGCATATCTTGTGTATAAAGAATTAAACTCTCATGCTTTACTGATACCTATTTAGAGAGTTAATTGGAGTTGGTCATTCACATGGTTAGTCATAAAATCCTACATAAAACTTTTAGATCACTGAATATGATATGTTTGATTCCTTGCAATAGTTTTGCAACATGAAGATGTGATATTAGAGTCATGCTAGTGAGTAATTTTGTATTCTTTCTACTTTTGTTAAGGTTTGTGATTCCCGTAGCATGCACGTATGGTGAACCGTTATGTGACGAGGTCGGAGCATGACTTATTTACTGATTGTCATCCTTTGTGTGGAGGTTGGGATCACGGGAGGGTTAACTCCTACCAACCCTTCCCCTAGGAGCATGCATGTAGTACCATGTTCGATGACTAATAGACTTTTGCAATAAGTATGTGAGTTCTTTATGACTAATGTTGAGTCCATGGATTATACGTACTCTCACCCTTCCACCATTGCTAGCCTCTCTAGTACCGTGCAACTTTCGCCTCTGCATTACACCCACCATATACCCTTCCTCAAAACAGCCACCTATTATGGCATTTCCATAACCATTCCGACATATATTGCCAAGCAACTTCCATCATTCCGTTTATTATGACACGCACCATCATTGTCATATTGTTTTGCATGATTGTAACATAGCTAGCATGATGTTTTCATGGCTTGTCTGTTTTTTGATGTCATTGCTACGCTAGATCATTGCACATCCCGGTACACCGACGGAGGCATTCATATAGAGTCATATTTTGTTCTAAATATCGAGTTGTAAGTAAATAAAAGTGTGATGATCATCATTATTCGAGCATTGTCCCATGTGAGGAAGTAATAAAAGAGGCCAATGAAGTCCAAATAAAAAAAAGAGGCCAAAGAAGCCCACCAAAAAAGAAGAAAATAAAATAAATAAAAAATAAAAAAATGAGAGAAAAGAGAGAAGGGACAATGCTACTATCCTTTACCACACTTGTGCTTCAGAGTAGCACCATGATTTTCGTGATAGAGAGTCTCCTATGTTATCACTTTCATATACCAGTGGGAAATTTTCATTATAAAACTTGGCTTGTATATTCCAATGATGGGCTTCCTCAAATTGCCCTAGGTCTTCGTGAGCAAGAGAGATGGATGCACACCCACTAATTTCTTTTTGAACTTTCATACACTTATAGCTCTTGTGCATGTGTTGCATGGCAATCCCTACTCACTCACATTGATATCTATTGATGGGCATCTCCATAGCCCGTTGATACGCCTAGTTAATGTGAGACTATCTCCTCCTTTTTGTCTTCTCCACAACCACCATATTTTATTCCACCTATAGTGCTATGTCCATGGCTCACGGTCATGTATTGCGTGAACGTTGAAAAAGTTTGAGAACACTAAAGTATGAAACAATTGCTTGGCTAAAACTGGGGTTGTGCGTGATTTAAATAGGTTGTGTTGGGAAGATGGAGTATAGCCAGACTATATGATTTTGGAGGGATAACTTTCTTTGGCCATGATATTTTGAGAAGACATGATTGGTTTGTTAGTATGCTTGAAATATTATTGTCTTTATGTCAAATGATAGACTATTGCTTCGAATCACTCGTGTTTTAGTATTCATGCCATGATTAGATATATGATCAAGATTATGCTAGGTAGCATTCCACATCAAAAATTATCTTTTTTTACCATTTACCTACTCGAGGACGAGCAGGAATTAAGCTTGGGGATGCTAATACGTCTCCGTCGTATCTATAACTTTTGATTGTTTCATGCCAATATTCTACAACTTTCATATACTTTTGAGAACTTTTTATACTATTTTTGGGACTAACATATTGATCCACTGCATAGTGCCAGTTCCTGTTAGTTGCATGTTTTTTGTTTTGTAGAATATCCATACCAAACGAAGTCCAAACGCAATAAAAGACCTACGGGGATTTGTTTTGGAGTATTTATGATTTTTGCGAAGAAGAATCAACGCGAAACGATGCCCAAGGGGGTCACGAGCACAGGAGGCGCAACTGGCAGGCTCGGGACCAACCCCTAAGGCGGTTGGGGCCGTTCTCTCGCCGCAAGAAAGCTAATATCCGGAAGAAAATCGTGTTCAAAAGACACCTCAATCGGAGTTACAAATCTCCAGGAATTTAAGAAACGGTGAAAGGCCAGTATCTGGGAGCACAGAAACAGAAGGACACAGAGAGAGAGATCAAATCTCGGAGGGGCTCTCGCCCCTCCGCCGCCGTGGAGACCATGGACCAGAGGGGAAACCCTTCTCCCATCTAGGGAGGAGGTCAAGGAAGAATAAGAAGAAGGGGGGCTCTCTCCCCCTCTCTCCCGGCGGCGCCGGAACGCCGCCCGGGACATCATCGTGTGACGGCGATCTACACCAACACCTCCGTCATTTTCACCAACACCTCCATCACCTTCCCCCATCTATGTTCAGCGGTCCACTCTCCCGCAACCCATTGTACCCTCTACTCGAACATGGTGTTTTTTGCTTCATATTATTATCCAATGATGTGTTGTCATCCTATGATGTCTGAGTAGATTTTCCGTGTCCTATTGGTGATTGATGAATTGCTATGATTGGTTTAATTTTCTTGTGGTTATGTTGCTGTCCCTTGGTGCCCATCATATGAGTGCGCGCGTGGATCACACATAGGATTAGTAGTATGTTGATAGGATTATGTATTGGAGGGCAAGGGTGACAGAAGCTTCAGCCTAGCATAGAAATTGATGCATACGGGATTGAAGGGGAACCAATATATCTTATTGCTATGGTTGGGTTTTACCTTAATGAACGTTAGTAGTTGTGGATGCTTGCTAATAGTTCCAATCATAAGTGCATAGAATTCCAAGTAAGGGATGACATGCTAGCAGTGGCCTCTCCCACATAAAACTTGCTATCGGTCTAGTAACGTAGACAATTGCTTAGGGACAATTCCGCAACTCCTACAACCACTTTTCCACACTCGGTAAACTAACGTAATTGTTTATTTATCTTAACAGCCCCTAGTTTTTATTTATGTGTTCTTTATTTTCTTGCAAACCTATCCTATCACACCTACAAAGTACTTCTAGTTTATACTTGTTCTTGGTAATGCGAACGTAAAGTGTGCGTAGAGTTGTATCGGTGGTCGATAGAACTTGAGGGAATATTTGTCCTACCTTCAGCTCCTCGTTCGGTTCGACACACTTACTTATCGAGAAAGGCTACAATTGATCCCCTATACTTGTGGGTTATTACGGTGATACACTGTTGAAGCTTGTTGATGGGTGTTGCAAGTTGCTCATCCATCCAACGACAATCCCCTATTTCAGGGTCCAAAGTTCCCCCTGTTGGGGAACGTTGCATGGGAAACAAAAAATTACCTACGCACACGAAGACCTATCATGGTGATGTCCATCTACGAGAGGATATTCGGATCTATGTACCCTTGTAGATCGCACAGCAGGAAGCATTGAGAAACGTGGTTCATGTAGTGGAACGTCTTCACGTCCCTCGAATTGCCCCATGAACTGTCCCGCGATCCGTTCCGATCTAGTGCCGAACGGACGGCACCTCCGCGTTCAGCACACGTACAGCTCGACAATGATCTCGGCCTTCTTGATCCAGCAAGCAAGACAGAGAAGTAGATGACTTGTCCGGCAGTGTGACAGCGCTCTGGTGGTGGTGACGATCTACTCCGGCACGGCTTCGACCGAGCTCCGCAGAAATCCGATCTAGAGGAAGAACTATGGTGTCTAGATCTGAGTTGCACGTGGCAAAAAGTTGTGTCAAATCAGCCCTAAATCAGCACTATATATAGGACGGAGGAGGAGAGGCTTACCTTGAGGGCCAAGCCCTCAAGGGTGCGCCGGCTAGGAGGAGAGGAGGAATCCTACTCCAATTAGGATTGGAAAGTGGAATCCTTCTCTTCCTTCCCACCTCCCCTTTTTTTCTTTTCTCCTTGGTTTTTCTTCTCTTGGCGCCAAGGCCTTCTTGGGCTGTCCCACCAGCCAACTAAGGGCTGGTGCGCCAGCCCAAAGCCATTGGGATCCCTCCTTGTGGGTTGCCCCCCTCCCGGTGAACTTCTGGAACCCATTCGTCAATCCCAGTACAATGCCGGTAATCCCTGAAAATTTCCGGTAAGCAAATGAAACCATCCTATATATCAATCTTCATTTCCGGACCATTCCGGAAACCCTCATGACATTCGTGATCTCATCCGGGACTCCGAACAATATTCGGTAACCACACATATAACTCAACTATACTAAAACATCATCGAACCTTAAGTGCGCAGACCCTGCGGGTTCGAGGAATATGTAGACATGCCCTGAGGTACTCCTCGGTCAATATCCAATAGCGGGACTAGGATGCCCATATTGGATCCTACATATTCTCCGAAGATCTTATCGGTTGAACCTTAGTGTCAAAGATTCATATATCCAGTATGTCATTCCCTTTGTCCTTCGGTATGTTACTTGCCCGAGATTCGATCGTCGATATCTGTATACCTATTTCAATCTCGTTACCGGCAAGTCTCTTTACTCATTCCGTAATACAAGATCCGGTGACTTACACTTAGTCACATTGCTTGCAAGGCTTGTGTGTGATGTTGTATTACCGAGTGGGCCCCGAGATACCTCTCCGTCACACGGAGTGACAAATCCCTGTCTTGATCCATACCAACTCAAAGGACACCTTGGGAGATACCTGTAGATTACCTTTATAGTGACCCAGTTACGTTGTGACGTTTGATGCACACAAGGTATCCCTTCGGCGCCAGTGAGTTATATGATCTCATGGTCATAGGAACAAATACTTGACATGCAGAAAACAATAGCAATAAAATAATACAATCAATATGCTACGTTCATAGTTTGGGTCTAGTCTATCACATGATTCTCCTAATGATGTGGTCTAGTTATCAAGTGATAACACTTGCACATAGTCAGAAAACCTTGACTATCCTTGATCAACTGGCTAGCCAACTAGAGGCTTGCTAGGGACATTGTTTTGTCTATGTATACACACATGTATCTATGTGTTGGAAATATGCCCTAGAGGCAATAATAAATTAGTTATTATTATATTTCTTTGTTCATGATAATGATTTATTATCCATGCTATAATTGTATTGATTGGAAACACAATACTTGTGTGGATACATAGACAAAACACTGTCCCTAGTAAGCCTCTAGTTGACTAGCTCGTTGATCAAAGATGGTCAAGGTTTCCTGGCCATAGGCAAGTGTTGTTACTTGATAACGGGATCACATCATTAGGAGAATCATGTGATGGACTAGACCCAAAATAATAGACGTAGCATGTTGATCGTGTCATTTGTTGCTACTGTTTTCTACGTGTCAAGTATTTGTTCCTATGACCATGAGATCATATAACTCACTGACACCGGAGGAATGCTTTGTGTGTATCAAACGTCGCAACGTAACTGGGTGACTATAAAGATGCTCTACAGGTATCTTCGAAGGTGTTCGTTGAGTTAGTATGGATCGAGACTGGGATTTGTCACTCCGTGGGACGGAGAGGTATCTCGGGGCCCACTCGGTAATACAACATCACACACAAGCCTTGCAAGCAATGTGACTTGGTGTAAGTTGCGGGATCTTGTATTACGGAACGAGTAAAGAGACTTGCCGGTAAACGAGATTGAAATAGGTATGCGGATACTGACGATCGAATCTCGGGCAAGTAACATACCGAAGGACAAAGGGAATGACATACGAGATTATATGAATCCTTGGCACTGAGGTTCAAACGATAAAGATCTTCATAGAATATGTCGGATCCAATATGGGCATCCAGGTCCCGCTATTGGATATTGACCGAGGAGTCACTCGGGTCATGTCTGCATAGTTCTCGAACCCACAGGGTCTGCACACTTAAGGTTCGACGTTGTTTTATGCGTATTTGAGTTATATGGTTGGTTACCGAATGTTGTTCGGAGTCCCGGATGAGATGATGGACGTCACGAGGGTTTCCGGAATGCTCTGAAAATGAAGGTTGATATATAGGATGACCTCATTTGATTACCGGAAGGTTTTCGGAGTTACCGGGAATGTACCGGGAATGTCCAATGGGTTCCGGGTGTTCATCGGGGGGGCAACCCACCCCGGGGAAGCCCATAGGCCTTGGGGGTGGCGCACGAGCCCTTAGTGGGCTGGTGGGACATCCCAAGAAGGCCCTATGCGCCATAGGAAGAAAATCAAAGAGAAAAAAAAAGGAGGAGGTGGGAAAAGGGGGAAGGACTCCTCCTTCCAAACCTAGTTGGATTCGGTTTGGAAGGGGAGGACTCCCCCCTTGGCTCGGCCGAACCCCTTGGGGGTCCTTGGACCCCAAGGCAAGGCTCCCCCTCTTCCCCCTATATATACGGAGGTTTTAGGGCTGATTTGAGACAACTTTGTCACGGCAGCCCGACCACATATCTCCACGGTTTTACCTCTAGATCGCGTTTCTGGAGAGCTCGGGCGGAGCCCTGCTGAGATAAGATCACCACCAACCTCCGAAGCGCCGTCACGCTGCCGGAGAACTCATCTACCTCTCTGTCTCTCTTGCTGGATCAAGAAGGCCAAGATCATCGTCGAGCTGTACGTGTGCTGAACGCGGAGGTGCCGTCCGTTCGGCACTAGATCGTAGGAATGATCGCGGGACGGTTCGCGGGGCGGATTGAGGGACGTGAGGACGTTCCACTACATCAACCGCGTTCACTAACGCTTCTGCTGTGCGATCTACAAGGGTACGTGGATCAAATATCCCCTCTCGTAGATGGACATCACCATGATAGGTCTTCGTGCGCGTAGGAAATTTTTTGTTTCCCATGCGACGTTCCCCAACAGTTTTCATTCAATACGATTATAGCATGGATAATAAACGATTATCACGAACAAAGAAATATAATAAAAACTAATTTATTATTGCCTCTAGGGAAAATTTCCAACAGTCTCGCACTTGCACTAGAGTCAATAATCTAGTTCTCATAACCATGTGATTTTAACGAATCCAACACCCATATAGTTCTGGGGTCTGATCACGTCTTGCTCGTGAGAGAGGTTTTAGTCAACTGTTCTGAATCTTTCAGATACGTGTGTGCTTTACAAATCTTTATGTCATCTTATAGATGCTGCTACTATGTGCTATCCGGAAATACTCCAAATATCTACTCT
Organism: Hordeum vulgare subsp. vulgare; assembly: GCF_904849725.1. NCBI lineage: Eukaryota > Viridiplantae > Streptophyta > Magnoliopsida > Poales > Poaceae > Hordeum > Hordeum vulgare. The sequence goes on from NC_058524.1 coordinate 389,914,875, forward strand.
ACTATAAGAATCCGTTTTACTACTCATAGTTATTTGGATATGTGTCAAAGCTTGCATCAACGTAACCCTTTACGAAGAACTCTTTAACCACCTCCATAATCGAGAAAAATTCCTTAGTCTATTAGTTACTAAGGATAACTTTGACCGTTGTTTAGTGATTCAATCCTGGATCACTCTCTGTACCTCTCGACAAACTTGTGGCAAGGCACACATCAGGTGCGGTACACAACATGGCATACTGTAGAGTCTACGGCTAAGGCATAGGGGACGACCTTCGTCCTTTCTCTTTCTTCCGCCGTGGTCGGGCTTTTGAGTCTTACTCAAATTCACACCTTACAACACAGCCAAGAACTCCTTCTTTGCTGCTCTATTTTGAACTCCTTCAAAAACTTGTCAAGGCATGCATTTCATTTGAAAGTTCTGTTTAGCATTTTGATCTATCTCCATAGATCTCGATGCTCAATGTTCAAGTAGCTCTATCCAGGCCTTCCTTTGAAAAACCCCTTTCAAACAACCTTTATGCTTCACAAAAATTCTACATCACTTCCGATCAACAATATGTCAACCACATATACTTATCGGAAATTCTATAGTGCTCCCACTCACTTCTTTGGAAACACAAGTTTCTCATAAACCTTGTAGAAACCCAGAATCTTTGATCATCTCATCAAAGCGTATAATCCAACTCCGAGATGCTTGCACCAGTCCAGGAAAGGATCACTGGAGCTTGCACACTTGTTAGCATATTTAGGATCGACAAAACCTTCTGGTTGTATCACACACAACCTTTATTCAAGGAAACCGTCAAGGAAACAATGTTTTGACATACTTTGTGCAATATTCCATAAATAATGCAACAACTGCTAACATAATTCCAATAGACTTTTAGCATCGCTACGAGTGAGAAAGTCTCATCATAGTCAACTATTTGAACTTGTCGGAAACATCTTTGTGATAAGTCAAGCTTTTCTTAATGGTGAATAGTCACCATCATCGTCTGTCTTCCTTTTAAAGATCCATCTTTAATTAATAGTCTTACTACCATCAAGTAGTTCTTCCAAAGTCTACACTTTGTCTTCATACATGGATCCTTTCTCGGATTTTATGGCCTCCAACCATTTGTCAGAATCCGGCCCCCCCATCGCTTCTCCATAGCTCGTAGGTTCATTGTTTGTTCAACAACATGACCTTCCAGACAGGGTTACTGTACCACTTTGTAGTAGTACGCGACATTATCGACCTATGAGGTTTACAGTAACTTGATCCGAGGCTCTTAATGATCACCATCATCAGCTTCCACTTCAATTGGTGTAGGCGCCACAGGAACATCTTCGTGTGCCCTGCTACACACTGGTTGAAGTGACGGTTCACTAACCTCATCAAGTTTCACCACCCTCCCACTCAATTCTTTCGAGAGAAACCTTTCCTCGAGAAAGGACCCGTTTCTAGAAACAAATAGTTTGCTTCCGGATCTGAGATAGGAGATGTATCCAACTGTTTTGGATATCCTATGAAGATGCATTTATCCGCTTTGGGTTCGAGCTTATCAGACTGAAATGTTTTTCACATAAGCGTCGTAGCCCCAAACTTTCAAGAAACGACGGCTTAGGTTTGTCCAAACCATAGTCTATATTGTGTCATCTCAATGGAAATACGCAGTGCCCTATTTAAAGTGAATGCGGTTGTCTCTAACGCATAACCCATAAACAATAGTGGCAATTCGATAAGAGACATCATAGCATGCACCATGTCAAATAGGGTGTGGCTATGACGTTTAGACATATCATCACACTATGGTGTTCTAGGTGGCGTGAATTGTGAAACAATTTCCACATTGTCTTAACTGTGTACCAAAAACTCGCAACTCAGATATTCATCTCTATGATCATATCGACAGTTTATCCTCTTGCCACGATGATCTTCACTCTAAAATAGTTTTGAACTTTTCAACATTTTAGACTCGTGATTCATCAAGTAAATACTCCTGTATCTACTCAAATCGTCAGTGAAGTAAGAACATAACGATATCCACTGCGTGCCTCAACACTCATTGGACTGCACACATCAAAATGTATTACTCCCAACAAGTCACTCTCTTTTTCCATGTGGTATGTTTTGCATGTCTCAAGTGATTCAAAATCAAGTAAGTCCAAACGATACATCTCTATGGACCTTCTTCATGCATTTATACCAACTTGTATGGTTTGCATGTCTCAAACGTTTCAGAAATGAGCGAGTACAAAGATCCATCAGCATGGTGCTTCTTCATGCATTTTACACCAACATGACACAAGTGGCAGTGCCACAACGAAGTGGTACTATCATTATTACTTTGTATCTTTTGGCACCAATATTATAAACATGTGTAACACTATGATTGAGATTCAATAAACCATTGAAGGTAATTATTCAAGCAAATGGAATAACCATTATTTTGTTTAAATGAATAATCGTATTGCAATAAACACGATCCAATCATGTTCATGCTCAACGCAAACACCAAATAACAATTATTTAGGTTTTACCACCAATCATGATGATAGAGGGAGCGTTCGATGTTTGATCACATCAACCTTGGAAACACTTCCAACCCGTATAGTTACCTGGCCTTTAGCTAGTCTCCGTTTATACCGTAGCTTTCATTTCGAGTTACTAATCACTTAGCAACAGAACCGGTATCCAGTACCCTCGTGCTACTGGGAGTACCAGTAAAGTACAAATCAATATCATGTATATCAAATATACTTCTGTCAACTTTGCCAGCCTTCTTATCTACGAAGTATCTAGGGTGGCTCCGCCTAAGTGACCGTTCCCCTCATAACAGAAGCACTTACTCTTGGGTTTGGGTTCAATCTTGGGTTTCTTCATTGGAGCAGCAACTGGTTTGCCATTTCATGAAGTATCCCTTGTAGCCCTCTCTCTTTTTGAAACTAGTGGTTTTACTAACCATCACCAATTGATGCTCCTTCTTGATTTCAACTTTCACAGTGTCAACATTGTGAATCGTTCAAGGATCATCATATATATCCTTGATATGTTACAGTTCGTCACGAAGCTCTAGCAGCTTAGTGGCAGTGACTTTGGAGAACCACCTCTATATCATCTGGAAGATTAACTCCCACTTGATTCAAGCGATTGTTGTACTCAGACAATCTGAGAACATGCTTAACGATTGAGCTTTTCTCCTTTACTTTGTAGACAAAGAATCTAGTCGGAGGTCTCATACCTCTCAACGAGGGAACGGGCATGAAATATCAATTTCATCTCTTTGAACATCTCTTATGTTCCGCGACGTTTCAAAACGTCTTTGGCGCCTTGCTTCTGAGCCATTAAGTATTACGCACTGAACTATCACGTAGTCATCAAAAACGTGTATGTCAGATGTTGGCAACATCCATAGACGACACTCGAGGTGCAACACACTGAGTGGTGCATTAAGGACATAAGCCTTCTGCGTAGCAATGAGGATAGTCCTTAGTTTTATGGAGTCAGTCCGCAAAGTTTCTACTATCAAATTACAACTAAATTTTCTCTAGCAACATATAAAAACAGTAGAGCTATAGCGCAAGCTACATCATAATTCGCAAAAACCATTAGACTATGTTCATGATAATTAGTTCAATTAATCACATTACTTAAGAACTCCCACTCAAAAAGTACATCTCTCTAGTCATTTGAGTGGTACATGATCCAAATCCACTAACTCAAGTCCGATCATCACGTGAGTTGAGAATAGTTTCAGTGGTAAGCATCGCTATGCTATTCATATCAACTATACGATTCATGCTCGACATTTCGGTCTCATGTGCTCCAAGGCCATGTCTGCACATGCTAGGCTCGTCAAGTTTAACCCGATTGTTCCGCGTGTGCAACTGTTTTGCACCTGTTGTATGTGAACGTTGAGTCTATCACACCCGATCATCATGTGGTGTATCGAAACGACGAACTGTAGCAACGGTGCAAAGTCGGGGAGAACATAATTTCGTCTGGAAATTTTAGTGACAGATCACCTCATAATGCTACAGTCGTTCTAAGCAAAATAAGGTGCATAAAAGGATTAACATCACATGTAATTCATAAATGACATGATATGGCCATCATCTTGTGCTTCTTGATCTCCATCACCAAAGCACCGACACGATCTTCTTGTCACCGGCGCCACACCATGATCTACATCATCATGATCTCCATCAACGTGTCGCCATCGAGGTTGTCGTGCTACATATGCTATTACTACTAAAGCTACGTCCTAGCAACATAGTAAACGCATCTGCAAACACAAACGTTAGTTTAAAGACAACCCTATGGCTCCTGTCGGTTGTCGTAGCATCGGCGTGCAAGTCGATATTAACTATTACAACATGATCATCTCATACATCCAACATATCACATCACGTCATTGGCCATATCATATCACAAGCATACCCTGCAAAAACAAGTTAGACATCCTGTAATTTGTTGTTGCATGTTTTACGTGGCTGCTATGGGTATCTAGTATGATCGCATCTTACTTACGCAAAAACCACAATGGAGATGTGCAAATTGCTATTTAACCTCTCCAAGGACCGCCTCGGTCAAAACCAATTCAACTAAAGTTGAAAAAACCGACACCCGCCAGTCATCTTTATGCAACGAGGTTGCATGTCAATCGATGAAACCAGTCTTTCGTAGGCGTACGAATACTGTCGGTCTGGGCTGCTTCAATCCAACAATACCGCCGAATCGAGAAAAAACTAAGGAGGGCAGCAAATCAAACATCACCGTCCACAAAACCCTTTGTGTTCTCCTCGAGATAACATCTACGCATGAACCTAGATCATGATGCCACTGTTGGGGAACGTTGCATGGGAAACAAAAAAATTCCTACGCACACGAAAACCTATCATGGTGATGTCCATCTACGAGAGGAGATTCGGATCCATGTACCCTTGTAGATCGCACAGCAGGAAGCGTTAAGAAACACGGTTGATGTAGTGGAACGTCTTCACATCCCTCGAACCGCCCCACGAACCGTCCCGCGATCCGTCCCACGATCTCTTCCGATCTAGTGCAGAACGGATGGCACCTCCGCGTTCAGCACACGTACAACTCGACAATGATCTCAGCCTTCTTGATCCAGCAAGCGAGACGGAGAAGTAAATGAGTTCTCCGGCAGCGTGACGGCGCTCCGGTGGTGGTGACGATCTACTCCTGCAGGGCTCTGCCCGAGCTCCGCAGAAATCCGATCTAGAGGAAGAACTATGGTGTCTAGATCTGAGTTGCACGTGGAAAAAAGTTGTCTCAAATCAGACCTAAATCAGCACTATATATAGGAGGGAGGGGGAGGAGGTTTGCCTTGAGGGCCAAGCCCTCAAGGGTGCACCAGCTAGGAGGAGAGGAGGAATCCTACTCCAATTAGGATTGGAAAGTGGAGTCCTTCTCTTCCTTCCCACCTCCCCTTTTTTCCTTTCTCTTTGGTTAGTCTTATCTTGGCGCCAAGGCCTTCTTGGGCTATCCCACCAGCCCACTAAGGGCTCGTGCGCCACGCCAAAGCCATTGGGCTCCCTTCGGGTGGGTTGCACCCCTCCCAATCAACTTCCGAAATCCATTCATTACTCCCGGTACAATGCCGGTAATGCCCGAAAACTTTCGAGTAACCAAATGAAACCAGCCTATATATCAATCTTCGTTTCTGGACCATTCCGAAAACCCTCGTGACGTCCATGATCTTATCCGGGACTCCGAACAACATTCGGTAACCACACATATAACTCAACTATACTAAAACATCATCAAACCTTAAGTGTGCAGACCCTGCGGGTTCGAGAACTATGTAGACATGCCCCGAGGTACTCCTCGGTCCATCTCTAATAGCGGGACCTGGATGCCCATATGGGATCCTACATATTCTCCGAAGATCTTATCGGTTGAACCTCAATGTCAAGGATTCATATAATCCCGTATGTCATTCCCTTTGTCCTTCGGTATGTTACTTGCCCGAGATTCGATCGTCGGTATCCGAATACCTATTTCAATCTCGTTACCGGCAAGTCTCTTTACTCGTTCCGTAATACAAGATCCCGTGAATTACATTTAGTCACATTGCTTGCAAGGCTTGTGTGTGATGTTGTATTACCGAGTGGGCCCCGAGATACCTCTCCGTCACACGGAGTGACAAATCCCTGTCTTGATCCATACCAACTCAACGGACACCTTCGGAGATACCTGTAGAACACATTTATAGTGACCCAGTTACGTTGTGACATTTGATGCACACAAGGTATCCCTCCGGTGCCAGTGAGTTATATGATCTCATGGTCATAGGAACAATACTTGACAAGCAGAAAACAATATCAATAAAATGACACGATCAATATGCTATGTTCATAGTTTGGGTCTAGTCTATCACATGATTCTCCTAATGATGTGATCCAGATATCAAGTGACAACACTTGCACATAGTCAGAAAACCTTGACTATCCTTGATCAACTAGCTAGCCAACTAGAGGCTTGCTAGGGACATTGTTTGTCTACGTATCCACACATGTATCTATGTTTTCATTCAATACATTTATAGCATGGATAATAGACGATTATCACGAACAAAGAAATATAATAATAACTAATTTATTATTGCCTCTAGGGCATATTTCCAACACCCCCAACTCTGAAGAACCAATTCCTTGAACGGTCGGGCCAGTTCCATGTCTGTGGCTGGAGCCCTTTAGCAATCATGTCTTTCTCAGCTTTGTCCGACAACGGACGGCCTTTGAGGTAGCCACCTGATCCCGTGTGATGGTGATACTGCTTCTTTGCAGCATTATTCTTGTTTCTCTCTAACATTTCCTTACTCTTGTCCGTTGACTTGTAGGCCACAAATGCGGGTCAGTGATCTCTAATCTTCTCAAATCGGCTGACGAATTCTGGAGTCTTCCCTTTGTGGACATACTTTGATTTCAACTCTTTCTTGCACCTCCTGAATAGTTCTCCCATCTTCTTAAGAGCACACGCCTTGACCAGTGGCTCTATAACTGGCTTATTCAGATCCTCCTCTGGCGGTAGGGTGAATTTTTTCTTCAACGCAGTCCAAATATCATCTTTCAGCCTATCGGTGACATAATCACCTTCAGGGACATTGTCTCCCTTAGGCTTATTCCATTGCTTGATGATGATCGGGATGTTGTCCTTGACAATAGCTCCGCACTGAGCTGAAAATGTGTCCCTGGTCCGCTTGGGTTCAATCGGTTGGCCATCGTCTGACAGTTCTGTGATCGTGAACGTTTGATCCTTGCCCAACCTTTTCATCGGGCATCGTCTCGTTACCGAAGTTTGTCTCTATCTGGACTTTTCAATAGCTCCCTCCTCCGTTCAGTCACCGGGGCCGTCATCATGGTCTCCTTCCTCCGGGATTCGGTAGTCACTGAAGCCATCATGATAATGTCCTTCCTCCTCCATTATTCGATCACCGAAGCCATCATGATAATGTCCTTCCTCCGGGATTCGGTAGTCACCGAGTTCGCTGAGCAAAAAATCGACATTACTACCATTGCCGTGGATTATATCCCCCAAAATTTCTTCTTTTTCCATGTCTTTTGGAATATCCATTGTTTCTGCAAATATTTCAAAGTGGGGGAAGCCCTTTATACATAATCCCAAATATTAACATAAAACTTAATTTGTAACTTAATCCAATCTAAATATTTTTATAATTTTTATAACTTTATTTGCTATTGAAACTGAATCTAATTTAAATATTTTTATAATTTGTATAACTTGTGTCACATTGGGGAGTTCAAAAATATACCCAACATATTCTAATATGATTGTAATACACACACATGGATTCGCAATTAGACTACATATCCTTACACACATGGATTCGCAAATAGGGAGATGGAAAGATCGATGGACGTCCTACCGGTGCGTCGGCGGACGACGACAGCGGGCTTCGGAACGACGACGGGCGACGGGCAACGACGATGACGGTGATGGGCTCGGGGGCGACTGCGACCGCGACGATGAGCGACGACGACAACGGCGATGGGCTCGGGGGCGACAGCGACGGCAACGGCGGGCGACGACGACGACGGTGATGGGCTCGGGGGCGACGACGACATCGATGGGCTCGGGGAAGACAGCGACGATGATGGGCTCAGGACGGTGATGGGCTCGGGGACGACGACGATGATGGGCTCGAGGGTGATGGCGACGGTGATGGCAACGACGTCAGGCTATGGAGCGACGGCGAAGGTGATGGGCTCGAGGCGACGACGGCCTCGTGAGCGACGACGACGATGATGACGGGCTCGTGGAGGAGTCGTGGGCCGGCGGTGACGGGCTCGGGTGCGACGGCAACGAAGAGAGAACGAGGGGGGGGAATGGAAGTTGGTGGAAATTTCGACAACTCCCGCATTATACGAACACCATTGTTCTGGTTGGTGGCCCAAACCGGGACCAAAGCACACCTTTAGTCCCGGGTTGTTACACCAACCGGGACTAAAGGTCAATTTCGACAACTCCCGCACTATATGTGAAACCTTTGGTTTCGGTTTGTGGCACCAACGGGGACCAAAGCCACACTTCCTCTGGCCCAAAAGAGCGGGAAGAAGAGTACTTTCGTACCAGTTGGTGGCTAGAACCGAGACAAAAGGTCCGTCGGCCCATTGATATTTTTCATACATTTACTGATTTTTGTTTTGAGCTAAATGAACCTTAAATTGAAAAGCACTACAAATGAACTCTGAAAATGTTGAAAGTTGGCATGGTATAACCATTTCACGCACATAGCATGTGCTAAAAAGTTGAGAGGGTTGCGGCAAAAACTAGATGCACATCGTGTACAAAACAGACAATCTATTTCGAAGTATTAGGGTTTCATACGAAAACTCATGTGTTACATAGGGATTTCATTTTTTTGAACTTATTTGAACTCCAGACTTTTTGTGTGTTCAAAATGCACCATTCAAAGACACATCATCAATTTTCAACTATTTCTAACTTCATTTGGTATTTTTCATGCATTTGCTGATTTTTTGAGCTAAATGACCCTTAAATTGAAAAGCACTAAAATGAACTTTGGAAATGTTGAAAGTTGGCATGGTATCATCATTTCACCCACATAGCATGTGCTAGAAAGTTGAGAGGGTTGTGGCAAAAATTGGATGCACTTCATGTACAAAACAGACAATTTCTTTCGAAGTATCATGGTTTCATATGAAAACTCATCTGTTACATAAGGGTTTCATGTTTTTGAACTTATTTGAACTCCAGACTTTTTGTGTGTTCAAAATGCACTATTCAAAGACACAACATCAATTTTCAACTATTTCTGACTTCATTTGGTATTTTTCATGCATTTACCTATTTTTTAGCTAAATGACCCTTAAATTGAAAAGCACTAGAAATGGACTCTGAAAATGTTGAAAGTTGGCATGGTGACATCATTTCACCCCACATAGCATGTGCTAAAAAGTTGAGAGGGTTACGACAAAAACTGGATGCACTTCGTGTAGAAAACGGACAATCTCTTTCGTACTATCAGGGTTTCATACGAAAACTCACCTGTTACAAAGGGATTTCATTTTTTGAACTGATTTGAACTCAAGACTTTTTGTGTGTTCAAAATGGACCATTCAAAGACACATCATCAATTTTTAACTATTTCTGACTTCATTTGGTATTTTTCATGCATTTAGTGATTTTTCTTGAGATAAATGACCCTTAAATTGAAAAGCGCTACAAATGAACTCCGAAAAGGTTGAAAGTTGCTATGGTATCATCATTTTACCCACATAACATGTGCTAAAAAGTTGAGAGCGCTGCGGCAAAAATTGGATGCACTTCGTGCACAAAACGGACAATCTCTTTCGACGTATCATGGTTTCATACGAAAACTCATCTGTTACAAAGGGATTTCATTTTTTTGAACTTATTTGAACTCTAGACTTTTTGTGTGTTCAAAATGCACCATTAAAGACACATCATCAATTTTTAACTATTTCTGACTTCATTTGGTATTTTTCATGCATTTAGTGATTCTTTTCAGCTAGATGACCCTTAAATTGAAAAGCACTACAAATGAACTCTGAAAAGGTTGAAAGTTGGCATGGTATCATCATTTCACCCACATAACATGTGCTAAAAAGTTGAGAGGGTTGCGGAAAAAACTAGATGCACTTCATGTACAAAACGAACAAAATCTTTTGAAGTATGAGGATTTCATACGAAAACTCATCTGGTACAAAGGCATTTCATTTCTTCACTTTTTCTTCGCTTGTGTTCCTTGCGTATTGCACCGTAACCATGGATAATCTTGATTATTTAACTGGGTGCTTGGGTCAGCCTTGAATTTGAAGGGAGGAATTTCATGAAACTTTTCAAAATCTTCAGACATGTCTGTCTTGCCCTCCAATCCCACGATGTCTGTTTTTCCTGAAAGAACTATGTGGAGCTTTGGCTCATCGTATGATGTATTCGCTTCCTTATATTTTCTTTTTCTCGGTTTGGTAGACTGTCCTTTATATAGAAAACCTGCGCCACATCATTGGCTCGGACGAATGGTTCCTCTGCGTGCACAAGATCATTCAGATCCACTATTGTCATTCTGTACTGTGGGTCTATCTGTACCCCGCCTCCTGACAGATTGACCCATTTGCAATGAAACAAAGGGACCTTCAAATCATGTCCGTAGTCAAGTTCCCATATGTCCAGTATGTAACCATAATATGTGTCCTTTCCCCTCTCGGCTGCTACATCAAAGCGGACACCGCTGTTTCGGTTGGTGCTCTTTTGATCTTGGGTGATCGTGTAAAATGTATTCCCATTTATCTCGTACCCTTGGTAAGTCAATACAGTCGAAGATGGTCCACTGGCCAACGAGTACAACTCATCAGAAACAGTGTTGTCACACATGAGATGTTTTTGCAAACAACTGCTGAAAGTCCTGATGTGTTCAAATGTAATCCAATCGTCACATTGCTCCGGGTGTATGGAGCTCAGAATATTCTTGTGTTCATCGACATACGGGGTCACCAAGGTAGAATTTTGTAGAACTATGTAGTGTGCTTGAGACCAAGAATGCCCGTCCGTACACATTATTGACTCTGCTCCTAGTGTGCCTTTTCCAATCAGTATCCCCTCATACCGCGATTGAGGGAGACCAATCTTCTTAAGGTCAGGAATGAAGTCAACACAAAATCCAATGACATCCTCTGTTTGATGACCCATGGATATGCTTCCTTATGGCTTAGCGTGGTTACGAACATATTTCTTTAAGACTCCCATGAACCTCTCAAAGGGGAACATATTGTGTAGAAATACAGGGCCCAGAACGACAATCTCGTCAACTAGATGAACTAGGACATGCGTCATGATATTTAAGAAGGATGGTGGGAACACCAGCTCGAAACTAACAAGACATTGCACCAAATCACTACTTAACCTTGGCAGGATTGCTAGATCGATCACCTTATGAGTGATTGCATTGAGGAATGCACATAGCTTCACAATGGCTAATCGAACGTTTTCCGGTAGAAGCGCCCTCAATGCAACTAGAAGCAGTTGGGTAATAATCACGTGGCAGTCATGAGACTTCAGGTTCTGGAACTTTTTCTCTGCCATATTTATTATTCCCTTTATATACGACGAGAAGCCAGACGGGACCTTCATACTGAGCAGGCATTCAAAGAATATTTCCTCCTCTTATTTGGTAAGAGCTTAGCTGGCAGGACCTTCATACTGCTCTGGATGCATGCCGTCTTTTTCATGCATATGTTGATGTTCCTCCCGTGCCTCCAGTGTATCTTTTGTCTTCCCATACACTCCCAAGAAGCCTAGCAGGTTCACACAAAGATTCTTCGTCACGTGCATCACGTCGATTGCAGAGCGGACCTCTAGGTCTTTCCAATAGGGCAGGTCCCAAAATATAGATTTCTTCTTCCACATGGGTGCGTGTCCCACATCGTCATGGAACAGATAGTCCGCCAGGAACCTTTCCAAAGATTACTTGTAATTCATTGACTATATGAAGTATGTGATTACCAGTACAGAGGGCGGGCTTGTTCCGGTGATCTGCCTCACCTTTGAAATGCTTTCCTTTCTTTCGACATTGATGGTTGGTAGGAAGAAATCGACGATGCCCCACGTACACATTCTTCCTGCATTTGTCCAAATATATACTGTCGGTGTCATGTAAACAGTGTGTGCATGCGTTGTATCCCTTGTTTGTCTGTCCTGAAAGGTTACTGAGAGCAGGCCAATCGTTGATGGTTACAAACAGCAACGCATGTAGGTCAAATTCCTCTTGTTCGTTCTCATCCCACACACTTACACCATTTCCATTCCATAGCTGTAAAAGTTCATCAACTAATGGCCTTAGGTACACATCAATGTCATTGCCCGGTTGCCTAGGGCCTTGGATGAGCACTGGCATCATAATGAACTTCCGCTTCATGCACAACCAAGGAGAAAGGTTATACATACATAGAGTCACATGCCATGTGCTATGCTTGCTGCTCTGCTCCCCAAAAGGATTAACGCCATTTACACTTAAGCCAAACCATACGTTCCTTGGGTCACGTGTAAATTCGCTCCACTTTCTCTTGATCTTTCTCCACTGCGACCCGTCAGCGGGTGCTCTCAACTTCTCGTCTTTCTTACGGTCTTTTATGTGCCATTGCATCCACTCAGCATGCTTTTTTGTTTCTGAACAGACGTTTCAACCGTGGTATTATAGGAGCACACCACATCACCTTGGCAGGAACCATCTTCCCGGTGCGCTGGCCCTGAACATCAACAGGGTCATCTCTTCTAATCTTATACCGCAATGTGCCGCATACCGGGCATGCGTTCAAATCCTCGTACGCACCGTGGTAGAGGATGCAGTCATTAGGGCATGCATGTATCTTCTGCACCTCCAATCCTAGAGGGCATAGAACATTCTTCGCTTCGTATGTACTGTCGGGTAATTCGTTACCCTTTGGAAGCTTTGTAGCGACCCGACTCAAGACGAGTCAAGCCTCTGTGTTTCTGTGCCATCCCTGGATCAGTATGCTGGCACACACAGTACATCAATGTATATATCAAAGTGCAATCACATGGAAATAGCGTAAAACTGATTCAGGTAAGCCTTGGGTCTTGAAAATATCCGTCCGTCTCTTTGAGCCTGGGTGAAGCTTTCCGCAGGATGTCATGGCCTCTCTAGCATCCCGGGTCATCCACTGGGTTCTCCAGGGAGCCGATCAACCGTCCTTCACCCAGAGTTGCATTGCGTCCGAGGTCTTGAAAATCTTGTCTTAACCGGTCTTGATTATTTAATCCACCTCGCATAACTCGTGTTATGCACTCAACCGAAATCCCGTCTACTCAAGCATAGCAATATGAAATTTGTCGTCCCGGGGCCAAGTATCGGGGTTGTTGTGTGCCTACCACATGATACTACAATCTACACTAAAATTTCCAGGTACCTAAGCAGCATGCAATTGGGCATAGGATGGTAGAACTACGATGCATAAAACATAGGTGATAGTATGATCAAAGTGACTTGCCTGGTATTACTTGATGAAGATAGTCGCTCTCAAAATCCTGATAATTCTACTCGCCACACTCCGAGCAATCTATCCTAAACAAATAGCATTCAATAAACATTCATGCCAAAAAGGAAGAACCAAGAGAACATAAGAACAAAGCATGTCTTGGTGCAAAATAACAACATGCTAAGGTTTAATAAAAAGGTCCTAAGTGTGTTGTAAAGTGAAGGTGCATGAATGAGATCAAAAGAGTTAATGGACGAGGAACTATTGCTATATAAGCTCGACTTGCATACACTATGGGAGATGATAAAAAATATTGGGAGAACAACATGAATGTTGTTTGACAAATAGTATAAGACATAAGAATTTATTTGTAGAAAGAATTTCTTGAAATGGAGCACTACAACGCAAGTTATAGCGAATTGAAGTATGAATTGAATTTGCATTCAAAAGGTCAAGAGAATTTGAACCGAAGTACGATGGTTACGTACAAAAATATATGACATGAGTGTTTAGGGGTAAAAGGAATCAATTGAAAATGTGGTACGATTTGCAAGATAAGATCAAATGAATGTTCGGATACAAATTTGAATCGCTCAAATTTGTAAGGTTCAAAGGTCGAAACTAATGATGCTATTGTATATAGTAGATCAATATGAGCGTGTAGAAAAAAGAATTACTAGATTTGAAATAGTGGATCAAAGTATACAAATACTTCAATATAACATTGAATCGGCTTAGAACGATGTGAACACTTTTGGGCACTAATAGATAAATCTGATTTGATCAAAATTATAAGTTGAAAAGTTAAAACTAATGATACAAACGGAAAGATTACTTTGATGAATCCGACGCAATTGAATTCATCTAAAACGGAGCTACGGATAAAAAGATATGATCAAAAGAAGTTTGAATATGAATATGAACAAATTTCGAAATTTGAAAATTTCAAAAAAGTTGATATGATAGGTTCATCGGATAGGTGGGATGAAGACGAAACTCTAGGCGTTGGTTTCATCTAATTCAGATAGACGAGTAAAAACTTATGGTTATTTGAAAAATCACGGCCAAGCTGTTTTACGGAAGAAAAGTGCTTTATCTAAAAGAATTCTAGTACTAATGTGTAAATACGAAGACTAAATAATATATCTAATTACTCTACCGTATACTAGTGTAGGAATACTAGTCTAGAAATAATAAACTACGGGAGTATAAAAAATACGAAGAGAAATACCTTTAGAATGCAGGGTAAGAATTAATTCCAATGAGGAGACGACTTCGAGAAATCCCGCCGAAGAGAAAAGAATATTTTTATTTAATAAATCTAGTTAAACCAAAAGATTGATTTAACCCGAAATAGATGATTTTTGGATGCTCCTATGGATCTATATTTATAGGTGGAAGGGAGGTCTAATGGTCCATAGGTAGGCGATGTGGGACTAAATCTATACGTAATGTACGGAAACTAGAAAAAAGAAGTAAAAAGGTGCCTCATGGGCCAAAGGAATCGGCCGGCCGCGCACACAGCGCACGCACACGTGCTGGCTGGATCATGAGCCTTTTTTTTCAAATTGTTTTTTTTTTGCAAAGGAACAATTTTTTTTTTAAAAAAAGAAGAAAAACGTATAAATGAAAAAGAGAGAACATTTGATATAGACATATTATATATCAAAAATTTTAGAATAAAACTTTCGAAAACATGAACATATTTTCAAAACCAAATAAAATACTTTTTAAAAAAAATTATGTTTTTGCAATAACTTTAAAATGAAAAGGAATTTGAATTTCAAATAAATTGCTACTTAAAATTTGAATCAGGACATTGTCTCTGATTTTGGAGTGTCATTTTCCTCCTCTCGTTTGATTTTTTTTATCAAAGGGTTTTGAAAATATTCAAACTCAAAATTGAAAAGGGATTCAAAATAGAAAATTTTGGGAAGGTCATTTTATTCCCTCTCATTTTTTTGAGAAGTTTCGAATTCCACTCAAGTTGCAATCGCTCAAATAAACAAGCAATCAATCTAATAATTATATTAACATTCCAAAATTTATAATTTTGGGATGTTACAAACTACCACACTTAAAATGAATCTCGTCCTCGAGATTCGAAGAGGCTAGAAAGAAAAGGTTATGGTTTGGGGGGTCTTCTAACAAATCTAGTCTCCTGCAAAGTGGGGTGCTACCACACTTAAAATGAGAGTTACTGGTCGCTCAAATTTTTAACAATCCTCTAGGGTCTTGGCATCTCGCTCGTCACATTCTTCATGGTAACTTCTTTGGTGAAGTTCTTCCATTATATTCATAATGTTTCCATCAAAATCGAGGGTTCTTATGTTGATATAAGATTCTTCCGCCACTGGGTCTTCTTAACTGACAAGTCTCGTGACCATTCTAAATAACCTATCGATGATTCTCATGGTGGTCTACCATTTGTGGTTATCCTGCAGAGAGAAGGGTCTTGGCTTCATCCTCACCGTAAAATTTCCTACGCGTGACAACAAGTGCCATGTACATGGGCTTTCATTATACCATTCTAAGGCTTAAAAAAAGCTTCAAAGAACGTCGTCTCTCACTGTGGGTAAGTCTCTCAGATTTACCTTTCCGAATAGCAAGAGAATGATAAGAGTAAGTCATCATGGTGGCCAAGCCATGTCGCACTGAAATCATTACCTTGTATAAGGTTTAGTGAATCTCGTATACTAACACTTGGGCATCCTCACAAGCGTTGCAGAGTTTCTCTTGTCCATGAACGAAGTTCGGATACACCATTGGTTCTGCAAGCTGAACAAAACATCTATCGTTTCTTCACCACTCTCAGGTTGTCGTATGCTCCTAAGAAAACGTTTGCTGATACAAGTTTCCTTCTCCAAAAACATAGTACTTGATCCTTGTTAGTCCCGGGGTCTGTGGGTTTTCAGGCATACTTGGAATTACTCCGCCTTTAAATTTCCATAGTGTTTCATTCCATCATACTCTTGAGGTAACTATCATAAAAATAGTCCTCAGACTTATTTTTGGTACACACTCCACTCTGTGGGATACCTTCCTTTGGTGTGTTTACCTTGAAAAGGTATTGGTTCATCCATAAATCATATTCATTTCATAAGCAATCCTTTATTACATCCTTACTTTCTTCAAAATTCCAACTCTAAAGTATTTTATTACAAATGCTGCCATCCACATTGTTCGGTATGGTCAAGCATTTCTGCCAACTTTATTCATCTGTCTCTCTTGGAGGTACTTTAGTTCCACTGGAACTTTCCAATGTGCTCCTTGAAATCATCCATCTTTTGCTTTCTCATGGTGGTCATGAGCTTCATCTCCATCATCTCCGCATGCACTTCACTCAGGTGTTCCTGGGTACGACGGAGTCTTGCTTCAAGTATTTCTCCAATCTGACGTATGGCTTCCATGGCAGCTTCACGAACAACATCAAAGAAGGTTGCTCGTGGTACACGTGAAATGAAAAAGTATTGCCCCATAGTCTTTGGACAAACTCCTTTCACCTGGTGAAGGTGTACTTCCACATACCAAAGTTCTACTCCACTTTCCATGGATGGGTAGCCTTTGTAGACTGCATCTCCTTCAAGATGAATGTGCTTCATCATGTCCTTCAGGATTTTCGGGTAATCATGATAACTGGTCAGGGTCATGATCGTTTCTGGGCCCTTGAGGAATGACTCGTAGAGAGTTGTCATCTGCAGGTGTCAGTAAATAGGTACTCAGAGGAATGTATGTGTCTCCTTGGTAATCATGGTACATTCCTACTCAGTGGATCCTGTGGGTTTACCGATTACTACCACACAAAAAATGAATTATACTCATGCCTGCATAGACCATATTTTCTCTTATCCTCATAAATGTTCAGAGATCTTTGCTCGTAGAGAAACAACGCATACAGTTTCAACATAGGCAATCATGAGACAATAAATTCCAATTATTCATGATGTTATTACAATCTCAGGGACTTCTGTTACAAAAAAATTCACTCCATGATCTCATGAAAAACAAGAGTTCTTCAGATTACACTAATTGCCGTGGTCAAAGCTTAACTACTCCATTCTAGCTTTCTTCCTTTGTGGACAATCGCTGGCAAAATGTCCTGCTTCCTTGCAACAAAAGCAAATGAGTTGTGATAAGTCTCGAGGCTTCTTAGCTTTTGCTTTTGCTCCTTGGATTTATGACTTCCTTCCTGAGCACATGGATTCGTGGTGGCCAAATTTCATACACTTGTAACATCTGACATGACTCAGGTCTATGTCTGCAGAGGTTTGGCTCTTCCGAGGGTACTTTTTCTTCTTTCTGGACTCCTTCATTTTGGCCAGTTCTTCTATTTCAAGTGGATCAAACTCCACTTCTTCCGTCGGGAAGTTTCCCAGATACTCTTGGCTTCTCTTCGTGCAATCCTGTGAATAATGTCCTTCTTCTCCACATGAGTAGCATGCATTGGAGAAATATCTGGTCAGACCTTGTCCATCAGGGTCTTCAATATCTTCGTTCATCACCGGTCCTTCTAGAATCTTCTTCTTGGGGGTTTCCTTCACTGCATCTTTCTACTGCTTGACAACTTGTTGCACCTTGGGGTAAATGTGACACTGAGCTGGGTAGTGGGTGGTTCCTTCACACAAGAAACAAGTCACCTGACTAGTTGGGCATTCCCCAGCTGGGTGATTTTCTTCAAAATGAGTGCATCCATCCTTGTGTTCCTCCTGGGTGTGTCCTATTTCTCCATAGATCTTGCATGCACAAGTCTTCTCCTTCGGATTATCATAGAACTTCTGAATAAGACGGGATCTTAACAGAGTCTTCTTGAATTTACCCCATGTTTCTGCTCCACTAAATCCTTGTATGGCATGGTGCATTTTCCACCAGATTGCAGCACTTTGTGTAAAGTACTGAAGAGCGTGTTCCACTTCATACTTCCTTGAGATCAAGTTGCTCCCGAAGTGGTTCTCCATGTTCTGAATCCATATCTCAGCTTCCAGGTGGGTCATTGGTCCAGAGACTACAAGTCCAGCTTCATACTCCATCTGGTAGGGTTGAGGTTTTGGGGATGAGACGGGTAAGAGAGAGGGAGATACACACAATACACACAATATTTTTGAGAATAGGTTTTAGTTGTGGCCGTCGGAAAACACACACCAAAGACGGCTCACAAATCTTCGTATCTAACGTGGGTATATAACAGGGGTTTGGACTTCTAATGGTCATAATTATTCGAACACTTCAGGTTCTTCGAATTCTTCGGGTCTTGAGAGTCTTCGATTGGTGCAGCTTCAATTCTTCAAATGCATGATGAAATCCTCTTTACTTTGAAGTGGGACTCAGTTGATCCTTCATGTCATCAAAGGGGTAAGGGTATTGTCTAACTATTTGAGGTGAGAGAGAACATTCGATGAAATCAGAAGAGATGAGAAGTAAAAGGAGTTGTTGAAAAATAGAAATTTTGAGAGATCCTTTCCTAAGAAATTCCCAGTTTCTAGGGTCACGTCCTACAGTCAACATGTGCTCTGATACCATTTCTGTAGCGACCCGACTCAAGATGAGTCAAGCCTCTGTGTTTCTGTGCCATCCCTGGATCAGTATGCTGGCACACACAGTACATCAATGTATATATCAAAGTGCAATCACATGGAAATAGTGTAAAACTGATATATACCTTTAATATTTCAGCGGAAGCAGTCAAGGGAGTGGAGTCCCAATAAACACCAACGGCAAGTTGAGTGTAGACCGTAACCCTGAATCGTACTCTTACTCGTCGAAGAAAAATATCCGCAACATAAGACGTTGCAGCCGTGTAGGTCAGCATATTTAATATGCTGGCAAGTCACATATGAGAGGGGGTAAAATGTCATCTATACTATATGCATATATGGCAGGTGGGGCTATAAGTTTTTAGCGAAAAGCAAGTTTTCTCCTACATCAAGAGAGGGCTAAAAGCAAAATGTTACTACATTATTGGTTGTTAACGAGATGGTTCCACCAACCAATTCTCGTACCCATGTTGTCAATAATTACCCTCATCAAATATATTTAACGGTGTTGAGAAATCCAGATAACTTCAGTTCCTTTGGCTCAAGTTGTCCATGACCGTGGACACGGCTAATCGATTAGGTTTGAGTACTCTGCAGGGTTTTGCACACGTTCCCCACAAGATTTGATCGCCTCCGAGTATGTCCTTGCACTTCAGGGTGTTTGAAGACCGGATGATCAAAACATGGTCTTTCAACGGGTCCCTCTGAATCCCGGTCGGTGCCCATCCATTGCTACCGTTCTTTTACATCTGCTAGCACCGCCTGTCCAGAGTCGCCGCGTTGTCCAACCAAGCCAGAGCCCATAATGACTTGTGGTTGTGCATGTAAGCCTTGGGTCTTGAAAATATCCGTCCGTCTCTTTGAGCCTGGGTGAAGCTTTCCGCAGGATGTCATGGCCTCTCCAGCATCCCGGGTCATCCACTGGGTTCTCCAGGGAGCCGATCAACCGTCCTTCACCCAGAGTTGCATTGCGTCCGAGGTCTTGAAAATCTTGTCTTAACCGGTCTTGATTATTTAATCGACATCGCATCACTCATGTTATGCACTCAACCGAAATCCCGTCTACTCAAGCATAGCAATATGAAATTTGTCGTCCCAGGGCCAAGTATCGGGGTTGTTGTGTGCCTACCACATGATACTACAATCTACACTAAAATTTCCAAGTACCTAAGCAGCATGCAATTGGGCATAGGATGGTAGAACTACGATGCATAAAACATAGGTGATAGTATGATCAAAGTGACTTGCCTGGTACTACTTGATGAAGATAGTCGCTCTCAAAATCCTGATAATTCTACTCGCCACACTCCGAGCAATCTATCGTCAACAAATAGCATTCAATAAACATTCATGCCAAAAAGGAAGAACCAAGAGAACATAAGAACAAAGCATGTCTTGGTGCAAAATAACAACGTGCTAAGGTTTAATAAAAAGGTCCTAAGTGTGTTGTAAAGTGAAGGTGCATGAATGAGATCAAAAGAGTTAATGGACGAGGAACTATTGCTATATAAGCTCGACTTGCATACACTATGGGAGATGATAAAAAATATTGGGAGAACAACATGAATGTTGTTTGACAAATAGTATAAGACATAAGAATTTATTTGTAGAAAGAATTTCTTGAAATGGAGCACTACAACGCAAGTTATAGCGAATTGAAGTATGAATTGAATTTGCATTCAAAAGGTCAAGAGAAGTTGAACCGAAGTACGATGGTTACGTACAAAAATATATGACATGAGTGTTTAGGGGTAAAAGGAATCAATTGAAAATGTGGTACGATTTGCAAGATAAGATCAAATGAATGTTTGGATACAAATTTGAATCGCTCAAATTTGTAAGGTTCAAAGGTCGAAACTAATGATGCTATTGTATATAGTAGATCAATATGAGCGTGTAGAAAAAATAATTACTAGATTTGAAATAGTGGATCAAAATATACAAATACTTCAATATAACATTGAATCGGCTTAGAACGATGTGAACACTTTTGGGCACTAATAGATAAATCTGATTTGATCAAAATTATAAGTTGAAAAGTTAAAACTAATGATACAAACGGAAAGATTACTTTGATGAATCCGACGCAATTGAATTCATCTAAAACGGAGCTACGGATAAAAAGATATGATCAAAAGAAGTTTGAATATGAATATGAACAAATTTCGAAATTTGAAAATTTCAAAAAAGTTGATATGATAGGTTCATCGGATAGGTGGGATCAAGATAAAACTCTAGGCGTTGGTTTCATCTAATTCAGATAGACGAGTAACAACTTATGGTTATTTGAAAAATCACGGCCAAGCTGTTTTACGGAAGAAAAGTGCTATGTCTAAAAGAATTCTAGTACTAATGTGTAAATACGAAGACTAAATAATATATCTAATTACTCTACCGTATACTAGTGTAGGAATACTAGTCTAGAAATAATAAACTACGGGAGTATAAAAAATACGAAGAGAAATACCTTTAGAATGCAGAGTAAGAATTAATTCCAATGAGGAGACGACTTCGAGAAATCCCGCCGAAGAGAAAAGAATATTTTTATTTAATAAATCTAGTTAAACCAAAAGATTGATTTAACCCGAAATAGATGATTTTTTGGATGCTCCTATGGATCTATATTTATAGGTGGAAGGGAGGTCTAATGGTCCATAGGTAGGCGATGTGGGACTAAATATATACGTAATGTAGGGAAACTAGAAAAAAGAAGTAAAAAGGTGCCTCATGGGCCAAAACTTATAAATAAAAAAGAGAGAACATTTTATATAGACATATTATATATCAAAAATTTCAGAATAAAATTTTCTAAAACATGAACATATTTTCAAAACCAAATAAAATATATTTTTTTAGAAAAATATGTTTTTGCAATAACTTTAAAATGAAAAGGAATTTGAATTTCAAATAAATTGCTACTTAAAATTTGAATCAAGACATTGTCTCTGATTTTGGAGTGTCATTTTCCTCCTCTCGTTTGATTTTTTTATCAAAGTGTTTTGAAAATATTCAAACTCAAAATTGAAAAGGGATTCAAAATAGAAAAATTTGGGAAAGTCATTTTATTCCCTCTCATTTTTTTGAGAAGTTTCAAATTCCACTCAAGTTTCAATCGCTCAAACAAACAAACAATCAATCTAATAATTATATTAACATTCCAAAATTTATAATTTTGGGATGTTACAAGCTTCTTCTTCATTAATTTCAGTAGCGAACTAAATGCCTTGTCAGATACACCATTGTTTGCCTTACATTGCAGCAATTCCAGTGTGGTACCGAGCTTTGTGTTGTCATCTTCGCAATTTGGATACAACCCTTTTTTGTGATCCTCTAACATGCGATCGAACTTCGACTTCTCCCTTTCACTTTCGCATTCTCTATGTACATCAACAATGACCCGACGAAGATCATCATCGGGCACATCGTCCGGTTCCTCTTGATCTTCAGCTTCCCCCATTGAAGCACCACCGTATTCAGGGGGCGGGTAGTTGTCATCATCCTCTTTTTCTATGTTGTCTTCCATCATAACCCCTATTTCTCCGTGTTTGGTCCAAACATTATAGTGTGGCATAAAACCCTTATGAAGCAGGTGGAAGTGAAGGGTTTTATAGTTGAAGAATTCCTTCATATTCCCACAGACAGTACATGGACAATGCATAAAACCATTCTGCTTGTTTGCCTTAGCCGCTTCGAGAAAATTATGCAGGCCATTAATATACTCGGAGGTGCGTCGGTCACCGTACATCCATTGACGGTTCATCTGCATGCGTTACATAACAAATTGTATTAAAAACTACACAAATCTTGATGAAATGGAGCTTGGACAAGGTGCTTTTAAAGGAGAAAGCTTAAGTGTGGCTCGGGCATTTCATCGAACATCTCATGTGCAAAGGAGGTGAGCTAGAGCACCACAAAGCTCTTCCACGGTCGGCCAAAAAAACAGAGCAGTGCACTCCTCTCCTCGCGGGGGTATATGTAGGCCAACCGTTGGTCCAAGTTTGTGGCTGGAACAGAGACCAAAGGACAAACTGAGGTCCCGGTTCTAGCCACAAACCGGGACTACTGGTTGCGGGCCAGGAGCGAGGCACATTGGTCCAGGTTCATGTCTGGAACCGGGACCGATGGTGACAAACGAACCGGGACAAATGGCCCGCGAGGCCCGGCCGGCGCCCAGGCCTCACGAAGCGGGACCTATGCCCACATGGGTCCCGGTTCGTGAGTGAACCAGGACTAATGGGATTTCATCAAGTGGACCAAAACCCTCTTTAATACTAGTGTAGGCAGAGCTGGTGGGGGCACGTGGCCGTGGCAGCGAGTGCATCCCAGACGTGATGACACCCATCTTTCGGTGTGGCACCGGGATAGAGAGGCAGTTGGGCGGACGAGATAAAGGGAGAGGCAGTCCTTCTGGGGGATGCCGTTTGTGCCAGCTCATGGTGCATTTAATGCGCTTCTCCCAGTCCATTAGTGTTAGTTAATTCCCATACCTACTCTCGCAAGCAGTTCTGTCACTGTAGTAAGCACTGTACACTTAGTAAAAAGACTATTTTGGCCACTATGGCAACCCTTTTATCCTAGAAAAGGAGGTCCATGGCCACTAGAGCAAGGGTCGACACCCCATTCAATCACACGCGTAGTAGAGCCCTCGAGCATCCTTGTCGGGCCACTGTGCTCTAGTGGAGAATTGGGCTATAGTCTCGGTTGGGAAAGGCCTTTAATCCGGGTTCACCAACTGAGACTAATAAATAGAGACTAAAGCCCCCCCCCTTTAGCCTCGTTGTCCATGACCCAAGACTAAAAGTCCCACCACGTGGCATCTAGCGCGCCGTGGGGTGGGGAGGGGGGTGGGGACATTTATATTAGTCCCGGTTGGTGACACCAACCGGGACTAATGGTTTAGGGGTTTAGGTTTTTCGGGTTTATGTTTTATTTTTTCTTTTCAATTTTATATTTAAATCTTTTTCATTTCAGACATATTTTAGTCGACTACATACTGTACATGTTATGCATATAAAATAGAATTTCTCGTACGACCAATCATATATCATAGAATTTCTCGTACGATCATGCATACACACACACACATATATATACAATTTGTAACATAAAGTTTCTACTACAATTTGCAGATCATTACATGTAGGCATTAGGTGTAATGGTATTCTCCATTGGGAGATATGACCTGCTGAAGCAAAAATCCCGCAATTTTCTCTTGAAGTGCTCGTATGCGGTCCTTTGGTAGGAGCCTATCCCGCATCTCCATCATCTTTAAAGAAGGAGACCAATATGAATATACTAGTTGTTTGTATATATATTAGATCGTGATAAAAAAATGTGAATAGTGTATACGTACCGAGAGATGTCTTTCATCTGTGCGTCGTTCGGTCATAAAGCCAATCTTCTCGCAAATGTAGTATGCACATAAATTAGTCCCATGTTCCTGCTTCATGCACTTTATGAGAATAGAATTCAATCAGACAGTAATCAAGCATGATAATGGTACTAAAACTAGAATTAAAGAGATGCGCAGACGTAAGTAGTACTACTTAATTACCTTGCACCGTCGCCATTTCAGCTTTGGTTTCCATTCAGCGACAACCTCTTTGATGAACTTTGTCCAAACCCCTCCCCGCAAATAAAATGAATAAAGGAGTTATTAATTACATGATATCATAAAATGTACTAAAGAGGCCGACATAGTGCGATCATGGTTGAAATTACCTATCGATTATCAAAATCAGGCTGTTGTATTCTGTAGGGTCTCAACCTAGTGAGTCTAGTGTTTCAATAATTCCATCATCAACTCTAATGATTAGCAGGATCTAGTGGAAATTGCACACACGTTTATATAAGCGGGCATGCATAACTCATTAACTACACTTAACATTAAGTAAGGAAAATAGAATTCGTAGTACAAGACAATAACACTCACTTGAAGTTGTAAGGAAATAGTATTTCTATTTTGGTATTTAGTTTGTTCAAAAATATTAGCAAGTTATTCCCTGAGTCTTCAAGGCGGTTTCTTAACATAATTTCATTAACGGTATTTGTCAATGAACCCAATGTCATAGACTCCATCTGTTTTGCATTAAAAAAATCTTCATTCTGCATAATAGCACACAAAAGAATATACTGAGGATAATTACTGGCAATGAACGAGCTGTGCTAGAGAGTTAAATTACATAAAGAAATCACTTACAAACTATAATAGCTGATGAGAGTTTTGTCGAGTGCGTCTTGATTGAGTAACTTAAAAATTTCTGAAAACTCAATCCATATCCCGTTTGCATGGAAGCAATGCTCTTGCAGGACTTTCACCATGAGCATTTGTCACCCCATCTTTACTTCTCTCAGGTAGCATTCATGCAATTTGCGCATTTGTGTTGATAGACACGGGACCTTCTAAGGCCTAACAAGAGGGTTCCCATTGACATATTTCCATGCAAATTTTTTAGCCATGGGGGCTTCCTCGATGCCTAGGAGCTTCTCAACACTGAGACCTAATTCTTTAGCAAGAGCGTCGGTTGCTGCCTTATCTGTACTCACCTTGAGATGGGGGTCAATTGGGCTCCGTGTTCTCTAAGTTGGGGAACAATTTTCCCGCATTTATTACTACCTCTAAGGCTCGGCTGCTGATGTTTCTTTGCATGATCTGACTTGCTGATAGAGCATTCATAGTCGTATGATCGCCTTGGCGGTGGGGGTTGCTCTAGCTGATGCAGAAAAGGGCCTTCAGTTCGGAAGCCACTTGGGCGTTGGTTCCCTCCTCGGTCATCTCGTCAGCCAACTTCTTTTTGGAAGGAGGCTCCAGTTTCTTCTTTGGTGCTCTCTTCCTCTTTGTGGTATGCTAACGCGGCACATGTCGATATTGCGGACTCACGATGGGCTCCGTCTCGGGGTGGGGTGGAGTCGGCTGACGTGGCGGAGATCGATATAGTGGACTCACGTTGCGCTCTGTCTCGAGGTGGGGTGGAGACTGCTAACGAGGCGGACTTGGAGGAGGAGTCGGTGGCCTTGGCGTCGAGTTTGGAAAGACGATGCATTCCTGTCTCCATACAATGAGACCACATATGACTTCTCCCAGTGTCTGCTCCCCTTGACCTCTAGGAAAGTCAAGCTCTAGTGAGTGATATCCCGACAGAAGTTCATCCACCCCGACACGAGCATAGCCAGCTAGAATTGGATTTCCATGGATGGTTGCTTCAAGTGGATTCGGTAAACCAAAGCCGTCCACCACGTTCATGAATATGTTCTTCAGTTTCATGTGTAGCTCACAACATGTAGTCTCTTTGATATCATCCATGGGGTAGCGAGCCAGTAGTGCATCATTGGTCGGGACCCCTGTGGAACCAATGTTGCTTTTCAACATAAATGGGATGGCACTATCCAATGTTGTATCTGCTCACTCCTGCCTCTGAAACACCCTTTGTTCGCTAATTGTGTTGAGCCGTTCCTCGTGCTCCATTAAAACATGTTCCAACTCCGCGTTCTTCTATTCTAACATTTGAAGCCGGTCTGCATCCTGCTTCTTCTTTCTCGCACGGCATCTGTAAGTGTCGTTCCACTCCGAAACCCCTCAACCCACGGAACAACGCCTTCGACTCGTGTTCGTCACGGGTGTTCAGGATTCCCAAGGGTGCGTGTAAGCTCGATGTTCTCTCTCTTGGGATGGAACACCCCTGTTATAGCCTCTTCTATTGCATGAATTAAAGCGTCTCAGACATCTTTAAGATTGGCATATTCAATAATCGCCCATGCCTTTTGGTCCAACTTTTCCGCATGCGCATAAAACCAAGTCGTTGATGTGTCGGGCGAACCCACTATTTTTTGAGTGACCCATGTAGAAATCATCTTGGCCTCAGATTCTTCCCACTTAGGCAGGGCCGTCTTGTAGCCACTTGTCCCGAGAATATGATGAAACTATTATTTTTCAGAATTTATCTTATTTTCTCTTGACCGTTCCTTAGCTGCTTTTCATTACTTGAACTGCAAAAATAAGTCCAAGTGATCTTTCACCTTTTCTGGTGCTCCTGTGAATTCTGGAGTATTCTTTTCTGCCTTGACGTACTCGGCCCATAATCTTTTCTTCCATGTCTGCAATTGTGTGGCCATCTTCTTAAGAGAAAACTGCATGACTCTCGACCGTTCGTGATGTGTGAAATCCTCTCGTAGGTTCGAAATGTGACATGAGCATATCCCAAATGTTTTTTTTATATTTCCTCGACAAAACTAACTCCTCGATCTTCCCTTGGCTTATTCCACTCTTGAACGGTGATCGGGATGTTGTCCCTAAAAATAACTCCGCATTGAGCTACAAATTAGCAGGCATTGTTTGGAGGAGCAATCGGCTCGCCATCTGCTTTGACTTCATCGATGTTGTACCTTATGCCATCGGGCAACTTTTTGGCCTCGCCTCGTACCCATGTAGAAGATTTTCTCGATCCAAAGGGCTAAAAGAAGAAAGATTCATTAATATGTATATATATATAAATCAATTATTACATGTATATATTAATGATCAAAAGGATCACGAGAGGCCTTATATATATACATGTATACATCGCCGTACTTTGTTAATTGAAGAACATTTTCCTCCCCACCATCTTTTGTGTGCCCTTCTTCTCTTAGTTATTCCTCAATTCCCTCACTATAATTTTTCAGATATTGTGACCCGTCATATACTTCATTCTCTCAGTTGTGGGAGGTGTGTATCATGTCGAATATGAGATCCTCTTGATCATGGTCATCTCCGCCGCCATCGTCCATAGCTTAACTAATGCAGAAGAAAGATAAAACAATTTAGTATTCAAATTATAATGCATTTAATAAGAAAACACTGAATCATAGTAGTCAACCATTGACGAGGTTAATCTGAGGGGCAAGGGATAGCGAGGAGGATTAATTTTTTTAGCAAGATCATCATATAATATCACTAATACATCTCGAATAATCTATTTAATGCATCATCAAATATTATCACAAATACATCTCGAATATTATCATATAATACCACTAATACAGCTTGAATATTATTGGATAATCTAGTTGACTTGCGGTTCCTGGGACGCAGACGATGGACATCCAAATAGAAAGAACCATCACAGGATTATAGCTCGGGTGAGATCCGTGAATAACCTTCCACGCATACGAGAACATGATGCCCAACACAACCATGTAGGGACGGACGTGCTTATCCTCCTCCCTAACACAATGACGTACTGCCTCCTCGGGGGACAGGTGCCTACGCACCGATAGTGGCCCACGGGACCGCCATCAAAGAAGCTCGAGGTCGACGACGAGACCTGGAGTCCTCACCAAGCTACTCGCCTCAGAAGATAGCACCTCCGAGTGCAAGCCCAACGGAGCCTAGTCCCGGAGATGGCGCCTCTCAAACTGGTTCTCGCCGAAGAGTCAACGACGAGTATGCGAGTCGGGCATCATCGACGTCAAGAACAAATTCTTATAAAAACAAAATTCCTATGCAATAATTGTCATTTTATTATTCTACTCATATTTAATAAACTTTTACAACTATATGGTAGATACTCATATTTAATAAACTTTAACATTTTCGAAATAAGATATTAACATGTTTTGAATACATGACAAACTTTTGCAAATACAATGTTATAATATTTTGAAAATACAACATTAACATATTAACTTTAAAATACATGACAAAAATTTGCAAATACAACGTTAAGATATTAATATTTTCCAAATAATATATTAACATGTCTTTGATTAATATTTTGCAAATACAACATTAAAATATTTTTAATACATGGTCTAATTTTTCTATGCAAATTTAAGATTTTTTAAATGCTTGATTATGACTTTTGTAATTCTTGTTTACTTGATTTTCAAATACTTGATTATGTTTTTTTTATTCTTTTTCACTTATTTTCCTCTTCAAGAATTATAAAAAAGTATATATAAATAAAGCAACAGAGAGGGAGGCGGCAGCGGTGGTGACCAAGGAAGGCGGCGGCCGCACGGTGGCACGCTGACGAGAGGTGGGAAAAATAGCGGTGGCAGCCACCGGGGCGTGGGCGGCGACGTGGGCGCGGGTCTGGCCAGCAACGTAGGCATGGGCGTGGGCGGCGGCGATGTCGAGCGGGTGGCCACTGGCACAAAATCAAAGGGGAAATGGAGGGGTGGGATCACCGCAAGGTCCTGGGGTTGCTAAGCGGGCTTGGGGAGGGGCCGGAGCGAGCGAGGAGGCGTCGGCGATCTTCGGCGTCGAAGATTGAAGAGGAGCAGCCTCATGCTGCTAGCAGTCCCCGGCAACGACACTAGAAGAATGTTGTTGACGTGTGCCTGACTTGATGCCTCCGCGGCAACAGAGCCAGAACTGCTCCCAGTTGCTCAACAATTAGTAATTGTCTTGCAATGGCCCACCAGCGTGTGGGTTCGCGGCAGTTTTCGAGGGCAGAGTATTCAACCCAAATTTGTTGGTTCGCCAAACGGGAAGTCAAAGGATACTCTCAAGTATTAGCATCTGAATGTGTCAGATTCAATCGCACCTGAAAGATTAGTATATGAAAGCAAAGTATCAGTAGCAAAGTAGTATGATAACAACGGTGCCAAAAATGATCTGTTGACGGCAGACTATTCCTAACTGTTGTATCAATGGCGCCAGAAGTTGCCCATGTACGGGAAATATTCTTGCCCGTCAACGTCGAGCGAAAAAGTATTGTAGCAGGTAGCAGCAGTGTAACGAGTAACAGAAGTGGCAAGGAACAGCAGTAGTGACAGCAGTAGGAAGTAGCATCAGTAGTAACAGCAGCAGAGCAAAACAAGTAACACCAGCAGTGGGACAAACTCGTAGGCAATGGGTCGGTGATTCGTTTGGATGACATTCATCATGCAACAGTTATAACACAGAGAGATATGTGGCTAGCTCCTGTTCGTCAATGTGATGTAGGCATGCATTCTGTGTGTAGTCATACATGCTTAAGGAAAAGAACTTGAATGACATCTATTGTCCATCCCTCCCGTGGCAGCGGGGTCCAAAAGGATACTACGGGATATTAAGGTTCTCCTTTTAATAAAGAACCGGAACAACGCATTAGCACTTGGTGAACACATGAACTCCTCAAACTATGGTCATCATCGGGAGTGGTTCCGGTTATTGTCACTCCGGGGTTGCCGGGTCGTAACACATAGTAGGTAACTACAACTTGCAAGATCGGATCTAAAACACACATATATTGGTGACAACATAATAATTTCATATCTGAAATCATGGCACTCGGGCCCTAGTGACAAGCATTAAGCATGGCAAAGTAGTAGCAACATCAATCTCACAACATAGTGGATACTAGGGATCAATCCCCGTCAAAACTAACTCGATTACATGATAGATCTCATCCTACTCATCACCGCCCAGCGAGCCTACGAATAGATTACTCACGAACGATGAAGAGCTTCATGAAATTGGAGAGGGAAGAAGGTTGATGATGACGATGGCGACGATTTCCCCTCTCCGGAGCCCAAAACGGACTCCAGATCCGCCCTCCAGATGAAGAACAAGATGTGGCGGCGCCTCCGTATCGCAAACGCGATGAAATCTTCTCTTCTGATTTTTTCGGGACGAAAGTAAATTTATAGAGTTGGAGTTGGGGGCGGCAAACCCACGTGGGCCCCACAAGCTTGGTTGCCGCGGCCAGGGGGGTCGCGGCAACAGGGCTTGTGGCCCACTGGCCCATCCCCTCCGGTGGATCTTTGCGCAGGTATTTTTCATATTTTCCTAAAATGTTCTCCGTAAATTTTCCGGACGTTTCGAGAACTTTCATTTCTGCACAAAAACAAAACCATGGCAATTTTGCTGAAAACAGCATCAGTCCGGGTTAGTTCCATTCAAATCGTGCAAATTAGAGTCCAAAACAAGGGCAAAAGAGTTTGGAAAAGTAGATACGATGGAGACGTATCAACTCCCCCAAGCTTAAAACCTTGCTTGTCCTCAAGCAACTCAGTTTACAAACTGAAAGAGAAAGAAAAACTTTGACAAACTCTGTTTGATCTTGTTGTTGCAACTATGTCTAACTCATAACCGGACTTTCAGCAAGATCACAAGTTAACCACATAAGCAAGTGACACAAAGGTCTCACGATAAACTAATATCAATGGCATAATCAGCTAACGAGCAAATAATAATGAGTTTCAGATACCAACAATTCAATCAAAACAAGCATGAAGCAATATGAATAGGTGGTATCTCACTAGCTCTTTCTGAGACCGCAAAACATAAATGCAGAGCACTTTCAAAGATCAAGGGCTGACTAAACATTGTAATTCATAGCAACGAAGATCTAGTCATAGTCATACTCAATATCAATCAAAAGGAAAGCATAAAAATGACAGAGGTGCTCTATAATTGGTGCTTATATAAGAAGAGGATGACTCAAGAGGAAAATAAATAGACAGGCCCTTCACAGAGGGAAGCATTGATTTGCAGAGGTGCCAGAGCTCAAGCTTTGAAAACAGAGATAATAATTTTGGGTGGCATGCTTTCATTGTCAACGCAATGACCAAGAGTTCTCAATATCTTCCACGCTACTCATGCTATAGGTGGTTCCCAAACAGAAAAGTAAAGTTTTAACTCCCCCACCACCAATCAATCACACTCCAAGGCTAGCCGAATCCTCGGGTACCGTCCATACTAACATCAATACGAGGGGAGCCTTGTTTTACAGTTATGTTTTCGATTTAAGCGTGGAACTGGGCATTCCAATTATCGGCCCCTTTCTCATGAATGACAATGAATAAACACATGTCGAGGATAACACACCTAACATGGAAGATACCAATAGCCCCCTATCACCACATGAGCGGTTCGGGCATGCAAAACAGAATATTTCTTGAAGGTTTAGAGAATGGCACATGCAAATTTACTTGGAACGGCAGGTAAATACCGCAAATAGGTAGGTATGGTGGACTCTCATGGAAAAACTTTTGGGTTTATGGAAGTGGATGCACAAGCAGTATTCCGCTTAGTACAAGTGAAGGCTAGCAAAAGACTGGGAAGCGACCAACTAGAGAGCGACAACAGTCATCAAGATGCAATGAGTTTGACTAACATGGAGTGTAAGCATGAACATGATATAAATCACGATGAACACGAACATCATAGAGGCTATGTTGATTTTGTTTCAACTACATGCATGAACATGCACCAAGTCAAGCCACTTGAATCACTCAAAGGAAAATACCATCCTATCATACTACATCATAGTCATCTCAAAATCTATGTTGGCATTCAAGACAAACCATTATAAGTTCCTAGCTAAATAAGCATGGCATCAGAAAATATGATCTCTAAGTTGTCATTGCAAACATGGTTCTCTCACAACAAAGCTGAATCTGGGACGACAAGCTAGTCATATTTATAAAAGCAAAATAGATAAAGTTTATACCATCTTTTCCAGTCTCATTCACTTCATCATATATCATCATTATTGCCTTTCACTTGCACGATCGAACGATGTGAACAATAATAAGAGTGCTCGTGCATTGGACTAAGCTGAAATCTGCAGGCAAACACAAAGGAGAAGACAAAGTAATATGGCTCTTTGAAAGCTAAACATGTATGCATGCAAGAGCCACTAAACATTGTAACCATGGTCTTCTACCTTGACCCAAAGAAAAAGAAAACTATTTACACGGGAAAGCTCCCAACAAGCAAAAGAAGACAGGAAAATATTTTTGGGTTTTCTCAAAAGGACACAAAACAAGAAAACAAGAAAACAAAAATAAACTAGCATGGATAATACAGTGGAAAAGTGTAAACACCGGCTAACAAAGTGAAAGCATAAGCATGAATTTAAGGTCGGTGAGAACACATACTCCCCCAAGCTTAGGCTTTTGGCCTAGCTT
Source organism: Hordeum vulgare subsp. vulgare (assembly GCF_904849725.1). Lineage (NCBI taxonomy): Eukaryota > Viridiplantae > Streptophyta > Magnoliopsida > Poales > Poaceae > Hordeum > Hordeum vulgare. The sequence continues at coordinate 389,947,795 of NC_058524.1, forward strand.
GGTCTACTCCCAAGGCGGGAAATAACCAGCTCCGGGATACTCCGGAGCGGACTGTGGATGCCACTGCTGTGTGAGCTCTTCTGGCTCCCACTGATAAACTGGCGTCTGGTACTCGACTGGCGGCTCGGGCGCAGGCACCTGTGGTTGGGCTAAGCCCCTATATGCATAGATATCCGAGGGCATAATAGTGTACCTGCCTGCATGAAGATCTAATAAAGAAGGAGCAGGCAAACTAATAGTCTCTCGAGTACCCTAACTAAATACCAGGTTATAAATCATCCGTCTACTAGCATCTCTATCCAGAAAATCATGGCGAACCATGCTGTCATAATCCAGATATTTCTCAGGAAGAAGCATCTCTTCTTCCTCAAGAAGTCTAATAGGTATCTCAAAGTTTCTAGCAATATGAGTAGCATAGATACCTCCATAGACGACACCTTTGGAACGGTTTGTGTTCAACCGCTAAGCTACTATAGCACCTAGGCTATAAGTCTTGGTGCTATAAAGGCCTTCGCGCAAAACCGCAAGGTCTGGAGAGCTGAGTGATCCAGCCTCCCCACAGCCAATCAAACATTTTCCCAAAAATAATGAGAAGTACCGAAGCACAGGAAAATGTATGCTAGCAATTCTAGCGCGAGACACTCCTCTCTCCTCTCCAACAACAATAGTACCTATGAAATCCTCCAAGTCCCGTGGACGAGGGTTATGAATATCCCCAACATAAGGTAATTTGCATGCATTGCATAAATCTTGTAGTGTCATGCACTGGGGAATATCGTACAAAATGAAATCAACCATGGGAGGATTCTTCCTCGGATAAAAGTTGAAGCTTTGAACGAAAATATTGGTGAGTAAGAGGTATTGTAAGCACTTATCTTCAACGAACGCGATAAGACCTGCGTTCTCCACCAGGTAACAAAAGTCTTCATAAAGCCCGGAGGCGCACAAATTCATCAGTTGGCCACTCGCACGCTCGAACTTCCGTGACTCGAGGAACCACATACTTGGGGAGGTTCCTCTCATCCTCCTTGGGGTTACGGCTTGAAGAGCCTCTCAAGAACCTCCTCATCCTTTTCCTTTTCTAGTTCTGAAAAATGCTGAAATTTTTAGAGACTTCGAAAGAAAAGTGAATAGAGATTAACCCAACTCGTAGCAACTACTCCTACTAGTGCCTAGAGACCGTATCACGTGCTAAAACTACTTGGGACCAGCTAAAATCAACATTTCAAGCTCAAGAACAGGGTCACCAAGGTAGCAAGAATACGCGAAGGATAAAGCACTAGAGTAGAAACTAATTGGACCAATGGAGGAGTCACTTACCAAGGAGTAATTTCCCCAAAACGGTTCGGAGAATGGTGCTTTGAGCAAGGAGATCAAAAATCACAGCCAAATGAGCAAGAACACGGGTTTGAGCTGTGAAACGATTTTTTCTGGAGGAAGAAGAAGAGGATGGGAGCTGGAATGAGTGGAGGGGGTCCCTGTGGCTCCCACAAGCTTGCTTGCCGGGGCCAGGGGGTGGTCGCGGTGACAGGGCTTGTGGCCCACTGGTGTGGCCCCTAGGCCAGCTCTCAGTCCCAGTATTTTTCAAATATTCCAGAAAAAATCATACTAGATTTTCAGGACCATCGGAGAACTTTTATTTTCGGGGTATTTTTCTCCGGGACGCTAAAACTGGAAACAGGAAAACTAAACTAAAGCTATCATTTTTCTTCTAAGCAACAGAAAGTGAAAGCTTAAAATAGAGGTATGTGACTCTTTGATTCATCCATTTCATGGTCATCGAAAGAAATACGTCAATGGGGTTGATCAAATCCTCATGACAAAACTTTCTCGAATCGCAAAAGAGAACGGAGAATTTTCGAATAGCCACTAGGTCACCTCAATGGGGATATGTATCTCCCCAACTAGCAAACCATACTTCATCTTGACACGAGTAATAGGGCATTCAAAGCTCCCAATAAGAATCGATGAATTTTTTTTTGATAGCATTGATGCAATGTACTTGATATCGTTTCTTCGGAAAGTGCACCGTATGCTCGTTACCCTTGACATGGAAAGTGACGCCTTTGTTGCAATCTATAATAGCCCCTGCAGTGTTTAAAAACGGTCTTCCGAGGATGACAGCCATGGCATCGTCCTCGGGAATATCCAAGATAACAAAGTCTGTTAAGATAGTGGTGTTAGCAACCACAGCAGGCACATCCTCACAAATGCCGACAGGGAAAGCGGTTGATTTGTCGGCCATTTGCAGAGAAGTTTCAGTGGGTGTCAACTTATCCACTTCAAGTCTATGATAAAGAGAGAGAGGCATAACATTAACTCCGGCTCCAAGGTCACATAAGGTAGTTCTTACGTAGTTTCCTTTAATGGAGCAAGGTATAGTGGGCACTCCGGGATCACCAAGTTTCTTAGGAGTTTCACCTTTGAAAGTGTAATTGGCAAGCATGGTGGAGATCTCAAGATCTGGTATCTTCCGTTTATTAGTCACGATATCTTTCATGTACTTGGCATATGGAGACATTTTAAGCATATCAATTAACCGCATCTGCAGAAAGATGGATCTTATCATTTCAATAAATCGCTCAAAATCCTCATCGTCCTTTTTCTTGGATGGCTTAGGAGGAATGGGCATATGTTTCTGAACCCATGGCTCCCTTTCTTTACCATGCTTCCTAGCAGTGAAGTCATTCTTATCGTATCTCTTAGGTTGTGGGTTATCAGGATTAACCATAGGTTCAATCTCCACATCCTTATCATTGCTAGGTTGAGCATTATTATGAACATCGCTGTCCATATTGTCACTAGGTTCATGTTCATCACCAGATTGTGTTTCTGCATCAGACACAGAAATATCATTTGGTTCTTCAAGTGTGACAGTATTTGGTGAACTTACATGTAGGTTTCTATCATCCTTCTTCTTCTTCTTAGGATGACTGGGTGTATCAGCATTAATTCCTTGAGAATCTTGATCAATTCTCTTAGGATGGCCTTCAGGATACAAAGGTTCGTGAGTCATTTTGCCTCCTCTAATAATGACTCTGATGGAGTTGTCATTTAATTCATTGAGCAAGTCATTCTGAGCTTGAAGTACTTGTTCTACCTGAGTAGTAATCATAGAGGCATGTTTACTCAGAAGCTTCAGATCATTGACATTTGTGTCTATTCAAGCACTTAAATGACTAAGCTTACGAGTACTTTGTTCCAATTGTCTGCTAACATAATCATTGAAACTCTGTTGTTTGGCAACAAACTTGTCAAATTCATCAAAACATAGGCTAGCAGGTTTGTCAAAAGGAATATCACTCTCATTGAATCTACGCAGAGAATTCACCTCTACTACTTGTATCGGGTTATCGAGACCATGGATCTCTTCGATAGGCGGTACATTTTTGACTTCTTCAGATCTAATGCCTTTCTCTTGCATAGATTTCTTGGCTTCTTGCATATCTTCGGGACTGAGGAATAGAATACCTCTTTTCTTAGGAGTTGGCTTAGGAGGTGGTTCGGGAATAGTCCAAGCATTATCGTTGATCAAGATGTTATTCAGTAGAATCTCAGCTTGTTCTATAGTTCGTTCCCTAAAAACACAACCGGCACAACTATCTAGGTGGTCTCTAGAAGAATCGGTAAGTCCGTTATAAAAGATATCAAGTATCTCGTTCTTCTTAAGAGGGTGATCAGGCAAAGCATTCTGTAGCTGGATGAGCCTCCCCCAAGCTTGTGGGAGACTCTCTTCTTTGAGTTGAGCAAAGTTGTATATTTCCTGCAAGGCAGCTTGCTTCTTATGGGCAAGGAAATATTTCTCACAGAAGTAATAGACCATATCCTGGGGACTACTCACACATCCAGGAGAAAGAGAAGTGAATCAGGCTTTAGCGTCATCCTTTAGAGAGAAAGGAAACAACTTAAGGATATAGTAGTAGCGGATCTTCTCCTCACTAGTGAAAAGGATGGCTATATCATGTAGTTTGGTAAGATGGGCTACGACCGTCTCACACTCCTAACCGTGGAAAGGATCAAATTCGACTAGAGAAATTATCTCAGGGTCGACAGAGAATTCATAATCCTTATCGGTGATAAAGATAGGTGAAGTGGCAAACTTTGGGTCGTATTTCATCCTAGCTTTCAGAGATTTTTCCTTCCACTTGAGAAGTAATTTCTTAGCGTCATAGGCATCCTTGCACGCAAGAAAATCCTCAGCTATCTCCCCCTCCATAACGTAACCCTCGGGTATATCAGGCAATTCATATCTAGGAGAGCTAGATCTAGGAGGAGCAAAAGCAGGTTCTATCTAAATAGTATCGGCAGTTTCGAAAGCATCATGAGCATTGGCAGTAACTCTAGCAATATGAGCATCAAGGAATAGCCCTAGTGGCACATCAGGCAAAGTAGTATCTCTAGTAGTACCAGGCATAGTATCATCAGGCAAAATAGCATCTCTAGCATCATGAGGCAAAGCAGTATCAGGCATAGCATCTCTAGCAATATCAGGCATAGTAGCATCATAAGAAGTATCACGCATAGTAGCATCATAAGCAGTATCATGCATAGTAGCATCATAAGCATCATCAAGCACACGCGACATATCAAGATTTCTAGCAGGAGGTGTTGTCGCAAACTTACTCATAATTGAAGGTGAATCAAGTGTAGAGCTAGATGGCAGTTCCTTACCTCCCCTCGTAGTTGAGGGCAAGACTTTGGTTTTTGGGATCTTTCAGATTCTTCATAGTGATCAGCAGATATAAATATCAAGTGACTCAAAGAATATAGCAATCCTTCCCCGGCAACGGCGCCAGAAAAAAGCTACTGCTAGCAGTCCCCGGCAACGACACTAGAAGAATGTTGTTGACGTGTGCCTGACTTGATGCCTCCGCGGCAACAGAGCCAGAACTGCTCCCAGTTGCACAACAGTTAGTAATTGTCTTGCAATGACCCACCAGCATGTGGGTTCGCGGCAGTTTTCGAGGGTAGAGTATTCAACCCAAATTTGTTGGTTCGCCAGATGGGAAGTGAAAGGATACTCTCAAGTATTAGCAGCTAAATGTGTCAGATTCAACCGCACCTGAAAGATTAGTATTTGCAAGCAAATTATCAACAGCGAAGTAGTATGATAACAACGGTGCCAGAAACGATCTGTTGACGGCAGACTATTCCTAACTGTTGTATCAATGGCGCCAGAAATTTCCCGTGGACGGGAAATATTCTTTCCCGTCAACGTCGAGCGAAGAAGTATTGTAGCAGGTAGCAACAGTGTAACGAGTAACAGCAGTGGCAAGGAACAGCAGTAGTGACAGCAGTAGCAAGTAGCAACAGTGGTAACAGTAGCAGAGCAAAACAAGTAACAGCAGCAGTGGGACAAACTCGTAGGCAATGGGTCGGTGATTTGTTTGGATGACATTCATCATGCAACACTTATAACACGGAGAGATATGTGGCTAGCTCCCATTCGTCAATGTGATGTAGGCATGCATTCCGTGTGTAGTCATACGTGCTTAGGGGAAAGAACTTGCATGACATCTATTGTCCATCCCTCCCGTGGCAGCGGGGTCCAAAAGGATACTACGGGATATTAAGGTTCTCCTTTTAATAAAGAACCGGAACAACGCATTAGCACTTGGTGAACACATGAACTCCTCAAACTATGGTCTTCACCGGGAGTGGTTCCGGTTATTGTCACTCCGGGGTTGCCGGGTCATAACACATAGTAGGTAACTACAACTTGCAAGATCGGATCTAAAACACACATATATTGGTGACAACATAATAATTTCAGATCTGAAATCATGGCACTTGGGCCCTAGTGACAAGCAGTAAGCATGGCAAAGTAGTAGCAACATCAATCTCAGAACATTGTGGATACTACGGATCAATCCCCGTCAAAACTAACTCGATTACATGATAGATCTCATCCTACTCATCACCGCCCAGCGAGCCTACGAATAGATTACTCACGAACGATGAAGAGCTTCATGGAATTGGAGAGGGAAGAAGGTAGATGATGATGATGATGGCGACGATTTCCCCTCTCCGGAGCCCAAAACGGACTCCAAATCTGCCCTCCAGATGAAGAACAGGATGTGGCGGCGCCTCCGTATCGCAAACGCGATGAAATCTTCTCTTCTGATTTTTTTCGGGACGAAAGTGAATTTATAGAGCTGGAGTTGGGGGCAGCAGACCCATGTGGGCCCCACAAGCTTGGTTGCCGTGGCTAGGGGGGCGCGGCAATAGGGCTTGTGGCCCACTGGCCCATCCCCTCCGGTGGATCTTTGCGCAGGTATTTTTCATATTTTCCAGAAATATTCTCCGTAAATTTTTAGGATGTTCCGAGAACTTTCATTTCTGCACAAAAACAACACCATGGCAATTCTGCTGAAAACAACATTAGTCCGGGTTAGTTCCATTCAAATCATGCAAATTAGAGTCCAAAACAAGGGCAAAAGAGTTTGGAAAAGTAGATATGATGGAGACGTATCACCTCACAGCATGGGTGTTTGTGTCTCCCGGGCGGTGGCTGGCCCCGAAACGCTAAGTGTCAGGATATATAACCTCGACCTTTAGTCCCGATGCGTGGCTGCAACCGGGACTAAAGGGTGGCCAATTTCTCTTGATTTTGGGCCCAAATTAAGCGCGAGGAGGAGGACCTTTAGTCCCGACTAGTTGTGGCAACCGGGAATAAATGTTTTTTTCATGTCTTTTGTTTTTATTTTTTTCCCTTTTTTTCCTTTTGTTTCTACTTAAAGCCAAATATTTAGGGTTTTTGGGTGAATATTTTTGCTTTAGGTCAAAAAATATATAAATTTTCTGTTAGTGCGAGTAGTTTTCAAATTTGAATAGTTTAAATTTGAATTCTTTAAAATATGTGTGACTCACAAGTTTCTAAATGAATTTAGTTTATAAATAGATTTTTGAGTGATTCTTTTTCGTGTTGTTTAATATTAGTGTGTTTTATCAGTATTTTCAGTTTGAGACATTATTTGTTCATATATAAGAGTTTCAACACATGGTCACAAAGTTTCTCGATATTCCAAGCTTTTGAAATATTTTTGAAGGAAAAATTCACCATCCATTCCAAGAAAATTTTATCATATCACAAATGCCATATTTGATGATCTTTCCAAGTCTCATGTCTTGCATAACAAGATATAATCATCAAATTCCCTCAAAACTATATATAAGTTTCATGCATTTAATGTTTTTAGAGCTACATGACCCTGGAACTAAAAAGCGCTACAAATGAACTCTGAAAAGGTTGAAACTTGTCATGGTATCATAATTTCACCTACAAAGCGTGTGCTAAATAATTGAGCGGGTTACGACAAAAACTGGATGCACTTTGTGTACAAACTGGACAATCTCTTTCGAAGTATCAAGGTTTGAGATGAAAACTCATCTCTTACTAAGGCATTTCATTTTTAAGCTTATTTCAACTTCAAACTTTTTGTGCGTTCAATATACACCATTCAAATCCACATTATCAATTTTCAACCATTTGTGAATTCATTTTCTATTTTTCATGCATTTAATGATTTTTTGAGCTAAATGACCCTGAAACTGATAAGCACTACAAATGAACTCTAAAAAGGTTGAAATTTCGCATGGTATCATCATTTCACCCACATAGCATGTGCTAAAAAGTTGAGAGAGTTATGGAAAAACCTGGAGGCACTTCGTGTACAAACTGGACAATCTCTTTCAAAGTATCAGGGTTTCGAATGAAAACTCATCTCTTATAAAGGCATTTCATTTTTAAGCTTATTTCACCTCCAGACTTTTTGTGCGTTCAGTATGTTCCATCCAAAGCCACATCATCAATTTTCAACCCTTTCTGACTTCATTTGCTATTTTTCATGCATTTAGTGCTTTTTTTGAGCAAAATGACCCTGAAATTGAAAAACACTACAAATGAGCTCTAAAAAGTTTGAAATTTGGCATGGTATCATCATTTCACCTACATAGCATGTGCTAAAAAGTTGAAAGGGTTACGGCAAAAACTGGATGCACTTCGTGTATAAACTGGACAATCTCTTTCGAAGTATCACGGTTTGGAACGAAAACTCATCTGTTACAAAGGCCTTTATTTTTTTAAGCTTATTTCAACTCCAGACTTTTGTACGTTCAGTATGCATTTAATAATTTTTTTGAGCTAAATGACCGTGAAATGGAAAAGCACTACAAATGAACTCTGAAAAGGTTGAAACTTGGCATGGTATCATCATTGCACCCACCAACTGGGACTAACGGCGCATGATCAACCTTGCAAAATACATAGTGAAATATTTTATTTGGACATAATTGCATTGACTAACTCCTAGAAAATGTTCGCATTGCAAATGCCAAAATGCCAAAACGCATATATACCCTAACTCTTACAAAGATTCCCTCGATTTTGTTCAAAGTGGGACTTTCCAGCTATATGTTCGGAAACTCACAAGGAAAGAAAGTAATACCAGTGATACCGGTCACATCCCAGAGTGGGATCTTGGGGTATAAAAAATTTGTTCACGTGCGTCCCTTTGCATTATAACCATGAACAACCTTCATCATTTAGCACGATGCTTGGGTTAGTCTTCACTGTGAAGGGAGGAATTTCATGAAACTTCTAGTGATCTTCTACTATGTTTCTCTTGTCCTCCACTCCCATGATGTTTCTTTTCCCTGAAAGATATATGTGGCGCTTTGGCTCATCGTATGATGTATCTGCTTCCTTATCTTTTCCTTTTCTCGGTTTGGTAGACATGTCCTTCACTTAGAAAACACGTGCCGCATCATTGCTAGGACGAATGGTTCGTGTGTGTACACAAGATTTTTGAGATCCACCATTGTCATTCTGTACCATGGGTCTTCCTTTACCCCGCGTTCTGTCAGATTGACCCAATGCATCGAAACAAGGGGACCTTAAAAGAAGATCCATAGTCAAGTTCCACAACTCCTCTATGTAACCATAATACGTGTCCTTTTTCCTATTTATTTTCGTTGTATCAAAGCAGACACCGTTGTTTTGGTTGCTGCCCCTTTTATCTTGGGTCATCGTGTCAAATGTATTCCCATTTATCTTGTACACATTGAAAGTAAATATAGTCGAAGATGGTGACTTGGCCCACAGGTGAAGCTCATCTCCAACAGTGTTGTCATTCATGAGACATGTTTGAAACCAACCACTAAAAGTCGCCATGTGTGTACATTTAATCAGGGGTTAGACGGCTCTGGGTTCTTGGAGCATACAATATCCACGTGTTCCTCGATATACGGAGCCACAAAGGTGGAATTTTGTAGAACTATGTAGTGTGCTTGCACCCAAGAATGCCCGTAACTACATATTACTAAATCCTTTCCTAGCGTGACTTTTCCACTCAGTCTCCCCTCATGATGTGATTCAGGAAAACCAATCGGCTTAAGGTCAGGAATAAAGTCAACACAAAACTCAATAACCTCCTCTATTTAATGGACCTTGGAGATGCTTCCTTCCGTCCTTGCACGGGACTCCTGTGAACCTCTAAAAGGGGAAAATATTGTGTACAAATATAGGACCAGAATGGTAGTGTCTTCTACTAGGTGAACTATGACGTGCTTCATCATATTGAAGAAGGATGGTGGGAACACCAACTCAAAACTGACAAGACATTGCACCAAATCAGTCTGTAACCTTGGTAGGATTTCTGGATCGATTACCTTCTGAGAAATTGCATTGAGGAATGCACATATATAGCTTCACTATGGCTAAGTGAACATATTATGGTAGAAGCCCCCTCAATGCAACCAGAAGCAATTGCATCATAATCACGTGGCAGTCATGATACTTTAGGTTTTGGTATTTTTTCCCTGCCATATTTATTATTCCCTTTATATTCGATGAGAAGCCAGACGGGGCCTTCATACCGAGCAGGCATTCAAAGAAGATTTCCTTCTCTTCTTTGGTAAGAGTGTAGCTAGTAGTACCTTGATACTGCTTTGTATGCATGTTGTCTTTTTCGTGCATATGTTGTAGGTCCTCCCATGCCTATGGTGTATCTTTTGCCTTACCATACACGCCCAACAAGCCTAGCAAGTTCATGCAAAGATTCTTCATCGTGTGCATCACCTCTATTGCAGAGCAAACCTCTAGGACTTTCCAATTGGGTAGGTCCCAAAATATACATTTCTTCTTCACACGGGTGCGTGTCCGTTGGTGTCATTCGGAATAGATTGTCCAAGAGGACCATTTCCAAAGATTAATTTTAAATCCTTGACCATATCAAGTATATGATCACCAGTACGGTGGTCAGGCTTCCTCCGCTGATCTGCCTCACATTTGAAATGCTTGCCTTTTTTCCTTAAGAGATGCTTGATCGGAAGAAATCAACGATGTCCCACGTACACATTCTTCTTACATTTATCCATATATATATATATATTCGATCTCATCTAAACAGTGTGTGCTTGAATTGTATCCCTTGTTTGTCTGTCCTAAAAGGTTACTAAGAGCAGGCCAATCATTGATGGTTACAAACAGCAATGCTCGTAGGTCAAATTCCCCGTGTTTGTGCTCATCCACACACGTACACCTTTTATATGCCACAACTATATAAGTTCTTCAACTAATTGCCTTTGGTACACATCAGTGTCATTGCCGGGTTGCTTAGGGCCTTGGATGAGCACTGGCATAATAATGAACTTTCGTTTCATGCAGAAACAATGAGGAAGGTTATAGGTACATAGAATCAGAGGCCAAGTGCTATGATTGTTGTTGTGCTCCTCAAAAGGATTAATGCCATTTGCTCATATACCAAACCAATAGTTCCTTGTGTCATTTGCAAACTCTAGACACTTTCTCTCAATTTTTCTCCACTACGACCCATCAGCGGGTACTCTGAACTTCCCGTCTTTCTTATGGTATTCTTTGTGCCATCGCAACAACTTGGCAAGCTCTTTGTTTTGGAACAAATGTTTCAACCGTGGTATTATAGGAGCATACCACATCACCTTGGTAGGAATCATCTTCCTGGGGCGCTCGCCCTCAACATCACCATGCTCATCATGGCTCATCTTATAGCACAATGCACTGCATACAGGGCATGCGTTCAAATTCTCGTACTCCTCACCACGGTAGAGGATGTAGTCATTAGAGCAAGCATGTATCTTCTGCACCTCTAATCATAGAGGGGAGATAACCTTCTTTGCTTTGTACGTATTATCGGGCAATTCGTTGTCCTTTAGAAGCATCTTCTTTAACATTTTCCGCAACTTTTCAAGTCCCTTGTCAGATCACCATTATCTGCCTTCCATTGAAGTAATTCCAGTGCGGTACCCAACTTTTTCTTGTCATCTCCACAATTTGGGTACAACAATTTTTTGTGATCCTCTAACATGTACTGCAATTTCAACTTCTCCTTTTCACTTGGGCAGTTTCTCTTTGCATCAGCAATGGCCCGACCAAGATCATCAGCGGGTTCATCTGATGCCTCTTCTTCAGCTTCTTCCCCCATTGTAGTACTATCGTATTCAGGGAACCTAGGATAGTTGTCATCATCCTCTTCTTCTTCATTCTCTTCCATTAGAACCCCTCTTTCTCCGTGCTTGGTCCAACAGTTATAGCCGGACATGAAACCGGACGTAAACAGGTGGACGGGAAGGACTTTTGAGCTATACTAATTCCTGTCATTCTTACACACACCACATGGACAACACATAAAACCAGCCCGCTTGTTTGCCTCAGCCGCACGCAGAAAACTATGCACGCCATTAATGAACTCGGGAGAGCGTTGTTCATCGTACATCCATTCACGGCTCATCTTCATTACACAACACCAAAAAGACCAAATTAATACAAGTTCATACATAAAGTTCACACACACTTATTATCATAAAACAACATACAACTATCTAGCTAAAGCATTCAAATGCAACAACAATGTGATCAAAATCGCAACTAAGGTAATAATTGATCCAACAGCATAATGATACCAAGCCTCTTCATTAACAACGTATTTTCTAATCTTTCTAATATGCAAGGGCATTGCATCCATCTTGACCTTGTGATCATCGACGACATTAGCAACATACAACTCCAATTTCATCTTCTATTCTTCAATTCTTTTCAATTTTTCTTTCCAACACTCGTTTTCTTTTTCAACTAAATTTAACTTCTCCACAAGATGGTCAGTTGCAATTTTCGGTTCACATACCTCCTAGATAAAAATATCTATGTCATCTTGATGGGCATAATTATTATAAACATGAAATGCAACAAATAGTTATAAAAGATATTATACCACATACGAATCATAGGCCGGACGAGGGCCGACAGGGACGGATATCAAAACCATGGCACTACATATGACAAACAATCATACAAGTAAGAAAATTATACAAGCAACTATCTAAATCATACAAATAATATTTTTTTCACAAAATTGATAAGAATAAGAGCCTCACCAAGGTGGTGACGGCGACGGGCCGGTGCGGGCTATTGACGGCGGTGAGGACGGGGACAGGAAGGCACTAAGTAAACCGCACCTACACATATGCAAACTAAGAAGTTAATTTGAGCTCAAATTGCATATTATTCAAATAAACTCCCACATAATTACTCCCAAACTAAAACCTACAACTCACTATACCTATAGAGCATGAAACAAGCTAAACTAGCAATGAGAGGTGAAAGCATGAAGTTGCTAACCTTTTACATCCCTTGGATAGATGGGGTGCCCCTAATCTTGACAAATGTTGGCAAAAATGGAGGGTTAGAGCTTGATCTATGGGGAAAAGAGAGAGGAGAAAACAGAGAGGATGAGCTTGAGCTCGGGCTGGACGAAGGGGTTTATATAGGGACATCCTTAGTCCGAGTTGTTGATACAAACCGGGACTAAAGGTCCACCTCTAGTCCCGTTTGGTAATACCAACTGGGACGAAATGGTTTCGATGGGGCACCAGCCTGACGCCAGCGTGCCACCATCCTTTAGTCGAGGTTTGTAGTACCAACCGGGACTAAAGGTCACAAATGAACCGTGACTAATGGTGGCCGTGCCTCCATCCGCTCCTAGCCATTGGGACCGGGACTAATGATCACATTAGTCTCGGGGCCAAACCAGACCAGGAGTAATGCTCCAAACGAAACGCATGTTTTCTACTAGTGGCTCGTGTACTCTTCCCTCCTAATCAACAACCACCACCAACAGGACAACCACCATCAACAGGACATACGGTTCTATGCTCCCGAGCAGCCCGAACCTGTATAAACCCCTTGTGTGTGACCTTACCGATTGATGCCCTACGCACACCGGGACACCCGTGCAGAACCATAAAAAGGGCCTCCTAGGTCCCATATGTTGAGTATCGTGATTATATTGGAAACATAGGATAGACTAGGAAGTACTCTAGCTTGTCTTGTACTCCAAGTAGATCATGTACCCCTATATATATGCCCCCAAGGCTCAAGCAACTATTCCACCAATCCCTTATCTCCCTTCTAACATGGTATCCGCCACAAGTTTCTAGACCTAGTCGCCGCTAGCCACTTCCGCCCCGCGCGCCGCCCCCGAGGCGGTCGGTCTTCATGACCGTCGTCGGGGGCCGCGACACCCGTACCTATGGTTCGTTCGCCTGTCGTGTTGACCGGCCGCCCTAGAGAGTCTTTTCCCGTTCTCTTGATCCGGGTTTTCTCTCTTCCGTCGGTAAATTTGATTGGTGTTTTTTTGGTTTTTCGATCTAAGATCGGGTTGCGTCGCCCGCAACCGTCTTCGACACATGCGCGCCTCTATTCGAGCGCGACCCCGACCTCTTGTTCGGCCTGGCAGCCTCTCGCACCACATCGGCCCATCGTGGCCGATGCCCGCCCGACTGCCCGCTCGTCGCCCTGTGCTGGCCGTCGCCACTAACGGTGCGCCCTCGGCCACTACTGCGACCTAGCGGCCTCACGTGACGGGGTGGCCCGTCCCGGTCGTCGTTCATGCGTCTGCCCGCCCATCGCTCCGCACCGGTCATCGTCGCCCACGCGCAATTAGGATCATGCGTCACCCAGCATCTCCGCCGTTGTTCGCCGGCTGGCAGGCTCGGGCGGTCTTGTCGTCTCAAGCTTTTCCGGCTCGGGTCTCCGTTGCCCCTTGTGGACTGCCACGAGCTTTTGCGTTCCAGCATCGTCTGCCTCGAGCACATCGTTCCCCGCCGGCTGCCATCCCCTTGGTTTATTCGACCACCCCGCTTCATCGTCCACGACGATGTCATCATCACCGAGTAGCACCCCTGACCTCGTGTGCGATCGGATTGGTCACCCGCCCGCCATGATCGACTCTATCCACGTTGTGTGACTGACCTAATCATTCGGTTGCATGCGCCTCCCTTGGTCCCGTGAAGGTTGTCCCCGAGTACAACGCGCCTCTCCATCGATCGAGCATCGGGCTGCCGCTGCGTCGCCCCGTCAGGCCATAGCATCACCACCCAGTGGTTCTCCTCGCAGTTTCCCCAACCCATGAGCCGTCTCTACACCGCCCCTTCGGGTTGTAGTGTGGCGGCACACGGTCCCTACCGCCGCCTAAGGCCATCCCCAGGCTGCAGCGACCCACGCACTGTCACTGTGTCGCCACTTCGGGCCATAGTTTCGCGGCACGCAGTTTATGCGCCAACCCGAGGCCTTCCCGGCGTCGCCCCGACCTGCACGCTGCCGCTTCCTCACCCCTTCAGGACATAGCGGCGCGGCACACGATCCACTCCACTGTCCCCGCACGTCGACTTCATGTGGTATGCGTCGCGCCTTCTCCTTCGGCGCGGGAATGCCATTGTCCGCGCCGGTCTTCGTCACGCTGTTGGGTTCTTCCTCGCCTACTTCGAGCATCGCCGCCGTCGCTGCTCTCCTTCGACACCGCTGCAACTCGCTCACCCGATCCGTGTCACCCGTCCAACCCCTTCATCTCCGTCCAGACTCATTGCCAGCGTCGCCGTCTCCTTCCCCGACCACTTCGTCTACTCCGACCACTTCAGGTAAGATCGGCCTTCGCCGATTTCGCCACAACCATCATCGAGTCCTTCTTTGCTAGCCTCCTGGACATGGCATCCCAGCTTGTGTAGGTCCCCGTCTACACATACCCGGTGCTGGCAACACCGACGTGTGCCTTCGTCCCCGGTGTGTTTCCAGTCCTGACAAGCCTCGGGCGATGCATCGTCAACATCGACTTCGTCCGACTATGCATGTGTGGTGCTGGCAACACCAATGCATGCCTTCGTCTAGAAGGTGTCCCCGGGCTTGGCAATCCCGGCGCGACGCGTCCCAACTACGTCTTCTTCCCGGCACACCACTCCTTCGTCACCACTGTGCCCATGACTAACTCGGCGCCTCCTTGCATCCGCGGCTCCACGGCCACTTCCTCGACACCGGCTACCCCGACTCGTTATCGACCACAGCATTCTTCACACGGCTACCTCGACCACGGCTACACCACCCTACGCTCTCGGTTACCTCGACATACGCACAAAGGACTACCGTCGGTTACCACTCCAGCCACAACATTCGCGATGCATCGACCATTACGACTGTGCGGGGATGTCCGTCGGCTTACCTTACCGTCTACGTCGCTACCGTTGTGACTGTGGGGGATGTTGAGTATCGTGATTGTATTGAAAACAAAGGATAGACTAGGAAGTACTCTCGCTTGTTTTGTACTCCAAGTAGATCTTGTACTCCAATACAACAACTATTTCATCAATCTCTTATCTCCCTTCTAACACCATAGATCGTCACAGGTCCGTTCCCCGACACATTTGTATTTCAAATACTATCCCAAATAGTGCGGTCCCTGAAGTGTTATGGCTGGATCCAGTTATTTCAGGATTCTTCTCATTCCTGGCTAGCCTGTACGCGCTACGGGCAGTGAAAATTTCATTCTTTTCGGGCTGCTAAGCAATAAGCCTCACGTTTTTTATGGCAGCGATACTTTAGCTACACCTTATTCAAGGGAATGTTTGCCATATAAAATTTTCCAGGAAAACAATTTAGGTCATCATGAATCTGAGAACATCCCCTCGTTCCAACATATGGCCTCCTCTAGACCATCCTCCCGTCAGAAAACGAAACATGAGAATTGACACGTCAAAACGGTCGACCTGGTCGTGAGGAGCAAGAAGATGCCTACGGGATATCTTACCAAGTAAAACGAGAATGAGCAGGCGAGGCCAATCCATGGACTAGGACATTTGTAGTACTATAATCATCCACACATTCTCACTGTCTCATCAATGAATCAATCATAGTCCCGTCTTGTCGGCCAGTGATTTGCAGCTAATAATCAGATGGTTCCTTTTGTTTGGACAAGCATCCACAATGCATGGCGTGCCCGCCAAAACCAAAACCCCTGCTCTACTTCGGTTGCATATATACACCTCCCCAAGGCATCATTTGGTCTCACACATCCAGTTCAAACCATTCACTCGATCCATCCAGTTCAAACCATTCACTCGATCAGGTATATAGATAGTCTGTGTTGTGTTGTGTTGTGTAATTAGAGGATGGAGTTGAGCAGGAGCGTGACCATGGATGTTTCTCTGAGCATCCCTGCTGCCCGCGGCGTCGGCAACGACACTGACATGATGGTGATGCCTCGAAACTCGCCTTCCTTTAAGATCGTGCCGCTGCACGACGAGATGGCCAAACCATCGTCCGGCGGTGGCGGCAACTCAATCCTCTGCGCCGAGAGGGCGGCGGTGCTCCTCGTGAAGAAGGTGCTGGCCGAGCTGCTGGGGACGTTCCTGCTCCTCTTCATCCTGCTGTCGGCGCTGATCATGAACTCGACCCACGATGGCGCCCTGGGCCTGCTGGGTGTGGCGGCGACGGCGGGGCTGGCCGTGACGGTGCTCATGGCGTCGCTGGTCCACGTGTCCGGGGCACACCTGAACCCTGCGGTAAGCGTCTCCATGGCCGTGTATGGCTACCTCCCGCGCGCCCACCTCGCGCCCTACATGGCCGCGCAGTTCCTGGGCGCCATCTCCGCGTCCTTTGTCGCCAAGGAGGTCTACCACCCGGCGAACCCGGGCACCATTATGGCCACCGTGCCCACCCTCGGCACCGCGGGGACCTTCTTGGTCGAGTTCCTCACCACCTTTGTCCTCCTCTTCGTAATCGTCGCCCACGCCACTGATCCCAAGGCGGTAATAACATCTCCTTGCTCATCGATCACACTTGCTCAACTACGAGTACTACTATATGTACTAGTAGTGTCTTGCCTTTTGTCCAGCAGCTTAACTAATCAGACGCTATGTGCAATTGTTTCTCTTCTTCAGGTGAAGCAGCTGATAGCAGTGGCAGCCGGGGCAGCAATCATGATGAACGCCCTTATCTCTGCGTAAGTGAAATCAATCCATCCACGGCTCATTCTGTACTCCAACTGATTTTACCTAGTATAATAAATCATTATCTGACATAATGCATTCATGTATGTGAATGTGAGCAGGGAGTCAACGGGAGCATCCATGAATCCGGCGAGGACGCTGGGGACGGCCATCGCCACCGAGACGTACACCAAGATCTGGGTCTACATGGTGGCGCCCCCGCTTGGAGCCATCGCCGGGACCGGTGCTTACATTGCGCTCAAGCACTGATGCACAGATCCATCCATGGTTGCACATTAGGATGGAGACCAGAGAATTGTCTAAATTGTTATATACCTATTTTTAGAAATTATGAATTTTCTGATTCATGCAACCAAAGACGGTATAGAGTAATAAAAAATGCTAGACCCATTGTAGAGCTTACGCAAGTTAACCAATGCTTCCAAAACTAATCCAAACATCCCCCCCCCCCCCCCGATTTTCATGGGGTGGGGCCCTCCTTCCCCTAAACACCAATCCTATTCCTCCACGATGGTTAATACGTAAATTTGAGTAATTACTTTTTATACAAATTGACAGATGGGTCTTTTTTGTTTCTCGTAGCAAAGATTGTGTCTGCAGGACGATCGGAGGAAAGAAAGATCCAATTTCGACAAATATTATTGGTTGACTTCTTTTTGAAAGGAGTTCTTTGCCTGATTTTAGCAGGTTGAAGCCCAAAAAATTGATTTTATAGGTTCAAGTATCAACAAAAAAACAAAACATGAAGACGAAGTTCAATTACAAACCTTCACAAGGTTTGTATTATAATGCATTTTTGCTAACGGGCGCCTGCTGGCACACCTCTTGCATCGTAGAAACAGAGCGACCACTTGGCCATCGCGATCGATGTGAACACTATATTCCTTTTTCCATTTTATCATTGTATGCACCCAGTTTTATCAGCCTGGTTCTGGGAAGGTTCTAGAAGCTCCCCAACCGCCGTTTTTCAAATTTTATTCTGTTTCAGCGGGTTTTATTCTTTTTTTTTCTTCAATTTGTGGAAATTGTTTTCCAGTTTGTGAAAGTTTTTTTTAATTTAATGAAACTTTATTCAATGAACTCTTTCCAGATTCGATGATTTGTTTTTAAAATCGATGGATTTTTTTAAATCAATGAACTTTTCTCAAATTTCAGTGAACTTTTTTCGGAATCAATGAACTCTTGTCAAATTCAATGAACTTTTTTAAAAAATTCTGTGAACTTTTTTCAAAATCGATGAACTCTTTTCAAATTCCATGAACTTTCTTAAAAAATTCAAAGAACTTTTTTTGAAATTGATGGACTCTTTTCAAATTTGATGAACTTTTTTCAAATTCGATGAACTTTTTTCAAATTTCGATGAACTTTTTTATAAATTCGATGAACTTTTTTCAAATTCGATGAATTTTCAGATTCAATTAACTTTTTTCAAATTTAATGAGATTTTCCAAAATTGCTGAACTTTTTATACAAATTAATGAACCTTTATCAAATGGTGATAAACATTTTTCAAATTTGATTAGTACTATTTTTTAAATCTGTCAATTTTTTTTCATTTGAAGAACTTTTTTTGCAAAATCGGTGTACTTTATTTTTAGAAAATTAATGAACTTTTTTAGGGCCTGCACGGGAGCCTGATATGTTTGCTGGGTCGGCCCAAGGCGGGGTGCTGCAGGCGCGAGGAGGGCAAACGGGCGCGTGCAGCGCCGTATAGGAGGTCCCGTCACAAGGACACTCGTTGAACCCTCACAAGGGCCCCCGGTTCAACAGCTCACGCACATGATACAAGCACACCGGGCTCATGGCTCAAAATCCAAAACAGACTTAGCAACCACATTCACAATGCTAGAACGGGATTCGACGATCACTCCTCGCCTTCATTGCTCGCGTGCCTGAGAACCGTAGTGTGTAAGCAAAGAAGGCGGGGCTTCAATAGTTGACGAGTTCATGGTCTTCCTGAGCGGCTTCCATAGCTACATAAATGGCTTCCATAGCTGTATAAAGTTAGTTGTCGGGGCACTAGGACCGGGGGTATCCAGGCTAGCCGGCGTGCGGTCCAAGGCCCATTGCGCTTTGCGGGCCTTGGAGCACCCCCTATCAATGCCCGAGGATGCGACACTCATGAGGTCCCCTCCTCGTGAGGGGCCACTCGTGGGGCCCTCTCCCGAGAAGGCTTCTTGGGAGGCTCGCGAGAGGGAAGCATCTCCCGATGCCCCGCCTCCCGAGGGGCGGATCTTCCAAGGGTTGTTTGCCGGGGTCGCGCAGTAAAACCCCCTCATGTGGGTGATGTGAGCCACGTTGCGTGGCGCCAAGGTTGGTGCCAGCACGCACAGGCGGAGAGTCTTTTCCCTTTGGTGTTGAGGGAACCGAGGCCAGCCGCGGGTTCCCGAGGCAACCCGCAAAAGGTTTCCCAATCGGTACAAGAGGACCAAGGTTGGGGACTCAACAGGACGGATGTCACCCCTGAGCCCAGCCGCGCGTCACTAAGAGAGGCTTTTGCACGGGAAGACTGCCTTTGTCAGGACGAACTGCAGTCTTGTCCCCTTTCAAAATGGCCATTGTGTCTTCCCTTCCCGATGGGTATATTTTCGAGGAAAAGGACGAGGGCCGATATAAAAGAGAGGCCCGACCCCCGTAGAGGGGGGTCCAGGGTTGAGTGTGTTGTATTAGGGCAAGAACCCACCTTTGTACCCTTCTCCCACCTCGAGCAATCTATCCAAGGAGGAGTAGGGTTTTACACCACAAGGTGGCCTGAACTTGGGTAAACTCCCGCACTTCCTAGATTGTTCTCTTAGCTCGCACCACCGCAGAGTCGCCGCGAGGTTGAGAGGTTGAACAGGGTTGCAGGGCGAGCGCACCCGAGTGCTCGAGCCTTTCCTTGGGTCTGCGGTGCCCCGATTCCGACATTTAGCACACCAGGTAGGGGTCCGCAGCCGCTCGTGTGCTCCGGTTTTGCTCCAGCTTCATCAACCACATGGCTGACGCTCGTCGTGTGCGTGCCGAGCGCAGGGCTGCGTGGGTCGTGGTGACCGCGCCAGCAGTCCCCGACGTCCCTCGTCACTTCGCTGGGGCCAAGGCCGCGGCCATCGATCGTGCGTCTCGCAAGCAGCAAGCTTCGTTCATGCACCCTTCCATACAGAGGGAAGGCCATATTGGACATATGCCCTAGAGGCAATAATAAAATAGTTATTATTATATTTCCTAGTTTAAGATAATTGTTTATTATCCATGCTAGAATTGTATTGAATGGAACTAGTAAGCCTCTAGTTTACTAGCTTGTAGATCAAAGATGGTTAAG
The DNA here is from genome assembly GCF_904849725.1 of Hordeum vulgare subsp. vulgare. NCBI lineage: Eukaryota > Viridiplantae > Streptophyta > Magnoliopsida > Poales > Poaceae > Hordeum > Hordeum vulgare. Next base: position 389,968,406 of record NC_058524.1, read on the forward strand.
GTTTCCTAGCCATAGACAAGGGTTGTCACTTAATAACGTGATCACATCATTAGGAGAATGATGTGATGGTCAAGACCCAAACTATGAACATATCATGTGATTGTGTCGTTTTATTGCCATTGTTTTTCTGCATGTCAAGTATATGTTCCGATGACCATGAGATCATGTAACTCACTGACACCGGAAGAATAACTTGTGTGTATCAAATGTTGCAACGTAGCTGAGTGACTATAAAGGTACTCTACAGTTATCTCCGAAGGTGTCCATTGAGTTAGCATGGATCAAGACTGGTATTTGTCACTCCGTATGACAGAGGGGTATCTCTGGGCCCACTCGGTAATACAACATCACAACAAGCCTTGCAAGCAATGTGACTAAAGATTTAGCCATGGGATTTGGGATTACGGAATGAGTAAAGAGACTTTCCGGTAACGAGATTCAAATAGGTATAGAGATACCAACGATCGAATCTCGGACAAGTAACATACAGAAGGACAAAGGGGATATTGTACGGGATTAACTCAATCCTTGACATAGAGGTTCAACCGATTAAGATCTTCGTAGAATATGTAGGATCCAATATGGACATCCAGGTCCCACTATTGGTTATTGACCGGAGAGTGCCTCGGTCATGTCTACATAGTTCTCGAACCCGTAGGATCTGCACACTTAACGATCGGTGACGTTTCAGTATAGTTGAATTATGTATGTTGGTGACCGAATGTTGTTTGGAGTCTCGGATGTGATCCCGGACGTCACGAAGAGTTCCAAAATGGTCTGAAGACAAAGAGTGATATGTTGGAAGGGTGTATTTGGCTTCCGGAAAGATTTTGGACATTACCGGCAAACTACCGGGAGTGACGAATGGGTTCCGGGATTCCACCGGGAGGGGCCACCCACCCGGAAGGGGACCAAATAGTCCTAAAGGTGGTGCACCAGCCTGTGGTGAGCTTGGTGGCCAGCCTAATATGCCTATTTGGCCGAAGTGCCAAAGAGAGAGGAGGTGGGGCAAACCCACTAGGAGGAGGACTCCTCCTCCACCAAACCGAATTGGAGGAGGACTCCTTCCTCCTTGTGTGCGTTGACCGAACCCTATTGATTTTACCTAGGGCACCACCCCTCCCTCCCTCCTATATATAGTGGAGGGTAGAAAGGCTAGCCACACCTCTAGCCATGGCGCAACCCCTCTTCCTCCACTAATTCGTGACACCCCTTAGGTTATTCCGATAGTGTATGGCGAAGCCCTACCAGATTAGGTCCACCATCATTACCGTCACGTCGTCGTGCTATCGGCGAATTCAGCTACCTCTTCGTCTCTCTTGCTGGATCAACTAGGCGGAGATCGTCATCGAGCTGCACGTGTGCTGAACGCAGAGGTGTCATCCGTTCAACACTAGTTCGTGATTGGATCGCGGGACGGCTTGCGATTTAGATCACGAAGACGTTCGACTACATCAACCGCGTTTCTTAACGCTTCCCTCTTAGCGATCTACAATGGTATGTCGATCCGATCTCTCCTCTCATAGATGGTCATCACCATGGATAGATCTTATGTGTGCGCAGGAAATTTTTTGTTTCCCATGCAATGGTCCCTAAGAGAGGTAACACAGCTAGGTCTATGCGTAGATGACATATCGAATAGAACACAAAGGAGTTTGTGGGCGTTGATATTCACATTGCTTCCCTCCTTTGTCTTTTCTTGATTCGGCGATATTTTTGCATGAAGCGGCCCGAACCAACATTACTCGTACGCTTACGAGAGACCGGTTTCATCGACTAACATGCAAGTTGTTGCATAATGATGGCTGGCGGGTGTCTGTTTCTCCTAGTTTAGTTGAATAGTATTTGACAAAGGCGGTCCTTGGAGAAGGTTAAATAACAAATTGTATATCACCGTTGTGGTTTTGCATAAGTAAGATGCGATCATGATAGATACACATAGCATCCACATAAAACAAGCAACAACAAATTAGAGGACGTCTAACTTGTTTTTGCAGGGTATGTTGTGATATGATATGGACAAAGACATGATAGGGTATATTTGATGTGTGAGATGATCATGTTGTAATAGTTAAATATCAACTTGCATGTCGATGCCACGGCAACCGGCAGGATCCATAGGGTTGTTTTTAATTATTCTGTGGTTGGTGATGCTTTGCTTTATCGCTAGTTCAGTAGCTTTAGTAGCAATAGCATAGTTAGCGTGACAACCTCGATGGTAACACAATGATGGAGCTCATGATGATGGAGATCATGGTGTAGTGCCGGTGATGATGGAGATCATGTCGGTGCTTTGAAGATGGAGATCAAAAGCACAAGTTCGTGGCCATATCATGTCACTTATGATGTGCATGTGATGTTAATCCTTTTATGCACCTTATTTTTCTTAGGACGAAGGTAGCATTATAAGGTGATCCCTCACTAAAATTTCAAGATAAAATTGAGTTCTTCCCGAGTGTGCATCATTGCGAAAGTTCGTCATTTCGAGAAACCACGTGATGATCCGGTGTGATAGACTCTACGTTCACATACAACGGGTGGAAGATAGTTGCACACACGGAACACTCGGGTTAAACTTAACGAGGCTAGCATGTATAGACACGGCCTCGGAACACAAGAGACCGAAAGGTCGAATATGAGTCTTATAGTAGATATGATCAACATAGAGATGTTCACCATTGAAGCCAACTCAACTCACGTGATGATCGTACTTGAGTTAGTGAATTTGGGTGTCACTCGAATTACTAGAGGGATGTCAATTTGAGTGGGAGTTTATTGGTAATATGATTGACTAAACTCATTATCTTGAACAGAGTCAAAGTAATCTTTGCAAATTTATGTTGTAGAACAATGGTTCGCGTAGTAGCACCCTTTAATTTTAATGCATTCCTAAAGAAAGCTAAACTGAAAGATGATGGAAGTAACTTTGTTGACTGGGTCCGTAATCTGAGGCTTGTCCTCAAGGTTTCCCAAAAGAACTATGTCCTTGATACACCGCTAGGTAATGACCCCCTCTTCCCGGCGGGTGAGGACATTATGAATGTCTGGCAGTCGCGTCCGGATGACTAGTCAGTAATTCAGCGTGCGATCTTGCTTGGCTAAGAACCGGGGCTTCAAAGATGTTTCGAACGTCCTGGAGCATATGAGATGTTCGAGGAATTGAAGTTTATCTTTGAGAAGAATGCCCGGATCGAGAGGTATGAGACCTCCGGTAAGTTCTATGCTTGTAAGATGGAGGAGAACGGGTCTGTCAGTGAGCATGTACTCAAAATGTCTGGGTATGCCAACCGTGTGGCTGAGTTGGGAATTGTTCTCCCACGAGAGGTGATCACTAATAGAAGTCTCCAATCACTACCACCTAGCTATAAAAGCTTTGTGTTGAACTACAACATGCAAGGGATAAATAAATCAATCGTCGAGATGTTTGCGATGCTGAAAGTCGTTGAGTCAGAAATCCAGAAAGAACATCAAGTGTTGATGGTCAATAAAACCACTAGTTTCAAGAAAAACGACAAGGGCAAGAAGGGTAACTCCAAGAAGAGTGGCAAAGCAGTTGCTCCTCCTGCGAAGAAACCCAAGGCTGGACCCAAGCCGTAAACTGAGTGCTATCATTGCAAGGGGACTGATCACTCGAAGAGGAACTGCCCCAAGTATGTGGCCGATAAGAAGGCGGCCAACGCCAAACAAGGTATATTTGATATACATGTTATTGATGTATACCTCACCAACTGTTGTTGTAGTTCCTCGGTATTTGATACCGGTTCGGTTGCTCACGTTTGCAACTCAAAGAAACAACTACGGAATGGACGAAGGTTGGCAAAGGACGAAGTGATGATGCGCGTGGGAAATCGTTCTAAGGCTGATGTGATTGCAGTCGACATGCTCTCACTTCAATTACCATCAGGATTAGTGATGAACCTAAATAATTGTTATTTAGTGCCTGCGTTAAGCATGAACATTATATCTGGATCTTGTTTATTGCGAGACGGTTACTCAACTAAGTCAGAGAATTATGGTTGTTCCATTTTTATGAGTAATATCTTTTATGGTCATGCACCCAATGTGAGGGGTTTATTCATGTTGAATCTCGATAGTAATGACATACACATCCATAACATTGAAGCCAAAAGATGTAGAGTTGATAATGATAGCACCACTTTCTTGTGGCACTGCCGCTTAGGTCATATTGGTATAAAACGCATGAAGAAACTCCATGCTGATGGACTTTTGAAGACACTTGATTTTGAATCACTTGACACATGTGAACCATGCCTCATGGGCAAGATGGATAAGACTCCGTTCTCCGAAACAACGGAGCGTGCAAGTGACTTGTTAGAGATCATACATACTGATGTGTGCGGACGAATGAGCATAGAGGTGCTCGGTGGTTATCGTTATTTTCTCACCTTCCCAAATGATTTGAGTAGATATGGTTATATTTACTTGATGAAAGACAAGTCTGAAATGTTTGAAAAGTTCAAGAAATTCCAGAGTGAAGTTGAAAGTCATCGTAAAAAGAAGATCAAATTCCTACAATCTGATCGAGGAGGAGAATATATGAGTTAATAGTTTGGCACTCACTTAAGACAATGTGGAATTGTTTCACAGTTGACACCGCCCGGAACACCCCAGCGTAATGGTGTGTCCGAACGTCGTAATCGTACTTTATTAGATATGGAACGTTGTATGATGTCTCTTACCGATTTGCCGTTATCATTTTGGGGTAATGCGTCAGAGACAGTTGCATTCAATTTAAATAGGGCACCATCAAAATCCTATGAGACGACGCCATATGAACTGTGGTTTGGCAATAAGCCAAAGTTGTCGTTTCTTAAAGTTTGGGGATGTGATGCTTATGTCAAAAACCTTCAGCCTGAAAAGCTAGAACCCAAAGAGGAAAAATGCATCTTAATAGGGTACCCCAAAAGAGACATTTGGTTACACTTTCTATCTCAGATATGATGGCAAAGTGTTTGTCGCTAAAAACGGAGCTTTTCTTGAGAAAGAGTTTCTCTCGAAGGAATTGAGTGGGAGGAAGATAGAACTTGATGAGGTTGTATAACCTTTACTTCAACCAGCAAGTGGCGCAGCACAGAAAGAAGTTTTTGTGGCGCCCGCGTCAGTTGAAGAGGAAGATGTTGGTGATGATTATATAGCTTCAGATCAAGTTGCTATCGGACCTCGTAGGTCGACAAGGGCACCTGCTGCTCCTGAGTAGTACGACAACCCTGTCTTATCAATCATTTTGTTTGACAACGATGAACCTACGAGCTATGGAGAAGCAATGGTGGGTTCATATTCCAACAAATGGTTAGAGGCCATGAAATCCGAGATAGGATCCATGTATGAAAACAAAGTATGGACTTTGGAAGTATTACCTCAAGTGAGAAAGGCTATTCAGAATAAATGGATCTTTAAGAACAAGACGGACACGAATGGTAATGCCATCGTTAATAAAGCTCGACTTGTGGCAAAGGGTTTTTTACAAGTTCAAGGAGTTGACTACGATGAGACTTTCTCACTCGTAGCGATGCTTGACTCTGTCAGAATCATGTTAGCAATAGCTGCATTTTTTGATTATGAAATTTGGCAGATGGATGTAAAAACAGCGTTCCTTAACGGTTTCCTTAAGGAAGAGTTGTATATGATGCAACCGGAAGGTTTTGTTGATCCAGAGAATACTGACAAAGTATGCAAACTCTAGTGATCCATTTATGGACTCGCGCAAGCATCTCAAAGTTGGAATCAATGCTTTGATGAGGTGATCAAAGAATTTGGGTTTATACAAGTTTATGGAGAAGCTTGTATTTACAGGAAAGTGAGTGGGAGCTCTATAACATTTCTAATATTATATGTCGATGACGTATTGCTGATTGTAAACAATATAGACCTTTTGGGAAGCGTAAACGATTATTTAAATAAATGATTTTCAATGAAGGACCTAGGAGAAGCTCCTTACATATTAGGCATCAAGATCTACAGAGATAGAAAAAGACGCTTGATAGGACTTTCACAGAGCACATACATTGACAAAGTTTTGAAGAAGTTCAAAATGGAACAGTCCAGGAAAGGGTTCTTGCATGTGCTACAAGGTATGAACATAGAGAAAAGATGAGTGTAGTCCCCTATGCTTCAGCCATAGGCTCTATCATGTATGCAATGTTGTGCACAAGACCTGATGTCAGCCTTGACATAAGTATGGAAGGAAGGTTTCAAAGTAATCCAGGAATGGAACATTGGACAGCGGTCAAGAATATTCTGAAGTACCTGAAAAGGACAAAGGAAATGTTTCTCATTTATGGAGGTGACAAAGAGCTCGTCGTAAAGGGTTACATCGATGCAAGCTTTGACAGTGATCCGGATGACTCTAAGTCACAAATGGGATACATATTTATTCTTAATGGGGGTGCGGTAAGCTGGTGCAGTTCCAAGCAGAGTGTGGTAGCTGATTCTACATGTGAAGTGGAGTACATAGCTGCCTCGAAGGCGGCTAAAGAAGGTCTCTGGATGAAATAGTTCATGACAGATCTTGGAGTTGTGCCGAGTGCACTAGACCTAATGACTTTGTTCTGTGACAACACTAGTGCCATTGCTCTAGACAAGTAACCAAGGTTTCACAAAAGGACCAGACACATAAAGCGACGCTTCAATTCGATCCGTGATTACATCAAGGAGGAGGACATAAATATTTGCAAAGTGCACATGGATCTGAATGTTGCAGACTCGTTGACTAAGCCTCTTCCACGAGAAAAACATGATCAACACCAGAACTATATGGGTGTTAGATTTGTTACATTGTAAATCACATAGTGATGTGAGCTTGATTATTGACTCTAGTGCAAGTGGGAGACTGTTGGAAATATTCCCTAGAGGCAATAATGAAATAGTTATTCTTATATTACATTGTTCAAGATAATCAGTTATTATCCATGCTAGAATTGTATTGAATGGAAACTCAGCTACATGTGTGGATACATAGACAACACACTGTCCCTAGTTAGCTTCTAGTTGACTAGCTCATTGATCAAAGATGGTTAAAGTTTCCTAGCCATAGACAAGGGTTTCCACTTGATAACGGGATCACAACATTAGGACAATGATGTGATGGTCAAGACCCAAACTATGAACGTAGCATGTGATCGTCGTTTTATTGCTATTGTTTTTCTGCATGTCAAGTATATGTTCCAATGACCATGAGATCATGTAACTCACTGACACTGGAAGAATACCTTGTGTGTATCAAAGGTCGCAACCTAAATGGGTGACTACAAAGGTACTCTAGAGGTATCTTCGAAGGTGTCCTTTGAGTTAGCATGGATCAAGACTGGGATTTGTCACTCTGTATGACAGAGAGGTATCCCGGGCTCACTCGGTAATACAACATCAAAATAAGCCTTGAAAGCAATGTGACTAAAGAGTTAGCCATGGGATTTTGTATTATGAAACGAGTAAAGAGACTAGCCGGTGACGAGATTCAAATAGGTATAGAGAAACTAACGATCGAATCTCGGACAAGTAACATACCGAAGGACAAAGGGAATATTATACGGGATTGAGTAAATCCCTGACATAGAGGTTGAACCGATTAAGATCTTTGTAGAATATGTAGAATCCAATATACACATCCTGGTCCCGCTATTGGTTATTGACCGGAGAGTGTCTCGGTCATGTCTACATAGTTCTCGAACCCGCAGGGTCTGCACACTTAACGTTCGGTGACGTTTCAGTATAGTTGAATTATGTACGTTGGTGACCAAATGTTGTTCGGAGTCCCGGATGAGATCCCGTACGTCACGAGGAGTTTCAGAATGGTCTCGAGACGAATATTGATATATAGGAAGGGTGTATCTGACTTCCGGAAAGATTTTGGACATTACCGGTAAATTGTCGGGAGTGACGAATGGGTTCCGGGGTTCCACCGGTAGGGGCCACCGACCTGGAGGGGGACCAAATAGCCCTAAATGTCGCGTACCAGCCCTTGGTGGGCTGGGCAGCCAGCCCAATAGGCCTATTAGGCCGAAGTGCCAAAGAGAGAGGAGGTGGGGGCAAACCCACTAGGAGGAGGACTCCTCCTCCACCAAACCGAATTACAGGAGGACTCCTCCCTCGTTGTGTGTGCCGGGCGAACCCTAGGGATGTTCCCTAGGGTGTCTCCCCTCCCTCCCTCCTATATACAGTGGAGGGTAGAGAGGCTAGCTGCACCTCAAGCCACGGCGCAGCCCCTCTCCCTCCACTACTTCGTGACACCCCGTAGGTTATTCTAGTAGTGCATGGCGAAGCCCTGCCGGATTAGCTCCAAAATCATCACCGTCACGCCGTCGTGTTGTCGGAGAATTTACCTACCTCTTTGTCACCCTTGCTAGATCAAGAAGGCGGAGATCGTCATTGAGCTGCACGTGTGCTGAACGCGGAGGTGTCGTCCGTTCGGCACTAGTTCATGATTGGATCGCGGGACGGGTTGTGATTTGGATCGCGATGGTGTTCAACTACATCAACCGCATTTCTTAACGCTTCCCACTTAGCGATCTACAAGGATATATGGATCCGACCTCTCCTCTCATAGATGGCATCACCATGGCTAGATCTTATGTGTGCATAGGAAATAAAATCCCATGCAACATTCCCCAACAGGCCACACCGCCACGGCTTCCTCCTCCCACGCCCGTATGGAGCGGGTGAACACGCAAGCAATGCTGCTCTTGGCCCACGAGCTACTTTGTTACCGTTCGGTGGATGCAAACTACGACCTGTGGCTGACCCGCATCACCCAGCTTGTTACCACCGTCGGGGAAGCCCCGAGGCCCTCTTGTTCGCTCCGTCCCCCTCCATCTCATGACGATGAGGAGGCCCAAGGCGCGCCACCGCCACCCCCTCCCGCGCGTGGTGGCCATGTCAAACCCGGGTGCGGCGCGTATCCCAGAAATCCGCCTCGCGAGCCGCCACCACGTGCCCAGGGGGATGGAGACAATTGTCACATCGTCCAACGCGAGGCGCCGATGGATGCTCGCGCGGTCCTCGAGGCACAGATGGATGCATTCGTGATGGATTGCTCCCTAAGGTGGTCTTGATAATTGACCACAACATATGTATCGTTGGACTAATGATCTTATTCAAGTATATTTCAGAAAAGTTCAAAGATGCCTTGGTTATAGGATTGTGAGGAGAAGCCCCTTCATGCAAGGAAAGGAATAGGATTGGCTCAAGCTTTAATAAAAGAAGACTCTACATTTTACATTTGTGAGAAATCACTTTGAGGCCATAGGAAAGCCAATACTATTAAAAGGGGGTGAGGTATTATGATGAATTGGTTGCTCAAGTTCTTAGAGGTAGACACCAAAAATACTCAACCATTCTACCACAAGATATCTCTGTCCAAATCCATATCAGCAAAATCGGTGTCACCAACTATTTCCATTCGGTCCCCGAGATTCAGTGACCAACTTTCTATTGGGAAGATTTCAAGAATCATAATTTTCAAGTTTGAAAATGGTCTCTCGGACATTTGGAAACTGGTCCAGGTCATCGTATCGGTACCATCGAGATTCCTATATCGGTCTCATCGAGAATTCAAAAGTTGCCACATTTAGTGCAACTCGGTACCACCGAGATTCATTTCGGTGTCATCGAGTTGGGCAATAATGTTGTAATGGTTTGATTTTGGGGGACGCCTATATATACCCCTCCACCTACATCTCATTCATAGAGGAAGCACTCAGAACACATTTACACTTGCCAGATCTATTTTTTCTAAGAGAGAGAGACACCTACTCATGTATTGAAATAAAGAGATTTCAATCCAACCATTTGAACCTTGATTTCTAGCCTCCCCAAGTTGCTTTCCACAAGATCAATCTCTCCTACCCATGCCAAATCTTTGAGAGAGTGATTGAGTGTTGAGGAGACTACATTTTGAAGCACAAGGGCAAGGAGTTCATTGTTGTACCGCATCTATTACCTTTTGGAGGGTGGTGCCTCCTAGATTGGTTAGGTGTCGCTTGGGAGCCTCCTACTTCGTGTTGTCGAGTTGAACCAAGAAGTTTGTAAGGGCAAGGAGATTGCCTACTTTGTGAAGATCTACGTGAGTGAGGCTAGTCCTGTGTGGACGAAAGCCGTGGTGGAATAGAGAAGGCCACTTCTTCGTGGACCCCTTGTGGGTGGATCCCTCCATGGACTCACGCAGTTGTTGCCCTCCGTGGGTTGAAGTTTCCACTAACATGGACGAACTATAGCGCCACCTATTGGAACCATGCCAGAAATCACCGTGTCAGCCTTTGCGTTTGATCTCCCTACCTTACCCTCTACTTTACATTTGCATGTCGTTACTTTCCGCTGCTATACTCTTAGATGTGCATGCGTAAGGTGAACTTAACTAGTCATAATTGCTAAAATTAGCCCACAACTAAAACTGGGAAAAGGCTAAGTTTTTATCTTGTCTAGTAGTCTAATCACCCCCCTCTAGACATACCTTCGATCCTACAAGTGTTATCAGATCTTTGGTCCCCATTGCACTGGTTTCACAACCTAGGAGAGTATGGCGTCTAGTGAGGGAAATTATCACCATAGAGGTCCATATTTTGATGGTACAAACTTCGCTAGTTGGAAGCGTAAGATGAAAATGCACATTCTTGTTCATAATCCTACAGTCTGGGCTATTGTTCGTGTTGGTGTGCAAGGTGATTTCTTCGGAGAAGGAAAAGAACCGGAACATGATGCGACAGCGGATGAGTTGAAGATGTTGCAATACAATGCTCAAGCCTGTGATATCCTGTTCAACTTCCTGTGTCCCAAAGAATTCAACAAAATCAATCGCCTTGAGAACACAAAGGAAATTTGGGATACTTTGATTGATATGCGTGAAGGTACAGATTCTGTGAGGTAATCTAAGTTCGATGTGCTTCAAAGTCAGCTTGACAAGTTCAACATGAAGGATGGTGAAGGAGTCGTTGAGATGTATTCTAGGCTAGCTCTCATCATAAATGAGATTGCCGGCTTAGGAAGTGAAGATATGACTGACAAATTCATCGTCAAGAAGATACTTAGTGCCTTGGATGGAAGATACGACACCGTGTTCACATTAATCCAAATGATGCCAAACTATAAGGATCTCAAGCTAATTGAAGGCATTGGAAGGATTGTTGCCTATGAAATGTCACTCAAGGACAAAGATGAGTTGCACGACAAGTCAAGCGGTGCTTACAAAGCTTCAAGTGATACTCCCACCACTTCGAATGAAAATCTTGTTACCAATGAAGAGACCAGCCTCATGGTCAGAAAATTCAACAAGTTCTACAAGAGTAGAGGCAAACAGAGAAACTCAAGTTCAAGATATGATGAGAAGCGTTCGTCTAGTCGTGACCGAAACTCCTACAACTGTGGAAAGCCCGAACACTATTCCAATGAGTGCTTGGCTCCCCCCAAAAGAAGAGAAGAGTCACCCAGAATACGAAGCTCAAGAGATGAGTCACTTCTCAGGGAGAGAAGGAGTAGAGAAGATCATTATGAACGAAGACACTCTTTGAGAGGCAAGGAATCATAGAAGAAGGAAAAATACACCAAGAGCAGTTCAAGAGAAGACATCAACCTCACGTCGGTGAATGGGTTTCCGGCTCCGAGTCTGACAACCAATCTAAGAGAAGCTATCACTCCAACTCGGACTATAGTCAAGATGAAGGTGTTGTCGGTCTTGCACTCGTTTCCTCCAACTCCTACGACTTATTTGATTCACCAAATGAAGGGATTGGAAACTACTTCATCGCAAAATACCCCAAGGTATCACACCCCGAGTACTTTGACTTTGATAGTGATGAGGATGAATTGTTAGGGGAAGATGACTTGCTCTTTGATAAGACTAGTAATAACATTGAAAATGAACTTGAAAATAATCATGCTAGTCAAGAGAAATTGAATGATGATGATAAGAAAGAGATTGTACAACTAACTAAAGCATTAAACACTCTTAATTTAGCTCATGAAACTAATCTAGAATGTCATAGAGATCTTAAAAGAACTCATGAGAAGCTACGCTTCGAGAAGCAAAATTTAGAGCAAGAGCATGATTTTATAAAAGCAATCTATGATGATCTTCGAAAGAAGAGTTCTTATTATCTAGCAAAAGATTACTCTTGCCTACTTTCTTCCGCAAGTTAAACCTAAAAACACTAATAACAAAGGCAATAAAGTTTCTTCATCTAGTAACAACAATGCTAAAGCTAGATCAAATGATGTTGTTCCTAGTACCTCTCTTGATTCCACTAATGATTCTCTTAGCCAAGTTACACTTGAGCAAGAAAATGATTTATTGAAAGGAATTATAGAGAGAGGTGTCTTCAAGAGTCTTGCCGGAAGTAAGCAATTCAAGGAAATTTTGCGCAACCAAGGAGGACATCGGAAGAAGCTAGGTGTTGGCTACTTCAATGCCAAGGGAGATGTTTGGGAAGAACGTCCATATCCCATTCCCAAGTCTGTTCCTCAAGAGAAGAACTATGATCCCACTCCTCCCAAGGGAACAAGCTTTCAAGATGACCTTCAACCACAAGACCACAAGGGCAAGGGAAGGCTTCAAGAGGAGATTGACTTATTTGAGGAAGAACCCCAAGCCGAGGTCGAGTGGGTTCCCAAGGACACTTCTAGCACTACTTCATCTAGTGCTACCACAACTCCAAGGATCCCCATCAAGTTGATGTGGGTCCCCAAGAGGAAGAAGTAGAAAGTTCTTGAGAGGTGACTCCGCCAATGAAATTCACTCTTATTCATTTTGGCAAGAACTATATGCAATCAACTCCAACAATATGCATTAGTTCAAGGAGTCACACATTCCCTCAAAGGTAAGCATGAGACAAGGTAATTAATGCATCTTTGGACATCACCTCCCATGTATTTCATTCTATGTCCATAGATATCCTTGCATATGTTCCTTTTGCTTTGGGCCTAGCCCACGTAGGTGAGAAGAGTAATAAACAACAAGGATTGCTCCCAACTCAAGATGATCTTCATCAACAATGAGCATCCACCACTGCAACACCTACTTGAAGTCTTCTACGACAAAACCGAAGGTTAGTTTATCAGCAAACAATTCAAAATTGGGGGCTCTCCTCTCCCCCTCCTACCTCTCCCTCCTGCTCCATCCACTTCTCACCGGCGATCTCCATGTCGAATCCCTCTAGATTGCTAGGATGGATTGTCTCATCACGTGGGATTTCTCCTATGGCCAGAAGGTGGCCGCATAGGTGCGTCGACGTTTCAAATCTTCGGTTCATTTCGAGGGATCTCCCTCTTCCTTAGCTTTCTTCTTGGCCGCCGCGTTCAACCACTCCTCCTTCCGGTTGGATGTGGACTCAGTTGCCATCCCCTTGTTTTCTTGTCTGGGCGGAAATATCAAGAAGTTTGATGTGCATGTATTGAGTGATAAGAGATTCAGGTTCTTGACGGCATCAAAATATCAAATCGTGTGGGACATTTCATTCATTCGCTAAAGGGCTTCTCAGTGCCGTATTTTTCTTGCTCTTTTCAAATGTTCTATGGATATCCAGTGGTGGAGTCCTCAGTGTTTGATCGTCTTCAAGACCCAGTCTCGAATCTTGCTCATACGAGGTCTCATGGCACACAAAAATATCTGCGTAATATTCCATTAGTCATCTCTAATGGTGTGCATGGTCATCAGCGTTCTGCTCTTGCAGATGGTTCTTCCTCTCAGTCTTTCAGAGTTAAAGATTCGATTAATGGGGTTGCCAAGTTCTGGCTAAATTCTCTCAAATGCCCGCAAACTACACAGGCTGAGTTCCAAGTGCATCTTTCTTGAGCAGTTTGCAGGGATCGTTCTGCCCCCTTGTTTTCTACAGTGTGCAATGAGTCAAAGGCTATTCATAATTCGCATTCAACCCAGGTTTCTGAACATTTGTGCGTGCCTGATACTGTCACTTTTCCATCATCCATTAAACTTGGGCAATTCGAATTTTTTCAATTTGCATCTTTCAATGCGTCAGTGCCGCCACCGTTTCAGGAGAAGAAGTTCTTTTCTAGTAGATCTCATCAAATTACGCCTTACATGATGGGTTTTCAGTTGGACGAGCTACGAGAACTTTTGTGGTTGGAATATGCTAGATCTGGTCTCAGTTGTATGATTAATCAGTACAGGTCTGCCTACACGTCTTGCCTGGGTATGGGCCATTGCTTCAGTAATTGCATAATTGGGCCAAGATGCCTCTCTTTCTTTGCGCTGGGACATTTAGCTAAGGCCTTGTTTGGTAGTACTAGGAAATTATCCCGGTCAAAACCCCTAAATCCCCACATATCCCATAACACTATTTGATTCTAGTGTATTTGACATGTTTCATCCATACATATACCCACAAATTCCCAAATTCTAGTGCATTTTTCTCAATACCCAATACACTACCCCTACCTAGTGGATTGGGGATAAATGGGGATTTGAAGGGATTGGGTGAAGGTTGGGGTTTCACCCAATCCCTGTGGGGATTATCCCCACCAATCTCCTCAAAAACCTTAGTACCAAACAAGGCCTAAAGATTATTTCGGTCGCCGGTTTTCTAGTCAACTGAACATATCTTTGTAGGACAATCGTGCTTTGGATCACAACAATCATAACAACCTTATATGGGTTCCCAAACGCCAGTCGTTTTGCTCAAGGTGTCTACAGATGGGCCACACCTACCAGGGATGTACGAATACTCCGTGATGTCAATTCTGCTCGTCTTATGGGCACTCCGTCGTGGGTTGTTGGCAGGTGAGATTTTCAGGGAATTTAGTTTGGAAACGGAAAAAGAAACAGAAGGCTGATTCCATAGATATATCACGGCTGCAGGACATTTCCCCATCTACCGCCCTCATCATTGCTAGCTCGGCTTTTGCTTTGCTCCATCCTCTAGCGATGATGAACTTCCACTTGCAACCCATTCGCGTTCCTTCCGTCACGCTTCTCCATCAAGCAAGGTCCTGCCGACCACAAAGTCAGCGCATACATGGCTCTTAGTGCGACTCCACCTCTCTGCCACGACGATTCGGCCATTGCTAAGTCCAACATGCCTATTCTGATCCATCTTCGTCGTGTTGCCAGACAGGAAATTGCAAGCCTTCTGAACCATGATAGGTATTTTGTTACAGACGTGCAAGATTCTGCTTTGTGTCTAGGACTGTATCGTTTACGCAATGTTCTAATTAGGGATGCTATAGTCAGGAAAACTTATTTTCTTGGCGAGGACAATGAGACTAATTTTGTTAAGAATGATGAAGGTATGAATATGTGCATGCCTTCGCTAGGACAGGGGATCTGGATTCTGATGCTTGCTTTTCCTCTAGACTATCACATTAATTTCTGGGTTGATAAAGTTGTTTCCCAATTTGGCAAACTCATTCTATGGTTCACCCCTTGGGATCCGGTTTCTAGTGTACTTGTCAAATCCTGGGTCATGAATCCGACACTTGTCCTTAGTAGTTTTGCGATGAGGCAAATGGGGGGTCAGCTCTCTCTTGGACAGTGCTAGTATACTTGTTACGCTCAGAGGAGTGGAACACCCACATTCATGATGTTCCTTTGGCGGGGGAGGACCCACCTCCGACTGATGGCAGTGATCCACACCCCTTTTATGGTCCCCATATGACAGCTGAACAGACCTTCCAAGCAAGGCTTCACTTTTGGTTGCAGAACAATGGTGCCTTCGGCCCCATAGATGGCAGGAATCAGGATGATGATGAGCCAGTGACCCCTGATCAGCAGCATATACCCCTGTTCATTTTCCCTACTGAAGGTCAAATTAATTATCAGTCTATCTTAAGGTAGAAGGGAGTCTCTTCTTCTGATGGAATTGTCCCCTCTGATAATGTGTCCGGCAGTCCTCTTTCGGCTTGGAATGATAATGTCAGTGAGGGTAGCTTTGATCCTTCGGAGGAATTTGGTCAGCTGATTTCGCTTCCAGCATCGCTCTCTTTGTCCATTAGTTTATCTGACACTGCTAGGTCACATGTGGCTACCTCAATTACTCTCAGTTATATTAATGTGCCTGATTTGTTTCGTCTTGTTTGCTCTGTTATTTTGGCCCCGCAGACACCATACGTTCATCGTGGCTCTGTCTTGCTCCACACACCATCTTTGCCTTTGCACTTGATTAATTGGATCTCTCAGTGTAAAGGTGATGGAAACTCTTTGAGCTTGATGGTTCTTGTTTGTAAAGTGACCAGGAAATTGTGTTTTGAGGACACACATGCTTCCTCTAATCTTCATTTTTTGGTGGAGGAGGATTAACCTGCTCTGCTCGTCCCATCTTTGGTGGTAATCTCTGAAATTTCTGATGATGAAAGTGTGGCCCAGGCTGAAGAATATTTTGGGGGGAATGTGTTTGCTCCATCTGTTCTTCTTGCTGAATCCCAAGTTTCTTCATCACGCAAAAGGGGGCGAAGGGCTAGGTCTGATGTGTGAAATTGGCTTGAACGTCGTATCTTTTGTGATAGACGGTTTCATGTTTATATAGAGCTAGGGCGCGACTCACCAGATAGCGTACAATCTTGTTTAACAAGGAATATCAAAAGGAGAGATAGAGATAGAGTTGTTCAGAGATAAGACATTTAAACAATCTAATCTACTTGACAATCTAATCTATCTATACTGGTTGCGGTTGGTTTCCTTGGCCATCAAGACTTGTAGCTGTCGTGGTTTAACACCCTCCCTTAATCACAACTTCATCAACTTGAGATTACGCTTGAATTCTTCAAAGCTTTTTGTGCGCAAGGATTTTGTGAAGCCATCTGCAACTTGATCCCTGGAATGAATAAAACGAATTTCCAGCTGTCGATTTGCAACTCTTTCTCTGACAAAATGGAAGTCTATTTCAATGTGTTTTGTTCTTGCATGAAACACGGGATTATCAGATAGATAGGTAGCACCAAGGTTGTCACACCACAGACATGGAACTTTGATGCTTTTGACACCAAGTACTCTTAGCATGGATTGTACCCAAATGATCTCAGCTGTGGCATTTGCAAGTGCCTTGTACTCAGCTTCAGTACTTGATCTTGACACAGTAGGTTGTTTCTTTGCACACCAAGATATTAGGTTGGGTCCAAAAAATACTGCAAACCCACCAGTGGAGCGTCTGTCATCTATACATCCTGCCCAGTCAAAGTCAGAAAAAGCACTGACTAGAGTAGATGAAGACTTACTAAAGGTAAGACCAAGATTCATAGTGTTTTTCACATATCTTACTATACGCTTAGCAACAGTCCAATGAACTGTAGTGGGTGCATGAAGAAACTGACATACTTTATTGTCAGCAAAGGAAATGTCAGGCCTGGTCAGAGTCAAGTACTGAAGTGCCCCTACGAGACTTATGTAGTTTGTACTATCTTCTTGATTCAGGAGATCTCCTTCTGTGACTGACAATTTTTCTGAACTAGACAGAGGGGTTGGTGATGGTTTACATCCTTGAAGACCAACTCTTTTTACCAGATCAGCAACATATTTTTCTTGAGATAGATGAAGACCATCATCATGGTTCTTTACCTCAATCCCTAAGAAATAATGCAGATCACCCAAATCCTTCAAAGCAAACTCAGCACTTAAGTCCTTCAACAGTCCTGTCACTGCCTCATCAGATGAACTAGTGACAATGATATCATCAACATATATCAGTACAAATATGGATGTGTTTGACTTATTGTAAATGAACAGTGACGTATCAGACTTAGAAGCAATGAAACCAAGTGCTTGTAGTTTCTGACTAAGGCGTGAGTACGAGGCCCTAGGAGCTTGTTTTAGTCGATATAGCGCTTTATCAAGCTTGCACACATAGGATGGTGAGTTTTTACTTTCAAACCCAGGAGGCTGCTTCGTGTATACTTCCTCTTCCAGAACACCATGAAGAAACGCATTCTGCACATCTAGCTGTCTAAGGCTCCATCCCCTGGATACGGCAATAGACAATACAAGGCGAATGGTGGCAGCTTTAACAACAGGACTAAACATGTCCTCATAATCTATGTCATACCTTTGTTTAAACCCCTTTGCCACAAGTCTTGCTTTGTAGCGGTCTATGGTTCCATCTCACTTTCTTTTGATTCGAAAAACCCATTTGCAATCAATCAAGTTCTTACCTCGTGTTGGAGGAACTAGATGCCACGTTTTGTTTTTCTGGAGTGCCAAGTATTCTTCTTCCATGGCTTTCTTCCAACGTGCATCCTTGAGAGCTTCCTCAACTATGCCAGGTTCACCTGTGTTGCAGCAAGCGAGACCAAACTTTGTTTTATAGTTAACGTGTGTGATTACCCCTTTTTGAAGTCGAGTCCGAGGCTGCACAGATGAGGCTTCACCGTTCCTCTGCACAGCCGATCCTGCAGGTACACCCGACGCTGTCCATGTAGCATGCACCAACGCGGGATCTTCTGCGGCTGTGGCGGGGTACTGGTCAGGTGCAGGTGGCACAAAGGATACAGTAACTCCTGCATCCCGCACGGAGCAGACATGATCAACACCGGGTTCAGCGCCAGCGCGTCGCCGCTCGTAGCAAAGCGACCCATCAGCTGGCCAGCGCCGCCTCTCGGGTGGACAGGGAGCAGGTGCGTGTCGCGCATCGCCTGTCGGGTTGTCGGCTGGTGGGCTGTCTCCACTATGCGACGCATGCAACGACACATATTACGAAGAAGATCGCCTGGGCAGGTGTTACTGCGGCAATCCCGAGGGGGATTTGCTCCCCAACTACGAACACATGAAATACTGCCCGTGAGGAGTGATTTCTTGGGCATTTTGAGTGATTTCTTCACCTGCAATTTCTCCTGCTGCATCACCATAGAGCTCATGCACATGGTTATGAATCAGCACAATTATCATCTCCTCTTGAATCAGACCCGGTGAGAGATGTTGATGTGCAACTATTCCTGACTTGATGCCTCCACGAAAACGGAGCCACAAAAGAGCTACATCAAGTTGCTCAACAATTAGCAATTGTCTTGCAATAGCCCACGAGCGCGTGGGATCGCGGCAGTTTTCGAGGGTAGATTATTCAACTCAAATTTATTGGTTCACACGATGGGAAGTGAAAGAATATTCTCAAGTATTAGTAGTTGAGGCGTCAGCTCAACCACACCTGAAAGATTAGTATCTGCAAGCAAAGTATCAGTAGCAAAGTAGTATGATAACAACGGTGCCAGAAACGATCTATTGACGGCAGACTATTCCTAACTGTTGTATCAATGGCGCCAGTAAGTTGCCCGTGGACGGGAAATATTCTTTCCCGGCAACGGTGCCAGAAAAAGTATTGTAGCAGGTAGCAGCAGTGTAACGAGTAACAACAGTGGCAAGGAACAGCAATAGTGACTGCAGTAGCAAGTAGCAGCAGTAGCGAGTAACAACAGTAGCAAGACAAGTAACAACAGCAGTGGGACAAACTCGTAGGCAATGGGTCGGTGATTTGTCGAATGGAATTCATCATGCAACAGTTATAACACGGAGAGATATGTGGCTAGCTCCCGTTCGTCAATGTGATGTAGGCATGCATTCCGTGTGTAGTCATACGTGCTTAGGGAAAAGAACTTGCATGACATCTATTGTCCATCCCTCCCATGGCAGCGGGGTCCAAATGGATACTACGGGATATTAAGGTTCTGCTTTTAATAAAGAACCGGAACAACGCATTACCACTTGGTGAAGACATGAACTCCACAAACTATGGTCATCACCGGGAGTGGTTCCGCTTATTGTCACTCCGGGGTTGCCGGATCATAACACATATTAGGTAACTACAACTTGCAAGATCGGATCTAAAACACACATATATTGGTGACAACATAATAATTTCACATCTGAAATCATGGCACTCGGGCCCTAGTGACAAGCATTAAGCATGGCAAAGTAGTAGCAACATCAATCTCAGAACATAGTGGATACTAGGGATCAATCCCCGTCAAAACTAACTCGATTACATGATAGATCTCATCCTACTTATCATTGCCCAGTGATCCTACGAATAGATTACTCACGAATGATGAAGAGCTTCATGAAATTGGAGAGGGAAGAAGGTTGATGATGACGATGGCAACGATATCCTTGATCCGGAGCCCAAAACGGACTCCAGATCTGCCCTCGAGATGAAGAACAGGACGTGGCGGCGCCTCCATGTCGCAAACACGATGAAATCTTCTCTCTTTATTTTTTCGGGACGAATGGGAATAAATAGCGCTGGAGTTGGGGGCGGCAGAGCCACGTGGGCCCCACAAGCTTGGTTGCCGTGGCCAGGGGGGAGGCCGCGGCGACAGGGCTTGTGGCCCACTGGCCCGTCCCCTCCGGTGGATCTTTGCGCAGGTATTTTTCATATTTCCCAGAAATATTCTCCATAAATTTTCAGGACGTTCCGAGAACTTTCATTTCTGCACAAAAACAACACCATGGCAATTCTGCTGAAAACAGCGTCAGTTCGGGTTAGTTCCATTCAAATCATGCAAATTACAGTCCAAAACAAGGGCAAAAGAGTTTGGAAAAGTAGATACGATGGAGACGTATCAACTCCCCCAAGCTTAAAACCTTGCTTGTCCTCAAGCAACTCAGTTTACAAACTGAAAGAGAAAGAAAAACTTTGACAAACTCTGTTTGATCTTGTTGTTGCAACTATGTCTAACTCATAACCAGAATTTCAGCAAGATCACAAGTTAACCACATAAGCAAGTGACACAAAGGTCTCACGGTAAACTAATATCAATGGCATAATCAGCTAGCGAGCAAATAATAATGAGTTTCAGGTACCAACAATTCAATCAAAACAAGCATGAAGCAATATGAATAGGTGGTATCTCGCTAGCTCTTTCTGTGACGGCAAAACATAAATGCAGAGCACTTTCAAAGATCAAGGGCTGACTAAACATTTTAATTCATAGCAACGAAGATCCAGTCATAGTCACACTCAATATCAATCAAAAGCAAAGCATAAAAATGACAGAGGTGCTCTCTAATTGGTGCTTATATAAGAAGAGGATGGCTCAACATGAACATAAATAGATAGGCCCTTCGCAGAGGGAAGCATTGATTTGCAGAGGTGCGAGAGCTCAAGCTTTGAAAACATAGATAATAATTTTGGGTGACATGCTTTCATTGTCAACGCAATGACCAAGAGTTCTCAATATCTTCCATGCTACTCATGCTATAGGCGGTTCCCAAACAAAAAAGTAAAGTTTTAACTCCCCCACCACCAATCAATCACACTCCACGGCTAGATGAATCCTCGGGTACCGTCCATACTAACATCAATGCGGGGGGAGTTTTGTTTTATAGTTATGTTTTCGATTTAAGCATGGAACTGGGCATTCCAATTACCGGCCCCTTTCTCGTGAATGACAGTGAATAAACACATGTCGAGGATAACACGCCTAACATGGAAGATTCCAATAGCCCCCTGTCAGCACATGAGCGGTTCGGGCATGCAAAACAGATTATTTCTTGAAGGTTTAGAGAATGGCACATGCAAATTTACTTGGAACGGCTGGTAGATACCGCAAATAGGTAGGTATGGTGGACTCTCATGGAAAAACTCTTGGGTTTATGGAAGTGGATGCACAAGTAGTATTTCGCTTAGTACAAGTGAAGGCTAGCAAAAGACTGGGAAGCGACCAACTAGAGAGCGACAACAGTCATCAAGATGCAATGAGTTTGAGTAACATGGAGTGCAAGCATGAACAGGATATAAATCACCATGAACACGAACAACATAGAGGCTATGTTGATTTTGTTTCAACTACATGCATGAACATGCGCCAAGTCAAGCCACTTGAATCATTCAAAGGAGAATACCATCCTATCATACTACATCATGGTCATCTCAAAATCTATGTTGGCATTCAAGACAAACCATTATAAGCTCCTAGCTAATTAACTATGGCATCAGAAACTATGACCTCTAAGTTGTCATTGCAAACATGGTTCTCTCTCAGCAAAGCTGAATCTGGATAGACAAGCTAGTCATATTTACAAAAAAAAAGATAGAGTTCATACCAACTTTTCCAGTCTCAGTCACTTCATCATATATCATCATTATTGCCTTTCATTTGCACGATCGAACGATGTGAACAATAATAAGAGTGCTCGTGCATTGGACTAAAGCTGGAATCTACAGGCAAACACAAAGGAGAAGACAAAGTAATATGGCTCTTTGAAAGCTAAACATGTATGCATGCAAGAGCCACTAAACATTGTAACCAATATCTTCTACCTTGACCCAAACAAAAAGAAAACTATTTACACGGGAAAGCTCCCAACAAGCAAAAGAAGAAAGAAAAATCTTTTTGGGTTTTCTCAAAAGGATAGAAAACAAGAAAACAAGAAAACGAAAATAAACTAGCATCGATAATACAGTGGCAAAGTGTAAACACCGACTAACAAAGTGAAAGCATAAGCATGAATGTAAAGTTGGTGCAAACATGTACTCCCCCAAGCTTAGGCTTTTGGCCTAGCTTGGTTTACTCCCAAGGACGGTCCTGGCGAAACCCAAAATCATAATCAGGGTTATAAGGGAGCACTGCAGCCACTGCCTGAATAGCTGCCTCACAGAGATGAGTAGCCGGCGCCTCCCTCTCATACTCCTCTCCCTCTCCTATGGTTATGTAGTATCTCCGTTTTACCTGAAAGTCAAAGAAAGCAGGAGCAGGAAGGGTAATATGGAAAACACGCTGACGGTTAAATATCAATCGGTATAGGAGGGATTCATCATGCCTCTCAAGGAACTGGTAGCGTGTCATAGCGACGCGGTCAAGGAAAGCTGTATGGACGGGGGATCTCCTACGCGGATGGGTACTCCAAGAAAATTTTCTATGCGAGTGGCATAGATCCCGCCAAAGAAGTCCCCATCAATAGCATTCTTATTCAGCCTCCTGGCTGTAATAGCTCCCATGTTGAAGCTTTTGTCACCCGTCACTGCGCTCAAGGATACTAAGGTCGGATGCGCATAGGTGACAATGTTCAACCTTGTCGTTAATGCATCTACCTATGAAGAGGGCAAAGTAGTGCAAGGCAGGGAAATGAATGCTTCCTATGGTAGTTTGCGTGATGTCTCTAGTTTCTCCAACAGTTATACTAGAGACAAAATCTCTAACCGAAGACTTAGCATGATCTTTAAGATTACCCCCATCGGGTATCTTGCAAATCCTATTGAAATCCTCCAAATCCATGGCGTAGGATTTATCATACAGATCAAACAGTACGGATGAGTCACGGCCAACTGAAAATTTAAATCTACGCACGTAAGAGGCAGTGAGCAAATCATACTGTTCACATTTATCTAAGAGGAATTCTTCTAACCCGGCATTGCGGACAAGTGTATTAAACTCATCCTTGAAGCCTGCTTCGATCATGAACTCATCGGAAGGCCATTCACATGGTTGTACCAGTGCGTCCCTTAGTTGATAAGGATCGGGCCCCCGAATAGAAAGACGGGCACCCTTCTTACTTCAGGAACCACCATGAAACTTCCTCCTGAACATAATTTCTTTTTGCTAAAATTTTTGAAGTTCAAGAGAAAAGTGAATAAAGACCAACCACACCTTGTAGGAACTACTCCTACTAGTGCCTAGAGACCGTATCACGCGCTAAAACTACTTGGGACCAGCTAAAATCAACATTTCAAGCTCAAGAACAGGGTCACCAAGGTAGCAAGAATACGCGAAGGATAAAGCGCTAGACAAAAAACTAATTGGACCAATGGAGGAGTCACTTACCAAGGAGTAATTTCCCCAAAATGGTTCGGAGAATGGTGCTTTGAGCAAGGAGATCGAAAATCACAGCCAAATGAGCAAGAACACGGGTTTGAGCTGCGAAACAATTTTTTCTAGAGGTAGAAGAAGAGGATGGGAGCTGGAATGAGTGGAGGGGGTCCTTGTGGGACCCACAAGCTTGGTTGCCGCGGCCAGGGGGGAGGCCGCGGTGACAGGGCTTGTGGCCCACTGGTGTGGCCCCCATGCCAGCTCTTAGTGCCAGTATTTTTCAAATATTCCAGAAAAAATCATACTAGATTCTCCGGACCATCGGAGAACTTTTATTTTCGGGGTACTTTTCTCCGGGACGCTAAAACAGGAAACAGGGAAAACTAAACTAAATCTATCATTTTTCTTCTAAGCAACAGAAAGTGAAAGCTTAAAAGAGAGGTATGTGACTGTTTGATTCATCCATTTCATGGTCATCGAAAGAAATCCGTCAATGGGGTTGATCAAATCCTCATGAAAAAACTTTTCTGAATCACAAAAGGAAACGGAGAATTGTCGAATAGGCACTAAGTCACCTAAATGGGGATATGAATCTCCCCAACAAGCAAATCATACTTCATCTTGACACGAGGAATAGGGCATTCAAAGCTCCCAATAAGAATCGATGAAGTTTTTTCGATATCATTGATGCAATGTACTTTATATCGTTTCTTCGGAAAGTGCACTGTATGCTCATTACCGTTGACATGGAAAGTGACATTGCCTTTGTTGCAATCTATAACAACCCCTGCAGTGTTTAAAAAGGGTCTTCTGAGGATGACAGCCATGGCATCATCCTCGGGAATATCCAAGATAACAAAGTCTGTTAAGATAGTGGTGTTAGCAACCACAATAGGCACATCCTCACAAATGCCGACCGGGAAAACAGTTGATTTGTCGGCCATTTACAGAGAAATTTCAGTGGGTGTCAACTTATCCAGTTCAAGTCTACGATAAAGAGAGAGAGGCATAACACTAACACCGGCTCCAAGGTCACATAAGGCAGTTCTTACGTAGTTTCCTTTAATGGAGCAAGGTACAGTGGGCACTCTGGGATCACCAAGTTTCTTAGGAGTTCCACCTTTGAAAGTGTAATTGGCAAGCATGGTGGAGATCTCAAGATCTGGTATCTTCCGTTTATTAGTCACGATATCTTTCATGTACTTGGCATATGGAGACATTTTAAGCATATGAATTAACCGCATCTGCAGAAAGATGGATCTTATCATTTCAATAAATCGCTCAAAATCCTCATCGTCCTTTTTCTTGGATGGCTTAGGAGGAATGGGCATATGTTTCTGAACCCATGGCTCCCTTTCTTTACCATGCTTCCTAGCAGTGAAGTCATTCTTATCGTATCTCTTAGGTTGTGGGTTATCAGGATTAACCGTAGGTTCAATCTCCACATCCTTATAATTGCTAGATTGAGCATTATTATGAACATCGCTGTCCATATTGTCACCAGGTTCATGTTCATCACGAGATTGTGTTTCTGCATCAGACGCAGAAATATCATTTGGTTCTTCAGGTGTGACGGTATTTGGTGAACTGACATGTAGATTTCTATCATCCTTCTTCTTCTTCTTAGGATGACTAGGTGCATCAGTGCTAATTCCTTGAGAATCTTGATCAATTCTCTTAGGATGGCCTTCAGGATACAAAGGTTCCCGAGTCATTTTGCCTCCTCTAGTAATGACTCTGACAGAGTTGTCATTTAATTCATTAAGCAAGTCATTCTGAGCTTTAAGTACTTGTTCTACCTGAGTAGTAATCATAGAGGCATGTTTACTCAGAAGCTTCAGATCATTGACATTTCTGTCTACACAAGCACTTAAATGACTAAGCATACGAGTACTTTGTTCCAATTGTCTGCTAACATATTCATTGAAAAACTCTGTTGTTTGGCAAAGTAGTTATGAAATTCATCAAACCATAAGCTAGCAGGTTTGTAAAAAGGAATATCACTCTCATCAAACCTACGCAGAGAATTTACTTCTACTACCTATATCGGGTTATCGAGAACATGGATCTCTTCGATAGGTGGTAGATTTTTGACATCTTTAGATTTAATGCCTTTCTCTCGCATAGATTTCTTCGCTTCTTGCATATCTTCGGGACTGAGGAATAGAATACCTCTTTTCTTAGGAGTTGGCTTAGGAGGTGGTTCGGGAATAATCCAAGCATTATTGTTGATCAAGATGTTATTCAGTAGAATCTCAGCTTGTTCTACAGTTCATTCCCTAAAAACACAACCGGCACAACTATCTAGGTGGTCTCTAGAAGCATCGGTAAGTCCGTTATAGAAGATATCAAGTATCTCGTTCTTCTTAAGAGGGTGATCAGGAAAAGCATTCTGTAGCTGGATGAGCCTCCCCCAAGCTTGTGGGAGACTCTCTTCTTTGAGTTGAGCAAAGTTGTATATTCCCTGCAAGGCAGCTTGCTTCTTATGGGCAGGGAAATATTTCTCACAGAAGTAATAGACCATATCCTAGGGACTACTCACACATCCAGGAGCAAGAGAAGTGAACCAGGCTTTAGCGTCATCCTTTAGAGAGAAAGGAGACAACTTAAGGATATAGTAGTAGCGGATCTTCTCCTCACTAGTGAAAAGGGTGGCTATATCGTGTAGTTTGGTAAGATGGGCTACGACCGTCTCAGACTCACAACCGTGGAAAGGATCAGATTCGACTAGAGAGATTATCTCAGGGTCGACAGAGAATTCATAATCTTCATCGGTGATAAAGATAGGTGAAGTGGCAAACTTCGGGTCGTATTTCGTCCTAGCTTTCAGAGATTTTTCCTTCCACTTGAGAAGTAATTTCTCAGCGTCATAGGCATCCTTACATGCAAGAAAATCCTCAGCTATCTCTCCCTCCATAACATAACCCTCAGGTATATCAGGCAATTCATATCTAGGAGAGCTAGATCTAGCAGGAGCAAAAGCAGGTTCTATCTCAATAGTATCGGCAGTTTCAGAAGCATCACGAGCATTGGCAGTAACTCTAGCAATATGAGCATTAAGAAATACCCCTAGTGGCATATCAGGAAAAGTAGTATCTCTAGCAGTATCAAGCATAGCATCATCAGGCAAAATAGCATCTCTAGCATCATCAGACAAAGCAGTATCAAGCATAGCATCTCTAGCAGTATCAGGCATAGCATTTCTAGCAGTATCAGGCATAGCATCTGTAGCAGTATCAGGCATAGTATCTCTAGCAGTATCAGGCATAACATCTCTAGCAGTATCAACCATAGCATCTCTAGCAGTATCATGCATAGTATCATCAAGCATAGTAGCATCATAAGCATCATCAAGCACAGACGACATATCAAGATTTCTAGCAGGAGGTGGTGTCGCAAACTTACTCATAACTGAAGGTGAATCAAGTGCAGAGCTAGATGGCAGTTCCTTACCTCCCCTCGTAGTTGAGGGCAAGACTTTGGT
This sequence comes from Hordeum vulgare subsp. vulgare, assembly GCF_904849725.1. NCBI lineage: Eukaryota > Viridiplantae > Streptophyta > Magnoliopsida > Poales > Poaceae > Hordeum > Hordeum vulgare. Next base: position 389,995,578 of record NC_058524.1, read on the forward strand.
TCTAGGGTCTTTCAGATTCTTCATAGTGATCAGCAGATATGAATCCCAAGTGACTTAGAGAATATAGCTATCCTTCCCCGGCAACGGCGCCAGAAAAATGCTGTTGACGTGCAACTATTCCTGACTTGATGCCTCCATGGCAACGAAGCGAGAAAAGAGTTGCTTCCAGTTGCTCAACAATTAGCAATTGTCTTGCAATAGCCCACCAGCGCGTGGCATCGCGGCAGTTTTCGAGGGTAGAGTATTCAACCCAAATTTGTTGGTTCGCACGATGGGAAGTGAAAGAATATTCTCAAGTATTAGCAGTTGAGGTGTCAGCTCAACCACACCTGAAAGATTAGTATCTGCAAGCAAAGTATCAGTAGCAAAGTAGTATGATAACAACGATGCCAGAAATGATCTATTGACGGTAGACTATTCCTAACTGTTGTATCAATGGCGCCAGTAAGTTGCCCGTGGACGGGAAATATTCTTTCCCGGCAACGGTGCCAGAAAAAGTATTGTAGCAGGTAGCAGCAGTGTAACGAGTAATAGCAGTGGCAAGGAACAGCAATAGTGACTGCAATAGCAAGTAGCAGCAGTAGCGAGTAACAGCAGTAGCAAGACAAGTAACAACTGCAGTGGGACAAACTTGTAGGCAATGGGTCGGTGATTTGTCGAATGACATTCATCATGCAACCGTTATAACACGGAGAGATATGTGGCTAGCTCTCGTTCGTCAATGTGATGTAGGCACGCTTTCTGTGTGTAGTCATACGTGCTTAGGGAAAAGAACTTGCATGACATATATTGTCCATCCCTCCCGTGGCAGCGGGGTCCAAATGGATACTACGGGATATTAAGGTTCTCCTTTTAATAAAGAACCGGAACAACAGATTAGCACTTGGTGAACACATGAATCCTAAAACTATGGTCATCACCGGGAGTGGTTCCGGTTATTGTCACTCCAGGGTTGCCGGATCATAACACATAGTAGGTAACTACAACTTGCAAGATCGGATCTAAAACACACATATATTGGTGACAACATAATAATTTCAGAACTGAAATCATGGCACTCGGGCCCTAGTGACAAGCATTAAGCATGGCAAAGTAGTAGCAACATCAATCTCAGAACATAGTGGATACTAGGGATCAATCCCCGTCAAAACTAACTCGATTACATGATAGATCTCATCCTACTCTTCACCGCCCAGCGAGCCTATGAATAGATTACTCACGAACGATGAAGAGTTTCATGGAATTGGAGAGGGAAGAAGGTTGATGATGATGATGGCGACGATCGACTTGATCCGGAGCCCAAAACGGACTCCAGATTTGCCCTCGAGATGAAGAACAGGATGTGGCAGCGCCTCTGTGTCGCAAACACGATGAAATCTTCTCTCTTTATTTTTTTCGGGACGAAAGGGAATAAATAGCGCCGGAGTTGGGGGCGGCAGAGCCACGTGGGCCCCACGAGCTTGGTTGCCGCGGCCAGGGGGGAGGCTGCGGCGACACGGCTTGTGGCCCACTGGCCCGTCACCTCCGGTGGATCTTTGCACAGGTATTTTTCATATTTTCCAGAAATATTCTCAGTGAATTTTCAGGACGTTCCGAGAACTTTCATCCCTGCACAAAAACAACACCATGGCAATTCTGCTGAAAACAGCGTCAGTCCGGGTTAGTTCCATTCAGATCATGCAAATTAGAGTCCAAAACAAGGGCAAAAGAGTTTGGAAAAGTAGATACGATGGAGACGTATCAAGAGACAAATGTAGAAGCAAAATTTCTTTGTGGAGTAGGGTACCGGCGTTCGGATGAAGATCAGCGAAGGGAAACTTGGTCTCATCAAAGATGACATCTCGGGAGATATAAACCCGCCTGGTAGACACATCTAGGCATTTGACACCTTTATGTTGGGCACTATATCCAATGAAGACACATTGTTTAGATCTAAACATGAGCTTACGTTTGTTGTATGGTCGAAGATTAGGCCAACATGCACATCCAAAGACACGCAGAGATGTGTAATCGGGTTTGATGTGGAGGAGTCTCTCTGTGGGTGTTTCATTATTTATGACACGGCTTGGGAGCATATTTATAATATGAACCGTAGCAAGGAAGGCCTCATACCAGAATTTGAAGGGCATGGAGGCACCAGCAAGTAGAGCTAGACCAACTTCTACAATGTGGTGGTGCTTACGTTCTGCCGACCCATTTTGTGAAGAGGGAGGAGATTTTTTTATGCACTAGGAACATGCAAGATTTTTCTAAGATGGATTTTTCTATAAGGGGTTTTGATAATTGAGTGACCAACATGACGGATCTTCATACCTTCTCCGTTTGCGGTGTGGATGTGGTCTTGGCCATGGTACTTCTCCCTCACAGTCACCTTCTCGAGTTCACCAGTGATGTGGTTTGTGGCACCACTATCCACATACCAGTTTTTGTCCACTCCATAGGAGCCTTCTGCAACACCAGCCACCTTCTCATCTTGGGATGAGTCACCATCGTCGTCAAACCTGTACTAGCAGTCTTTGGCTGAGTGGCCAAGCTTGCCGCAGATCTAACATTTGATGGCGTCGGGGTGCGAGCGGTTGCAGGAGTTGGAGTTGTTGCGGCGTCCCTTGTTGTTGTTGTAGGAGGGCCGTCCGCCGCCGCTGCTGTTGCTGCGAGAGTTGGTGGTGTTATTGCTGGAGTCGCCGGTGTTCTTGGCCTTGTTGCACGACGGTCCTCGATGGCGTGAGCCACCACCGCGGCCATGCATAGCCGCGTTTGTAGAGGACTTGAAGCCGCTGCCAGAGTTGTTCCCTTGAAAGAGAGCTACCCTTTGGTCGAAGTTGCTCATTTGAGAAAATAGATCACCGAGGGAGACTGGAGAAGTTCTAGTGTCGAGCGCAGAGGTGAGCGGCTCGTACTCGAGGTCGAGACCAGCGATGATGTAGGAGATCAGCTCGTCATCTCCAAGCGGCATGCCTGCAGCCGCAAGTTCATCCGCCGGCGAGTGCATGTGTGCAAAGTAGCTTGCCACGGACTGCGTCCCCTTCTGTGCGTTGTCCAAAGCCACGCGGATGTTGTTGACGCGAGACAACGACTGGGATGAAAACATGTTCGCCAGCACCGTCCAGAGGTCGTGTGCATGGGCGATCGAGGTCACCTGCACCAGTACCTCCTTCGAGAGATTATTCAGGAGATAGCCAAGTACCTGCTGATCCTCTCGAACCCAGATCGGATGAAGGGGGTTCGGTGTGGACTGCTCCTTCCCGTCTTTTTCCTTTTGGGTGATGTTCTTCATCGGCTCCGGCATGCTGCCGTCGATGTAGCCGAAGAAGCCCGCACCTGTGAGCTGGGGCGTGATTTGCGTCCGCCATAGTATGTAGTTGGTGCGGGTAAGCCTTTCAGTGACTTGACCTTTGAGGCCAGAGTGGGTTGCGCTAGCGGAGGTAGCCATGGCGAGCGGAAGCTTTTCTTGGTGGGAGGCTAGATGCGATATGGAAGAGTTAGGCTCTGGTTACCATGTGAAATTGTCTTGAACGTTGTATCTTTTGTGATAGACGGTTTCATGTTTATATAGAGCTGGGGCGCGACTCACCAGATAGCATACAATCTTTTTTAACAAGGAATATCAAAAGGAGAGATAGAGATAGAGTTGTTACAGAGATAAGACATTTAAACAATCTAATCTATATATATACCGGTTGCGGTTGGTTTCCTTGGCCATCAAGACTTGTAGCTGTCGTGGTTTAACATGATGCACCGTTAAGCACCTCTGAGGTTCGTCGGAGCCCTCGCTCCAATAAGTACATGTGTTTTAAAGTGAATCAGTCATCTGATTTGCGTGGCCGTAAATCTGTGATCAAGCCTCGAGTCTCTATTGTTGTTGAAGACCCTGCTCCAAACTCTAGCTCTGAGGTTGCTAGCCCTAGTTGTGCACCACCACCAACAACAACCATCATGTACATTCAGCATGTGGGCACTAGTTTCTGTGGCATCCCAACTAAGGAGCTCACTGATGATCGTCTTCTAGCTAATGGATCTGATGATAATGCCAGCTCGGCGCATTTGCTTAGTTTTTATCTTTCAATATTTGTCATTTCAGTTCACTTTGACGCCTAGACCAATCAGTTTATTCTATCTAGTTTGATGAACTCTCACCTTCGTTCTTGGAATTTGTTTTGTTGGAATACTCGTCGCATTAATTCACAGGATAAACACGATTCTTTGCATTCCACCATCGATACTTTGGGTTGCTCGATGATCTGCATTCAAGAAACAAAGTGCAAACACTTCAATCATTCATATATTCGTAAATTTTGTCCACGTCGTATTGATAAGTTCGCGTATGTTCATTTGATTGATAATTTCGGGGGTCTCGCTATGATTTGGAATAGCGCTACATTTTCCGCTACGAGAGTTGAAAGTCACCTATGGGCTCAGGTTCTTAGATTTAAATCAATGTTCTCTCCTGATATTTGGACAGTGGTTAATGTATACTGTCCGTGTGAGGGTATTGAACGCGGTAGCTTCGTTAGTTGGCTTTATGACCTTAATATTGGCGACAATGATAATTGGCTTCTAGTTGGTGACTTTAACTTCATTCGCTCGTCCGAAAATCGTAATCGTCCGGGAGGTAATATCAATGATATGATGACTTTCAATGATATTATTCGTTCGCAGTGTTTTGTGGACTTGCGGTTAAATTGTGCGACTTACACATGGAGTAATATGCAGTTTGTACCATTACTAGAAAAAATTGACTGGTTCTTCACTTCCAATCATTAGACAACCTCTTATCCAAATACATGTGTGAAGGCACTTCCGAGGCCAGTTTCAGATCATGTACCATGCCTTGCCTCGGTTCAATCTTCCATCCCACGTTCCAAGGCATTTCGCTTTGAAAACTATTGGCCCTTACACCCAGGCTTTAAAGAGACTATTAAATATGCATGGCAACTCCCTGTACATTCCTCTGATGTTGTGCTAGTTCTTAGTGCTAAGTTCAAAAGCTTGAGGCGAGTACTTAAAAGATGGAGAAAAGGTCTTTTTAAGCTTTCATTGCTTCTGAATAACTTCTACACGGTTCTTGTTCTTTTGGACAATTTAGAAGAGAAGCGACCTTTAGTTATTCAGGAATGGAACTTCAGAAAAATCCTCAAAGCACACATCATCCATTTACAGTCCTGCAAGCAAAAAAATTGGCGTAAATGCTGCACAATCAGATACATACAGGCTGGTGATGAAAATACTAAGTTCTTCCAACGTATAGCTACTGAACGACATAGACACAATTCGACTGCCTCTTTGTCCTTACCAGACGGCTCTCTTGTTGAGGATATGAAGCTAAGGCTCAAGTTCTACTCCAGGCATTTAGAGCTAGACTTGGGGTATCTGTTGACCATGAAATGAAATTCAATTTGGATAGACTGATCCAATCTGTGAGCAATCTTGGTGGTCTATTGATACGTCTCCGTCGTATCTACTTTTCCGAACTCTTTTGTCCTTGTTTCTGACTCTAATTTGCATGATTTGAATGGAACTAACCCGGAGTGACGCTGTTTTCAGCAAAATTGCCATGGTGTTGTTTTTGTGCAGAAATAAAAGTTCTCGGAACGTCCTGAAAATTTACGGAGATTTTTTTTGGAACGAAAGAAAAATACCTGCGCAAAGATCCACCGGAGGAGGTGGACCAGTGGGCCACAAGCCCACAGGCTGCGGCTACCCCCTGGCCGCGTCGTGAAGGCTTGTGGGGCCCACGTGGCTCCACCGCCCCCAAACTCAGCTCTATATCTGCCGTCTCGCCCGGAAAAAAATCAGAGAGAAGGTTTCATCGCGTTTTGTGATACGGAGGCGCCGCCACATCCTGTTCTTCATCTGGAGGGCAGATCTGGAGTCCATTCCGAGCTCCGGAGAGGGGAGATCGTCGCCATCGTCATCATCAACCTTTCTCCATCGACAATTCCATGATGATCTTCATCGTTCGTGTGTAATCTCATCGTAGGCTTGCTGGACGGTGATGAGTTGGATGAGATCTATCATGTAATCGAGTTAGTTTTTGACGGGGATTGATCCCTAGTATCCACTATGTTCTAGATTGATGTTGCTACTACTTGGCTATGCTTAATGCTTGTCACTAGGGCCGGAGTGCCATGATTTCAGATCTGAACCTATTATGTTGTCGCCAATATATGTGTGTTTTAGATCATATCTTGCAAGTTGTAGTCACCTACTATGTGTTATGACCCGGCAACCCCGGAGTGACAATAGCCGGAACCACTCCCGGAGATGACCATAGTATGAGGAGTTCATGTAGTCACCGCATGTTAATGCGTTGGTCCGGTTCTTTATTAAAAGGAGAACCTTAATATCCCGTAGTTTCCATTAGGACCCCGCTGCCACGGGAGGGATGGACAATAGATGTCATGCAAGTTCTTTTCTCTAAGCACATATGACTACATACGGAATACATGCCTACATTTGATTGACGAACGGGAGCTAGTTACATATCTCTCCGTGTTATAGCTGTTACGTGATGAATCACATCCGCAATACTCATCCATCACCGATCCACTGCCTACGAGTCTTTTACTACTGGTTCTCGCTACGTTACTTTGTCTTGGCTTGTCCCTTGCTACAAAAGGGATTCGGCCACTTTGCTTCTACTGTTGCTACTGTTGTCACTTTGCTGCTACTGTTGCTACTGCTGTTACTTTGCTGCTGCTACTACTGCTATTCCTTGCTACTTCGCTGTTACTTGTTGCAAGACTTTTCTGGAGCCGTAGCCGGGGAAGCTTTCTTCTCAAGAATAATCCCCCGTCAACGTGCTATTTACTAGCGCCATTGATACAACAGTTAGGAATAGTCTGCCGTCAACAGATCGTTTCTGACATCGTTGCTATCATACTACTTTGCTACTGATACTTTGCTTGCAGACAATAATCTTTCAGGTGTGGTTGAATCTAACAAACTCAGCTTCTAATACTTGAGAATATTCTTTAGCTTCCCCTTGTGAGCGAATCAACAAATTTGGGTCGAATACTCTACCCTCGAAAACTGTTGCGATCCCCTACACTTGTGGGTTATTGACTCCGTAACAGCAGACCTTCCCTTGCAACGGCACCAGAAGAATGCTGCTAGCACTCTCCGGCAATCGAAACTAGAAGAATCTTGTTGACGGCCCACCAGCGTGTGGGATCGTAGCAGTTTTCGAGGGTAGAGTATTCGACCCAAATTTGTTGATCGCCAATCAGGAGGTGAGAGGATACTCTCAAGTATTAGCACCTGAATGTGTCAGATTCAACCACACCTGAAAGATTAGTATCTGCAAGCAAAGTGGTAACAACAGCAAGCGACAGTAGTAGCAACAGTAGCAGCAGAGCAAGACAAGTAACAACAACAGTAGGACAAACTCGTAGGCAATGGGTCGGTGATTTGTTTGGATGATATTCATCATGCAACAGTTATAACACAGAGAGATATGTGGCTAGCTCCCGTTCGTCAATGTGATGTAGGCATGCATTCCGTGTGTCGTCATACGTGCTTAGGGAAAAGAACTTGCATGACATCTATTGTCCATCCCTCCCGTGGGAGCGGGGTCCAAAAGGAAACTACAGGATATTAAGGTTCTCCTTTTAATAAAGAACCGGACCAACGCATTAGCACTTGGTGAACACATGAACTCCTCAAACTATGGCATCATCGGGAGTGGTTCTAGTTATTGTCACTCCGGGGTTGCCGGATCATAACACATAGTAGGTAACTACAACTTGCAAGATCGGATCTAAAACGCACATATATTGGTGACAACATAATAATTTCAGATCTGAAATCATGGCACTCGGGCCTTAGTGACAAGCATTAAGCATGGCAAATTAGTAGCAACATCAATCTAAGAACATAGTGGATACTAGGGATCAATCCCCCATCAAAATTAACTCGATTACATGATAGATCTCATCCTACTCATCACCGCCCAGCGAGCCTACGAATAGATTACTCACGAACGACAAAGAGCTTCATGGAATTGGAGAGGGAAGAAGGTTGATGATGACGATGGCGATGATTTCCCCTCTCCGGAGCCCAAAACGGACTCCAGATCTACCCTCCAGATGAAGAACAGGTTGTGGCGGCGCCTCCGTATCACAAACACGACAAAATCTTCTCTTTTTATTTTTTCCGGGATGAAAGTGAACTTATAGAGCTGAGGTTGGGGGCGGCAGAGCCGTGTGGGCCCCACAAGCTTGCCCACCGCCACGAGGGGGGTGGCGGAAGCAGGGCTTGTGGCCCACTGGCCCACCCCCTCAGGCGGGTTTTTGCGCAGGTATTTTCCATATTTTGCAAAAATGCTCCCCGTAAATTTTCGGGACGTTTGGAGAACTTTGATTTCTGCACAAAAATAATACCAAGGCAATTCTGCTGAAAACAGCGTCAGTCCAGGTTAGTTCCATTCAAATCATGCAAATTAGAGTCCAAAACAAGGGCAAAAGAGTTTGGAAAAGTAGATACGATGGAGACGTATCAACTCCCCCAAGATTAAAACCTTGCTTGTCCTTAAGCAACTCAGTTGACAAACTCAGATGAAAGAAAAACTTTGACAAACTATGTTTGATCTTGTTGTTGCAACTATGTCTAACTCATAACTAGAATTTCAGCAAGATCACAAGTTAACCACATAAGCAAGTGACACAAAGGTCTCACGATAAACTAATATCAATGGCATATTCAGCTAACGAGCAAATAATAATGAGTTTCAAATACCAACACTTCAATCAAAACAAACATGAAGCAATATGAATAGGTGGTATCATGCTAGCTCTTTCTGAGACTGCAAAACATAAATGCAGAGCACTTTCAAAGATCAAGGGCTGACTAAACATTGTAATTCATAGCAACGAAGATCCAGTCATAGTCATACTCAATATCAATCCAAAGCAAAGCATAAAAATGACAGAGGTGCTCTCTAATTGGTGCTTGTAAATGAAGAGGATGACTCAACAGGAAAATAAATAGACAGTCCCTTCGCAGAGGGAAGCATTGATTTGCAGAGGTGCCACAACTCAAGCTTTGAAAACAGAGATAATAATTTTGGGTGGCATGCTTTCATTGTCAACGAAATGACCAAGATTTCTCAATATCTTCCATGCTACTCATGCTATAGGCGGTTCCCAAACAGAAAAGTAAAGTTTTAACTCCCCCACCACCAATCAATCAAACTCCACAGCTAGCGGAATCCTCGGGTACCGTCCATACTAACATCAATCCGGGGGGAGTCTTGTTATGTTGTCGATTTAAGTGTGGAACTGGGCATTCCAATTACCGGCCCCTTTCTCGTGAATGAAAGTGAATAAACACATGTCGAGGATAACAGTCCTAGCATGGAAGATACCAACAGCCCCCTGTCACAATTACAACATTGAAGGTTTAGAGAGTGGCACATGCAAATTTACTTGGAACGGCAGGTGGATACCGCAAATAGGTACGTATTGTGCACAAGCAGTATTCCGCTTAGTACAAGTGATGGCTAGCAAAAGACTGGGAAGCGACCAACTAGAGAGCAACACGAGTCATCAAGATGCAATGAGTTTGACTAACATTGAATGCAAGCATGAACATGATATAAATCACCATGAACATGTTGATTTTGTTTCAACTACATGCATGAACATGAGCCAAGTCAAGCCACTTGAAACATTCAAAGGAGAATACCACCCTATCATACTACATCATAGTCATCTCAAAATCTATGTTGGCATTCAAGACAAACCATTATAATCTCTCAGCTAAATAAGCATGGCATCAAAAACAATGATCTCTAAGTTGTCATTGCAAACATGGTTCTCTAACAACAAAGATGAATCTAGGTTGACAAGCTAGTCATATTTACAAAAACAAAATAGATAGAGTTCATACCAGCTTTTCAGTCTCAGCCACTTCATCATATATCATCATTATTGCCTTTCACTTGCACGATCGAACGATGTGAACAATAATAAGAGTGCTCGTGCATTGGACTAAGCTGAATCTGCCGGCAAACACAAAGGAGAAGACAAAGTAATATGGCTCTTTAGAAGCTAAACAGGTATGCATGCAAGAACCACTAAACATTGTAACCAATATCTTCTACCTTGACCCAAAGAAAAATAAAACTATTTACACGGGAAAGCTCCCAACAAGCAAAAGAAGAAAGAAAAATCTTTTTGGGTTTTCTCAAGAGGACACAAAGCAAGAAAACAAGAAAACAAAGATAAACTAGCATGGATAATACAGTGGCAAAGTGTAAACACCGGCTAACAAAGTGAAAGCATAAGCATGAATGTAAAGTCGGTGAGAACACGTACTCCCCCAAGCTTAGGCCTTTTGGCCTAGCTTGGTCTACTCCCATGGTGGAAAATAACCAGCTCCACGATACTACGGAGCAGACTGTGAATGCCACTACTGTCTGAGCTCCTCTGGCTCCCACTGATAAACTGGCATCTGGTACTCGACTGGCGGCTCCGGCACGGGTGCCTGTGGTTGGGCCAAGACCCAATTTGCGTAGATGTCCGAGGGCATAATAGTGTACCTGCCTGCATAAAGATCAAACAAAGAAGGAGCAGGCAAAGTAATAGTCTCTCGAGTACCCTGACTATATACCAGGTTATAAATCATCCATCTACTAGCATCTCTATCCAGAAAATCATGGCGAACCATGTTGTCATAATCCAGATATTTCTCAGAGAGAAGCATCTCTCCTTCCTCTCCCAGTCTAATGGGTATCTCAAAGTGTGTGGCAAGATGGGTAGCATAGATACCTCCATAGACGACACCCTTGGAACGGTTGGTGTTCAACCGCCGGGCTACTATAGCACCTAGGCTATAAGTCTTATCGTTATAAAGGCCTTCGCGCAAAACTGCAAGGTCTGGAGAACTAAGTGATCCAGCCTCCCCACGGCCAATCAAACATTTTCCCACAAATAATGAGAAGTACCGAAGCACCGGAAAATGTATGCTACCAATTCTAGCGCGAGAGACTCCTCTCTCCTCTCCAAAAGCAATAGAACCAATGAAATCCTCCAAGTCCCGTGGACGAGGGTCACGGATATCCCCAACATAAGGTAATTTGCATACATTGCAAAAATCCTATAGTGTCATGCACTGGGGAACATCGTATATCATGAACTCAACCATGGGAGGATTCTTCCTCGGATAAAAGTTGAAGCTTTGAACGAAAATATTGGTGAGGAGGAGGTATTGTGAGCACTTATCTTCAACGAATGCAGTAAGACCTGCGTTCTCCACCAAGTAATAAAAGTCTTCATAAAGTCCGGCGGGGCGCAAACATTCATCACTTGTCCACTCGCACGCTCGAACTTCTGTAACTCGAGGGACTACGTACTTGGGGTGGTTCTTCTCATCCTCCTTGGGGTTACGGCTTGAAGAGCCTCTCAAGAACCTCCTCATCTTTTCCCTTTTCTAGCTCTGAAAAATTCTGAAATTTTTAGAGACTTCGAAAGAAAAGTGAATAAAGATTAACCCAACTTGTAGAAACTACTCCTACTAGTGCCTAGAGACCGTATCACACGCTAAAACTACTTGGGACCAACTAAAATCAACATTTCTAGCTCAAGAACAGGGTCACCAAGGTAGCAAGAATACGCGAAAGATAAAGCACTAGAGCAAAAACTAATTGGACCAATGGAGGAGTCACTTACTAAGGAGTAATTTCTCCAAAACGGTTCAGAGAATGGTGCTTTGAGCAAGGAGATCGAAAATCACAGCCAAATGAGCAAGAACACGGGTTTGAGCTGCGAAACAAATTTTTCTGGAGGTGGAAGAAGAGGCTGGGAGTTGGAATGAGTGCAGGGGGTCCCTGTGGGCCCCACAAGCTTGCCCTCCGCCACCAAGGAGGGTGGCAGTGGCAGGGCTTATGGCCCACTGGTCTGGCCCCCAGGCCAGCTCTCAGGCCCAGTATTTTTTAAAATTCCAGAAAAAATCATAGTAAATTTTCATGACCATCGGAGAACTTTTATTTTCGAGGTATTTTTCTCCGGGACACTAAAACAGAAAACAAGGGAAACTAAACTAAACCTATCATTTTTCTTCTAAGAAAAATAAAGTGAAAGCTCAAAACAAAGGTATGTGACTCTTTGATTCATCCATTTCATGGTCATCGAAAGAAATCCGTAAATAGGGTTGATCAAGTCCTCATGACAAAACCTTCTAGAATCGCAAGAGAGAACGAAGAATTTTCGAATAGCCACCAAGTCACCTCAATGGGGATATGTATCTCCCCAACAAGCAAATCATACTTCATCTTGACACGAGGAATAGGACATTCAAAGCTCCCAATAAGAATCGATGAAGTCTTTTCAATAGCATTGATGCAATGTACTTGATATCGTTTCTTCGGAAAGTGCACGGTGTGCTCATTACCGTTGACATGGAAAGTGACATTGCATTTGTTGCAATCCATAAAAACCCCTGTAGTGTTTAAAAAGGGTCTTCTGAGGATGACAGCCATGGCATCGTCCTCGGGAATATCCAAGATAACAAAGTCTGTTATGATAGTGGTGTTTGCAACCACAACATGCACATCCTCGCAAATGCCGATAGGGAAAGCAGTTGATTTGTCGGCCATTTGCACAGAGATTTTAGTGGGTGTCAACTTATCCAATTCAAGTCTACGATAAAGAGAGAGCGGCATAACACTAATACCGGCTCCAAGGTCACATAAGGCAGTTCTTACATAGTTTCCTTTAATGGAGCAAGGTATAGTGGGCACTCCGGGATCACCAAGTTTCTTAGGAGTTCCACCTTTGAAAGTGTTATTGGCAAGCATGGTGGAGATCTCAAGATCTGGTATCTTCCGTTTATTAGTCTCGATATCTTTCATGTACTTGGCATACGGAGACATTTTGAGCATATCAGTTAACCGCATCTGCAAAAAGATGGGTCTTATCATCTCAACAAAGCGCTCAAAATCATCATCATCCTTTTTCTTGGATAGCTTAGGAGGAAAGGGCATAGCTCTCTGAACCCATGGCTCCCTTTCTTTACCATGCTTCCTAGGAGTGAAGTCATTCTTATCATATCTCTTAGGTTGTGGGTTATCAGGATTAACCGTAGGTTCAATCTCCACATCCTCATCATTGCTAGGTTGAGCATTATTATGAACATCACTGTCCATATTGTCACCAGGTTCATGTTCATCACCAGATTGTGTTTCTGCATCAGACGCAGAAATATCATTAGGTTCTTCAGGTGTGACAGTATTTGGTGAACTGGTATGTAGGTTTCTATCATCCTTCTTCTTCTCCTTAGGATGACTGGGTGTATCAGCATTGATTCCTTGAGAATCTTGATCAATTCTCTTAGGATGACCTTCAGGATACAAAGGTTCCTGAGTCATTTTGCCTCCTCTAGTAATGACTCTGACAGAGTTGTCATTTAATTCATTGAGTAGGTCATTCTGAGCTTTAAGTACTTGTTCTACCTGAGTAGTAATCAAAGAGGCATGTTTACTCAGAAGCTTCAGATCATTGACATTTCTGTCTACACAAGCACTTAAATGGCTAAGCATACGAGTTCTTTGATCCAAATGTCTGCTAACATAATCATTGAAACTCTATTGTTTGGCAACAAAGTTGTCAAATTCATCAAAGCATAGGCTAGAAGGTTTTTCAAAAGGAATATCACTCTCATCAAACCTACACAGAGAATTTACTTCCACTACCTGTATCGGGTTATCGAGATCATGGATCTCTTCGATAGGTGGTAGATTTTTGACATCTTTAGATCTAATGCCTTTCTCTTGCATAGATTTCTTGGCTTCTTGCATATCTTCGGGACTGAGGAATATAATACCTCTTTTCTTTGGAGTTGGCTTAGGAGGTGGTTCGGGAATAGTCCAAGTATTATCGTTGATCAAGATGTTATTCAATAGGGTCTCAGCTTGTTCTACAGTTCGTTCCCTAAAAGCACAACCGGCACAACTATCTAGGTGGTCTCTAGAGGCATCGGTAAGTCCATTATAGAGGATATAAAGTATCTCGTTCTTCTTAAGAGGGTGATCAGGCAAAGCATTCTCTAGCTGGACGAGCCTCCCCCAAGCTTGTGGGAGACTCTCTTCTTGGAGTTGAGCAAAGTTGTATATTTCGTACAAGGCAGCTTGCCTCTTATGGGCAGGGAAATATTTCCCACAGAAGTAATAGACCATATCCTGGGGACTACTGACACATCCAGGAGCAAGAGAGGTGAACCAGGCTTTAGCGTCATCCTTTAGAGAGAAAGGAAACAACTAAGGATATAGTAGTGGCGGATCTTCTCCTCATTAGTGAAAAGGATGGCTATATCGTGTAGTTTGGCAAGATGGGCTACGACCGTCTCAGACTCATAACCGTGAAAAGGATCATATTCGACTAGAGAGATTATCTTAGGATCGACAGAATTCATAATCCTTATCGGTGATAAAGATAGGTGAAGTGGCAAACTTCGGGTCGTATTTCATCCTAGCTTTAAGAGATTTTTCCTTCCACTTGAGAAGTAATATCTCAGCGTCATAGGCATCCTTACACGCAAGAAAATCCTCTGCTATCTCTCCCTCCATAACGTAACCCTCAGGTATATCATGAAATTAATATCTAGGAGAGCTAGATCTAACAGGAGAAAAAGCAGGTTCTATCTCAATAGTATCGGCAGTTTCGGAAGCATCACGAGCATTGGCAGTAACTCTAGCAATATGAACATCAAGGAATACCCCTAGTGGAACATCAGGCAAAGTAGTATCTCTAGTAGTATCAAGCATAGCATCATCAGGCAAAATAGCATCTCTAGCAATATCAGGCATAGCATCTTTAGCATCATCAGGCATAGCATCTCTAGCAATATCAGGCATAGTATCAAGCATAGCTTCTCTAGCAGTAGCATGATAAGCATCATCAAGCACAGACATATCAAGATTTCTAGCAGGAGGTGATGTCGCAAACTTACTCATAACTGAAGGTGAATCAAGTGAAGAGCTAGATGGCAATTCCTTACCTCCCCTCGTAGTTGAGGGCAAGACTTTGGTTTTCGGATCCTTCAGATTCTTCATAGTGATCAGCAGATATAAATCCCAAGTGACTCAGAGAATATAGCAATACCTCCCCGGCAACAGCGCCAGAAAAATGCTGACTCCATAACAGCAGACCTTCCCTTGCAACGACACCAGAAGAATGCTGGTAGCACTCTCCGGCAATCGAAACTAGAAGAATGTTGTTGACGGCCCACGAGTGCGTGCGATCATAGCAGTTTTCGAGGGTAGAGTATTCGACCCAAATTTTTGGATCGCCAAACAGGAGGTGAGAGGATACTCTCAAGTATTAGCAGCTGAATGTGTCAGATTCAACCACACCTGAAAGATTCGTATCTGCAAGCAAAGTGGTAACAGCAGCAAGCGATAGTAGTAGCAACAGTAGCAGCAGAGCAAGACAAGTAACAGCAGCAGAGCAAGACCAGTAATAGCAGCAGTAGGACAAACTCGTAGGCAGTGGGTCGGTGATTTGTTTGGATGATATTCATCGTGCAACAGTTATAACACGGAGAGATATGTGGCTAGCTCCCGTTCGTCAATGTGATGTAGGCATGCATTCCGTGTGTCGTTATACGTTCTTAGGGAAAAGAACTTGCATGACATCTATTGTCCATCCCTCCCGTGGCAGCGGGGTCCAAAAGGAAACTATGAGATATTAAGGTTCTCCTTTTAATAAAGAACCGGACCAACGCATTAGCACTTGGTGAACACATGAAATCCTCAAACTATGGTCATCACCGGGAGTGGTTCCGGTTATTGTCACTCCGGGGTTGCCGGATCATAACACATAGTAGGTAACTACAACTTGCAAGATCGGATCTAAAACACACATATATTGGTGACAACATAATAATTTCAGATCTGAAATCATGGCACTCGGGCCCTAGTGACAAGCATTAAGCATGGCAAAGTAGTAGCAACATCAATCTAAGAATATGGTGGATACTAGGGCTCAATCCCCATCAAAACTAACTCGATTACATGATAGATCTCATCCTACTCATCACCGCCCAGCAAGCCTACGAATAGATTACTCACGAACGACGAAGAGCTTCATGGAATTGGAGAGGGAAGAAGGTTGATGATGACGATGGCGACGATTTCCCCTCTCCGGAGCCCAAAATGAACTCGAGATCTACCGTCTAGATGAAGAACAGGTTGTGGCGGCGCCTCCATATCGCAAACGCGACGAAATCTTCTCTTTTTATTTTTTCTGGGACGAAAGTAAACTTATAGAGCTGAGGTTGGGGGCGGCAGAGCCGTCTGGGCCCCACAAGCTTGCCCACCGCCACCAGGGGGGTGGTGGAGGCAGGGCTTGTGGCCCACTGGCCCACCCCCTCAGGTGGCTCTTTGCGCAGGTATTTTCATATTTTTAAAAAATGCTCCCCGTAAATTTTCAGGACGTTTGGAGAACTTTGATTTCCGCACAAAAATAACAGCAAGGCAATTCTGCTAAAAACAGCGTCAGTCCAGGTTAGTTCCATTCATATCATGCAAATTAGAGTCCAAAACAAGGGCAAAAGAGTGTGGAAAAGTAGATACGATGGAGACGTATTAGTCATCAAGACCTTTTTCTGGCGCCGTTGCTAGGGAGGCATAACTATATTCTTTGAGTCACTTGGGATTGACGTTTCCTGATCACTATGAGGAATCCGAAAGATCCAAAAACTAAAATCCTACCTTCCACTACGAGGAGAGGTAAGAAACTGCCATCTAGCTCTGCACTTGATTCACCTTCAGTTTTGAGTAAGTTTGCGACTTCGCCTCCTGCTAGAAATCTTGATATGTCGCCTGTGCTTGATGATGCTATGCGTGATACTGCTTTGCCACTTGGCGCCGTTGATGCACAAATTGCTAGAGTTGCTGCTAGATGTGATGATACTTCTGAAACTGCTGATATTATTGAAGTAGAACCTGCTACTATGTCTGAATTGCCTGTTATGCCTGGTACGTGATATGTTATGGAGGGAGAGATAGCTGAGGACTTTCTTGCGTGTAAGGATAGCTATGATGTTGAGAAATTATTGCGCAAGTGGAAAGAAAAATCTTTGAACGCTAGGATGAAACACGACCCGAAGTTTGCCATTTCGCCTATCTTTGTGACCGATAAGGATTATGAATTCTCTGTTGACCCTGAGCTAATCACTTTGGTCGAATCTGATCCTTTTCACGGTTATGAGTCTGAAATGGTTGGAGCCCATCTTACCAAACTGCACGATATAGCCACCCTATGCACTAGCAAGGAAAAGATCCGCCACTACTACATGCTCAAGCTATTTCCTTTCTCGCTAAAGAATGATGCTAAGACTTGGTTCACTTCTCTTGCTCCTGGTTGTGTGCGTAGCCCCCAAGATATGGTCTACTACTTCTCTGAAAAATATTTCCCTGCCCATAAGAAGCAAGCTTCCTTGCAGGAAATATACAACTTTCCTCAAGGTGAAGAAGAGAGTCTCCCACAAGCTTGGGGGAGGCTTATCCAGCTACTGAATGCTTTGCCTGATCACCCTCTTGAGAAGAATGAAATACGTGCTATCTTCTATAATGGACTTACTGATGCTTCTAAAGACCACCTAGATAGTTGTGCCAGTAGTGCTTTTACGGAACGAACCGTAGAACAAGCTGAGATTCTACTGAATAACATCTTGTGCAATGAGAATGCTTTGACTATTCCTGAACCACCTCCTAAGCCAACTCCGAAGAAAAGAGGTATTCTATTCCTCAGTCCTGAAGATATGCAAGAAGCCAAGAAATCTATGCGATAGAAAGGCATTAAATCTGAAGATGTCAAAAATCTACCACCTATCGAAGAGATCCATGGTCTCAATAACCCGATACAGGTAGTAGAAGTAAATTCTCTGCGTAGGTTTGATGAGTGATATTCCTTTTCATACCTGCTAGCTTATGCCTGGATGAATTTGATAACTTTGTTGCCAAACAACAGAGTTTCAACGATTATGTTAGCAGACAATTGGAACAAAATGCTCGTATGCTTAGTCATTTAAGTACTTGTGTGGACTGAAACGTCAATTATCTTAAGCTTCTAAGTAAACATGCCTCTATGGTTACTACTCAGGTAGAACAAGTACTTAAAGCTCAAAATGACTTGCTCAATGAGTTGAATGAAAATTCTGTCAGAGTCGTCACTAGAGGCGGTAGAATGACCCGGGAACCTTTGTATCCTGAGGGTCATTTGAAGAGAGTTGAAAAAGATTCTCAAGGAGTTAGCACTGATGCACCTAGTCATCCTAGAAACAAGAAGAAAGATGATAGGGACCTGCACGCTAGCAACCCCATTGCTGCTACACCTGAGAGTCCAAACAATGCCTCTATCTCTGATGCTGGAACACAATCTGGTGATGAACATGAGCCTAATGATAATATCAATAGTGATGTTCATGAAGATTCTCAACCTAGCAATGATAAGAATGTGGAGATTGAACCTGTTGATCTTGATAACCCACAACCTAAGACTAAGAGATACGATAAGAATGACTTCACTACTAGGAAGCATGGTAAAGAAAGGGAACCATGGGTTCAGAAACCTATGCCCTTTCCTCCCAAACCATCCGAGAAAAAGGATGATGAGGATTTTGAGCGATTCGTTGAAATGATCAGACCTGTCTTTGTGCAGATGCGTTTGACAGATATGCTCAAAATGTCTCCGTATGCTAAGTACATGAAAGATATTGTGACTAATAAGAGGAGGATACCTGATCTTGAGATCTCCGCCATGCTTGCCAATTACACTTTCAAGGGTGGAATTCCTAGGAAACTAGGTGATCCCGGTGTGCCCACTATACCTTGCTCCATTAAAGGCAACTATGTTAGAACTGCGTTATGCAACCTTGGAGCCGGCGTAGTGTTATGCCTCTCTCTCTTTATCATATACTTGAACTGGATAAGTTGACACCCACTGAAATCTCTCTACAAATGGCCGACAAATCAACTGCCTTCCCCATCGGCATTTCCGAGGATGTGCCTGTTGTGGTTGCTAACACCACTATCTTAACAGACTTTGTTATCTTGGATATTCCTGAGGACGATGCCATGGATGTCATCCTCAGAAGACCGTTTTTAAACACCTCAGGTGTTGTTATAGATTGCAACAAAGGCAATGTCACTTTCCATGTCAACGGTAATGAGCATACGGTGCACTTCCCGAAGAAACAATATCGTGTACATTGCATCAACGCTATCAAAAAAACTTCATCGATTCTTATTGGCAGCTTTGAATGCCCTATTCCTCGTGTCAAGATGAAGTATGACTTGCTTGTTGGGTAAATACACATCCCCATTGAGGTGACCTAGTGACTATTCTAAAATTCTCCGTTCTCTTTTGCGATTCGGGAAGTTTTGTCGAGGGCATTTTATCAGCCCCATTGACGGATTTCTTTCGATGACCATGAGATGGATGAATCGAGGAGTCACAAACCTCTGTTCCAAGCTTTCACCGTCGGTTGCTTAGAAGAAAAATGATAGATTTAGTTTAGTTTTCCCTGTTTTCTGTTTTAGTGTCCGGTAGAAAAGTACCCCGAAAATAAAAGTTCTCCGAACGCTGTGAAAATCATGTATGATTTTTTCTGGTTTTTTTGAAAAATACTGGGACAAAGAGTCTGTCTGGGGGCCAGACTAGTGGGCCACAAGCCCTTGGGGCGCGGGCACCCCCTGGCTGCACCACCCAGGCTTATGGGGCCCACAGGCACCCCCCTCCACTCATTCTTTCTCTCATCTTGTTCTCCTACCTCCAGAAAAAATCGTTTCACAGCTTAAACCCGTGTTCTTGCTCCTCTTGGTGAGATTTTCAATCTCTTTGCTCAAAGCACCATTCTCCGAACTAATTTGGGGAAATTACTCTTGGTAAGTGACTCCTCCATTGGTCTAATTAGTTTTTGCTCTAGTGCCTTATTCTCCACGTATTTTTGCTTCCTTGGTGACCATATCTTGAGCTTTGCATGCTAATTTTAGATGGTCCCAAGTAGTTTTGATGCATAATATGGCCTATAGGCACTTGTGGGAGTAGTTGCTACGAGTTTCGTTGAGCCTTGTTCACTTTTCCCTAGAATCACTAAAAATCTCAGAAATTTTCAGAGATAGAAAAGGGAAAAGATGAGGAGGTTCTTAAGAGGCTCATCAAGCCGTGACCCCAAGGATGATGGGAGTGAGAAGAAGCCCAAGTATTTGGTCCCTCGAATCGCAGAAGTTCGAGCGTGCGAGTGGCCAAGCGACGTGTTCTTACGTGCCGCTGGAATTTATGAGGACTTTTATCACTTGGTGGAGAACGCATGCCTTACCGCCTTCGTTGAAGATAAGTGTCCGCAATACCTCCTCCTCACTAATATCTTCGTACAAAGCTTTAACTTCTATCCAAGGAAGAATCCTCCTATGGTTGAGTTTAAACTTTATGATATCCCCCAGGGCATGTCACTCCAGGATTTTTGCAATATTTGCAAATTGCCTTTTGTTGGGGATATTCATGAACCTCGTTCACGGGACTTGGAAGCTTTCATCGGTACAATTGCTGTAGGAGAGGAGAGAGGAGTGTCTTGCGCTAGAGCTTCTAGCATTCATTTTTCCGTGCTTCGGTACTTCTCATTATTTGTGGGAAAATGTTTGATTGGTCGTGGGAAAGCTGGGTCACTTAGTTCCCCAGATCTTGCGGTCTTGCGCGAAGCCCTTTATAACGATAAAACTTATAGCTTGGGCGCTATAGTAGCTCAACAGTTGAACCTGAACCGTTCTAAAGGTGTTGTCTATGGAGGTATCTATGCTACCCGTCTTGCCAAACACTTTGAGATACCTATTAGACTGGAGGAGGAAGAAGAGATTCTTCTTCCCGAGAGATATCTAGATTACGATAGCATGGTCCGCCATGACTTTCTTCATAGAGATATAAATAGAAGGATGAGATTTATAACCTGGTATTTAGTCAGGGTACTCATGAGACTATTACCTTGCCTGCTCCTTCTTTGTTCAATCTTCATGCACGCAGGTACACTATTATGCCCTCGGACATCTACGCATATTGGGGCCTAGCCCAACCACAGGTGCCCGTGCCCGAGCCACCAGTCGAGTACCAGACGCCAGTTTATCAGTGGGAGCCAGAGGAGCTCACACAGCAGTGGCATCCTCAGTCCACTCCGGAGTACCGGGAGCTGGTTATTTCCCTCCTTGGGAGTAGACCAACTTAGGCCAAAAGCCTAACCTTGGGGGAGTACATGTTCTCACCGACTTTACATTCTTGCTTAAGCTTTCACTTTGTTAGCCGGTGTTCACACTTTTCCACTGTATCATCCATGCTAGTTTATTTTCTTTTCCTCGTTTTCTTTTCGTGTGTCTGTCTAGTTTGAGAAAAGCCATAAAGATTTTCTTTTCTTCTTTTGCTTGTTGGGAGCTTTCCCGTGTAGATAGTTTTCTTTTTCTTTGGGTCAAGGTAGAAGATATTGGTTACAATGTTTAGTGGCTCTTGCATGCTTACCTGTTTAGCTTTCAAAGAGCCATATTACTTTGTCTTCTCCTTTGTGTTTGCCTGCAGATTCCAGCGTAGTCTAATGCATGAGCACGCTTATTATTGTTCACATCGTTCGGTCGTGCAAGTGAAAGGCAATAATGACGGTATATGATGAAGTGGTTGAGCCTGGAAAAGCTGGTATGAACTCGATCTATTTTGTTTTTATAAATATGACTAGCTCATCATGCTTGATTCAGCTTCGTTGTGAGGGAAACATGTTTGCAATGACAACTTAGAGATCATAGTTGCTTATGCCATGCTTACTTAGCTAGGACCTTATAATGGTTTGTCTTTGATGCCCACATGAATTTTGAGATGACTGTGTTGTAGTATGATAGGATAATATCCTCCTTTGAATGTTTCAAGTGGCTTGACTTGGCGCATGTTCAAGCATGTAGTTGAAACAAAATCAACATAGCCTCTATGATATTGATGTTCATGGTGATTTATGTCCTACTCATGCTTGCACTCAATGTTAGTTAATCTCAATGCATTTTGATGACTGTTGTCGCTCTCTAGTTGGTCGCTTCCCAGTCTTTAGCTAGCCTTCACTTGTACTAAGCGGGAATACTGCTTGTGCATCCACCTCCATAAACCCAAAGTTGTTCCATATGAGTCCACCATACCTACCTATGTGCGGTATCTACCTGCCGTTCCAAGTAAATTTGCATGTGCCACTCTCTAAACCTTCAAGAAATAATCTGTTTTGCATGCCTGAACCGCTCATGTGGTGACAGGGGGCTATTGGTATCTTCCATGCTAGGCGTGTTATCCTTGATATGTGTTTATTCTCTAGCATTGACGAGAAAGGGGCCGGTATTGGAATTCCGAGTTCCATGCTCAAATCGAAAAGATAATTGCAAACAAAACTCCCTCGGGATTGATGTTGGTATGGATGGTACCCGAGGATTCGGCTAGCCGTGGAGTGCGATTGATTGGTGGTGGGGGAGTCAAAAATTTACTTTTCTGTTTGGGAACCGCCTATAGCATGTGTAGCGTGGAAGATGTTGAGAACTCTTAGTCATTGCGTTGACAATGAAAGCATGCCACCCAAAATTATTATCTCTATTTTCAAAGCTTGAGCTCTGGCACCTCTGCAAATCAATGCTTCCCTCTGTGAAGGGCGTGTCTATTTATGTTCCTGTCGAGTCATCCTCCCCTTATAAAAGGACCAATTAGAGAGCACCTCTGTCATTTTTATGCTTTGCTTTTAACTGTGTTGAGTATAACTATGACTAGATCTTCATTGCCATGAATTACAATGTTTAGTCAGCCCTTGGCCTTTGAAGGTGCTCTGCATTTATGTTTTGCGGTCTCAGAAAGAGCTAGCGAGATACCATCTGTTCGTACCTCTTCATGATTGTTTTGATTGAAGTGTTGACATTTGAGACTTATTATTATTTGCTCGCTAGTTGATTATGCCATTGATATGAGTTTACCGTGAGACCTAGATGTCATTTGCTTATGTGGTTTGCTTTTGATCTTGCTGAAATTCTGGTTATGAGTTAGACATAGTTCCAACAACAAGATCAAACAGAGTTCGTCAAAGTTTTTCTTTTGTCTCTTTGAGTTTGTCAACTAAATTGCTTGAGGACAAGCAAGGCTTTAAGCTTGGGGGAGTTGATACGTCTCCGTCGTATGTACTTTTCTGAACTCTTTTGCCCTTGTTTTGGACTCTAATTTGCATGATTTGAATGGAACTAACCCGGACTGACGCTGTTTTCAGCAGAATTGCCATGGTGTTGTTTTTGTGCACAAATAAAAGTTCTCGGAACGTCCTAAAAATTTACGGAGATTTTTTTTGGAATAAAAGAAAAATACCCGCGCAAAGATCCACTGGAGGAGGTGGACCAGTGGGCCACAAGCCCACAGGCCACGCCGTGAGGGCTTGTGGGCCCCACGTGGCTCCACCGCCCCCAAACTTAGCTCTATATCTTCCGTCTCGCCCGGAAAAAAAAATCAGACAGAAGGTTTCATTGCGTTTTGCGATACGGAGGCGCCGCCACATCCCGTTCTTCATCTAGAGGGCAGATCTGGAGTCCGTTCCGAGCTCCGGAGAGGGGAGATCGTCGCCATCGTCATCATCAACCTTTCTCCATCAACAATTCCATGATGCTCTTCATCGTTCGTGAGTAATCTCATCGTAGGCTTGCTGGACGGTGATGAGTTGGATGAGATCTATCATGTAATCGAGTTAGTTTTTGATGGGGATTGATCCCTATAATCCACTGTGTTCTAGATTGATGTTGCTACTACTTGGCTATGCTTAATGCTTGTCACTAGGGTCCGAGTGCCATGATTTCACATCTGAACCTATTATGTCGTCGCCAATATATGTGTGTTTTAGATCCTATCTTGCAAGTTGTAGTCACCTACTATGTGTTATAACCCGGCAACCCCGGAGTGACAATAGCGGGAACCACTCCCGGGGATGACCATAATATGACGAGTTGATGTATTCTCCGCGTGTTAATGCGTTGGTCCGGTTCATTATTAAAAGGAGAACCTTAATATCCCGTAGTTTCCATTAGGACCCCGCTACCACGGGAGGGATGGACAATAGATGTCATGCAAGTTCTTTTCCCTAAGCATGTATGACTACATACGGAATACATGCCTACATTAGATTGACGTACGGGAGCTAGTTACATATCTCTCTGTGTTATAGCTGTTACATGATGAATCACATCCGCAATACTCATCCATCACCGATCCACTGCCTACGAGTCTTTTACTACTGGTTCTTGCTATGTTACTTTGTCTTGGCTTGTCCCTTGCTACAAAAGGGATTGGGCCACTTTGCTGCTACTATTGCTACTGCTGTCACTTTGCTGCTACTGTTGCTATTGCTGTTACTTTGCTGCTGCTGCTACTGTTGTTCCTTGCTACTTCGCTGTTACTTGTTGCAAGAATTTTATGGAGCCGTAGCCGGGGAAGAATTCTTCTCAAGAATAATCCCCCGTCAACGTGCTATTTACTGGCGCCATTGCTACAACAGTTAGGAATAGTCTACCGTCAACAGATCATTTCTGGCACCGTTGCTATCATACTACTTTGCTACTGATACTTTGCTTGCAGACACTAATCTTTCAAGTGTGGTTGAATCTGAAAAACTCAGCTGCTCATACTTGAGAATATTCTTTAGCTTCCCCTTGTGAGCGAATCAACAAATTTGGGTCGAATACTCTACTCTCGAAAACTATTGCGATCCCCTACACTTGTGGGTTATCATCTATCTGAACTGTTTACCAAAAAAGAGATAGATGACGTGGTTGCTAAAATGCCCATTGTTAAGCCTCCAGGTCCAGACGGGTTTAATGGCTATTTCTTAAAAACATGTAAGGATCTAATTGCATCAGACTTCTATAACCTATGCAATGGTTTTTTGGATGGCTCTATCTCTTTGGACTGTTTGAATTCTTTGTTGATCACTCTTAATCCAAAGAAACTGAATCCCACTTCAGCTAATGACTACCGTCCAATATCCCTTCTGAACTATTGCCTGAAACTTATTACAAAACTTCTTGCCGACCGTTTTGCATAAAGTCATTATATCTTTGTTACATTTGAATCAATATGGGTTTATTAAAGGGCAAACAATGAATGACTGTCTTCCATGGGCCTTCGAATATTTTTTTCAGTGTGAGAAATCTAGAAACGAAGTGATCATTCTCAAATTATATTTAGAGCAAGCATTTGATTTGATTGAGCATGATGTCATCCTAATGATGTTGGATAAGTTGGGATTTGATTGGAAATGGAGGCAATGGATAAATTCTATCCTTACTTCTGTTCATTCTTCGGTTCTCTTAAATGGCACCCCTAGAAAGTGTTTTCATTGCAAGCGTGGTGTACGTTAAGGGGGCCCTGTACCGACTCTTTAATTTTCCATTGTTGTGAATCTACTGCAGTACGTAATGCATAATGAGTATGTCGAAGGTAGATTGCAGCTTCCAATTGAACGATCTGGTGCGTATCCTATTGTGCAGTACGCAGACGATTCTATCTTAATTATGTCAGCTTGCCCAATTCATCTTGCAAATCCTAAAGGTGTTCTGAATGATTTTTCCATCTCAACCGGGCTAAAGATCAATTTCCAAAAGTCAAATCTAATTCCTATCAATATTTCTCGTAATAAGGCGTCAGATCTAGCTAATGTCTTTGGCTGTACGGTGGGCTCACTTCTGTTTACTTATCTTGGATTACCTCTCGGTAGTACTAAACCCACCATGAATGAGTTGATACCCTTAATTTATCGGGTGGAGCGGCGCATCTCTAGTACCACGTCTCTTCTGTGTCACGGCCAGAAAATCACATTGATAAATTTGCTGGTATCCTCCATGATAACATTTGCATCCTGTACTTTGGAGCTACCAGTAATACTTCAAGATACTTTTGACAATATGCGGAGAAGGTGTTTATGGCAAAAAAATCTAAAAATGGTGAATCCTGTAACTCTTTGGTTGCTTGGAAAAGAGTATGTTGCCCGAAAGATAAAGGAGGTCTCGGGTAATAAATATTAAAGTTCATAATCAAGCTCTCCTTTTGAAAATCTTGGATAAATTTTATAACCATGCTCATCTCCAATGGGTCAAATTACTATGGAGTCTTATTATACTAGCACTGTTCGTCATGCACTTCCTAAGTGTGGTTCATTTTGGTGGCGGTCTATGGTTAAACTTATGCCTATTACAAAGGACTTGCAAAATGTGAGGTACGGAATGGATTAAACGTCTCCTTGTGGCATCATAATTGGAATGTCAAGTTCTCTCTGGAAGATTCGCGTGTCTATAGTCATATATAAAGACAAAAGATATTTCGGTTCACACGTACTATGAGACAAATTATTTGAGCCTTCTATTCCACTTGCCGCCGTCTCCCGAGGCCCTCAGTGAGTTACATTCTATTGATAATCAAAAACCGCCACAAATTCTTGAGTCGGATAGCGTTGATGAGTGGACATATCCGTGGGGTCTTGTTTGTACAGCCAAAAAATTCTAGAACCACTATCATAGACATATCATTTGTCCGAAGCCATTTAAATGGATATGGAAGTCAAAACTCCAAATGAAATTAAAGGTGTCCATGTGGTTCCTTTTAGCCGATAGACTTAACACAAGGAATATGGTGAAACAAAGACATTTTCATATTGGAGATATTGAATCATGTGTCCTATGCACTGTTCACGAGGAAGAGACCATTTATCACTTGATCTTTAATTGCCCGTTTAGCCAAGCTTGTTGGTCTAAGATTGGTATCTCATACCCATCTCAAGGATAGAGGCCAAAATCGGGCCAAAAGAAATTTATTCTGGCAGGCTTTTCTTTGAAATATTTACCATCACCGCGTGGAATATTTAGAAGGAGAGAAATAATTTCATCTTTAATCAGATCAGTCCTTCACATAGAGCTTGGCTTGAGAGAACTAAGGTTGATCTTACCTGGCTTAGATACAAAGTGTCACGTGATCTCAGTGATTATATCGCTTCTTTTGTAAACTCTCTTTAGGCTCTGCTTATTACTTTGTTTAGTTTGTTTTATTCTCTTTGGGTACATTCCTCCCAGTCATGTAAATATATTCTTAGATATTAATATATCATAGTAGGAGCCTCTCCTACTATTTTTTGGTAAAAAAGGTTAGTTTATCCCTCTTAGGGGGATGTCAGATCTAGGGGGAGCTTTACTCTAAGACTTGAGTATAAGTGTCCCCTAAACGATGTGAACACATTAATGCTTTATGTAAAGGTGGTAACCCCACTTGTGCTTAATCGATGAGTATGACCTATGATCAAGTATTCTTACTTGTCTCCTATGTCAATATACTCATATATAGATGACTTCATCATTGCCAAAGTGCTTGATAGATGCTAGAATGTTTGTGCATGTTCACCATATTTTATTTAACATCTTATTGTGTGAGCACGTTGGTATGCATATTTTTGCTCATTCGAGGATATCCAATTGTTGTTATCTTCGCTTTCTATTTTATTTGGCCAATTGGATATACAAGAATGCCTAAGTATCTTTCTCTAGCTAAGTATGTTTCCTCGTCTCAAATTCTATCTATGCTACATCACAAAATTTGAGCAAGCACTTTAGGGACACTCTGTGTGAGGAGCACTCGAAGATCCATCTCGACAAGGGCTGAATTCCAAAACCTCCCAAATTACATCTCGGTGTGACTAGCCTCAATATCTCGGCCCCACTGAAGTCTAGGGTTGATCAGGTTTTATCATCTCAGTAAAACTGAGTTGTTCTTTTCGGCCTCACCGAGTTTCTCTGTCAGCTAACAGTTAAGGAACTCGGTGGCACAAAGAAATTCATCTCGGTGTCACCGACATCTTGGAGATATATATCCAATGGAACCCGACTGTTGGAACACTTCTTCAAACATCGTATGCCACACCTCCTCGCTGCCAGGCCCTAGTCCCATGGACTTCATTTTGATCCTCCCGTGTGCCCTCGCTACTGGAGTCCTCGCCGCCGATGGAATATTCACCGTCGTCGTTGGCGTAGCGGATCCTCGCCAAGTTAGGGTATGGATCTGATCCCTTTTGCACTCCCTAAATCTTATTCTTGCGCAAATAGGCATTGACGAAATCTGTTCAATTGTTACAATTCTACCGAGAAGAAAATTCCCATAGAGTAGTGAGCAAAGAAAAATTTAGGGTTGACAGGCCGCAAAATTGAATCTCGGTGTAACCGATTCATAAAAGTTGGTCTTATCAATTTTGGTTTTAGGGTTACGAAGAATGCTCTCGGTGGAATCGAGTTTTCCTTCGAAGGTGAAACCAAAAAGGGGGCCAAGTGTCTATCAAGTGAGAATGTCAGCCTCAGTGGCTTTGAAAATTTTGGCTCGGTGGAGGCAAAATCCCCTTTTGCTGAATGTTACAACTATTTTTTTAGAGTTTAAATTTCTCAAAACTTTTGATTTTTGTGATACTCATCCACTCTATCTCTTCTATATCTCTTCATAGGGTGTGCTTGTCTGCCAGTCTGCTTGTCTGCTAGTCTGCTTGTCTTCTTGGTTTTGCTAGAATGTCAGGATGAGGGAATAGTCAAAACAACTTCAGTCAGTGAGCTCAGTGCTGACATGGACTAAGGCACTAGTCCTCAGAGGACACCTTCTGACCCAGGTACCCCTAGATCCCATGGCTTGCCCAAGACAGCCACCACGTCCACAAGGAAGATAAATTCTGGTGAAGAAGATGTTCACTTTACCCCTGAGGAATTTGTTCCCAAAAATAGAAGGAGAAGACCATAGTTGGGAAGACTGTGAGGAAGGAGTATGCCAGACCTGCTGATATTAGAGCTCCAGAACCTAGGCTTGCAAAGAAGCCAGGTAAGAAGAGAGCCAAAAAGAGGATTGTCCATGTTGTTTGGAGGCCAACCTCAATGTATGAAGACCCAACAGAAGTTGCTCATGATGAGGAGGAAGAAATTCCAGCTGAGGTTCCTCCTCCCAAGAAGAAAAAGCTGATGGGTGATGCTATGGCTAAGAAGACTGCCCCAAACCCTTCAGCACCTAAGGCTAAGAAGTATATAGCTCCCAAGAGGACTACAATGGATATTCCTGTAGCTCAAAAGAACAAAGGCTCTGCGTCCAGATAATTTGCTGCAGAGGAAGAAGAGGACGCCCCTGTGCTTATGAAGCTGAGAGCTCATCTATCACTGCACAATGAAGCTCACCCTATTGCTGAGGACACGAAGAAGAGAAGAGATCAATGACTGAGGAAATGGAGATCTGTTGATCCATATGCTGTGAGAAGGAGAACTCATGTTGATCCCCCTTTCACACAAAGGAGCAACAAGATTTATATGAGATTGTATTGCTTGATAAGAGTCCAACAGTCAGTGACATGAGATATGTCGATTGAGAATAGATCAAGGCCAATGAACATTATTTTCCTCATGTGAGAGAAATTTTTAGGATGGTTGATATTGAAGATTTTCTTGGCAAAGAGATGGCTCCATGGAACGACGAGTTCATCATGCAGTTATATTCCACCGCTCATTTCTATTCAGGTGGAAGGATTGTATGGATGACTGAGGGTCATAGGTATTAGTCTACAATTGATGAATGGACAACTTTTATTGGTGCTCCAAAAACACAAGGAGATTTGGATGTGTATTTAGAACTCAAGATGAATCATAACTCCATGGACAACATGTACAAGCCAGTGCCCCATAAGTTTCTACAAACCCACAAGTTTGGCTTTGTCTATTTCTTGCAAGCAGGAATACCTACTACGAACACCATTATGAGGTACACCCTGATGCCCAAATCAGGATATGATAAGATGATTAGAGGTTATTCCATCAACATGCTGCATCATCTAGACACCCACACCCAATTCAGTGTGATGGACTTGATAGTTGAGACTGTCAAGAGGACTATTGCAAACTAGAAGAGATCTTGTGGATATGCTCCATATATTCACATGCTCATCAATGTCAAGATTGGCAAGCATGCATATCTGCTTGATCGTCCCCACCTGCCACTTCGGCCTGAATTTGAAGATAATGAAGTTGTGATGGACTCAAGCCATCCCAGCTCAGCTATTTCTCAAGAGGAAGTAGAGGCACTAGAGGCACAGGCTGCTAGGAATGCTCCACCTCCAACCTCACTACTGAGAACCAGAGATGAGTTGATGTCCTTCTTGTTCAGCACCATCCAAGGGATGGAGAAGAAAGTTTTTGAGATCTTCCTGAACTAGAAGAGTCCCAAGAGGATCGTGGACAAAACTTCCATGAACTGGATGTTAAGGTAACGAAGTTGACTACCACTCTTGAGCAGCTCTAGCATGAAGTTGTTTTAGTGAAGATTCCACGCTCCAGCTGTGATGATGAAGAGTCGCTTCTTCCTACTAATACTCAGTTCAGGACTGAGACTAGGTCAGCAGTTGTGCCAGTTCCAGAAGCAAGACCATCTTCATGAGCTCAAGCTTCAGCTCCTGCTCCTGCACCACCAATGTCTACACCTCCAGCTCCAGGGACTTCTGCAGAAGCCTTCGTCGATGCTCTCTTGTCCACTCCATCATCACCTACTGGAGGAGATCGTGCCCAGAGAGACGATTAGTTCTAGACCTTTGAACTTTTTGGTAACTTGTTTCCAAGGGGGAGAAGTGTATAGATCGAATAGGGCTGAGAGAGATAGATATAGAGAGAGAGCTTTGTATTTTATTTACTCTCATTTGGTTTTTCAAAACATTTGGTCTTTTGGATAACTTTATCCGTTTAGGAGGAGTGTTTGATCATACGCTTTGACTGTTTGATGCTAGCACGTTATTACCTTTGGGTTGTCTACATGTTGATCATTCACTTGCTTGTTTGGTGTTAGGTGCATTACTACTCATTCATATCTTTTATGTGCACCACTAAGTTGTATGTGACATGGAAGAGTTACCCATAATCCTAATCGATTATGCATTTGCATTCAAATGGAAATTCAAAATAATGCACAAATTTAGGGGGAGCTCTTGCTTTTCACATACTTCTCAAAGCATCGACGCTAATCATTGATTATATATTTTGTCGAAGCTTTGATCTATATGTTTTCATCAATTACCAAAAAGGGGAGATTAAAAGCACAATTTATCCCTAAGGTGGTTTTGGTAATTGATGACAACATATAAATCATTGGAATAATGATCTTATTAAAGCATATTTCAGAAAAGTTCAAAGATGCGAGCCAGGGCGAATACCGATGCATTGTAGCGACGTGGGGTGCCCTGCGTCCCGAGTACGCCGCATGCTGGGCCGGGCCCGCAGGCAATGAGAGCCCACATCGTCTCGCCCAATCTGCTGAGCCGTAAATGCCGTAGGCTCGGGGGCTATTGTTGGAGCTCTGGGACTGGGGGTACCCAGGCCCACCGGCCTGCGGTCTAGGGCCCACTGTGCTTTGCGGGCCCCAGAGCGCCCCCTATCAAGGCCCGGGGAAACTGCACTCATGAGGTCCCCTCCTCGTGAGGGTCCGCTCGTGGGGCCCTCTCTCGAGAAGGCTTCTTGGGAGGCTAACGAGAGGGAAGCATCTCCCGACACCCCTCCTCCCGAGGGGCGGATCTACCAAGAGCGGCTTGTCAGGGTCGCGCAGTCCAACCCCCTCATGTGGGTGATGTGAGCCACGCTGTGCGGCACCAGGGCTGGTGCTAGCAGGCACACGAGGAGAGGCTTTCCCCTTTGGTATTAAGGGAACCAAGGCCAGCTGTGGGTTCCCGTGGCAACCCGCCAAAGGTTTCTCAATCGGTGCAAGAGGACCAAGGCTGGGGGCTCAGCAGGATGGAGGTCACCCATGAGCCCACCCGCACGTCACTCAGAGAGGCTTTTGCACGCGAACATCACCTTTGTCAGGGTGGGCTACAGTCTTGTCCCCTTTCAAAATGGCCGTTGTGGTTGCCCTTCCCATGGGGTGTATTTTCGGGGAAGAGGACGAAGGCCGAAAAAAGAGGCCCGGCCTCTGTAGAGGGGGATCCGGGGTTGAGTGTGTTATATTAGGGCAACAACTCATCTTTCTACCCTTCTTCGACCTCGAGCAATCTATCCAAGCAGGAGTAGGATTTTACACCGCAAGGTGGCCCGAAAATGGGTAAACTCCTGCATGTCCTAGCTCGTCCTCTTAGCTTGCACCACCCTAGAGTCACCGTGAGGTTCAGAGGTGATACGTCTCAAACGTATCTATAATTTTTGATGGTTTCATGCTGTTATCTTGTCATCTTTGGATGTTTTATGTACCTTTTATATCTTTTTGGGACTAACTTACTAATTCAGTGCCAAGTGCGAGTTCCTGTTTTTTGTGTGTTTTTGGCTCTTTTCAGATCTGATTTTGGAACGGAGTCCAAACGGAATAAAATCCCCGAAATGATTTTTCCTAAACGGAAGAAGATCAGGGGGCTTCAGGGCCAAGCCAGGAGGGCTACAGGGGGCCAACAAGCCCCCTATCCGCCACCAGGGCGGCGGCTAGGAGGCTTGTGGCCTCCCTGGCGCCCCCCTGACCTAGATCCTTCACCTATATATTCCCTAAAATATAGATAAAAACCAGGGAATCCTCGAAAACACTTTTCCGCCGCCGCAAGCTTCCGTTTCCGCGAGATCTCATCTGGAGACCCTTCCCGATGCCCTTCCGGAGGGGACTTTGGAGTTGGAAGGCTTCTACATTAACATCATCGCCCCTCCAATGACTCGTGAGTAGTTCACTTCAGACCTACGGGTCCGTAGTTAGTAGCTAGATGGCTTCTTCTCCCTCTTGGATCTTCAATACAAAGTTCTCCATGATCTTCATGGAGATCTATCCGACGTAATCCTCTTTGGCGTGTGTTTGTTGTGTTGGTTGCTTATTTTGATGAAACTACGGATAGTATCGGGGGGGTATTAGCCATGGAAGATTGAAAATACAGTAACCCAACATCAGCATAAGTAGAATTTAAGTTTGCTAAAGTACCTAAGGAAGTGGTGGTTTGCTTTCATATACTAATGTTATCACGAGTTTCCGTTTAAGTTTCGTGTTGTGAAGTTTTCAAGTTTTGGGTGAAGTTCTTATGGACAAAAAGATAAAGAGTGGCAAGAGCTCAAGCTTGGGGATGCCCAAGGCACCCCAAGAGATTCAAGGATGCCGTAAAAGCCTAAGCTTGGGGATGCCCCGGGAAGGCATCCCCTCTCTCGTCTTCAATCCATCGGTAACGTTACTTGGGGCTATATTTTTATTCACCACATGTTATGTGTTTTTGCTTGGAGCGTCTTGTATCATAGGAGTCTTTTATTTTTGTTGTGTCACAATCATCCTTACTGCACACCTAGAGAGAGAGACATGCAGTCACCGTGATTTTGTCGAGCTTCACTTATATCTTTTGGTAGACAATTCAGCTCACATGTGCTTCACTTATATCTTTTAGAGCACAACGGTGCGTGGCTTGGTAGTTGATCTATGCTTTGAAAGTAGTCTCAAAAGGGGTAGTTATCCAAAGGGATATGAAAACTTCCACCTTCACGTGCATTGAGTAGTTAGAGAAGTTTGATTCATCTCAATTAGTTTTGAGGTGTGGTTTTGGTAATACTGAAGTTATATTAGTAAGGTTTTGTGGATCTAGAAATACTTGTGTTGAAGTTAGTGATTTCCGTAGCATGCACGTATGGTGAACCGCTATGTGATGGAATCTGAGCATGATTAGTCTATTGATTTTCATCCTTTGCGTGGCGGTCGGGATCGCGTGATGGTTTATACCTACCAACCCTTCCCCTAGGAGTATGCCTTGAATGCTTTGTTTCGATTACTAATAAAACATTTGCAACACGTATATGAGTTCTTTTTGACTAATGTTGAGTCCATGGTTTAGATCCACTTTCACCTTCCACCATCACTATCTTCTTAGTGCCGTGCAACTTTCACCGGTGCACAAAACCCACCATTAGCCTCCCTCAAAACAACCACCATACCTACCTACTATGGCTTTTTCAAAGTCATTCCGAGATATATTGCCATGCAACTACCACCATGACATATGCCACCACGTCTACATTGCCATTGCATGATTGTAAGATAGCTAGCATGATGTTTCCATTAATGTCTATGCCTTGCTAGATCATTGTCACGGTACACTACCGAAGGCATTCCATATAGAGTCATTGTTGCTCTAAGTATTGAGTTGAAAGTGTGATGATCATCATTGATGGAGCATTGTCCCATGTGAGGAAATAAAAGAGGCCAAAGATGCTCACCAAAATATAAAAAAATATAAAAAAGAGAGGCCAAAGAGCCCACCAAAATAAAAAAGAGAGAAAAAGAGAGAAGGGACAATGCTACCACCTTTCCACACTTGTGCATATTAAGCACCATGATCTTCATGATTGAGAGTCTCTCGTTTTGTCACCACCATATAGCTAGTGGGAAATTTTCATTATATAACTTGGCTTGTATATTCCAATGATAGGCTTACTCAAAATTGCCTTAGGTCTTCATGAGCAAGCAAGTTGGATGCACACCCACTAGTTTTCTTGAAGAGCTTTCACATACTCTTAGGTCTAGTGCATCATTTGTATGGCAATCCCTACTCATTCACATTGATATATATTGATGAGTATCTCCACAGCTCATTGATATGCCTAGTTAATGTGATCATCTTCTCCTTATTTTGTCTTGCAACCTCCACCAAAATCCACACCACTTATAGTGCTAAAACCATGGCTCACACTCATGTATTGCGTGAGAGTTGAAAAGGTTTGAGAAAGTAAAGGTGTGAAAACAATTACTTGGCCAATACCGGGGTTGTGCATAGCCAGACTATATGCTTTTGTAGGGATAACTATCTTTTGGCCTTGTTATTTTGAAAGTTTGTGATTACCTTGCTAGTTTTCTTGAATTATTATTGTTTCCACGTCAATAGCAAACTATTGTTTTGAATCTAGTGGATCTGAACATTCACGTCACATAAGAGGAGTTACAAAGGACATCTATGCTAGGTAGCATGAAAGCATCAAACATTCATTCTTTATTACTTCCCTACTCGAGGACGAGCAGGAGTTAAGCTTGGGGATGCTTGATACGTCTCAAACATATCATTAATTTTTGATGGTTTCATGTTGTTATCTTGTCATCTTTGGATGTTTTATGTACCTTTTATATCTTTTTTGGGACTAACTTATTAATTCGGTGCCAAGTTCGAGTTCCTGTTTTTTCTGTGTTTTTGGCTCTTTTCAGATCTGATTCTGGAACAGAGTCCAAACGGAATAAAATCCCCGAAATGATTTTTTCCCGAACGGAAGAAGATCACGGGGCTTGAGGGCCAATCCAGGAGGGCTACAGGGGGCCCACAAGCCCCCATCCGCCACCAGGGGCGGCGGCCAGCAGGCTTGTGGCCTCCCTGGCGCCCCCTGACCTAGATCCTTCGCCTATATATTCCCTAAACTACAGGAAAAAACCAGGGAATCCTAGAAAACACTTTTCCGCCGCCGCAAGCTTCCGTTTCCGCGATATCTCATCTAGAACCCTTCCCGGTGCCCTGCCAGAGGGGACTTTGGAGTTGGAGGGCTTCTACATCAACATCATCGCCCCTCCAATGACTCGTGAGTAGTTCACTTCAGACCTACGGGTCCGTAGTTAGTAGCTAGATGGCTTCTTCTCTCTCTTGGATCTTCAATACAGAGTTCTCCATGATCTTCATGGAGATCTATCTGATGTAATCCTGTTTGGCGGTGTGTTTGTCGAGATCCGATGAATTGTGGATTTGTGATCAGATTATCTATGATATATATTTGAGTCTTTGTTGATTTCTTTTATGCATGATTTGATATCCTTGTAAGTCTCTCCGAGTCTTGGGTTTTGTCTGGCCAACTAGATCTATGATTCTTGCAATGGGAGAAGTGCTTGGTTTTGGGTTCTTACCGTGTGGTGACCTTTCCCAGTGACAGTAGGGGCAGCAAGGCACACATCGTGAGTTGCCATCAAGGGTAACAAGGTGGGCTTTGTCGTAGATATGAGATTTTCCATCTACATCATGTCATCTTGCTTAAGGCGTTACTCTGTTCTTTTGGACTTAATACACTAGATGCATGCTGGATAGCGGTCGACGTGTGGAGTAATAGTAGTAGATGCAGAAAGTATCGGTATACTTGTTTTGGATGTGATTCCTATAGATATAATCATTGCCATAGATGACGTCACGACTTTGCGCGGTTCTATCAATTGCTCGACAGTAATTTGTTCACCCACCGTCTACTTGCTTTCATGAGAGAAGCCACTAGTAAACACTACGGCCCTCGGGTCTATTCACACCTATCGTTTCCACTTTCTCTTTTACTTTACTTTGTTACTTTGTTGCTTTCAGTCCTCACTTGGCGAACAATCTATAAGGGATTGACAACCCCTTCATAGCGTTGGGAGCAGGCCTTTTGTGTTTGTGCAGGCACTTGTGATACTCCTTCACTGGATCGATACCTTGGTTCTCAAACTGAGGGAAATACTTACCACCGCTGCGCTACATCACCCTTTCCGCTTCGAGGGAAACACCAACGCAAGGCTCCAAGGCCACGGGGGAAATCCTTTGCATATTTTCCTAGGAAGTCCCTTAAGGCGTAGCCGTAGCATAAGGATTCCTGGTGCCGTAGCACGTTTCTGGCGCCGTTGGAAGGTCTTTTGTTGCAGTAGCAAGAGGTTGAACAGGGTTGGAGGGTGAGCGCACCCCAGTGTTCGAACCTTTTCTTTGTTCTACGGAGCCCCGATTCCTACAATAGTCATTTTATCAAGACCATCAACGGGGTGCTTAATGAATATCCTTTCAATACGAGCTTTGTTGTGGATTCTCCATAAAGACCAAGAAAGGGCAGTGAATCCCATCCAAGTTAGCATGTGAGTGGGGCCAAACATCATGGTACTAAGGGTGAGGAAATTCGCAAACGAATTAGAGGTCTAACTACATCTGGAAATGTCCCGGTGCATCCACGAGAATTGTGCCATGATGTAAAACAAGAACATGTGTTTAATGTTCTCCACAACACTCCAAAGAGAACATAGCTTGTCCCTTGGGTCATGGCTCTTCTACACTTTGGTTCCATTGGGCACCCGACCATGGACAAACTGTAACAGGAATATTTTAATCTTTGTACATAACTTGGCCTTCCATATATACATGTGGGGACCCCGACTTACGAATCAAGATCGCCGAATGAACGTGCCCAGTGATCCAAGAGATCAATGCTCACCGCAGACACAAATACTGAATATTAAAAGTCTTACATCCATACATACCGTTTGATGCAATAAATGACCATTGCGGTCCAGTCATACATATACAGGGCCTTGAAGGCCAACACAGCAAACTTGACCAATAGTGGAAATTTTGGTCGAAGCATGAATCCATGCCATCAGCCTTAACCTACACGCATTCTGACTGAGAAGCGTCCTAGCTCGCGAGAAAGTCACCAAGTTACTCTTCACCATATCCTGATCTCTCTTACCTGGTCAATTGAATAACAAGTGGCAAGCCAATGAGTACTTTGGATGTACTCACAAACAGACCATAATATGGATAATACAGTTGGTATGATAACAAGTAGTATGCAGCTTTGGTGGAAAGTGAGCTTCAATGTAAGTAAACATGGTCATAGATGTATATGCATCGTAAGGTAGATGGTAATCAGAAGAACAGGTTACAGATATCAACATATCTGCTGAGGGCTGAACACTTCGAGTTCACCCAGTATTCCAAGTCACCAAACTTGGTCATATCGTCTCTTACTAAGATAACTCCTTGAACACACACACACACACTTGGTTTATGCGGAAATGAATGAACATAGTTTAAGCAGGATTACCCAACTGTCCTTGAGCGTGGACACGCCTATTCGAATAGTTTAACACTCTGCAGAGGTTTTACGCTGTACCCATGAGATCCGGGAAACTTCCGTGTCATCCACGACTTGCGGTATATAACATAATCGAGGTAAGTACCCAATCAATGCCTTTCCCCTGACGATACTAGACAAAGAGTTCCGCCCTATTGGTACCTATCCCACATGATGTACGTCTTATGAGCACCAACTCTAGAGAGTATCATCCATGCAAGGGCCAACAGTGTGCCCGGAACACGTAAAAATGGCATAGTCGACCTACCTGGTACGACCCGTCAGGAGAGTGAGCACATACTACTCCCGCCACTAGTAATGTGGCTCTTTGCTAGCACCAAAAAAAGTAATCAAAAAAGCCCCGTCCCATAAAGGGGTATCGTGGTCGTACATGTAAGGTTGGCACGGTCGACACATCATAAATCTATTCCTGTTTCTGAAACCACTCACTCCAAATATACCCGGTGTACCACTTCTTCACAAGTGGCCACCTAACTCATCATCACCCTCGGGAAGTAGTGGCACCCGACGGGTTTTTCATAAACCTTTGATATTTACCATGCTCATGTTTCTACTATACTTAGCTCTACTTGTCAACATAATATTAGCGTGACCTTCATAGGTGGTAGGATCATGCTCAAATGCAAGTGCTCCGGAGGAGCCATCAGAAACAACGTATCGATGATTTACCGAATATTCATGATCATATGCAACGGGAATAATTGCTCTATTAGCATGCAATTTAATATATGCTCAAACATGGTGAAAGGGCTGCTTGCCTTTGCTCTCATAAGTTCTCGGGGCTTCGAGGTCTTCCGGTCCAACTCCGAGTACTCCGTCTACTCCCTCAACTATCGTCAGAAACAATCACAGTAAGCCACACCGCAAGAAGAAGTAAAAGTGCTATACAAATAGGAGTTTTGATTTTCTTGGACCTCACTAGTCATAAGAAAAATACGTGAAGATTTCTATAGGACGTTTGGACCATCACAAATTTTTGAATGGATGAATGGGAGAATAGGTGATCCTTAAAGAAGCCTACAAAAATATTATGACAAAATGAGTGGAGGCACTCATTTAATAGAGAATAATTTTAGAAACATTCAGGAAGTTGTTTCACTTGATTTGGAGTTGACATGAATATACTAGGGATTTTCTAATGTTGGATAAATAGCAAAAGGGAGCTATTTATTAATTGCAACAGAAATATGCCATATAAAAACGTTGGCTAAGGCTTCAAAACAAGGCATGATCTTAGGAGGCCCTAAAAATTGGAATCACTCCATTTGGAGTTGTTTTGAGGGGTATAGGAATTTTACAAAGTGGAGTTGAATAGATCAAATTTGAATTTGAATAATAATTGTATAGAAAGTATACCTGGAAAAATGTTGAAGGCATATATTTGGATAGGCAAGGATTTTAGGGTCCAGTACAAACTTGAATCAGCATTTTTGGAGTTAAGATGGATTTACTATAGAATTTTGAAGTTTGACGTAAAAGAAAAGACAAAGGGGCTGAACCAGAGAGTTATATCGCGCTTGGGGCGTTAGATAGACGGATGGGCAGGCCCAGTAGCTCAGCCTGGGCGCGGTGCCACGCAGGTCGCACATTTCGTGGAATGCGCTTCCCAGGCAGAGAGGCGTAGGAGGGGAAGGCGCCTCCACTCAAGCACCGGTCCCGGCCGGCTGGCCACTATCTGGCGGGGCCCGCTCGTCAGGATCTTCTTCCACCTCCCCCTCGGACAGGGAGAGGCAGGGCTCGATCCAGAGAAGCCGATGCTCGCCCCAAGGCTCCGGCCACCTCCGACAGTGGCCTGGCCACCAACGGCCATGGGG
Organism: Hordeum vulgare subsp. vulgare; assembly: GCF_904849725.1. Lineage (NCBI taxonomy): Eukaryota > Viridiplantae > Streptophyta > Magnoliopsida > Poales > Poaceae > Hordeum > Hordeum vulgare. Next base: position 390,035,277 of record NC_058524.1, read on the forward strand.
CGAGGTGCCGCACCCCTCCAAGAGGCTAGCTCCGCCGGGGAGACGCCAGAGGAGGGCCTCGGCTGGGGCAAGCTGCAGGGAAAGGGTCGGTCGTGGCCCAGTAACTCCGGCGACGGGGAAGGAGGGAGGAGCACAAGGGGAGTCCCAGGAGGTTAGCAGGTAGGAAAGGAACCTAGCAGGGGGGCTCGGGGAGCTCTTAAGTGGAGAGGGCATGCACAGGAGGGCTCGGGGGCTCTGGGTGCTCCCTGTACATGGCGGCCATGCGCCCCAGATGGAGCTTGGAGGCTAGCCAGCATCGGGAAGGGCTTGGACCAGTCAAGAGGATGCCCTGGTGCTCTGAGACACGCAGCAACGGCTGGATATGGCCTAGAGAAAGAAAACAAGGTGCATAGCACCAGTTTTGCATGCCAAGGTGGTGGTCACCATGGCCACTTGTGCCCAGCGTGCCATTTTGACTAGTCAAGGATGCATGGGGTGTGGGGCATGTTAGCTAGAGTGTGCCTGGGGAGTTTGGTCTCTAGTGGAGTTGGTTTGAATGGTCTTTGACTGTGGTTAAGTTTGCAACAACAAACTTAGAGCTAATAAAAGTGAACTTCAAATGGAGAGTCTTGGGGAAAAACAATGAATGGCCGTGTTAGCTATGCAAGGACTACAACACTGCCAAGTTTGAGCTCAAGAAAAGGAGGGTAGCTAGTACTTGTTGTACAATGCTACAATTCAGCTAGAAATCAACTTGTAGATGTGCTGCTCATTTTTCCTACATGAGCATGCCATCTCTTGGTTTGAAATGATGCATTGACATAATAGAGATGCCATGGAAGAATGTGGGGGCTTTGGATTAAGCAGAAGTATAGGAAGAGAGGTAAAAAGGGTGCTGCCATGGTGAAAATGAAGGGTATCTATAAGGGTTCTCTCTCCAATAATTGACCAGTGGCCGTGGCAAAGCTACTGGAGTAAAAAGGTAACTATGGAAGGCTATGGTAAAGATTTAAGCTCACGGGTAATAGTGGAAGGGGTCAAAGTAGCCAATTTGGTGAGTGCACACAAGGTGTTTGATGAGTGTCGGGGCTACGAGATGGACTTCAATTGATATGAAACTTAACAGGATCAAATAATAGATGAAAATAAGCTTGGACACCAAATTTGAAATTTGGTGGAGAAGGTTTCCAATGTAGACTTGGAAAACCCATGAAATGGGAAGAAATGGCCTTCTGCTTACAAATCTATTCAAATCAATTCCTACAAATCCAATATTTTGTGTGGGGCCATTATTTGAGTATTAAAGCATGCCCAAAAAGTTTTGGGTCAATTGGTGAAACTTTATAATGTAAAGTTTCCCAAAGTGAGAAATGAACACAGAGGGTTTTGAGGGGCTTGGGATAAGTCTTCTATTCTCCTTGATGCACCATTGGTGTGGATGCATTATTGGAGTATAAGAACATATCTACCAAGTTTGAGCACAATTGGAGACACTTGGCAATGTAGAGTTGCTAAAATTTGGATCTGGACAGATATGGTTTTAGAATAATTAGGGGAATCAAATCAACTTGAATTGGTATGAAACGTGGCAATAACTTTCCTCCATAAGAGACTATTTCTGGCCTCACGGGAAGGCATTTAAATGAAATAGTAAAATAACTTTTAAAATAATAATATTGTGGTTTTGGAAGAAATTTTGATAATGGGTTTTCAATAAAACATTTGGTGAAAAATAACTTCCCTAATTTCAGGACTTGTAGTACAAATCCCAACTCGGGGTTTTTGAAAGCTTAAATCAAAGAAATGCCTTTTGGGTGAAAATAATATTTGGTAAAGGTAGTTTTTGGTCCTACACACATGGAATATCATTAGGGAAGGGCTTGGGTCAATGAGCTGAGTTTGGAGAGTAGTAGGTGCATTGGATTCAAACACAAGCAATAGGCAAGCAAGCAAACATCACCTCAAGCATCATAGGCATTCACAAAAAAATTAGTTGGTCCTAATTTTTGAAATAAGACGTTTGATTTAGCTTTCCAAAACTGAGAACCATGAGCGACAGATGTCATTGCAATGGTCGCTCTATGTACTTGTGATGAAAAATATCTAACTGTAGGCCTCCTTGGTGAGTTACAATCTTCCATGCCCACTTAGACATGAGACACCAACTCATGTGCTTGATGTTGATAATACCTAGTTCCCCAGCCCCTGGGGACACAAATAGTAAAAATCCACCATATGATACTTTTTCTTCCCTTACTCCTTCTCCCAAAATAACTTAGACCAAACAAAGTCAAATTTTGCATGCACCCCATCTACCAAGAGGAAGAAACCCATGACAAACATCCGTCGATTAGCATAGGTTTCTCGCCTCTCGATTAGTGTTTACCAGCCCAAGGCTCAACTCTTTTGATGATCCTATCTGTGATGGAGCCAAAGTCATCGGTCATCAGATGCTTGTTCCTGAGGTGCATCCCAAGGTATCTAATAGGAAGGGTCCCTAACTTGTAACTCATCATATGGGAAGCTTGAAGCTGCTTGTCAAATCCATTATCTGTGAAGAAGGCATCGTTCTTGTCAAAGTTACTCTTTAGTCCACACATGGACTCAAAGCACATCAACAAGATCTTGAGGTTAATTCACTGACTTGATCGAATCATTCTTGATTATAACTAAGGTATCATCTGCATACTGAAGATGAGTAATCCCTACTTCTTTGATCTCCGGGAATACTACTGAAATATTCCTCACTTCCTTTTCCCCATCAAGAATGGAAGCCATGGCATGTAGCATCAGAATAAATAGGAGGGGAGAGAGTGGGTGACCTTGACACACTCCCCTCGAGTTCCGAGATAAATGTCGCATTCCCACAAAATTAGTAGTGATTTTCTCGCCCTAACGAGCTACATCACCTAACTCCTACAGACATGGTTGAAGCCCTTTTCAAATATTACCCCTTTGAGGAACTCCCAGCAAACTCGGTCATATAGCTTCTCAAATTCTAACTTGATAATGAGCATATTCTCATGATCATGCTGAATGGAGTGAAGCACCGCGTGAAGGATAGATGTATTGTGAACCCTCTAACTAGTAGACGAAAGCCTACATAGCTAAACTGATCAAAGCAATAGGCATGAACTACTCAATAAGGTACACCCCGGTACCTTAGGGAGCAGAGTGAGGATCACAAAGTTGAGATGTTTGATGTCGATCCATAACTTGGTGAAGTCATCAAGCAGCTCAAAGTATAAGAGGCGGCGTGGTGTTGTTTAGGTGAAGGAACCAGCATATCTGGGTCGGCTAAAACAGTCACCTCCTTGGCGGCTTTGGTGCAAGCCTCCAGGGCTCGAGTCCTCTATGGGCTGCAAGATGCCTCTCCTTTCCCTAGAGTTGCTTGCAGTAGCTCTTGAGCCGAAGGTTCCAACCATGCTCTAGTGGAGAATTTGTCTCCTTCTAGAAGGTAATATGCGTATCCACGACAACTTTTAGAAGATGTGATGTATGGAAATGCTAAAACTTTAAAGGAAGACAAAGAACATGTGAAGGTTTCAAAAGTATACCTTGTAGATCCTTGGACGCCTTTGGAGACATGGCTAACTCCATCATGGATGCGATGTTGGAGTTGTGGACATTTTCCAAGTAGCTGATGGTGGTGATGGCGCTACAGAATCTGCACGTGCTTTAGCAAGGAGGTCTTGAAAGGCCTATATGCACACATCCTCCGGGATAAGGTTGTCAGTGAAGGCCTCTTCGGGTGTCGTCTTCCTTAGTGATGAATCAATTGCTCATTCCATGTCCAGCAGCAGGCAGTTTGAGCCCAGCAAGCACTTGCACATAGCATAGGACTTGGTAACACTTGGCATCAAGAATGTAGAGTGCTCTTCAGTGATGTCCAAGATAGTGAGAGTTCCAAGAGCTTGCACCACCAACACCAGATTTGGCAAGCCATCTTTGTCGCGCACCAAATGTAGTTGGCGCAATAGTTGGGTTCTAGGGAATGGGGTGATGCAACTCCTTTGCCAACGCGTCCTAGAAGTCCTATTCTTCTGAAAAACTAGAGTCGTACTCGTTGAGCAGTAGAGCACTCGTGTGAGATGACTTCCAGCGCATTTGCATCACATCCACATAATGGATGATTGGAAGTGTCTCTACAAGCCGAGCCAACACAAGCACAGAGCTGCAAGGTGTCCTCTTCCCACCCCCCTCAATTGAGCACCTAAGTGGATGACAACATAATAAGCAGTGCGTGATGTGCTTAAATAGCACCAGCCTGGCCACTGGTGGCCACTGTCTTGCTGGTGTCATTCTTCTCTTTGTTGTTGAGAGTATCCCAAGAAGGAGTAGTAATGCTACGTCTAGAGATATTGTCAATGACCTCTCCCTCACTATCCTCATCATCAAACAAAGGCCTTGCATCAAACCCCTACGGTGTTATAGTATGCTCGAAATCGGCGCCAGTAGTGCTCCAAACTCCACCTCGATGTGCATGATGAAACCAGCATGCTGCGAGAAGATTTGGAATTGTCCCTTGACCTTGAACAAGTCACCGCACCAAAATTAATGTGCACCGACCATGGACAAACGATGGAGACCTCAACCACAACTACCATGAACCCTAGGACTTTCGCCACCTCCTTAATGACCAACTCAATGTGAAGCTTGGGAGGAACATTATGAATGTGCACCCAAGTCTCTTCCAAATGAGAACCTCCATCGGGGGTCAAACAATGGATCCCGAACTTTAAATTTGATCTCATCTGAGGGCAGCGTGAGCTAACCGCGACGACTAACTCCTTGGAGGGGAACACCACTAGGAAGAGAGATTCACCAATGTTCCTCACTTGTCATCCCTAGTTGTCCTCAAACAAATTCTTGAGTTCCTCCTCCACTGTCTCCACCAAGACAAGCTCTGGTACGCTCGCAGTCAGCGAGATTGTGTTAAGAATCCTGGCAGGATCCTTTTCAACTTCATCTTTCTGTCAAGGTAATTGAACCTAAGATGTTGCATGTCAAATCCCAACATCAATAATACAGGTAGCTTCGAGAGTCTATTTCATTGGGACGTGAGCTAGCCAATTTGCTTGCAGGAAAAGCACATCTTAGGCTTGTGAAAATACACCAGAAAATGGTTTTCCCATAATTGAAACACGACACGTCCAGGGGAATGCTCTTGAGGATCACACCTTGGGTTCCAGATGCACTACCCGCACCTTGAGGTGACTTGTTCTCATTCTTGTTCTTTGCGCCTCCATTGCAAGCTTGAGGCTAAAACTGTTGTTGGTGGTGTTGGCCGTCATCAACCCCTCGAGGCTAACTGGTCCCTCTGTTACTCAAGTCGGAGTTCCCATCTATATTGATATCACCGCCCTTTCGAGCCGCCTCACCGTACATAAGTAAGATGAGAATGGATAGGAGTCACCAAGGAAGCATGACGACAGTGAACCCCTTCGGTCCATGCGACGACTTGCGTTTCAGGTCTTGCACATGACAGAACCCTTCCATATTCTCTTTCCTCCACTCCTAGACCACATGGAAATGTGATCCCCGTCCCGATCCATGAGAGCCTCCGTGAATGTGAGATCTAGAGAGACATGATCTTGTGTGGAAGGGTGGCTTGTGGGTGGGGAGCAAAGATGCGATCTAGCAGAATGAATGAAGCAAGTTGCCTACCCCTAGCATCGCACCTCATAAGATGAGGCCGAAAACTCTAGATCAATGGACAAAGTGTTGCGAGGCACCCACTGCCATCTTATACCGGCATGTGGTCTAGGTGGTGTTGGGGAACATTGCATGGGAAACAAAAACTTTGCTACGCACACGCAAGATCTATCCATGGAGATGTGAAAGCACAATTGCTCCCTATGGTGGTTTTGATAATTGATCACAACATATGCATCATTAGACTAATATGTTTTCCAAGTATATTTCAGAAAAGTTCGAAATATGTTATGGTTAAAGGCTTATGTGGAGATGCCCCCTGATGCAAGAAAGGAATAATATTGGCTCAAGTTTCAAGCTAGAGGACTCTTCATTTTATATTTGTGAGAAATCACTTTTGAGTCCATAGGAAAGGCAATACTATTAAAAGGGGGTGAGGTAGTAAAATGAACTGATTCCTCAAAGTGCTCAAAGTTAGCCACCAAAATACTTAGTTATTTTCCCACATACCCATTCTGTCAAATTCCACATACTCCAATTCGGTGTCACGAACTTCCACATTTCTCACCCACCGAGCTTGACCTCGGACAAAAACCCTAGCCATTTCCAAGAAATCGGTGCAACCGAATTCATATCAATGCTACCGAGTTCAGTGTGACCAACATTCTCTTGCCAAGATACACAAAATCAGAATTTCCGAGTTTGACTATCGGTGCCACCGAGTTTGGGCATCTGACCCTTAGCCACCGCTTCGGTGCCACTGAGTTGTGTATATCGGTCTCACAAAGATTCAAAAGTTCTAACTTTTGTGCTAATCGATACCCCCGAGTTTGTAACTTCGGTGTCACCTAGTTTGCCACTTTAGGTGTAACAGTTGGATTTTGTGTGCTGGCTATATATACCCCTTCACCCACCTCTCACTCGTGGGAGAAGCACTCAGAACACACACTTCATTTTCAGATCCATTTTTGAGAGAGAACCACCTACTCATGTGTTGACACCAAGATATTCCAATATAACCATTTGAAACTTGATCTCTAGCCTCCCCAAACTGAATTTCACCAAATTAGTCTCTCCTACCCATGCATATTCTGTGAGAGAGTGATTTTGTGTTAAGGAGACTATCTTTAGGAGCACAAGAGCAAGGAGTTCATTGATCTACCCCATCTATTACCTTTTGGAGGGTTGTGCCTCCTAGATTGGTTAGGTGTCGCTTGGGAGCCTCCTACTTCGTGTTGTGGAGTGGAACCAAGATGTTTGCAAGGTCAAGGAGATCGCCTACTTCGTGAAGATCTACAGTGTGTAAGGCTAGTCCTTCATGGGTGGAAGTCGTGGTGGAATGGACAAGGCCGCTTCTTCATGGACCCCTTGTGGGTGGAGCCTTCCGTGGACTCTCCCAGTTGTTACCCTCTATGGGTTCAAGTCTCCACTAACATGGACGTACGATCGCACCACCTATCGAAACAATGCAAAAAATCCTCATGTCAACCTCATGCGTTTGATCACCCTACCTTACTCCTTTACTTTACACTTGCATGTTGTACTTTCCACTACAATATCTTATAAGTGCATGTGTAGGGTGTACTTGACTTGCTATAACTGCCAACGCTGCCTCTCAACTAAAATTGGGAAAAGGCAAAAAATATCCTATCAAGTAGTCTAATCACCCCTTGTAGACAGACTTCCAATCCTACAGGTGGTATCAGAGCTTTGGTCTCCATTGCATTGGTTTCACAACCTAGGAGAGTATAGCATCTATTGAGGGAAATTATCACCTTAGAGGTTCGTATTTCGATGGCACTAAATTTGCTAGTTGGAACATAAGATGAAAATGCATATTCTTGGCTTTAATCCTCATGTTTGGGCTATTATTCGTGTTGGTGTGCAAGGTAACTTATTTGGACAAGGACATGAATCTGATCGTGATGCGACAGCTGATGAACTCAAGATGTTGCAACTCAATGCTCAAGCCTGCGACATCATCTTCTACTATCTATGCCCCAAAGAATTCAACAAAATCAGTAGTCTTGAGAATGCAAAATAAATTTGGGATACTTTAGTTGATATGCACGAAGGTGCTGATTATGTCAGAGAATCTAAGTTGGATGTGCTTCAAAGTCAGCTTGACAAGTTCAAGATCAAGGATGGTGAAGGTGTCGCTCAAATGTACTCTAGGCTAGCTCTCATCACCAATAATATTGACGGCTTAGGAAGCGAAGAGATGACCGAAAAATTCATAATCAAGAAGATACTTAGAGCTCTTGATGGAAAGTATGACACAGTGTGCACATTGATCCAAATGATGCCAAACTACAAAGATCTCAAGCCAACTGAAGTCATTGGTAGGACTATTTCTCATGAGATGTCACTCAAGGATAAAGATGAGTTGCACAACAAGTCAAGTGGTACAAAGCTTCATGTGATGCTCCCTCTACTTCAAAGGACAATCTTGTCACTGATGAAGAGATATGCCTCATGGTCAGAAAATTCAGCAAATTGTACAAGAGTAGAGGCAAAGAGAGAAGCTCAAGCTCAAGACATGATGAGAAGCGTTCGTCCAGTCGTGACCGAAACTGCTACAATTGTGGGAAGCCCGGACGCTACTCTAATGAGTGCTAGGCTCCCTAAAAACGAAGAGAAGAGTCACCTCAAAGACGAAGCTCAAGAGATGAGTCACCTCGCAGAGAGAGAAAGAGTAGAGAAGATCACTATGAACAAAGACACTCACGGAGAGGCTAGGAATCAGAGAAGAAGGACAAATACACCAAGAGCAGCCCAAGAAGAAGACATCAAGCTCATGTTGGTGAATGGGTTTCTGGCTCCGAGTCTGACCACCACTCCGAGAGAAGTTATCAATCCAACTCCGACTATAGTCAAGATGAAGGTGTTGCCGACATTGCACTTGTTTCCTCCAACTACTATGACCTATTTGATTCACCAAATGAGGGCTTCGGAAACTGCTTCATGGCTAAAGGCCCCAAGGTATCACACCCGGAGTATCTTGATTTTAATAGTGATGAGGAGGACTTGTTAGGAGAAGCTGACTTGCTCTTTGATAAAACTAGTGATTGCAATAAATATGAACTTGCTAATTATCATGCTAGTCAAGAGAAATTGAATGACGATGATAAGAAAGAAATTGAACGACTAACTCAAGAACTAAAAACTCTTAAGTTAGCTCATGAGACTACTCTAGAAGATCATAGAGAGCTTGCAAGAACGCATGAGAAGCTATGCTTCGAGAAGCCGAACTTGGAGCAAAAGCATGAGTTTTTAAAAGCGATCAATGATGATCTTCGAAAGAAGAGTTCTTCTTATCTAGCCAAACGATTACTCTTGTCTAATTTTGTTCCACAAGTTAAACCTAGGAACACTAGCAATAGAAGCAACAAAGTTTCTTCATCTAGTAAAAACAATGCTAAAGCTAAATCCAATAATGTTGTTGCTAGTAGCTCTATTGATTCCACTAATGATTCTCTTAGCCAAGTTACACTTGAGCAAGAAAATGATTTACTGAAAGGGATTATAGAGAGAGGTGTCTTCGAGAGTCTTGTTGGAAGTAAACAATTTGAGGAAATTGTGCGCAAGCAAGGAGGACATTGAAAGAAGCAAGGTGTTGGCTACTTCAACATCAATGGAGATGATTGGGAAGAAAGTCCATACCCCATTCCTAAGTTTGTTCCCTAAGAAGAGAAGTATGATCCTACTTCTCTTGAAGGAGCAAGCTCACAATATGGCCTTCTACCACAAGACCACAAAGGCAAGGGAAAGCTTCAAGATGACATTGACCTATTTGAAAAAGCCACCCAAGCCAAGGTCAAGTGGGTTCCCAAAGACACTACTAGCTCTACCTCAACTAATGTTACCACAACTCCAAGGATTCCCATCAATTTGGTGTGGATCCCCAAGAGGAAGAACTAGAAAGTTCTTGAGGGGTGACTCTGCCAATGAAATTTACTCTTATTCATTTTGGCAAGAACTATGTGCAATCAACCTCAACCATATGCATTAGCTCAAGGAGTCACACATTCCCACAAAGGCAAGCAAGGGACAAGGTAATTAATGCATCTTTGGACATCATCTCATATGTGTTTCACTCCATGTCTATAGATATTCATTCATTTGTTCCTTTTGCTTTGGGACTAACCCATGTAGGTGAGAAGAGTAAGAAACAACAAGGATTGCTCCCAACTCAAGATGATCTTCATCAACATTGAGCATCCACCACTACTTCACCTACTTGAAGTCTTCTATGACAAAACCAAAGGTTAGTTGATCCCTCTTAGGGGGGATGTCATATCAAGGGGGAGATTTACTCTAAATCTTGAGTACAAGCATCTCCTAAGTATATGAACACATTAATGCTTATGTAAAAGTGGTAACCCCACTTGTGCTTAACGATGAGTATGACCTATGACCAAGTATTCTTACTTGGCTCCTAAGTCAATATACTCATATATAGATGACTTTGTCATCGCCCAAGTGCTTCATAGCTGCTAGGATGTTTGTGCATGTTCACCATATTTTCTCTATCATTCTTATTGTGTGAGCATGTTGGTTTGCATGTGTTTTCTCATTCGAGGACCTCAAATTGTTTTTATTTGGCTCTTGATTTATCTTTTGCCAATTGGATGGACAAGAATGCCTACGACCCTTTTCTAGCTATCTATGCTATCTCATCTCAAATTCTATTCTTGCTAAATCACAAAACTTGAAAAAGCACTTGTCGATCCCTCTGTGTGAAGGTGCACTCGGAGTTCCATATCGTTAAAGGATGACCTCCAAAACCTCTTTGAAAATCTCGGTGAAACCAACTTCACAAAATTTGTTCCACTGAATTTCGAAAGTTGATCTGGGTTTTCCATCTCGGTACCACTGAAACCACAAACACGGTTACACCGAGTTTTCCTGTTAATAGACAATAGAAGGACTCGGTGACACCAATTCCGTAATCTCAGTGACAACGACAATGAAAGGGTATATATTCCTGTGGACCGAATCTATGATTTCAGTTCGTCAAAGTCGTTTCGTCTCAAGCCCTACACTTCCCCCTAGACCCCTAGTCATCACCCTTGACTCCCCGTGCGTCTCCACGGCTGAGAATTGCTGCTGCCGACGGATTCTTCACCACCATCGTCGTCGTAGCCGGACAGTCACCGAGTTAGAGTACAAATCCGCCCCTTTCCAACCTATCTCGTGCGCAATAGAATCATTATCCACAAACCACAGTGTGAAATCTCTCCATCCACCAGATGCTCCTGTAGATTAGAGAATGAGGAAGTTTTTAGGGTTAGCTGTCCGGGGAACCCATCTCGGTGCCTCCGAGTTGCAAAACTCAGTGCGACCGATTTTGAATCTAGGGTTGCTCAGAATGGACTTAGTGAGACCGAGTTGTCATTTTTGGTGCCACCGAAAGTGTTGACCAAGTTTGAGTTAAGGAGTTCATGTGTCTCGGTGATTCCGAAAATTCAAACTCGGTGACTCAGAAATGTGATCTGCAAAAACCTAAAACTAAGGATTTCCTTATTCAAATTTTCAAAAACATCTGAATTTTGTGATGCTCAACCCTTCTGTCTTTCCTATATCTACTTCATAGGTTTTGCTGTTTGCTGGTGACTTTCTGTCTGTCTGCCAAGATGTCTGGATCAGATGATAGCCAGAATGACTTCAGAGAGCCCAGTGTTGAGATGTATAGAGGCACTAGTCTAGAGAAGTCTGACTCTAACCCTGGATCCTACAGCTCCCATGGCTTGCCCAAGGCAGCCACCAGGCGGAGGAAGAAACGGAATTCTGACGAAGAAGACTCAGACTTTGTGCCAGAGGAATCTTCACATCCTCCAAAGGCTCCAAGCAAGACTGTCAGGAAAGAATATGCTAAACCTGTTGATTTGAGAGCACCTGAATCTGCAAGGCAGAGCACTACACTTACACTGACAAACTTTCCAAGAAGGCTGGTGTGAAGAGGCCGAGGAAGCGAATAGTTCATCTTGTTGGGATAAAGACTTCCATGTATGAGGACCCTGAAGAAGATGTTGGTGAAGATGATATCCCAGCTCCTCCCAATAAGAAGCTCATGGGTCATGCCATGAGATCGGGTCCTAAGCCTCCTGCCAAGGCAAAGAAGGCTGTAGCTTGGACAAAGACTACAAAGGATATTCCTACAGGTGCCAAGGATAAAGGCCCTGCTTCCAGTGCCCCTGCTGCAAAGGAGGTACAAGATGAGAATGCACCAGTTATCAGGAAGCTCAGACCAACCCTGCCAATTCACAATGCTGCTCACCTAGTAGTAGAGGATATGAGGAAGAGGAAGGATGAAGGTTTGAGGAAGTGGAGAGCTTTTGACCCATATGCTGTTAGAAGAAGAACTATTGTTGATTCAAGGTTTCACACCAAGGAACAACAAGATTGTTATGAGACTGTCCTGTTTGACAAGACTCCAGCTATCAGCGATATGAAGTATGTTGACAAGGAATATATCAAGGAGAATGAGAATTACTTTCCCCATGTCCAAGAAAATTTCAGGCTAATGGACATTGAAGACTTTGTTGGTAAAGAGATGTCACCATGGAATGATGAGATGATCATGCAATTTTACTAAACTGTTCATTTCTATGGAGATGGTTCTTTGTTCTGGATGACTGATGATCACAAATATAAATCTACGATTGATGAGTGGGACAGTATCATTGGTGCCCCCAAGCAGAAAGAGAGTGATGTGGATGTGTATTCTGAAGTGAAGATCAGCCACAATACCATGAAAAATATGTACAAGCAAATTCCTCAGATGTATTTGGCTAGTCACAAGATGGGTTCGGTGTACTTTTTCCATGCAGGGATACCCACCACTAACACTATTTTGAGAAACACCTTGATGCCTAAATCAGGTGATGATAGGATGATTCGTGGACACTCCATCAATCTTTTGCACCATTTGTACTCTCACACTAGATTAAGAGTGCTGGATTGATAGTGGAGACTATCAGAAGGACTGCTGCTGATAAGAAAAGATCACGTGGATATGCCCCTTACATGCACATGCTTATGAATGCCAAGCTAGGAAAGCATGCATATCTTCTTGATCGTCCCCATCTACCACTTCAGCCAGAGATTGAATACAATGAAGTGGTGATGGATGACAATGATCCTAGCTCAGCTGCAGCAAGAATAGCAACAGAGGCAACACATGCTGATGCTGCTAGAACTGAGCCACCACTAGTTCCGCAACTCAAAACTCAAGCTGAGCAGATGGCATTTCTAGTTATCTTTGTCCAAGGCATGGAGAAGAACATCCAGGAGATACTACAAAGCCAGAAAAGCCTTGAGAGAGTCGTGGAAACTAAGTTTCATGACATGCATGTGAAGGTTACTGAGTTGACCACCATTGTCAAACACCTTCAACATGAAGTTGACTTAGTGGAGATCCCGCGCTCAGATGATGAAGATGATGAAGATGATGACGAAGAAGAGTCACCTCTTCTCACTACAACACGGTTCAACACTCGACTAAGATCAGTTGTTGTTCCTGCTCAGGAGACAAGACAAACATCATCATCTCAAGAATAAGCACCTTCAACACCACCTCCAGCTCAAGCACCTCTAGTATCAACTCCTCCAGCTACAGGACACTCAACAGATGCCTTCGTGGATGCTCTTCTATCGAATCTGTCATCAACTGCCCAGAGAGACGAGTAGTTCTATACTTTTTAAACTTTTTGGTAACTTGTCGCCAAGGGGGAGAAATCTATAGATCATAGACAGAGAGAGAGAGAGCTTTTGACTTTATTTGCTCTCATTTGGTTTCAAAAACTTTGGTCTTTTGGATGACTTTCATACGCTTTACCTGGTTGATACTACGTTATTACCCTTTTAACTATCTATGTGATGATCATTGAGTTAACTTGTTGGTGTCATGTGCGTTACTATTTATTCTTATCTTGTATTCTGTGGGGACCCCGACTTACGAGTCGTGATTGCCGAATGAACATGCTCAGTGACCCCAGAGATCAATGCTCAGCAAACACATAGATACTGAATATTAAGAGTCTTACATCCAACATGCCGTTTGATACAACAAATAACCATCATGGTCTAGTCTTATACATTTATAGGGCCTCGAAGGCGAGGACACCAAACTTGACCAATAGCGGAGATATTAGTTGGAAGCGTGAACCCATGCCATTAGCCTTAACCTACAGGCATTCTGACGGGGAAGCGACCTAACTCGCAGGAACATCACCAAGTTACTCTTCACCATATTCTGATCTCTCATACCTAGTCAGTGAAATAACCAGTGGCAAGCCAATGAGTACTTTTGAATGTACTCGCAAACAGCCTACGATATGGATAATGCAGTTGGTATGATAATAAATGATTTGCAACATTTGCGGAAATCAAGCTTTGAATGTAAATAAACATGATCATAGACGAGTATGGATATGCATCATAAGCTAGATGGTAATCAGAAGAACAGGTTGCAGATATCAACCTATCTGCTGAGGGCTGAACACTTCGGGTTCACCGATATGCCAAGTCACCAAATTTGGTCATATAAACTTACTCAGATAGCACCTTTAAACACACACACACACACACTTGGTTTATGCGGAAACGACTAGACGTAGTTTAAGCAGGATTACCCAACTGTCCTTGACTGTGGACACGACTATTCGAATAGTTTAACACTCTGCAGAGGTTGTACACTGTACCCACGAGATCCGGGAAACTTCCGTGTTATCCACGAGTCGCGGTATATAACATACCTGAGGTAAGTACCCGATCAATGCCTTTCCCGTGATGATGGTAGACAAAGAGTTCCACTCGACTGGTACCCAACCCACATGATGTGCGTCTTACGAGCACCAACTCTGGATAGTATCATCCATGCGGGGACCAATGGTGTGCACGGAACACGTCAAAACAACATAATAATGTGGCTTTATGACCTACCTGGTAAGACCCCATCACGAGAGTGACCACATACCACTCCCGCCACTAGTAATGTGGCTCTCTGCTAGCACCGACCAAAGTAATCAACAAAGCCCTCTCCCATAAAGGGGTATCGTGGTCATACATGTAAGGTTGGGATGGTCGACACATCATAAATTCAATCATGTTTCTAAAACCACTCAGACCAAAATATACCCGATGCACCACTTCTTCACAAGTGGCCACCTAACTCATCATCACCCTCGGGCATTAGTGGCACCTGACGGAGTTTTCATAAATCTTTGATATTAGCTATCACCGTGCTCATGCTTCTACTATGCTTAGCTTTACTTGTCAACATAATATTAGTGTGACCCTCATATGTGGTAGGATCATGCTCAAATGCAAGTGCTCCGGAGGAGCCATCGGAAACATTGTATCGATGATTTACCGAATATTCGTGATCATATGCAACGAGAAAATTGCTCTACTAGCATGCAATATAATATTTTCTCAAACATGGTCAAAGGGCTGCTTGCCTTTGCTCATATAAGTTCTTAGGGTCTTTGAGGTCTTTTGGCCCAACTCCAAGTACTCTGTCTACCCATCAACTATCGTGGGAAACAATCACAGTAAGCTACACAAAAAGCAGAATAAGAGTGCTATATAAATGGAAGTTATATTTTTTTTGGACCTCTCTAGTCATTAAAAAAATACCTGAAGCTTGCTATAGGAGATTTGTACAATCAAAGATTTTCGAATGGATGAAAGGAGGAATAGGTGATCCTTAAAGAAGCCTACAAAAAATATTATGATAAAAATGAGTGGAGGCACTCATTTAACACAACATAATTTTAGAAACATCTAGGAAGTTGTTTCATGGGATTTGGACTTGAGGTGAATATTTTAGGGATTTTCTAATATTGGATAAATAGCAATAGGAAGCTATTTATTTAATGCAACAGAATAATGCCTGATAAAAATGTTGACCACGGCTTCAAAGATAGGGTATGATATAAGTAGGCTTTGGAAATTGGAATCACTCCACTTGGAGTTGATTTGAACCCTATAGATTTTACAAAGTGGGGTTTGAATAAATCAAGTTCATATTTGGATTTGATCTCTACAAAAAATGTCTCTGGAAAATTGTGCAAGGCACATATCTGAGTAGGTCATGATTTAAGAAACCTGTAGAAATTGAACCAACCAATTTGGAGCTAGGATGAATTGTTTGGGGATTTGTGGAGTTTGTGATAAAAAGAAAAGATAAGGGGGGCTGAACCAGGGAACTAAATTGTGTTCAGGACGTCAGTTAGGCAGATGGATCGGCCCAGCAGCTTGACGTGTGACAGCTGGCCACACAGGTGGTGTATTCGGCCGAATACGCCTTCGGCTCATGGAAGGCGCAAAGCGCCGGGGAGCCTCCACTTACCTGCTGGGCCCAGCTCGCGGGTCGCCGACACCTAGGGCCCGCCAGTATCCTTCTCTCTCTTCTACCCTTCTTCAACCTCACGACGGGACAGGAAGAGAGAGCCGGCCGCCGCGTCTCCTGCTACCTTACCTCGTCAGAGGCCGAGCCTGGGCTCGGGCGGCTGCCCCGCTGCCAGCAGAGCCCCCGGGGAGGATCCCGCCTGGCCGCAAGGGAGGCAGGGAGGAGGGCCTCGACATGGGCGGGCAGAGGTGACAGTGGTCGTGGGAGCGGCGCTCCGACCACCTGGGAAGTAAAAAGGAGAGAGGGGAGGGCCTTGCAGAGGCTGAGGGAGAGCTCCGCGCTGGCTAGGGTGGAGGGAGGGCACGAGCTCGAACGGAGGCCGCCGAGGGGGCTTCGGTCATTAACGAGCATGCACGGAGGTAGAGGGCTGCAGGGATCTCCGGGGTGCTCAAGTGAGAAAGGGAGAGATGCAGGAGGCAGCAGTGGCTCAGGGGAGGCTTCAAATGGAGGGGCGACCGAAGGGTGAGCTCGGTAACTCCTGGTGCTCTCAAGGCACGGGGAACACACGTGTCCCTTGGGAGACTAGGATGCTTCCACGCGTCAGGAAGGAGTTGGGCCAGTCAAGGGGGATGCTCTGGTGCTCTGAGACATTCAGCAACGACCGGAAACAAGCTGCAGCAAGAGAACAAGGGGTAGAGCTGCGTTATTGCTAGCTGCGAGCATGGTCACCGTGGCCACTCATGTCTACAAGGCCCTCATGACTATTCAAACATGTCCAACACGTAAGGCATACTTGCAGGAAGGAGATTGAGGAGTTTGGTCTCCAGTGGTGCTAGTTAGAATGGGTTGTGACTGAGGTTAAGTTTGGAGCAGAAAAATTAGGGCTAATAAAAGTGGGTCTCAAATGGGGAGTCTTGAGGAAAGTCTATGTCTAGCAGTGTTAGCTATGCAAGAACTACAACACTGCTAAGTTTCAGCTCAAACAAAGGAGGGTAGCTAGTACTTGCTGTACAAAGCTACATTTCAGCCACAAATCAACTTGTAGATGTGCTGCTCATTTTTCCTACATGAGCATGCCATAACTGGGTTTGAAATAATTCCTTGGGATGCTAGGGACCCTCTGGAAAGAGGTGGGGGCATTACCTTAAGCAGGGGTGAGGCAAGAGGGGTAAAAATGGTGATCAAAAGGTAAAAATGAGGGGTTGCTACATGGAGTCTCTCTCCAATAATTTACCAGAGGCCATGACAAACCTAATGGAGGTAAAATGTAACTATATAGAGTTGTGGTAAAAGTTTAAGCTCAAGGGTAAAAGTGGAAGGGGCCAAAGTAGCCACTTTGGTGAGTGCACACAAGGTGTTTGATGAGTGTTAGAGCAACCAGATGGACTTCAATTGATATGCAACTTAACATGATCAATTAATAGGTTAAAATAAGCTTGGACACCAAATTTGGGATTTGGTGGACAAGTTTTCCAATGTATACTTGGAAAACCCATGAAATGGGCAGAAATGGCCTTCTGCTTACAAATCTGTTCAAATCAATTCCAACAAATCCAATATTTGGTGTGGGGGCATTATTTGAGCATTAAAGCATGCCCAAAATGTTTTGGGTCAATTGGAGAAACTTTATAATGTAAAGTTTCCCAAAGTCAGAAATCAACACAGAAGGTTTGAGGGGTTTGGGACAAGTTCTTCTATTCTCCTCGATGCACTACTTGGTGTGGATGAATTATTGGAGTATCCGAACATGTCTACCAAATTTGAGCACAATTGGAGGAACATGACAATGTAGAGTTGCTCAAATTTGGATATGGACAAATAGGGTTTTAGAATAATTAGGCGAATCAAATCAACTTGGATTAAGATGAAACTTGGCAAGATCAGCACATATAGGATATGTGACATGCTAGAATTTTACAGGAATTTATGGAGAATGTTTTTTATAGAAATATTCCAAAAGGTTGAAATAGGTAGGAAGAGTTTTGAAGGGTCTTACCCCATATTTTGAACCTGACCATGTGTTGAAACTCATTTATATGGAACATATATGTCCATTGAGTCTCCCTAAATTTTCTCAAATATTTTAAAAGCAACAAGAATAACTTTCCTTCACAAGAGACCATTTCTAGCCTCACATGAAGGCATTTAAATAAAATAGTAAAATAACTTTTAAAAATAGTAATATTGTGGTTTTGGGAAGTAATTTGATAATGGGTTTTAAATAAAACATTTGGTGAAAATTATCTTCCCTAACTTGAGGACTTGTAGTGCAAATTCAAACTCAGGGGTTTTGAAAGGTTAAATCAAAGAAATGCTTTTTGGTCAAAGTAATATTTGGTAAAAGTAGTTTTTGGTCCTACACACATCGCATGATCATTAGGCAAGGGTTTGGGTCAAGGAGCTGACTTTGAAGAGTAGCACGAGCATTGGATTCAATCACAAGCAACAGGCAAGCAAGCAAACATCACATCAAGCATCATAAGCATTCACAAAAAAAGATTAATTGGTCCTAATTTTTGAAATAAGTTAATTTAGTCAGGAAAGCTAAAAACAGGGCGTTACAGACCTTACCCCCTTAAGAAAATCTCGTCCTTGAGATTTGTTATGGTGGTTACAAGAGCGTGCTCCTGCTACGTTGTTGAACACAACGATAACAATTTATTCTAAACAATCGGTCCGACGTGGTTACCACAAGAATGCCAATAATCGGTGCGTCTGCGGTTCACGATGATGTTGGAGGAAGGGAAAAATTTGCAATTCCTGGTTGTTCTAGTCGTACCCGAAGCTTGGTACCTATTCCGGTCGACAGGTGGGCCCAGGGACCGCTGTCAGGCTCTTCTTCCTCCTCCGATTCTTCTTCGTGTGTGAGTCCCAGGTGCTGCATCCACTTGCGGCACCTAGGGGCATAGGGTGCCCGGGGTCGCCCTGCGGTGGTGCTTGGTGAGCCAGCTGCCGGCGCAGCGAGCACCCACCTCGCGGGCGTGCGCGTGTCGGCACTGCTCTAGGATTCCCAACGAGCACCGATGGCCGAGTGGCGAGCGGGGCTGGTGGCCTTGCCAGCGGCTCACCGAGCCCGACTGTAATTGGCCATGGAGTCCCTTCTCATTCTCCCACCCGGCCTTGTTCCTTGCTACATCTCCCGTCCGCTTTCCTCCTTCTTCTTCTCCTTGCATGTGCTCGAGAAGAGGCGTCAATGGCAGACGAGCCCCCGGGGTGGCTCATAATCCTCATGTCTGGGGTGGTGGCGATGCTGATCGGGGTCTCGATGTTGTACTGCGCGATCATCCATGATGATCGTCATGATGCTGCTGCCCGAACGGCAGCCCTCCATGGCGGCAGGGTTCATGACGACTAGGCAACCACAAGGTGTGCGTGTGGTGCTAGTGTGTTAGTAGAGACTCCACAAAATAAATACTTACGCGAGTTCCCTCCCACGAAGGAACTGAGGCATTCCATAGTGGCAATCGGTTAGGTGTTAATGTGTGCATGGTTCTGAACATGGTTGTGGTCCGGGTGGAGGTTGCTTCCGGTGCATCTTCACTTGCTGGTCTTATAGTCTTGTACGTCTGTGTGCCATAGTTGACATAGCCGGCATAGGAGTTTTAATAAACATTGATGTTTCTCCTTCATTGTCGTGGCTTCTCAATCATGTCGATGCTTCACCATGCTTGCGGGGAATTGTCTTCAGTTGCTGGAGGGTTGCAATGCCTCGCTCTCGAGAGGCATGGCGATCTGTGGAGTCTGGGGCTCGTCCAAACAGGACTAAGGTGCTCTTCCTCGCGTTGGGTAAATAAGCATGTCATCTATGAGGATAAGAACATACTTCTCCAAGCATTACATAAGCACAGTGCTCATGAGACACGTGAGGAGAGATGGAACTTGCTATGGGCAGTCACTAGTCGAGGGGCTTGTGGTCCAACATGCTCGAGTCCTTCATGCCGATGTTCGTCATAGGCATGATGGGTGGTAGTCGGGCGGAGTACTGGCCATATTCCAACGACTTAGAGTCATTTCTTTTGGTCATAATCCGATCACCTTATGGCTCAATGAAGCTTTGGGGTATCAAGGAACTTAGGATGTGAGTGAACAAGTAGTCATCTTATCTCTAATAACAGTCCTTAGATGTCAATAGTCTGTCCTCTCACTCTGGACAACAATCACGCTATTTCATCAAAGATGCCATCTCACATAAGCTAACTCCAGAATACGGATGCTAGTCAATTCCAAGGTTGAGGGAAGGACTAAGCACAAACTCCACAAGTGTGATATAGCTACCTTGCATATGGATTCCTATGCAAGAACCTTGGGGAGGCATACAAGCTGCTAAGCCTGAACTAGGATGTTACAAATCCAAATGTCTAGCTAGATCATCCAATGGACAGGGTACGACATTCCTATATTAAGGAAACTCGTATTATTCCAATCCAAGACCTTGTTTCCTTTCTACGAATCTGATCGAGTGGTCCATCAATCCGGTCGATCATCACTGGACCCATCACTCCTACAACTCCAATACCGATAGGGTTATACATAGTCACTTAGAGTCCTCATAATCCACATATTATTGCCAGAACTACGTCATGGAATATACACCAATGTTCAGTCTCATGGCCAACTAATCTCCAAGGCCAGTTTATACAGGTTCGTAAATCGATTCGACAACTCCAATTACTTATACTTGTTATCTACCAAGAAACGACATCATGATCATTATCGTCGGACAAAATCGGAGTTACTCCGAACCATGTGGTCTCTGTCATCATCATTAGTACTCCCTTAAGGTTACCTATTTAAATCCGAAAATCAAATCCAACAAGATCTCTTACTCGATATTCCGAGTCATTATGGTAAAAGTATAAAACCATGTAATCTACTTGATAAAGTCAGTTATACGACCAAGAATTTATTGCTCGTGATCATAATCGTCCTACTGAATCCAAACTTACTCCAGGAACATGTAGGTTGTGTTACTATATCGACTTGTTCCACCAATTTCACCTATCTTTATGAGGGTATCCACCAAGATAGCCTATCGATATATATCCTTAAGACACCTATCATCACAATAACCTTAGTCTAATACTCTTATATCTGAGAACGGTCCTTCTTATGGCATCATGGTTTTGGTGCTGGCTTAAGATTGAAGGATACTCGTTCACTGTGATCATTTGTTCCTTAAGGAACCCGGTGCTAAGCGGGGGTTTATCGGTGCTCGATGGGTGTTCTAACAAATCCGTGTTTTAGACACGTGACCAGAAAATTGAGCCGAAAGGCTTGTGAGGGTTAGGTTGGGCTAGGGAGTGTTTCCAATCTTGAGGGAAAGCATAACTCCTATGGGTTGCGTGTGGTTAAGCTTGGTGTAGTCAGTGTCTTCAGTGTCGGTGTCCGTCAAAGTGGATCCCTGGTGCATCTTGTCTTGCTGGTCTTCAGTTGTCGAGAGGGGTAAGAGAGAGAGAGAGTAGTAGCACAGAGGAAAGTGCCTAAGGGCGCTATGGTGCAAGTGTGATCAAACAAGTGTTGGAAAATTAACTCAAACATCAAGATGAGGCATGTGATATAATCGCATGCTTGTCGCTAGAGCGAAAGTGTGTCTTATATCAAGCACAAAAAAACAAACACAAGCAACATGCAACATGGTTCCATCCGAACCATTTCACGGACTTGGCTTCGCATAGGCGATTCACGACTCATCCTACCCTAGGGTTCTCGGACTCAACAATCGTGCTTGCTCCGTGCTCCGGAGAGGAGTTTGCTAAGTCTTCTGGACCTTCTCATGGTGTTGACACATCTCTTGTTGTTGCTCGCCGAAACGACTCGGGTTGAGTTGATAGAATTCTTGATGACTTCTCGTGTGGTGAGTTGCCGATGGAGGTGGTTCTTCATGGCTGTCGTTGACAAGGTCTTGTGTTGTCTTTACAATGTTGCCATTTTCTTCTTGTCTTCTAAGACATCGAAAGTTCCAAGTGGATAACTTTTATGCAATGACATTAGCAAGGCATGGTAGAGTTACGACCTGCCAGTCATACTGATCGCGATATCGACACCTAGAGCGGGGGATGAAGAGAATCGTTTTTCCTGCTCACTATGGTGAGGCAGACCAATTGGCGAGGTTCTCATCTATCGGTGTTGGTCGACACAACCTTGATGTTGACAGGGTCGCTCTATTAGTGATGCAGATCATGGTCTTGCACATATTATGTCCTGAACATCGTAGTTGAAGGTGGCATTACTCCGGAACAGTGCCGAGGGTGTCGCTATCTTTTGGGCCTCGATGCCCTTGTTCCTCATGAAGGTACTTCTGTTGGTGTCGTCTGGTCGTAGCTTGTCATCCTTATCCTTTAGTACATGGGTGGTTTCTTGGAAGGATTGCTTCCTTCCAAGTTACCCAAGAGGATTTTAAGTGATCCATAGTCAGTCATAAGGCTGCTAGCGGCCATTTGCAGGTTTTGAAGAACCAGACATGGAGTGTCAAGAAAATAAGAGTGGAAGTGCTAAGGCAAAAACCTTGCTTCCTTTGAAAATTTAGGAGAGGTGAGAAGATACATGTTTGGCAAGTACTTTTGAAAGATTTGGAAAGTAGTTCGTCCTAACTAACGTCCATGCTAACTAAGGGCTTCCTACAGCCAGGATGGCTCTGATACCAGATTTGTGGGGACCCCGACTTATGAGTCGGGATCGCCGAATGAACGTGCTTAGTGATCCCAGAGATCAATGTTCACCAAACACACATATACTGAATATTAAGAGTCTTACATCCAACATACCGTTTCATACAACAAATGGCCATCATGGTCTAGTCTTATACATTTATAGGGCTTCTAGCCAGCACACCAAACTTGACCAATAGCGGAGATATTGGTTGAAAGCGTGAACCCTTGCCATCAGCCTTAACCTACAAGCATTCTGACAGGGAAGCGTCCTAGCTCACAGGAACGTCACCAAGTTACTCTTCACCATATCCTAATCTCTCATACGTGGTCAGTGAAATAACTAGTGGCAAGCCAATGAGTACTTGTGAATGTACTCGCAAACAGCGGACGATATGGATAATGCAGTTGGTATCATAATAAATGATTTGCAGCATTTGCGGAAAGCAAGCTTCGAATGTAAATAAACATGATCATAGACGAGTATGGATGTGCATCATAAGCTAGATGGTACTCAGAAGAACATGTTACAGATATCAACATATCTGCTGAGGGTTGAACACTTCGGGTTCACCCGATATGCCAAGTCACCAAACTTGGTCATATCAACTTACTCACATAGCACCTTTAAACACACACACACACACACACACACACACACACTTGGTTTATGCAGAAATGACTGGACATAGTTTAAGCAGGATTACCCAACTTTCCTTGACTGTGGACACGGCTATTCGAATAGTTTAACACTTTGGAGGGGTTGTACTCTATACCCACGAGATCCCAGAAACTTCCATGTTATCCACGACTCACGGTATATAACATACCCGAGGTAAGTACCCGATCAATGACTTTCCCCTGACTATACTAGACAAAGAGTTCCACTCGATTGGTACCCAGCCCACATGATGCACGTCTTACGAGCACCAACTCTGGATAGTATCATCCATGCGGGGACCAATGGTGTGCCCGGAACACGTAAAAACGGAATAGTCGACCTACCTAGTACGACCCCGTCACGAGATTAACCACATATCACTCCCGCCAAAAGTAATGTGGCTCTTTGCTACCACCGACCAAAGTAATCAAGAAAGCCCCGTCCCATAAAGGGGTATCATGGTAGTACATGTAAGGTTGGGACAGTCGACACATCATAAATTTAATCCTGTTTCCGAAACCACTCACACCAAAATATACCTGGTGCACCACTTCTTCACAAGTGGCCACCTAACTCATCATCACCCTCGGGCATTAGTGGCACTTGACGGGGTTTTCATAAACCTTTGATATTAACCATCACCATGCTCATGCTTATACTATGCTTAGCCCTACTTGTCAACATAATATTAGCATGACCCTCATAGGTGGTCGGATCATGCTCAAATGCAAGTGCTCCGGAGGAGCCATCGGAAACATCGTATCGATGATTTACATAATATTCATGATCATATGCAACGGGAATAATTGCTCTACTAGCATGCAATATAATATTTTCCCAAACATGGTGAAAGGACTGCATGCCTTTGCTCACATAAGTTATCAAGGTCTTCGAGGTCTTTCGGCCCAACTCCGAGTACTCCGTCTACCCGTCAACTATCATCGGAAATTATCACAATAAGCCACACAACAAGTATAATAAAAGTGCTATATAAATGGAATTATATTTTTCTTGGACCTCTCTGGTCATAAGAAAAATACCTGAAGCTTGCTATAGGAGATTTGGAACATCAGGGATTTTTTAATGGATGAAAGGAGGAATAGGTGATCCTGAAAGAAGCCTACAGAAAATATTATGATAAAAATGAGTGGATGCACTTATTTAACAGAGCATAATTTTAGAAACATCTAGGAAGTTGTTTCATGGGATTTGGAGTTGAGGTCAATATTCTAGGGATTTTCTAATATTGGATAAAGAGCAATAGGAAGATATTTAATGCAACAGAAAAATGCGTGATAAAATTGTTGACCAAGGCTTCAAAGATAGGGTATGATATAAGAAGGCTGCAGAAATTGGAATCACTCCATTTGGAGTTGATTTGAACCCTATAGGATTTTACAAAGTGGGGTTTGAATAAATCAAGTTCATATTTGGATTTGATCTCTACAGAAAATATCTGTGGAAAATTGTGCAAGGCAGAGATTTGAGTAGGTCAAGATTTTAGAAACCTACAGAAATTTGAACCAACCAATTTGGAGTTAGGATGAATTGGCTAGGGGTTTGTGAAGTTTGTGATAAAAAGAAAAAGATAAGGGGGGCTGAACCAGGGAATAAAACTGTGCTCACGACGATAGTCAGACAGATGGGTCGGCCTAGCAGCTCGGCCTAGGGCAGCTGGCTACGCAGGAGGTGTATTCAGCTGAATACCCCTTCGGCTCGGGGAAGGCGCAAAGCACCGGGGCACCTCCACTTAACTGTTGGGCCCAGCTCGCGGGTCACCGACACCTGGGGCCCACCAGTGTCCTTCTCTCACCTCTACCCTTCTTCAACCTCGCGACGGGGCAGGAAGAGAGAGCCGGCCGCCATGGCTCCGGCTACCTTGCCACGCTCGAGGCCGAGCCAGGGCTCGGGCGGCTACCTCGCTGCCAGCAGAGCCCGGGGGGAGGATCCCGGCTGGCCGCAAGGGAGGCAGGGAGGAGGGCCTCGACAGGGGCGGGCAGAGGCGAAGGTGGCCATGGGAAGTAAAAGGGAGAGAGGGGAGGGCTGTGCGGAGGCTGAGGGAGAGCTCCATGCTGGCCAGGGTGGAGTGAGGGCCCGGAGGGGCACAAGCTCGAACGGAGGCGGTCCAGGGGGCTTCGGCCATTGACGAGCATGCACGGAGGCAGAGGGCTAGATGGGAGAGAGGGAGAGATGCAGGACGGAACAACGGATCAAGGGAGGCTTCAAATGGAGGGACTACCGAAGGGTGAGCTCGGTAGCTCCTAGTGCTCTCAGGGCACGGGGAAGACACGCGTCCCTATGGAGACTTGGCTGCTTGCCCTAGTGCTCTAAGACACGCAATCAGAGCACAATCCAGAACAAGGGGTAGAGCACCGGTATTGCTTGCTGCCAGCATGGTCACCGTGGCCACTCATGTCTACAGGGCCCTCATGACCAGTCAAACATGGCCAACACGTAAGGCATACTTGTAGGAAGGAGATTGAGGAGTTTGGTCTCTAGTGGTGCTGGTTTGAATGGGCTATGACTAAGGTTAATTTTGCAGTACCAAACTTAGGGCTAATAAAAGTGGGTCTAAAATGGGGAATCTTGGGGAAAGTCCATGTCTAGAAGTGTTAGCTATCCAAGAACAACAACACTGCTAAGTTTCAGCTCAAACAAAGGAGGGTAGCTAGTACTTGTTGTACAAAGCTACATTTCAGCCAGAAATCAATTTGTAGATGTGTTGCTCATTTTTCCTACATGAGAATGCCATAAATTGGTTTTAAATAAAGCGTTGGGATGCTAGGGTCCCTCTGGAAAGATGTGGGAGCATTACCTTAACCAGGGGTGAGGCAAGAGGGGTAAAAATGGTGATCCAAGGGAGCCATTCGCACCAAATCAGTGTAATCGAATTCACATCGGTGCTACCGAGTTCAGTGTGACCAACATTCTGTTGCCAAGATACACAAAATCAGAATTTCTGAGTTTCAGTATCGGTGCCACCGAGTTTGGGCATCTGACCGTTAGCCACTGAATTGTGTATATTGGTCTCACCGAGATTCAAAAGTTCTGTCTTTTGTGCTAATCGGTACCACCAAGTTCGTAACTTTGGTGTCACCGAGTTTTCCACTTTAGGTGTAACGGTTGGATTTTGTGTGCTGCCTATATATACCCCTTCACCCACCTCTCACTCGTGGGAGAAGCACTCATAACACACACTTCATTTTGAGATCAATTTTTTGAGAGAGCACGACCTACTCATGTGTTCACACTAAGATATTCCAATCCAACCATTTGAAACTTGATCTCTAGCCTCCCCAAACTACTTTCCACCAAATCAATCTCTCCTACCCATGCATATTTTGTGAGAGATTGGTTTTGTGTTCAGGAGATTATCTTTCGAAGCACAAGATCAAGGAGTTCACTGATCTACCCCATCTATACCTTTTGGAGGGTGGTGCCTCCTAGATTGGTTAGGTGTCGCTTGGGAGCCTCCTACTTCGTGTTGTGGAGTGGAACCAAGATGTTTGTAAGGGCATGGAGATCGCCTACTTCGTGAAGATCTACCGTGAGTAAGTATAGTCCTTCGTGGGCGGAAGCCATGGTTGAATAGACAAGGCTGCTCCTTCATGGATCCCTTGTGGGTGGAGGCCTCCGTGGACTCTCGCAGCCATTACCCTCCGTGGGTTGAAGTCTCCACTAACATGGACGTACGATAGCACCACCTACCGGAACCATGCCAAAAATCATCGCGTCAACCTCATGCGTTTGATCTCCCTACCTTACTCCTTTACTTTACACTTGCATGTTTTACTTTCCGCTGCTATACTCTTAGAACTACATGTGTAGGGTGTACTTGACTTGCTATAACTGCCAAAGCTAGCTCTCAACTAAAATTGGGAAAAGGAAAAAAATTATCCTGTCAAATAGTCTAATCACCCCCTCTAGACATACTTCCAATCCTACATGATGCATAACAAAGAGAGGGGAGAGTGTGTCTACGTACCCTTGTAGACCGTTAAGTGGAAGTATTAAAAACGTAGTTGATGTAGTCCTACGTCTTCATGATCCAATCGTGGTCAGTCCCGATCAAGCGCCGAATGGACGGCACGTCCGAGTTCAGCACACGTTCAGCTCGATGACATCTCTGCCTCCTCGATCCAGCGAGTGAGAGCAGAGTAGTAGATGGGTTCTCAACGAACACGACGGCGTGGTGGAGTTGGTGGTGGAGCTGGTTCAGCAGGGCTTCACCAAGCACTCCTAGAACAAGGACGGAGGAGCTACGGAGTAATAGGAGAGAGAGGGGTGCCCAGGGCTTACCGTGTTCTCTTGGGGCGCCCCCTCCCGTCTATATATGGGTGGAGGGGCATGATGGACAGCCCCTCCGATCCCTAGGGATGAATCCAAGGGGGGAGGTGGAATCCTAGTCCTCCTCCTTCCCTTCCATACCAAGATGGACTTTCCTCCTTTCTCAACCGCATGGGCCTTGAGGGACTTGTGCCCCTAGATCAATAAGGAAACGACATCTCCCCACATCCCATGCCAATGCTTGGGACGTGGTGGAACCCTTGGTGGACTTCCAGACTCCTCCAGAAGTTTCGGGAACCTTCCACAAGCTTCCCGATACATTACCAGCAAAACACAAAACTTTTCTAGTGGCCAAAATATGACTTCCCAATAAGTCCAGGGCATCTCCCCTCATCCCATGCAAATTCTTGGGACGTGGTGGAACCCTTGGTGGACTTCCGGACTCCTCCATAAGTTTCCGAAACCTTCTAGAAGCTTCCCGATACAACACGAGGAAAACCGGAAACTTTTTGAGTGGCCAAAATATGACTTCCCATATATAAATATTTACCTCCGGACCATTCTGGAGCTACCCATACCTCTGGTATCTCATCCGGGACTCCAAACAACAATCATTCACTAACATACATGTCCCAATAATACTATACCGTCACGGAATATTTAGTGTATGGACGCTATGGGTTCGAGAATCAAGTGGACATGACCGAGACACCTCACTGGTCAATAACCAATACCGGGATCAGGATGACCATATTGGTTCCCACATATTCCAAGAAGATCTTTATTGGTCGAACCACGATGCCAAGGATTCAATAAATCCCATATGTAGTCCCCTTTGTTCGGCGATATGTTACTTGCCTGAGATTCAGTCGTAGGTATCTCCATACCTAGTTCAATCTCGTTACCAGTGACTCTCTTTACTCTTTATGCAATACAAGATCCCATGACTAACTCCTTAGTCACATTGCTTGCAAGCTTCTTGTGATGTTGCATTAGAGAGAGGGCCTAGAGATACGTCACCATCATAC
Source organism: Hordeum vulgare subsp. vulgare (assembly GCF_904849725.1). Classification (NCBI taxonomy): domain Eukaryota; kingdom Viridiplantae; phylum Streptophyta; class Magnoliopsida; order Poales; family Poaceae; genus Hordeum; species Hordeum vulgare. The sequence goes on from NC_058524.1 coordinate 390,063,891, forward strand.
GTAGTGACAAATCCCAGTCTTGATCCATATCAACCCAACAAACACCCCCGGAGATAGCTCTTATCGTCCTGCATCCAACAAACTTGAGTTTGCTCAATTCAGAGCTCAATTGTAGAGATTACGGCAGTTTTGGTGTTCCTGCATTCATTTGTTGCTTTTGTTCTCGCCGGGAAGGAACCAAGCGGTAGTACCGCGTAAGGCAGTGGTACTACCTCTTGTTTGTGGTAGTATCACTCTGGGCAGCAGTAGTACCGCTTATGGGTGATAGTGCCCTTGCCCAGTGTCGTGCGATGTACCCCTTGCTTCGATGTATCGACATTTTTCATGTGAGACTGAGCGGTTTCTGGCCGGTAGTACACCCTAGAACCCTCAGCACACTAAGAGCGGTAGTAGGAAATGGTACAACCTCTTATCTATGGTAGTACTACTCTCGAAAGAAGTAGTACCGCTTAGGCGGAACCGCCTTCGTCCCTTCTTCCTCTTTGTGTTCGTGGGCTACTGCACTACAACCCGAGCGGTAGTACCTTCTCATGAGTGGTAGTACCGCTTGTGTGTGGGCTGAGGGGGCAACGGTTGGATTTTTTCCTCCTATAAAAGGGGCTCTTTTTCCCCATTGAACCTTATCCTTTGAGCTCATATTTGCACCCCCATGGTTGACCTTCTTCGAGCTTGCTATCTCTCAATACCTCCAATGCTTCTTGCTATTTCTTGAGGGAAAAGAGAGAGGAGATCTAGATCTACATTTCCACCAATCACTTTCTCCTCTATGTGAGGGGAACCCCTTGGATCTAGATCTTGGAGTTATTTGTGAGATCCTTGTTCTTCATCTCATATTCCTCCATAGCTTTTGTTGTCGTGCTGGGATTTGAGTTTGAGGGACTTGACCACTTTGTGTGTTCTTGCCATTGCATTAGTTGTTTCGGTTTGAGTTCTCCACGGTGATACGTGAAAGTAAAAGGTTGAGAAGCTTATTACTCTTAGGTTCTTGGTGCCCTAGAGCTTGTTCGTCTTGGGTGCTTTGGCACCCTAGATAGTTGGTGGTGACTTGGAGCTCAACCAATATGGTGCAAAGCTCCGGGCAAGCATCGAGGTATCCAATTAGGTTATGAAGATTCCTCCGAGCAATTTGTACGGGTTCCGGTGACTTCCCCCAAGGGTTGCCAAAGTGTACAAGTTCGATGGCTGCCCCCAAGGGTTACCATTTGTACGGCTTCAATGACTACCCTCAAGGGCCCCTTAGTGGAATCACGGCTTCTTGCATTGTGGAGGGTGAGAGGAGATTCCAATGGCCCTAGTGGCTTCTTGGGTAGCATTGTGCCTCCACGCCGCTCAAAATGGAGATTATCACCCGCAAGGGTGTGTCTCCGCGTGCCTCGGAAATATCTTACCCGAGCCCTTTACTTATGCACTTTACTTTGTGATAACCATGTTGTTTCATGTTATATGTCTTGCTATCACTTATTTGTTTATCCTGCCTAGCATAAGTTGTTGGTGCACATATGTAAGCCTAGTTGTTTTAGATTTTGTGCTTGACTGATTAATCATTAGTTTTATTCCACATTTTTTCAAGACTAAACTATAATTATTTTAAAGCGCCTATTCACCCCCCTAGGGGACATCCATGTTCTTTCATAAATCTTTACCTCTGGACCATTCCGGAGCTCCTCGTGACATCCGGGATCTCATCCGGGGCTTCGAACAACATTCAGTCACTAACATACATAACTCAACAATACTATATCGTCACTGAACGTTAAGCGTGCGGACCCTATGGGTTCGAGAATTATGTGGAGATGACCGAGACACCTCTCTTGTCAATAACCAATACCGGGACTTCAAAGCCCATATTGGTTCCCACATATTCCACATAGATCTTTATCGATCGAACCACGATGCCAAGGATTCAATCAATCCCATATGCAGTTCCCTTTGTCCGGCGGTATGTTACTTGCACGAGATTCGATCATCAGTATCTCCATCCCTAATTCAATCTCGTTACCAGAAAGTCTCTTTACTCGTTTCATAATACAAGATCCCGTGACTAACTCCTTAGTCACATTGCTTGCAAGCTTCTTGTCATGTTGTATTACCGAGAGGGCCCAAAGATACCTCTCCGCCATACGGAGTGACAAATCCCAGTCTCGATCCATGCCAACCCACATAGACCCTCGAAGATACTTGTCGAACACCTTTATGATCACCCAGTTATCAAGTGATGTTTGATACACATAAGGCATTCCTCTGATGCCAGTGAGTTGCATGATCTCATGGTCTTAGGAACAGATACTTGACATGAAGAAAGCAGTAGCGATAAACTAAGTGATATGATCATATGCTATGCTTACGGTTGGATCTTGTCCATCACATCATTCTCCTAATGATGTGATCCCATTATCAAATGACAACTCATGTCTATGGTTAAGAAACCTTAACCATCTTTGATCAACGAGCTAGTCTAGTAGAGGCCTAGTAGGGACACAATGTTGTTTATGTATCCGCACATGTAGCTAAGTTTCCATTCAATACAATTCTAGCATGGATAATAAACGTGTATCATGAATAGGTAAATATGCTAATAACCAATTTATTATTGCATCTACTGCATTTTTTGCACAGTCTCCCACTTGCACTAGAGTCAATAATGTAGTTCACATTGCCATGTGATTCACACCCAATGAGTTCTGGGGTTTGATCGTGTTTTGCATGTGAGAGGGGTTTTAGTCAACGGGTCTACAACATTTAGATCCTTGTGTACTTTGCAAATCCTTATGTCATACTATAGATTTTGTTATCACGCTCCACTTGGAGTTATTCCAAATGACTGCTCCACCATACGTATCCACTTTGCTACTAAGAGTCATCCTGATCGATAAGAAATCATGCATCAACGTAACCCTTTACGACGAACTCTTTATCACCTCCATAACCGAGAAACATTTCCTTAGGCCTAGAAGGATAATTTTGACGCTGTCAAGTGATCCACCCATGGATCATTCTTGTACCCCTTTGCCAGACTCATGGCAAGCCACACATCAGGTGCGGTACACAGAATGGCATGATGTATAGAGCCTACGGCTAAGGAATATGGGACGACCTTCCTCCTTTCTCTTTCTTTTGTCATAGTCGAGCTTTGAGTCTTACTCAACTTCACCCCATACAATACACGCAAGGACCCTTCTTTGGCTGATCCATTTTGAACTCCTTCAAAATTTTGTCAAGGTATGTGTTGCGTGAAAGTATTATCAGGCTTCTTGGTCTATTTCTATAGATCTCAATGCCCAATATTTAAGAAGCTTTACCAAGGTATTCCATTGAAAATCTCCTTTCGAACGACCCTTTATGCTTTCCAGAAATTCTACATCATTTCCAATCAAGAATATGTCATCCACATATACTTATCAGAAATGCTATAGTCCTCCGACTTACTTTCTTGTAAATACAAGTTTCTTCACAAACTTTGTATAAACACAAGAGCTTTGATCACCTCATCAAAGCGCATATTCCAACTCCGAGATGGTTGCACCAGTCCATAGAATGACCGTTGGAGCTTGCATACCTTTTAGAATACTTAGGATCGAAAAAACCTTCTGGTTGTATCACATACAACTTTTCCTTATAGAAACTGTTAAGGAAACGTTGTTTTGACATCCATGTGCCATATTTCATAATAAAAAAATGTAGCAACTGCTAACATAATCCCAACATACTTTAGCATTGCTACGAGTGAGAAAGTCTCATCGTAGTCAACTCCTTGAACTTGTCGGAAACCTCTTTGCGACAAGTTGAGCTTCATAAATGGTGACATTACCATCAGCGTTTGTCTTCTTTAAAGATCTATTTACCATCAATCCTCATGTTGGTCATTGGGCAAGTTGATACTTGTGGTTTGCGCTGGGTTTTCTATGAAGATGAATGGGTTATCGCAACACAATGTGGGTAATTCTTTCTCTCAGTTATGAAACCAAGGTTTATCAAACCAATAGGAATATCAACCACAACCGTCTTCAGCGGCTGCACACAAAAGAACAAACAACTTGCACCCAACGCGGGCAAGAGGGTTGTCAATCCACTTGTACTTGTTATTTGCAAGCGAGTGAAGTGTGTAGATAATTGTAGATAGCAAGATAAAATAAAAACAAGTAAATGGCAGCAAGGTATTGCAGGTTTTGTACATATGTTATGAATAGACCCGGGGGCCAAAATTTTCCCTAATGGCATCTATCATGAAAAATAGCATACGGTGGGTAAACAAATTACGGTTGGGCAATTGACACAACAGCCGGATAGTTATGCGATATTCACCGCAATGATCATGTGTATACATGCATCACGTCCATAAACAAATAGGCCAACTTCTGCGTGCACCTATTACTATTACTCCACTCATCGACCGCTATCCAGCATGTGTCTAGAGTATTAAGTAAAACGAAGTAATGCATGGAGAACAATGGCATGATGTAGACAAAGTAAACTCAAGCAATATGAATAAACACCATCATTTTATCCTTAGTAGCAGCAACACAACGACGCATCTTGTCCCCTTCTGTCACTGGGATATAGAAATCGCCAGGTTGAACGTACTACAACACACCTCTCTCACCGAAGAAATAATAATCTAGTTGGCAAAACTGTTTCAATAGATTATAGAGAATTATGAAGCTAACATAATCATGCACATAATAATCATATAAGTATTCATAGAAGACTCAAATATTTATCATGAATAAGGTGAAGATAAACCCACAATTCATCGGATCCCAACGAACACACCGCACAAAAGGAATTACATCATGTGGATTAAAGCGAAGATGCGATGATCATTGTATTGAAGATCAAGAGAGAGATTGTCATCTAGGTACCGGCTTTGGACTCGTAGGTCTATGGTGAATTACAGACACATTATCGTGAGTGCAGCAAGGTTGATGAAGAGGACCTCCGTGATCGATCCCCCTCCGGCACGGTGCTGGAATAGAGCTCCAGAAGGCCTCCCGTCGGAATAGAGACTTGTGGCGCATAAAAAGTGTTTCAGGACTGCTTCTGGTGTTTTTAGGGTATGTGAGTATTTATAAGCCATTGAACAGAGTCGGGAGGGCCTCGAGGGACCCAGAAGCCAAGAGGGCGCTCCCAGGCCGCATCGGGTTGGCTTGTGGTACCTCGTGTGGCCCCATCCTTCCTCAGATGCTTGTTGCTCCTCTTTTGGTCTCGAAAAAACCACCAAAAAGTTTCAGGTCAATTGGACTTTGATTGGTATGGAAAACCAGAAAAGTGAAAAATATGCAGAAAACAGCAACTGGCACTGGGCACTGGGTCAATATGTTAGTGCTCAAAAATAATATAAATTGGTAAATAAATACCCCATAAGTATTCTAGAATGATAATATAGCATCATGGAACAATCAAAAATTATAGATACGTTGGAGACGTATCAAGCATCCCCAATCTTAATTCCAGCTCGTCCTCGAGTAGGTAAATGATAAAAACAGAATTTTTTATGTGACATTCTATCCATAATGTAACCTTATGCATGTATGCTCACTGCGATACGATGAATTAACAAATATTAAGACAACAATACTTATATGTATAACCAGAAAAATCATTAATCTTTCGAAGTATACGATCCTCAAAGACTTTTTTACCCCATTCATCTTGTTATATTAGCAAGGCATGGCTCCATATTCACCACATTAATACAAATGTCAAGCACCACGGTGTCCAAGTCAGGTGTAGCGACGTGTTTCTCAAAAAATAATTTCCAGAAAACATGTCTCTGTGTTTACCAGCCCCACGATTGTTGTTAGCTGGGTAGACACTTACTTGATACAGAATATCCAAGGAAAATACAAAATCTGGGTTACAAGACCATGAAGGTTTACTGGGTTGAACAAAAGTCCGAGGTTGACGGCGGAAGCAACTCGAGGAATCTCCAGTGCCCATGGGAGTCCATTCCAACAGGAACAGCTGACCTGGATAAATTACTATCTCACAAGGCTGCTATCCTCGACTCATAGGTTCCGAGGTTGACGGCATCGTGCTCCTCTCTAAACACAATCTGGCCAAGACAATAGCCAGGGACAAGCCTGTGAGTACTTTGAATGTACTCGCAAGCATCAAGAAACAAACACGTTAAGCAGGTGAGATGCATGCAAATTCCACTAACAATAATATCTTGTCATTATAATTTAATTCATGGATGCATTCAGGAAGATATGCAATGTTTTCCACCAATGTTTTATAAACAAGCAAGGAAGATAATACTGAATAAGTAATAATATGCGTGCCACAGTCGGGCGTCTGAGCGACACCACATAAAAGGCTTATATGAGACATTAAACATGCCACAGTCGGGCGTCTGAGCAACACCACATAAAGGGCTATAAGAAATGATAATAAGCATGCCACAGTCGGGCGTCTCAGCGACACCACAATAAGGGCTTATAAGAAATGATAATAAGCATGCCATAGTCGGGCATCTCAGCGACACCACATAAAAGGCTTATAAGAAATGATGATAAGCATGCCACAGTCGGGCGTCTCAGCGACACCACATAAAGGGCTTATATGAAACAGTAAGAAATATTGAATATCCAGGAGGTAGAACCGTCCCAGGGATATCCAACAACATAATCATAGGGGTTAGTCCAGAGTAATAATCATAATATGATCATTCACCACATCCTCATATGATTTTCCACAACCATTATTATTATCACCGTTTCTACTCCAAAGACCGACTCTAGGACCGACACTTGACTCGTCAAACAACATCCTTGACTGGGGACACGGCTACTCGAATAGTTTTAACTCTGCAGATGGTGTACTCTTTACCCATAGCTCATGGTTCCCGATAGTCAGCAAGACTTATCCCGCGTACGACATTTTAGAAGCGGACACTCAGAATCAGCACACACCGGTTTTCCTCCGCAAAGCCCGGCTTCACCCAGACTATGCTGCCAAGGCAACACCATAAGACAGGGAGGCTCCGACCTCGACTAGCATGGGATCAAAAATATTAATACTGCGCGCTCACTAGGAAGGGCCATTCCCTTTCGGTCCTAGACCGGAAACAACCATGCCCCCTGACCAGACGACTCGATTTAGTCCATGGCCATGGATACCTTCATACCGGCCCCTCTACTTGGTGTGTGACTGATAATAGGTGTACATCTAACTTTACCGAATCCATTATCCAGGAAACTATGGTAGCACGATATAGAAGTATGAAATGGACAAGACTCGATCTAGGTCGATACTGGAGTTAACCAAGTTTTACCGACATCATCGTGTACATGCCATGACCAGGCCATAACCTATCACGTTCCGCGTGACTAGGTTATTCCACGACCTCTCATAACTAGCACATGCCATCCACATGTTCCACCATTGTTATAATGTGAGTAGCATGCATGAATATGCAAAGTATTATTTCATGTGATGCTATTATTAATATAACCTCAAATCACGCAATATAATAACCACCACAATCATCACACAACTTATGCAAATATGGATTCAAGATGCTTGCCTTAGGTGTGTAGAGAAGTAATTTGCACTTCACTCTCCATCTCCTATTTGAAAATAATGCCATTCAACCCGCAATTCCAAAACAGTACACAAAAATTGTTTGAATTTTTTTAAAATAAATCTTAAAATAAACTAGATGAAATTCTAAACCAGTAGGAAAATGAATCAATTGATTTTGAGTTTCCTATAAAAAGTTATAGCGAGTCAAACTATGTGGTCAAATCTGTTTTTAAAATCAAAACAAAATAAAACGTTTCGGGCTATTTACGCTTTCTAACAGAGAAAGTGTAATCTCTAAAACAGCCATGCTGAAATACGCTTTGCAGACTAGAAAATGCACCAGGGGGTTGTGCGCCACTCGGGTTGTGGTTGGCTCACCGACAGGTGGGGGCCACCTGTCGGGTTCTTCCCCCACCTCCCGCGCGCGTAGGGACAGGAACAGAGTCGCTCCCAACGGCGATTGCCGGCGACACAGGGCATCTCCCACCATGCTCCGGCTATGCACATGCTCGGGGAGGAGTGTTGCATCCATTTTTGGAGGTTGGGGTTGCTGCGGAGCTCGAGGTCGAGCAGGGATTCAACAATGGCAGAAGGAGCTTCTGCCATCTTGCTTCCTCGGTCTCAGGTGGCTCCCGGCTATGCTCGACGGTGGGAACGGGTTCCCTGGGGTGTGGGTAGGCTAGCAGGGGTACTAAGAGGAGGAGAGGGGCTGGGGACTGCCGGAATCGAGCAGGGGGTCGACAGCGGCGCTGATGCCAGAGACGAGCACAGAAGGCTGCTCGGGCTAAATTGGGCGATGGGGAGGGGAGCTACTGGTCTTGGGAGGTCGCTGCCATGCTCAAGGGGCTCGGGGGTTCCTTAAATAGCCGGAGTACGTCGGTTCTGCGGCGCCCTTCGGATAAGATCGACGGCGGCAGTCACTTGCAAGGTCTTAAGCGCACAGGAGCGGCGGCAAGGGGAAGCAGGGGCAGCAGGGTAGCAATCAGCAGCAGGGGAAGCGAGACAGGGGAGGGACCGCAACTCGCTAGCGCTCGGAGGGAACTTGGGCGATGCCGGCCATGGCAGAAGCAGAGAAGAGGCCACGGCATTTGCGTTGCCGTTGCACCGCTCACGTTTAGGGCGGCTACCGACTGTCGGAGGGGAGGGAGGGTTGACGCGGCTCTGCATTTGGTCCAGAGGGCAAGGTCACGGGGACGCGGCGGCTCGGACATGCCCGTGCAAAACGTGCGCTGGATGAACCTAGAGCATGCACAACACGTGCTCGACGAAATGACCAGCATGGCTACAAGGCTTAGGAGCTTACCAAGGTCACCAGGGTGGGGTTAGCGGGTAAGGTAAGGCTATTGGACATGCTGGTTGGGCCAGATCATTAACTTCATAATGAAGTTTCAAAGTCATGCTAAATCTGTTCATGCTCCCAAGTGTTTGATGACGTGCCAGGGACACCTAGGTAGCTCTTCTTGACCCAAAAATTACCAGTCTAGGGTCTCACTAGGGGCTAGAAATGGTGGTGAGGTTAGTTTCGCAAAAGTCAAAACTAGCCAATGCAATATTTTGAGAAAACAATTTTGGACAGAAGCTTGGGGCTATTATCACATGCATCTACTTTCATCCAATGGGGCTCAAATCCTGGAGCTAAGGTTTTGGTAGGGTTGCAACCAAGCATGCAAAATTCAAAGCAATCAGAGCAAGGAAAAATAGGGTTGTAGTGTAAAGCATCAGTGTGGACCAGAACAGAAAAATGTTTGTTATGTTAAATTTTTACAAAGCACATGGTGGGGTTTTTTGCATAAAAATGAATCTCATGCTATACTGGACATCCCCAATTGTTTATGGAATTTATGAAAGATTATTTCTAGGGGCTGTAGTACAAACTCAATTCTGGACCAGGATAGAAAAGTAGTTATTGTGCTCAAAACATTCAAAATACTTAAGTAGGTTTCTGCATAAATGTGATCCAAGGACATCCCAAGTCACCTACAATTTTTTACAGAATTTTTACAAGAAGTTATCACAAGGTTGCAGTGCAAATCAGCCCTAAAAGGAACTATAAATTTGTTTTTGAATAAAAGAATTCTTGGTTAAAATATTAAAATAAAATATCCCAAGAATTTACGAGAAGAAGGAAATGCTTTTATGTAAGTATTCAGATTCCAACATAACTTATCAAAAATACCTACCTAGGGAAAATATCTCTATAAAGGAAAAGAAGTGTTCCCAAGATTAAATAAAAAATCCAGAAATTCAAATATCAAATGGACATAGCCAAAATAATATTCCCATCTAATTAAATAAATAATCCAGATGGTCTCAAGTAAGGGCTCAAGCATGAAAAGATTTGTGAAATGCCACTTGAAATGAAAGTTTTTGGAAAGAGGCTTTGAAAAGAGTCATGAAGCCAATTACTTTCCCAAAAAAAAAATATTCTAGGCAATATTTTGTTTCAGAAAAATATTATTAAAATTTTGGGGTGTGACATCAGTCAATTGGATCGTACTTTTTCAATATGCAGCAACTTTTTATTCTTCATGTAATACACGAGTGTGAACTATTGGACATAACATAAAGGTGGAATAGAATATGGTTGTAGGTTTCAAAGGGGTAAAAAGTGGATAAGATAGTCTCACATCAACTAGGTGTACCAATGAGCTATGGATATGCTCGTCGATAAATATCGATGCAAGGAGTAGGGATTGCCATGCAAATAATGCACTAGAGCTATGAGTGCATGAAAATTCCATTGAAGCTAAGTGGGGTGTGCATCCAACTTGCTTGCCCATGAAGACCTCGGGCATTTGAGGAACCTCGTCATCGGAATATACAAGCCAAGTTTATGAAAAAGTGATTCCCACTAGCATATGAATGATATGGCATGAGACTCTCGATATGAAGAACAAGGTGCCACTTTGAGGCACAAGTGTGGTAAAGTATAGTAGCAAAGTCCCTTCTCTCTTTTTGTCTCATTCATTTTTTATGGTGGACTCATTTGGCGTCCCCCATTTTTATTTCCTTGCTGGGACAATGCTCTAACAATGATGATCATCACACTTTTATTTACTTACAACTCAATATGAAAATTGATAGGATGATATGACTATGTATGAATACCTCTCATAGTGTATGAGGATGTGCAAAGATCTAGTGTGACATGTATCAAAAATATGATGAACGGTGCTTTCCCACAAATACTATGTTAGCTCTATATGATCATGCAAAGCATTATGATGATGAACGAACTAATCGTGTGAAGTGACGATGGCATTTGCATGGCAATATATCTCAGAATGGCTATGGAAATTCCATGATAGGTAGGTATGGTGGCTGTTTTCAGGAGGATATAAAAAGGCTTATGTGCAATGGAGTGTGTCATGTCACGGGGTTTGGATGCACCGGCGGAAGTTGCACGGATCCTCAAGGTGTGAACAGGCGATGCATGGTACCGAAGAGGCTAGCAAATATGAGGAGGTGAGATCGTGTATGTCCATGGTGTCACAATAGTCATGAAGAACTCATGTACTTATTGCAAATTTTATTAGTTTTATCACAAATCAAAGTACTACTCGCATGCACCATGGGAGAGGGTTGGTAGAAATTAACCATCGCACGACTCCGACTCAAAACAACACTAGGATTTCAACGTGGAATAGAAATGCTCACACATCAGCACCATGCGCTTTTAATTTTTTAGATGAAGAACAAGTTTGACATATCTTAATATCGACACCTCTGTGAATTAATAATAATGCAATCACTCCTTTTTCATATCACCACATCAATATCATTAACCCATAATTTATCTGGATGTGCTACATGATGGTCTTAATTTTCACTCATTGAACACCCATTATTTTTTATCTAGTCTTATGACCCATGCAAATTACCGTCACTATTTATGTAACTCTCAAAAAAATATAAGTGAAGAACGAGAGCATCATATTTCTATAAAATCTACACACCACCGTGCTCAAAAAGATATAAGTGAATGTGATGCCCAAGATGTGATCCTATACTTATTTTGGCTCGCGGGCCTCGATAGGGATAGAAGGGCATCTCGTCGTTTTGCAGGAATGGATATCGTTACAAGTACATGTATAGAAGAAATGAGTATATGGAATTGTCTTACACTCTCCACAAGCTGCAACAAGAACAACACAATACAACAATATATTCAATCATCATGTAGAAGAGCAGGGAGCGACTACGGATGAAATCAAACGATAAAAGAAAGACGTTCGTCCTTTTTATCCTAGGATGCCGGCCTGGAACCCATCCTATGATCGATGAAGAAGAAGAAGAAACTCCAAATAGAACAATCATCACACTCACGTCAAAGTATCGCTTTACCTGTACTTGCAACTTTTGTTGTAGTAATCTGTGAGCCACGGGGACTCAGCAATCTCATTTCCAAAGGTATCAAGACTAGCAAAGCTTCATGGGTGAGGTATGGTTGAGTGGTGAGGCGGCAGCAAGCACTAAGAATTTTATTTGAGTGGCAAACTTATGAGTACAAGAGTAAAAGGGGGTGATCCATGTATAACGGACGTGAAATAGAAATGAACATGAAGTGATCCTGAACACCTACTTACGTCAAATATAACCCCGCCATGTCCTCTCTCGGATACAGAGCTCACGAGAATAGACATTGACGGTTACGCACACAGTTGGCAAGTTCTAATTGAGTTTACTTCAGGTTTTGTATGACCGGGTGTTAAACAAAGTTTCCAAGTTTCCACAAACCCACTGGCACAGATTTCCGAAAGATTTAACCCTGCAGGGGTGCTCCCACTAGTCCATCACAAACTACCACGAGCTGCGTCAGAAACCTCAACCACAGAAAACCCGTGATCTCCTTGGATTTCTAGTGGAAAACCTCAACCTCGAGATAGCCCAAAGTATCCTGGGAATCCCTCGCACAAGACATTCGAGAAGGCTAAACCAAATCCAGCAGGACAGCCCGACGTGGCGACGACCCCGATAATATTTGTGTATCTCATTCTCAGGACATGTCGGATAAGCTACGTGTATGGAGGCGTGATAGAAATCACCCAAGTTGCGCTGGGTTGGCCCTGACAGTGCTCTCGGTTGGACCAACACTCATGAGGAGCACTGGCCCGGGGGTTGCTTAATTATCCATGGGGTGATCAGTGCCCTATAAAAAAATTATTAGTTTTTATTAAGCAAATAGTACCAATGTTGGGCCTTGCCAGATGAGTTTTATCCCAAAGCAGAAACCAAGGGGTCCCATAACAACCCCAAGCATGTTAGGAGCACTCACTTATGGAACATAATATCGGTACACAAGTAACTAGGGCGGCAAAGGTGGAACAAAAGACCAAGCTAGAAGTCCAAGCCTTCCACCTCTTACCAGGTATATAGGTGCATTAAATTAAATAACAATGATATGGTGATATAACAATAAATCCATGTTGTCACATGGAAAAAAACTGCACCTGCAACTAGCATGCTATAAGATGGGCTGAGCAAGAGGTAATATAGCCAAACAAAGGTTTGCTGGGATGTGGAGGGGATTAGCGGCTTTTCATGGCAATGCTGGGAGGCTGACATTAATAGGTGGTAGGAAGCGAGACATAGGGATAGAAATGAGACAACTGGCATAGCAATGATAGTAGTGGTATATAGGGAAATGATAATCTTGCTTGTGATCACGCTTGGACGAAGAACGAATCTGTGAAGCACACGAACCAATTTAGTTGAACGAATCCTCACACTCCGAAGGGGTTCGGAACTCTATTGATAAGAAACAATCTAGAAACAATAATCAACACACAATAAACAACACAACATATTCATGACATGATGCACAATCAAATACGATGCATGTCCATTTAATTATGCATGACATGGCAAAGCCCAACAATGATCTCCTACACATTAAATGAAGCCCAATATGCAATGAGCTGCATATTGACGAAACTCCACATTCGAATCATTTAATTCACTCCCATTTATTTACACGACAATATTAAATGTGGTTTAAGATGGCAAAAGGTGAAGCACAAATAAACTACACTATCTAGCCATTTTAAATGAGGTCAGAAATAACATATAGCATTTCCAAAATGATCTCATATGTTAATTTCGAAATTGGTCCAAATCTGAACTAAACATATTTTATATTTATTAAATAGCAAAATAAAGTGTACCATGTGATTTTACACGTATTCTAGTCGATTTACATATATAGATCATTTAAAATAGAGCTACAGTCTAAAAGATATGACCAACACAAGATAATATGTCATGAATGCAAAATGTATGCAAGTGACGGACACAATCATGTAAATAATGGATGGAATAAGTTATTATGAAACTACATGAGATTCTAAGCTAGTTTAAACGAGGTCGGGACAAGGAATAACAATTCCGGAAAGACCGCATATGCAAATTAAGATTTTGGTATTGTTCTTCCTATAACACAATTTTAGAGTTCGTAAACAGAAAATCAAATGGCACGAGGTTATTCTACACATTTTCGTAGTCAAGTTACATATGTGGATCATTTAAATTAGAGCTACGGTTAATCAGTTAAGAGACAATCCGTTTTGACATGGCATTAACGCAAGTTAAATGAAAACAACAAGTTAAATATTTTTAAATACATGTTAGAGTTTGATATTCTGAAACTACATAAAATTCTAGACATTTTTCATATAGGACATGTTTTAATTAGATGCACGGTTGTGAAGTTACTAAATGCATGAAGACTGGTGGGTTTTCTGCAAATCTCTAATTCACTGGTTAATCAGACAAATTTTTCCACAGAAAAAATACTGATGGGCAGAATCTGCAACAGGACCAAGCGCAAAATATTAATAAGCGCACATGGGCAAGGGATAGCTAGGGCCGGGGTTCACCTTGTTGGGCTCGGCCCACTCGGAGAGGAGGTCGGGCGGTGTAGTGATGTTCAACCAACTACGGTCGGCTGGGTTGCAGGGAGCGGGCTAGTGGGAGCTGCTGGGCCTTGGGTCACACGGGCAGGTCGGGGGTAGACTGGGACGGCGGAGCACTGCGCGAGGTTGGGTCGGCTCGGGCGCGGTCTAGGCGAGCGGCTGGAGCAGCGACAGTCCTCCTGACACGAGACAGGGCGCGGTGGTTCTGGCTTGAGGCGCTCGCGGGCCGGTGGGTGACAGCATGGCCGGGAACGAGGGGGCAATAGTAGGCGGGATGAACAATGATAGATCTGGTTGTGGGGTCTCGAATCTGGCCGCGGTGGAAGGTCCAGAGACGGTTCCTTGGGTAAAGGAATGGTGAGTGGAGATGCATCCCGGTGACATCGGGGCTCCGATTTTCGGAGGTGGACTCCGGCGAGGTCCGGTGCAGCGCTGTGTTGCCACCATGGCAGGCGAGGCGTGGGGCATCGGCTTCGGGCGCAGGAGCTCGGGCACCAGGAGGAGCTCGAGGCTAGCAGCGCATAGGAGGCTCGCAGGCGGCGGCGGTGGGCCCAGGCGGGCCTACCTCGGGCCTAGCACGCCCGCGGTGGGAGGTGGTGGCCATACCTGGCCAAACGGGCCGGCCCGGCCCGGCACGGCCCGGCCCGTCGTAATCGTGCCAGGCACGACACGGTCCGCCTGGGCCTGATTAATATACGGGCCGTGTCGTGCCGGCCCGCATGCCAGCCTCCTAGGCCCAAGCACGGCACGTGGCCTGATTGGGCCGGCCCGCGACATGCTAAGGCATGGCGGCCCGCCACAGATTTGCTATTTTTTTTCATCTCGCCCTCTCTCGCACGGCGGCCCGCCACAGATCCCACCTAAACTCCTGCCCGCTCCCCCTTTCCCGCCCGCCCGCCCCCCTTTTCCCGCCCGCCCGCTCCCCCTAGATTCGTGCCGCGACTGGGATCTGGGATTCGTGCCGCCCGCCCCTTTCCCGCCCGACGCCCCACGCCCCCGCCCAACGCCCCGCGCCCCCGGTCCCCATTTCCTTCGCTGCCTAATCGTGCCGTGCTGGGCCGGCACGCGGGCTCGGGGTGGCAGCCCGAGCACGGCCCACGGTGTGCTCGTGCCTGGCCCTAGCATGATTAGCACGTGTCGGGCCCGGCCCGTGTCGTGCATGGCCTGCGGGCAGCCGTGCCGGCCCGTGTGGCACGACCCATTTGGCCAGGTTTGGTGGTGACTGGCTGGCAGTGCTAGGTGGATCTAGCGGTGCGGATTTCGAGGAAGGAGCTACGGGAGGCCAGTTTTGCACGGGAGGTATGGTTTAAATAGGCATGGCTAGGTTTAGAGGGGTGGTGCATGTTTTCGGAACGTTTGATCACGATCGGATGGTCCGAAATGGAGGGGGTGCTAGCTGGCCTTGGTGGGTTGTGTAGGGAATGTTTGGGCTGAGATGAGAGGGAGGCGGTGCGGCCCGTGATAAAGTTTCATAAACCGAAAATGTTCGACAATTTGACCGGGCAAGGTATCGCTATAGGTTTAATGGTTCGGGTACGAAACGGACACCGAATGCAATGAAATTTGGGAGGCGGTCTACCTACACTCAAGTAAGACCGCATGCCAACTTTCGATCC
Organism: Hordeum vulgare subsp. vulgare; assembly: GCF_904849725.1. Classification (NCBI taxonomy): domain Eukaryota; kingdom Viridiplantae; phylum Streptophyta; class Magnoliopsida; order Poales; family Poaceae; genus Hordeum; species Hordeum vulgare. The sequence goes on from NC_058524.1 coordinate 390,079,942, forward strand.
ATTCCGAGAAAGTTCTAAACACACTTATTAAAAACAATATTTAAATGATGTCGCGGGCACGTGCGTGTGTGGTTGGTCTTGAAGCGGTCAACGACAAGAACGGAAAGAACCGACAACTAATAACGGACGCAAGTTTTGAAAAATGGCGGAAACGGAGTGTCTCTGCAATGCAGATGATGTGATGATGAATGCGACAACCAAACAAATCACACGACGACAATGGAATAAAAGGGGAATCTTCTAGAGCATCGGTTTTGGGCTATTACAAGTCTCCTCCACAAAGAGGAGATTTTGCCCCGAGATCTTAGAATGAAAAGGGGAAGAGGAAAGGATGGGTTAATACTTAGTTTCTTCTTTGACAAATGAGTGAAACCAACAAAACTTGAATGTTGAAAAGAGATGAAGAATGGCATGAGGAATAAGCAAGAATTCAAAAGAAATTTAGGCATCACTTAGGTAGGAAATAGAATCAAAACTTGATAAGATGGAAATAACTTCAAGGGAACAACACTCCGGTTAAAAGAATAAGTAAGGAAGGAACATGATATTGATAAGATGAGATGATTGATTCAAAGAGAGAAACATCACAAGCCTCGCGAACAAAAAATAGAACTAGATCATTTGACGGAAAAAAAATGACAACTTGCACCACAATTTAATTTAAAAGCATCCTTACGAAGAAGAATTGAATAGAGCTGTTGGAAAAACAACAACAAAAATAAAAAGCTTGTTGTGGACTTATGAAAACCATCTCAAATAATGAGGTGATAATCGGCCACTAACAGAAACAATTTATTACTTGGGAGCAACAAGATATGCAAAACTTCTTTCACCAAGAGGAAATATTGAGAACTTGGATGAACGATAATCACCATAATAGCAAAACTCCTTACAAGAAGTTTGAGGTGAAATCTAAACCAAGATAGCTCAATGGAAGAAAACGTGGGTTGAAAATATATCATGATCAAAGAAATTAGCGGTTTTAAATATCTCATTCTTGAAACAAATTCTCTTTGAAAGTCCTCATAAATCAAGAATGCTAAAACACCACCTCAAAGGATAAAGGAGAAAGAATTGCACATGGAATTGTAGTTAAAGAATACTTGAGGAACTACCAGCAAGAATCTTGAAGAACCCATTGAGAATGAATTAAATCCTTGAAGAACCACCCTGAAGAGCATGTGTATACAAAAGAATGATCAAAAGAAATGAAGGTTGAAAAGAATAAGACTATGACCTTGCCAAGATTTGTATGAAACTTGGCAACGAGATGCTTGAGAAAACTTGGAACTTTGGAAAACAGAAGATGAACAACTTAGAAACAATAAATGATATCATGAGCCACTTCAGAAGAGGAATTGAAATCCCTTTGACTAAGCAAGAATAAGAATTATGTTATGCCTATCCTTCACCAAGTTAAATTGATGACAAGCAACAGATTTGGCATACCACTTATTCTTCTTGAAAAGATTGAATAGACATATTAGCACAAACTTCAAGAACTATTCAACAAAACACCGGTAAGAATTACAAACAAATGGGAATGCCATGAATGAATGAAGATACAATAGAACAAGGAGATCATGATCCGCCTAATAGAAAACTTGAATGAAGCACCGAACTAATTGAGATACGAACAAAGAGTCAACAACTCAGAAGAATTTGAGAGTGAAAGCTGAAAGCTGAGAACAAAGGAATTTTTAGAAATGATGGCCTTCGGAGGATCGAGAAACAAAAACAACTCTGAAATGCACCGGATAGATATGAAAAGAATTGCTCATGATCGAAAATAATTTGAAATGATAGCAACAAGCTGAAACATGAACCTTCAAGAGAATGGTCCAAGATTTAAGAGAATCACTTGTTCGGTCTTCCAAGCTGAGAATGCTGACGAGAACACCACTGAATGTTTTGAGAAACTCCAGAACAATGAATAAGCAAAAGGTTGAGCCAATGATGAAAATCAATTCAAATAGATTTTGTACAGGGTATAATTTGAAAGGATTTAAACAGAAACACAATCTTCTGAGATATCTTGAGCACTCTAGATAGAATTGGGAGGAAAAAAAAATAAAAGAAAAGAGGCTTGAATAGGAATTTCCAACATGGTAAAGCATTTAACGATTGAAAGGATATGATGAGCACTGAAAGCTTGAATCAAATCCACCGGAGAAGAAAACAAGAATGAAGAATGATGAGCTCATCACTAAAGCATCTTCACAATGAAACACCGGATACAACATGGAAGAGAATATAGAGGAAGCATCAATGAAAAACAAAGGCACTTGGATGATAATTGAACCACAGAAGAAATGGTGGGAGGGTAGGGAGAACAAAGACAACTTGGGACAGGTGACACAAACTCCATGAAGAGATGAGAGACTGATCTTGCAAATATTGAAAAGGATTGAATTATGTTGAAGATAAGCACTCTGGTTAGAAAATAATTGACATAACGACTCCGATTTGAACAGAATTGATAAGACAACTTGATTAATAAAATAATTAATTAGCACTCCCATAGAAATATGAGAACACCACATAAAAAAGATATGAAATCACCAGTTGACATCAAAGCAACTTGAATTGCCATATTCTAACAAAACAAAGGATGAGGCTTATGAAACAAGCCAGAAACAAATGTATGACAGCGATTTTGCTCAATATTTTTGTGGTAAGGTTCGCACGGGATCGATCGTACATTGGATTGTCATATTGAAATGATGTTCGAACATGCTCCCTAGGCGTAGCGAACTACAAGGCTTGACAGAGCATATTTAATGAAATATATCAAGACTATCCTCTATAAGAAAGACCGTGAACAAATGAATCCACTAGATGTCGAACCCCAACCTCACATCATGCATATCTTGGAAGATAGCCTAGGTAACTACTTTAATGCCCACCTAAGAACTCTGGAAATTTTCTGGTTACGCAATCGGGTCCACAGATACAAGCAGCAAAATCCATCACTCAACTCCTAACAATAATACTACTCGTCTAGTGTATCACATCCATCAACACATAACCAAAGATCTCATAAACTCAGTTACCTCACACCTCGTAATCACAACGATACCAATTATGGAAGTACATGTGTACGGTCTCCCCAGTACTGGGTGATGCCAAACTCCTCTCGCCACAAAGAGTATTGAAGCAATTTCGAACATCCTTCGTCCTGAGATACTAAGGAAACTCAATGATACCAAGTGTGACAAGAATCCCCTGGAGCTCAACTCCCCGAGACACTTCTACCCCAAATTAACAGGAGGCACAAGGAACAGAATCCCGGTCATAATGACATCATATAGTTTCCAAAATACCCACGTGATCCTATAAAAATTGAGTGAGAAGAGGAGTAGAATCAAAATTCCTACATCAAGTTACCTCACCAGAGCATAGAAGAGGAGTAAAGAGAGTCCTACTCTCAGATATATAACTAGACTCAAAGTAGTTTTTCACTAGACTCGACTCGGCCAAGTTCGATCAATCAAGGTGGGTCCTAGGTTGGTACTTCTATGATACCAACTTGTCACGCCCAAGATGCGATCCTATCCTTATTTTGGCTCGAGGGCCTCAACAGGAATAGAAGCGCATCTCGTCGTTTTGCAAGAATGGATATCATTACAAGTACATGTACATAAGAGATGAGTATATGGAGTTTGCTTACACTCGCCACAAGCTATAACATGAACAACACAATACAACAATATATCCAATCATCTTGTAGAAGTGCAGCGTCCGACTACGAAAGAAATCAAACGATAAAAGAACGATGTTCATCCTTGCTATCCCAGGCTATCGGCCTGGAACCTATCCTATAATCAATGAAGAAGAAGAAGAAGAAACTCCAAATAGAACAATCACCGCACTCACGTCAAAGTATCGCTTTACCTGTACCTGCAACTTCTGTTGTAGTAATCTGTGAGCCACAAGGACTTAGCAATCTCATCTCCAAAGGTATCAAGACTAGCAAAGCTTAATGGGTAAGGTATGGTTAAGTAGTGAGGCTGCAGCAAGCAGTAAGCATTTTATTTGAGTGGCTAACTTACGAGTACAAGAATAATAGGGGGTGATCTACGCATAACGTATGTGAACTAGAAATGATCACGAAGTAATCCTTAACACCTACTTATGTCAAACATAACCACATCGTGTCCGCTCTCGGATACACAGCTCATGAGAAGAGACAGGCACGGTTATGCACATAGTTGGCAAGTTTCAATTGAGTACTTCAAACAAACTTTCCAAGTTGCCACATAACTGGGGTACGGCTTTCTGAAAGATTTAACCCTGCACGGGTGCTCCAACTAGTCCATCACAAACTACCACAAGCTATGTCGGAAACCTCGACCACGGAAAACCCGTGATCTTGTCAAATTCCTAGTGGAAAATCTAAACCTCAAGATAGCCCAAAGTATCCTCGGAATCCCTCGCACAAGACATTCAAGAAGGGTAAACTAAATCCAGCTAGACCGCCCGACGTGGTGACGACCCAGATAAGATCCGAGTATCTCGTTCTCAAGACACGTCGGATAAGCTACACGTACGGAGGTGTGATAGAACTCACCCAAGTTGCACTGGGTAGGTGACACGTCTCCAACGTATCTATAATTTTTGATGGTTTCATGTTATTTTCTTGTTAAACTTTGGATGTTTTGCATGCCTTTTTTTATATTTTCTAGGACTAACTTATTAACTCAGTGCCAAGTGCGAGTTCCTGTTTTTCCATGTTTTTGACCCCTTTCAGAGGAGATTTTGAAATGGAGTCCAAACGGAAGAAAATCCCCGAAAAGATTTTTGTCGTAACGGAAGAAGATCGCGAAGCTTGGGGGCCAAGGCAGGGGATCCTCAGGGGGCCCACAAGCCCCCACCCCACGGCCAGGGGGGTAGGCCGCGGCCCACAGGCTTCTGGGCCCCCTGGGTGCCCTTTGCCCTAGGGGTTGCACCTAAATATTCCCTAAAAATCGCAAAAAAATGAGGAGATCATCGAAATCACTTTTCCACCGCCGCAAGCTTCTGTCTCCGCAAGATCCCATCTAGGGCACATTTTGGTGCCCTGCCACAGGGGGATTTGGATACGGAGGGCTTCTTCATCAACACCATGACCTCTCCGATGATGCGTGAGTAGTTCACAATAGACCTACGGGTCCATAGCTAGTAACTAGATGGCTTCTTCTCTCTCTTGGATCTTCAATACAAAGTTCTCCATGATCTTCATGGAGATCTATCTGATGTAATCTTCTTTTGCGGTGTGTTTGTCGAGATCCAATGAATTGTGGATTTATGATCAGATTATCTCTGAATCTTATTTGAGTTTCTTCTGATCTCTCTTATGCATGATTTCCTTGTAATTCTCTTCGAGTTGTGGGTTTTGTTGATGATAATCCCACTATTTTGAAGAGCGTCAACTTTGCATGCATGTGGATCATGAAAAGAATATCCTTTGTGGTAGCTATTTTGTTGAATTTTATTATGATCCCACATGTAATTATTATGAGAGAGGAAAATATGGTGGTAGAAACTTTCATATCACTAAATCACCTCTCGTTATGTGGAGATTGCTATTATCTCTTTCTTCTTCCTTGCATTTGGTAACTATTGGTTGTCTTGCCAATTTGTTTTCCTATAAAATGCCTATGCATAGGAAGTATGTTAGACTTAGATGTGATTTTCACATGCTTTATGATGCTCTCGTTGTGCTTCAATTCTTGTCTTTTGTGTGAGCATCATTGAATTATCAATGCCTAGCTAAGGGCGTTAAACAATAGCGCTTCTTGGGAGGCAACCCAATGAATTTATCTTTTTCTTTCTGTTTCTTTTTGCATCCACACCATCATAATTCTGTTGTGATTGTGTTTTGTGTGTTTCATTTTGTGTTTGAGCCAAGCAAAACCTTTATGACTAGTCTTGGTAATGGTTGTTTGATCCTGATGAAAAAAGACAGAAACTTTTCGCTCACGAGATGATTTTTCATTTTTATTCAGAAAGAGATTTTGAGTTGATTCATTTTGATGCTGGTTGATATGCTTTTTGCCCAGGCAGTCCTAATTTTTCAGAATTTTTGAGGTATCAAAAGTATAAGAAGTATACAGATTGCTACAGACTCGTTTGTTTTTGATAGATTCTGTTTTTCTTGAGTTGGTTGCTTGTTTTGATGAAACTATGGTTAGTATCGGGGGGGTACTAGCCATGGAAAAGTGAGAATACAGTAGCCCAACATCAATATAGATGGAATTCAAGTTTGCTACAGTACCAAAAGAAGTGGTAGTTTGTTTTCTTGTGATAATGTTATCACGAGTTTCTGTTTAAGTTTTGTGTTGTGAAGTTTTAAAGTTTTGGGTGATGTTCTCATGGACAAAGAGATAAGGAGTGGAAAGAGCTCGAGCTTGGGGATGCCCAAGGCATCCCAAGCCAAATTCAAGGACACCAAAAAGCCTAAGCTTGGGGGGTACTAGACATGCACTCATCGTGATTTTGCTAGAATGCTCATAGAGCTTCACTTATATCTTTTGAGCTAGATACTTTTGCTCTATGTGCTTCACTTATATATTTTAGAGCACGGCGGTGCGTGACTTGGTAGTTGTCTTAGGCTATGAAAGTAGTCCCAAATGTGATAGGTACCCAAAGAGGATGCAAAAACCTCCATCTTCATGTGCATTGAATAAAAAGAGAAGTTTTGATTCCTCTCAAATAGTTTTGAGATGTGGATTTGGTAATATTGAGAGCTATGTTAGTAGGGTGTTGTGAATCTAGAAATACTTGTGTTGAAGTTAGTGATTCCCGTAGCATGCACGTATGGTGAACCGCTATGTTAGGAAGTCGGAGCATAATTGATCTATTGATTGTCATCCTTTGTGTTGAGGTCGGGATCGCGCGATGGTTAACACCTACCAACCCTTCCCCTCGGAGTATGCGTTTAGCACTTTGTTTCGATTACTAATAAAAACTTTCGCAACAAGTATATGAGTTCTTCATGACTAATGTGAGTCCATGTTATAGATGCACTTTCACCTTCCACCATTGCTAGCCTCTCTAGTTCCGCGCAACTTTCGCCGGTGCACAAACCCACCATATGCCTTCCTCAAAATAGCCACCATACCTACCTACTATGGCATTTTCATAGCCATTCCGATGTTATTGCCATGCAAGTCCCACCGTTCCATCTCATGACTTGTGCCTTCACTCTCATATTGACATTGCATGATCGTAAGATAGCTAGCGAGATGTTTCAACATCATATGCCATGCTAGATCGTTGCACATCCCGGTACACTGCCAGAGGCATTTCCTATGGAGTCATCATTATTGTGAGCTTTGAGCTGTGAGTAAATAAAAGTTTGATGATCATCATTAGTAGAGCATTTTCCCATGTGAGGAAATAAAAAAAGAGGCCAAAGATCCCAAAAACAAAAAAATGAAAAGGAAAAAAAGATGCCAAGAGCCCAAATAAAAAAAGAGAGAAAAAGAGAGAAGGGACAATGCTACTATCTTTTATCACACTTGTGCTTCATAATAACACCATGTTCTTCATGATTGAGAGCTTCTTGCTTTGTCACTCCCATATGCTAGTGGGAATCTTCATTATATAACTTGGCTTGTATATTCCAATGATGGGCTTCCTCAAAATTTCCCTAGGTCTTCGTGAGCAAGCAAGTTGGATGCACACCCACTAGTTTTCATTTTGAGCTTTCACATACTTATAGCTCTAGTTCATCTCTTGTATGGCAATCCCTACCCATTCACATTGATATCTATTAATGGGCATCTCCATAGCCTTTTGATACGCTGAGTCAATGTGACCATCTCCTCCTTTTTGTCTCACAACCACCACCACACTCTATTCCACTTATAGTGCTATATCCATGGCTCGCGCTCATGTATTGCGTGATAGTTATAAAAAGTTTGAGAAAGTAAGAGTGCGAAAACAATTACTTGGCCAATATTGGGGTGTGCATGATTTACATTAGTTGTGTGAGGATGATGGAGCATAGCCAGACTATATGATTTTGTAGGGATAACTGTCCTTGGCCTTGTTATTTTGAAAGTTCATGATTACCTTGCTAGTTTGCTTGAAGTATTACTGTTTTCATGTCAATAGCAAACTATTGTTTTGAATCTTACGGATCTGAACATTTATTCACGTGAAATAAGTTGCAAAGGACAACTATGCTAGGTAGCATTCCACATCAAAAATTCATTCTTTATCATTTCCCTACTCGAGGACAAGCAGGAGTTAAGCTTGGGGAGGCTTGATACGTCTCCAACGTATCTATAATTTTTTATGGTTTCATGCTATTATCTTGTCAAACTTTGGATGTTTTGCATGCCTTTTTTTATATTTTCTGGGACTAACTTATTAACTCAGTGCCAAGTGCCAGTTCCTGTTATTTTCATGTTTTTGACCCCTTTCAAAGGAGATTTTGAAACGGAGTCCAAACGGATGAAAATCCCCAAAAAGATTGTTTTCGTAACGAAAGAAGATCGGAAGCTTGGGAGCCAAGGCAGGGGAGCCTCAGGGGCCCCACAAGCCCCCACCCCGCGGCCAGGGGGGTAGGTCGCGGCCCATAGGCTTGTGGGCCCCCTAGACGCCCTCTACCCCAGGGGTTGCGCCTATATATTCCCTAAAAATCCCAAGAAATCAGGAGATCATTGAAATCACTTTTCCGCCGCCGCAAGCTTCTGTCTCCGCAAGATCCCATCTGGGGCACATTCTGGTGCCCTGCCGGAGGGGGGATTCAGATACGTAGGGCTTCTTCATCAACACCATGACCTCTCTGATTATGCGTGAGTAGTTCACCATAGACCTACGGGTCCATAGCTAGTAACTAGATGGCTTCTTCTCTCTCTTGGATCTTCAATACAAAGTTCTCCATGATCTTCATGGAGATCTATCTGATGTAATCTTCTTTTGCGGTGTGTTTGTCGAGATCTAATGAATTGTGGATTTATGATCAGATTATCTATGAATCTTATTTGAGTTTCTTCTGAACTCTCTTATGCATGATTTCATATCCTTGTAATTCTCTTCGAGTTGTGGGTTTTGTCTGGTGATGTCCCACAAGCGTATGGGATCGCAACAGTTTTCGAGGGTAGATTATTCAACCCAAATTTATTGATTCGCTCACAAGGGGAATCTAGAGGATATTCTCAAGTATTAGTAGTTGAGTTGTCAATTCAACCACCCGTGAAAGATTAGTGTGTGCAAGCAAACTATCAGTAGCAAGGTAGTATGATAGCAACGACACCAGAAAAAGCTTTGGCAATTCCCAGCAATGGCGCCAGAAAAGGCCCTGTTGACGGCATGTTAATGCTAACAAAGTCTTGCAACAAGTAATAGCAAAGTAGCAAGGAACAGTAGTAGCAGCAGCAACAAAGTAACAACAGGAGTGACAGCAGCAAAGTGGCCCAATCCCTCTTGTAGCAAGGAACAAGCCTAGGCAAAGTAACGTAGCGAGAACCAATAGTAAAAGGCTCGTAAGCAGTGGATCGGTGATGGATGAGTGTGACGGATGTGATTCATCATGTAACAGCTATAACACGGAGAGATATGTGGCTAGCTCCCGTTCATCGATCTAATGTAGGCATGTATTCTGTATGTAGTCATACGTGCTTAGGGAAAAGAACTTGCATGACATCTATTGTCCATCCTCCCGTGGCAGCGGGGTCCTAATGGAAACTACGGGATATTGAGGTTCTCCTTTTAATAAAGAACCGGCCCAACGCATTAACACGTGGTGAATACATGAACTCATCATACTATGGTCATCTCAGGGAGTGGTTTCGGCTATTGTCACTCCGGGGTTGTCGGGTCATTACACATAGTAGGTGACTACAACTTGCAAGATAGGATCTAAAACACACATATATTTGCGACAACATAATAGGTTCAGATATGAAATCATGGCACCCGGGCCCTAGTGACAAGCATTAAGCATAGCCAAGTAGTAGCAACATCAATCTAGAACATAGTGGATACTAGGGATCAATCCCCGTCAAGAACTAACTCGATTACATGATAGATCTCATCTAACTCATCACCGTCTAGCAAGCCTACGATGAGATTACTCACGAACGATGAAGAGCATCATGGTATTGTCGATGGAGAAAGGTTGATGATGATGATGGAGACGATTTCCCCTCTCCGGAACCCGAAACCGACTCCAGAACAGCCCTCCAGATGAAGAAGAGGATGTGGCGGCGCCCCTGTATCGCAAAACGCGATGAAACCTTCTCTCTGATTTTTTTCGAGGCGAAATGGAAGATATAAGACTAAGATTGGGGGCGATGGTGCGTGGGCCCCACAAGCCCTCATGGCGCGGCCATAGGGGGTGGCCGCGGCCCAGGGGCTTGTGGCCCACTGGCACGCCCCCTCACGTGGATCTTTGCGCAGGTATTTTTCTTTTATTCCAAAAAAAATCTCCGTAAAATTTCAGGACGTTCCGAGAACTTCCATTTCTGCACAAAAACAATACCATGGCAATTCTGCTGAAAACAACGTCAGTCCGGGTTAGTTCCATTCAAATCATGCAAATTAGAGTCCAAAACAAGGGCAAAAGAGTTTGGAAAAGTAGATACGACGGAGACGTATCAACTTCCCCAAGCTTAAAGCCTTGCTTGTCCTCAAGCAACTCAGTTGACAAACTGAGAGAGACAAAAGAAAGACTTTGACGAACTCTGTTTGATCTTGTTGTTGCAACTATGTCTAACTCACAATCAGAATTTCAGCAACATCAGAAGCAAACCACAAAAGCAAATGACATCTAGGTCTCATGGTAAACTCATATCAATGGCATAACCAACTAGCGAGCAAATAATAATAAGCCTCAAGTGTCAACACTTCAGTCAAAACAACATGAAGCAGCACGAATAGATGGTATCTCGCTAGCTCTTTCTGAGACCACAAAACATAAATGCAGAGCACCTTAAAAGACCAAGTGCTGACTAAACATTCTAATTCAAGGCAATGAAGATCCAGTCATAGTCACACGCAACACAATTAAAAGCAAAGCATAAAAATGACAGAGGTGCTCTCTAATTGGTGCTTTTGTAAGAGGAGGATGACTCAACAGGAACATAAATAGACATGCCCTTCGCAGAGGGAAGCATTGATTTGCAGAGGTGCTAGAGCTCAAGCTTTGAAAACAGAGATAATAATTTTGGGTGGCATGCTTACATTGCCAACGCAATGACTAAGAGTTCTCAATATCTTCCACGCTACACATGCTATAGGCGGTTCCCAAACAGAAAAGTAAAGTTTTGACTCCCCCACCACCAATCAATCACACTCCATGGCTAGCCGAATCCTCGGGTACCGTCCAAACCAACATCAATCCTAGGGGAGTTTTGTTTGCAATTATCTTTTCGATTTGAGCATGGAACTGGGAATTCCAATTACCGGCCCCTTTCTCGTGAATGGTAGTGAATAAACACATATCGAGGATAACACGCCTAGCATGGAAGATACCAATAGCCCCCTGTCACCACATGAGCGGTTCGGGCATGCAAAACAGTTTATTTCTTGAAGATTTAGAGAGTGGCACATGCAAATTTACTTGGAACGGCAGGTAGATGCCGCACATAGGTAGGTATGGTGGACTCATATGGCACAACTTTTAGGTTTATGTAAGGTGGATGCACAAGCAGTATTCCCGCTTAGTACAAGTGAAGGCTAGCAAAAGATTGGGAAGCGACCAACTAGAGAGAGACAACAGTCATCAAAATGCATTGAGATTAACTAACATTGAGTGCAAGCATGAGTAGGACATAAATCACCATGAACATGAACATCATAGAGGCTATGTTGATTTTGTTTCAACTACATGCGTGAACATGCGCCAAGTCAAGCCACTTGAAACATTCAAAGGAGGATACCATCCTATCATACTACATCATAGTCTTCTCAACATTCATGTGGGCAACCAAGACAAACCATTATAAGCTCCTAGCTAAGTAAGCATGGCATAAGCAACTGTGATCTCTAAGTTGTCATTGCAAACATGCTTATCTCACAACAAAGCTGAATCACGCATGATGAGCTAGTCATATTTACAAAAACAAAATAGATTGATTTCATACCAGCTTTTCCAGGCTCAATTACTTCATCATTTATCGTCATTATTGCCTTTCACTTGCACGACCGAATGATTGTGAACAATAATAAGAGTGCTCGTGCATTGGACTACGCTGGAATTTGTAGGCAAACACAAAGGAGAAGACAAAGTAATATGGCTCTTTGAAAGCTAAACAAGTATGCATGCAAGAGCCACTAAACATTGTAACCAATATCTTCTACCTTGACCCAAAGAAAAAGAAGACTATCTACACGGGAAAGCTCCCAACAAGCAAAAGAAGAAAAGAAAATATTTTTGGTTTTTCTCAAACTAGACAGACACACGAAAAGAAAACGAGAAAAAGAAAATAAACTAGCATGGATGATACAGTGGCAAAGTGTGAACTCTGGCTAACAAAGTGAAATCATAAGCAAGAATATAAAGTCGGTGAGAAACATGTACTCCCCCAAGCTTAGGCTTTTGGCCTAAGTTGGTCTACTCCCATGGATAGTCCTGGCGACTAATGGGGGTTATACGGGAGCGCTGCAGCCACTGCCTGAATAGCTGCCTCACGAAGATGAGCCGTCGTCGCCTCCCTCTCATACTCCTCTGCCTCTCCTCTGGTTATGTAATATCTCCGTTTTACCTGAAAGTCAAAGAAAGCACGAGCAGGAAGGGTAATACGGAAAACACTTTGCCGGTTAAATATCAATCGGTATAGGAGGGATTCATCATCCCTCTCAAGGAACTGGTAGCGTGTCATAGCGACGCGGTCAAGGAAAGTTGTATGGAGCGGGGGATCTCCTTCGCGGATGGCTACTCCAAGGAAATTTGCTATGCGAGTGGCATAGATCCCACCAAAGAGATCCCCATCAATAGCATTCTTATTCAGCCTCCTTGCTATAATAGCTCCCATGTTGAAGCTTTTGTCACCCATCACTGCGCTCTTAAGGATACTAAGGTCGGGTGCGCAGAGGTGACAATGCTCAATCTTGCCATTAATGCATCTGCCTATGAAGAGGGCAAAGTAATGCAAGGCAAGAAAATGAATACTCCCCATGGTAGCTTGCGTAATGTCTCTAGTTTCTCCAACCGTAATACGAGCGCAAAAATCTCTAACCGAAGATTTAGGGGGATCATTGAGGTTACCCTAAATAGGTATTTCGCAAATTCTACGGAGATCCTCTAAATCCATGGTATACGATTTATCATAGAGATCAAAAAGTACCGATGGCTCACGGCCAGCTGAAAATTTGAATCTACGAACAAAAGAAGCAGTGAGAGCAACATACTGTTCAAATTTATCGGAGATGAATTCTTCAAGTCCGACATTGCGAAAAAATGCATCAAACTCATCTTTGAAACCTACCTCAATCATAAACTCATGAAAAGGCCATTCACATGGTTGTACCTGCGCGTCCCTAGGTTTCTAAGGATCAGGCTCCCGAATCGCAAGACGGGGACCTCTCTTGCTTGAGGAACCACCATGATAGTTTCTCTTGAACATCTTCCTTTTCTAAATTTTTCAGTGGCCCAAAGGAAAGGTGAACAAGGTTCAACTAAACTTGTAGCAACTACTCCCACAAGAGCCTAGAGGCCATATTACGCATCAAAACTACTTGGGATCAGCTAGAATCAGCATACAAAGCTCAAGAACATGGTCACCAAGGCAGCAAAAATACGAGTAGTATAAGGCCCTAGAGCAAAAACTAATTGGACCAATGGAGGAGTCACTTACCAAGGAGTAACTTCCCCAAAACAGTTCGGAGAACGGTGATTTGAGGAAAGAGATCGAAAATCCCCGCAAGAGGAGCAAGAACACGGGTATGAGCTGCGAACTGATTTTTTCTAGAGGTAGGAGAAGCGGATGAGAGCAAGAATGACTGGAGGGGGTGCCTGTGGGCCCCACAAGCCTGAGTGGCGCGGCCAGGGAGTGCCCGCGCCCCTAGGGCTTGTGGCCCACTTGTGTGGCCCCTACTAGACACACTCTTTGTCCCAGTATTTTTCAAATATTCTAGAAAAATCATACTTGATTTTCACAGCGTTCGGAGAACTTTGATTTTCGGGGTACTTTTCTACCGGGCGCTAAAACAGAAAACAGGGAAAACAAAACTAAACCTATCATTTTTCTTCTAAGCAACCTAAAGTGAAAGCTTGGAATAGAGGTTTGTGACTCCTTGATTCATCCATCTCATGGTCATCAAAAGAAATCCGTCAATGGGGTTGATCAAATCCCCTCGACAAATTTTCTCGAATCGCAAAAGAGAACAGAGAATCATACTTCATCTTGACACGAGGAATAGGGCATTCAAAGCTCCCGATAAGAATCAATGAAGTTTTTTCAATAGCATTGATGCAATGTACTCGATGTTGTTTCTTTGGAAAGTGCACTGCATGCTCATTACCGTTGACATGGAAAGTGACATTGCCTTTTTTGCAATCTATAACAGCCCCTGCAGTGTTTAAAAAGGGTCTTCTGAGGATGACAGCCATGGCATCGTCCTCGGGAATATCGAAGATAACAAAGTCTGTTAAGATAGTGGTGTTAGCAACCACGACAGGCACATCTCGCAAATGCCGATAGGGAAAGAAGTTGATTTGTAGGCCATTTGCAGAGAGATTTCAGTTGGTGTCAACTTATCCAGTTCAAGTCTACAATAAAGAGAGAGAGGCATAACACTAACACGGGCTCCAAGATCGCATAACGCAGTTCTAACGTAGTTGCCTTTAATGCAGCAAGGTATAGTGGGCACACCGGGATCACCTAGTTTCTTTGGAGTTCCACCTTTGAAAGTATAATTGGCAAGCATGGCGGAGATCTCAAGATTAGGTATCCTCCTCTTATTAGTCACAATATCTTTCATGTATTTAGCATACGGAGACATCTTGAGCAAATCCGTCAAACGCATCTGCAGAAAGACAGGTCTGATCATCTCAACGAAGCGCTCAAAATCCTCATCATCCTTTTTCTTGGATGGTTTGGGAGGAAAGGTCATGGGTTTCTGAACCGATGGTTCCCTTTCTTTACCATGCTTCCTAGCAGTGAAGTCATACTTATCGTATCTCTTAGTCTTAGGCTGTGGGTTATCAAGATCAACAGGTTCAATCTCCACATCCTTATCATTGCTAGGTTGAGCATCTTCATGAACATCACTATTGATATTATCATTAGGCTCATGTTCATCACCATATTGTGTTTCAGCATCAGAGACAGAGGCATCGTTTGGACTCTCAGGTGTAGCAGCAATAGGGTTGCTAGCGTGCAGGTTCCTATCATCTTCCTTCTTCTTTCTAGGATGACTAGGTGCATCAGTTCTAACTACTTGAGAATCTTGTTCAACTCTCTTCAGATGACCCTCAGGATACAAAGGTTCCTGGGTCATTCTACCGCCTATAGTGACGACTCTGACAGAGTTTTCATTCAACTCATTGAGCAAGTTATTTTGAGCTTTAAGTACTTTTTCTACCTGAGTAGTAACCATAGAGGCATGTTTACTCAGAAGCTTAAGATCATTGCCATTTCTGTCCAAACAAGCACTTAAATGAACGAGCGTACGAGCATTTTGTTCCAATTGTCTGCTAACATAATCATTGAAACTTTGTTGTTTGGCAACGAAGTTATCAAATTCATCCATGCATAAGCTAGCAGGTTTATCAAAAAGAATATCACTCTCATTAAACCTACGCAGAGAATTTACTTCTACTGCCTGTATCGTGATATCGAGACCATGGATCTCTTCGATAGGTGGTAGATTTTTGACATCTTCAGATTTAATGTCTTTCTCTCGCATAGATTTCTTGGCTTCTTGCATATCTTCAGGACTGAGGAATAGAATACCTCTTTTCTTCGGAGTTGGCTTAGGAGGTGGTTCGGGAATAGTCCAAGCATTCTCATTGCACAAGATGTTATTCAACAGAATCTCAGCTTGTTCTACAGTTCATTCCCTAAAACACTACTGACACAACTATCTAGGTGGTCTTTGGAAGCATCAATAAGTCCATTATAGAAGATATCAAGTATTTCGTTCTTCTCAAGAGGGTGATCAGGCAAGGCATTCAGTAGCTGGATAAGCCTCCCCAAGCTTGTGGGAGACTCTCTTCTTCAGCTTGAGCAAAGTTGTATATTTCCTCCAAGGCAGCTTGCTTCTTTTGGGCAGGGAAATATTTTTCACAGAAGTAGTAGACCATATCCTGGGAGCTACGCACACAACCAGGAGCAAGAGAAGTGAACCAGGTCTTAGCATCATCCTTTAGTGAGAAAGGAAACAGCTTGAGCATATAGTAGTGACGGATCTTTTCCTCACTAGTGAATAGGTGGCTATATCGTGCAGTTTAGTAAGACGGCCTACATACATTTCACACTCGTAACCGTGAAAGGGATCAGATTCGACAAGAGTGATTAAGTCAGGGTCGACAGAGAATTCATAATCCTTATCGGTCACAAAGATAGGCGAAGTGGCAAACTTCGGGTCGTATTTCATCCTAGCGTTCAGAGATTTTTCTTTCCACTTGCGCAGAAGTTTCTCAACATCATAGCTATCCTTACACGCAAGAAAGTCCTCATCCATCTCTCCCTCTATAATATAGCGCATATCAGGCATAACAAGCAATTCAGGCATAGTAGCAGGTTCTACTTCAATAGTATCAGTAGTCTCAGAAGTATCATCACATCTAGCAGCAGTTCTAGCAATATGTGCATCAAGGGCACCAAGTGGCAAAGCAGTATCAGGCATAGCAGGCATAGTATCTAGCATGGCATCATCAGGCATAGTATCAAGCATAGCATCATCAGGCATAGTATCAAGCATAGCATCATCATAAGCATCATGGGCAGCAGAAGTAGCATCATCAAGCACAGGCGACATATCAAGATTTCTAGCAGGAGGCGAAGTCGCAAACTTACTCGGAACTGAAGGTGAATCAAGTGCAGAGCTAGATGGCAGTTCCTTACCTCTCCTCGTAGTGGAAGGTAGGATTTTAGTTCTTGGATCTTTCGGATTCCTCATAGTGACCAGCAGAAGTCAATCCCAAGTGACTCAGAGAATATAGATGTGCTTCCCCGGCAACGGCGCCAGAAAAAGCCTTGATGTCCCACAAGCGTATGGGATCGCAGCAGTTTTCGAGGGTAGAGTATTCAACCCAAATTTATTGATTCGCTCACAAGGGGAAGCTAAAGGATATTCTCAAGTATTAGCAGCTGAGTTGTCAATTCAACCACACCTGAAAGGTTAGTGTCTGCAAGCAAAGTATCAGTAGCAAGGTAGTATGATAGCAACGACACCAGAAAAAGCTTTGGCAATTCCCAGCAATGGCCCTGTTGACGGGATGTTAACGCCAACAAAGTCTTGCAACAAGTAACATAGGAGTAGCAAGGAACAGTAGTAGCAGCAGCAACAAAGTAACAGCAGTAGTGACAACAACAAAGTGGCCCAATCCCTCTTGTAGCAAGGGACAAGCCTAGGCAAAGTAACATAGCGAGAACCAGTAGTAAAAGACTCGTAGGTAGTGGATCGGTGATGGATGTGATTCATCATGTAACAGCTATAACACGGAGAGATATGTGGCTAGCTCCCGTTCATCGATCTAATGTAGGCATGTATTCCGTATGTAGTCATACGTTCTTAGGGAAAAGAACTTGCATGACATCTATTGTCCATCCCTCCCGTGGTAGCAGGGTCCTAATGGAAACTACGGGATATTAAGGTTCTCCTTCTCATGAAAAACCAGACCAACGCATTAACACGTGGTGAATACATGAACTCCTCATATTATGGTCATATCCGGGAGTGGTTCTGGCTATTGTCACTCCGGGGTTGCTGGGTCATAACACATAGTAGGTGACTACAACTTGCAAGATAGGATCTAAAACACACATATATTGGCGACAACATAATAGGTTCAGATCTGAAATCATGACACTCGGGCCCTAGTGACAAGCATTAAGCATAGCCAAGTAGTAGCAACATCAATCTAGAACATAGTGGATACTAGGGATCAATCCCCGTCAAGAACTAACTCGATTACACTCATCACCGTCCAGCAAGCCTACGATGAGATTACTCACGAACGATGAAGAGCATCATGGAATTGTCGATGGAGAAAGGTTGATGCTGACGATGGCGACGATTTCTCCGACTCCAGATGTGCCCTCCAGATGAAGAACAGGATGTGGCGGCGCCTCCGTATCGCAAAACGCGATGAAACCTTCTCTCTGATTTTTTTCCAGGCGAAACGGAAGATATAGGACTGAGATTGGGGGCGGTGGTTCCACGTGGGCCCCACAAGCCCTCATGGCGCGGCCATAGGGGGTGGCTGCGGCCCAGGGGCTTGTAGCCCACTGGCACGCCCCCTCACGTGGATCTTTGCGCAGGTATTTTTCTTTTATTCCAAAAAATTCATCGTAAATTTTCAGGATGTTCTGAGAACTTTCATTTCTGCACAAAAATAACACCATGGCAATTCTGGTGAAAACAACGTTAGTCCGGGTTAGTTCCATTCAAATCATGCAAATTAGAGTCCAAAACAAGGGCAAAACAGTTCGGAAAAGTAGATACGACGGAGACGTATCATCTGGCCAACTAGATCTATGATTCTTGCAATGGGAGAAGTGCTTGGTTTTGGGTTCATACCGTGCGGTGACCTCATCCAGTGACAGAAGGGGTAGCGAGGCACGCATCGTGTTGTTGCCATCAAGGGTAAAAAGATGGAGTTTTCATCATTGGTTTGAGATTATCCCTCTACATCATGTCATCTTGCTTAAGGCGTTACTCTGTTCGTCATGAACTCAATACACTAGATGCATGATGGATAGCGGTTGATGTGTGGAGTAATAGTAGTAGATGCAGAAAGTATTGGTCTACTTGTCTCGGACGTGATGCCTATATGTATGATTATTGCCTTAGATATCGTCATGACTTTGCGCGGTTCTATCAATTGCTCGACAGTAATTTGTTTACCTACCGTGATATTTCCTATTTTGAGAGAAGCCTCTAGCGAACACTATGGCCCCCGGGTCTACTCCACACCATATTTTCAGCCTTACACTTTTTACTCCGTTGCACTTTTCGCCTTCAGATCTCACTTTGCAAACAATCTTGAACGGATTGACAACCCCTTTGAAGCGTTGGGTGCAAGCTTGTTTGTGTTTGCGCAGGTACTCTGGACTTGACGAGACCCTCCTTCTGGATCGATACCTTGGTTCTCAAACTGAGGGAAATACTTACTGCTCGTGTGCCGCATCACCCTTTCCTCTTCAAGGGAAAAACCAACGCAAGACCAGTCTTCGTCAACGTGTAAATTTCTGGCGCTGTTGTTTGAGAAGTAGCAGTAGGCCCTGGACCGTGCTCTAGGTTGGACCAAATACTCATGAGGAGCACTGGCCCTGGGGGTTGATTAATTATCCACGGGGTGATTAGTGCCCTATGCAAATTTTATTACTTTTTACTAAGCAAATAGTACCAATTTGTGGCCTTGCCAAACGTATTTTATCCCAAAATGAAAACCAAGGGTTCCCCATAAGAACCCCAAGCATGTTAGGAGTGCTCAACTATGGAATGTAACGCCGGTACACAAGTAACTAGGACGGAAAAGGTGGAACAAAAAACAAAGCTATAAGGCCAAGCCTTCCACCTCTTACCAGGTATATAGGTGCATTAAATTAAATAAAAATAATATGGTGATATAACAATAAATCCATGTTGTCACATGGAAAGAAACTGCACCTGCAACTAGCATGCCATAAGAAGGATTGAGCAAGAGGTAACATAGCCAAACAAGGGTTTGATGGGATGTGGAGGGGCTTAGAGGTCTTTTATGGCAATGTTGGAAGGCTGACATTAACAGGTGGTAGGCAGCAAGATATAGCGACAGAAACAAGACAACTAGCATAGCAATGATAGTAGTGGTATCTTGGGAAATGATCATCTTGCATGTGATCCCGCTTGGAAGAAGAGCGAATCCGTAAAGCAGACGAACCAACGTTGTCGAATGAAGACTCACACTCCAAAGGGGTTCGGAACTCTATCGATAAGAAACAATCCGGAAACAACAATAAACACAAAATAAACACCACAACATATTAATGACATGATGCACAATCAAATATGATGCATGTCCATTTAATTATGCATGGCATGGCAAAGCACAACAATCATCTCCTAAACATTAACTGAAGCTCAATATGCAACGAGTTGCATATTTACGAAACTCCAAAATTGAATCAATTAATTCACTCCCGGTTATTTACACGACAATATTAAATGTTGTTTAGCATGGCAAAAGGTGAAGCGTAAATAAATTACATTGTCTAGGCATTTTAGATGAGGTTAGAAAAAACTTACAGAATTTCCAAAATGACCCCATATGTTAATTTCAAAATTAGTCCAGATCTGAACTAAAAAAATTATATTTATTAAACGGAAAAATAAAATGGACCATGTGATTTTACAAGTCATTCCAGTAGATTTACATATATAGATCATTTAAAACGAAGCTACAGTCTAAAACATATGACCAACGCAAGATAATATGTCATGAATGCAAAATGTATGCAAATGACAACCACAAGCATGTAAATCATGTACGCAACAAGTTATTATGAAACTACATGAAACTCTAAGCAAGTTTAAACGAGGCCGAAACAACAAATAACAATTCCGGAAAGACCCCATACGCAAATTAAGATTTTGATACTATCCTTCCTATAACACAACTTTGGAGTTGTTAAACATAAAAATAAATGGCACCAGGTTATTCTACACATTTTTCTAGTCAAGTTACATATGTTGATCATTTAAATGAAAGCTACGATTGATTAATTATGAGACAAACCGTTTTGACATGGCATTAATGCAAATTAAACAAAAATGACAAGTTCAATATTTTAAACACATGTGAGAGTTGGACATTGTGAAACATGAAATTCTAAGCATTTTTCTTATAGGACATGTTTTAATCAGATGCATGGTTGAGAACTTATTAAATGCATGAAGAGTGGGGTTTTTTTTGCAAATATATATTTCACTCTTTAATTAGACAAATTGTTCCATGGAAAAAATATGTGATGGGGCAAATTTCCAACATGACCAAACGCAACATATTAAGAAGCGCACATGGGCGATGGAGACGAGGCTGGGCGGTGCACCGATGTTGGGCCGACTACGGTCAGCTCAGGTGCGGGGAACAGTCTAGTGGGAGTGGCTGGGCCTTGGGAGGCGTGGGCAGGTCGGGGCGGACTAGGCCAGCGGAGCATTGTGCGAGGCTGGACCGGCTGGGTTGCGGGCCAGGCAAGCGGCTGGAGTAGCAACGCTCCTCCGGACACGAGATAGGGCGTGACGGCGCTAGCTTGAGGTGCTCGGGTGCTAGCGTGCGACGACGCGGCCATGGACGAGGGGCGGCAGCTGGCGGGACAGACGACAACGGATCCGAACATGGGATGTCGGATCTGGCCGCGGGGGAAGGTGTAGCGGCGGTGCGATCTCATGCAACGGCTACTCGGCAGAGGAATGGCGAGGCAGCGATGCATCCCGGTGACATCGCGGCTTTGGTGGTCGGGGGCGGACTCCGGCGAGGTCCTTCGGAGCACTGCGATGGCCATCGAGGCCGGTGAGGCACGGGGCATCATCTTCGGGCACGGGATCTCGGGCACGAGGAGGAGCTCGAGGCTAGTGGCGCATAGGAGGCTCGTGGGCAGCGGCAGGCAACGGCTCCGGGCCCGGGCGGGACTTCTTCAAGCCGTGAAAGCTCGCGGTGGGAGGAGGTGGCTGGCTGGCGGCGCTAGGTGGATCTAGCGGTGTGGATTTCGGGGAAGCAACTAGGGGAGGCCATTTTTGGATGGGAGGCATGGTTTAAATAGGCAGGGGTAGGTTTAGAGGGGTTTTGCCCGTTTTCGGACCGTTTGATCACGATCGGACGGTTTGAAATGGAGGGGATGCTAGCTCGGCTAGGTGGGTTGTGTAGGGGGTGTTTGGGCTGAGATGAGAGGGAGGTGGTGCGACCCCTAACATAGTTTTATAAACTCAAAACATCCGACAATTTGACCGGCTATAGTGCCGCTATAGGTTTAACGGTTCGGGTACCAACGGATTCTGAATGCGATGAAATTTGCTAGGCGGTCTACCTACATTAATATAAGACCGCACACAAACTTTCAACTCATTACGAGAAAGTTTTAAACACACCTTTTAAAAATAATATTTAAATGATGTCGCGGGCACATGTGTGTGTGGTTGGTGTCGAAACGGTCAACGACAAGAATAGGAAGAACCAGCAACTAATAACGGATGCTAGTTTTGAAAAATGGCGGCAACACAGAGTTGACGCAATGTGGTTGATGCAAATGATGCGATGATGAATGCAAAAACCAAACAAATCACATGATAACAATGGAGTAAAAGGGGAATCTTCTGGAGCGGCGGTTCCGGGCTGTTACACTAAAGTACAAGAGCAACTGCTAAGCTTAAAAGATTTAAGTGAAGCACATAGACTATTCTAACAAATTACAATGATGTGGTATCTCTCTCAAATGGGTGTGTCCATAAAAAGGATGATTGTGCCAAACTGGAATTAAAAGAAAACAAAAGCAGACGACGCTCCAAGCAAAACTCATATCATGTGATGCAGCTTCAAGTGACATACCGATGGATTGAGCCGAAAAGAGGGGATGCCTTCCGGGGCATCCCCAAGCTTAGCCGCTTGAGCCTTCCTCGAATATATTACCTTGGGGTGCCTTGGTCATCCCCAAGCTTAGGCTTTTGTTGCACCTCAATCCTTTGTCCATCGGGATAATACCCATAACTTGAAAACTTGAATCACATAAAACTCAACAGAACTTCGTGAGATCCGTTAGTATAAGCAATATATCAAATACTTTCACGTGTCGTTATAAGTTGATTCTTATTTTAGTTTAGCATAAGCTACTATATTCTACCTACTCCATGGCTTATACCCCCGATACAATCCATAGCATCATCAAAACAAGCAAACTATGCAAGTAAAAATAGAATCTGACTGAAACAGAATTGTCTATAGTAATCTGTAATGAACCTATACTTATGTATCTCAAAAAATTCTGAAAACTTAGTATTACATAATATATTTGTATAGAAATACTATGAAAAACATTCATCTCATAATACTTTCCAGTAAAATCATAGAAATTCTGCAGTGGACGTCAAAGTTTCTGTTTTTGCACTGTATCAATTCTACTCATCATAGAAATCATCCCAAAGACTTTACTTGGCACAAACACTAATTAAAACACAAAAACACAACCATTACAGAGGCAACAATCATTTTATCACAAACAAATAGAAAGTAGAAGGCAAAAATAAAGATAACTATTGGGTTGCTTCCTGACAAGCGCTATAGTTTTACACCCTTAGCTAGGCATACTGCATAGTTTCAAGTGTTGTCATCTTTGACACTCCACCCATCAGTGGCTCTCATGATTGATTCATAAGGTGGTCTAATTATCTTTCTAGGGAAGTGTTCTGTTCCTTTCTTTAATGGAAATTGGAACCGTATGTTTCCCTCTTTCATGTCAATGATTGCACCTATAGTTCGTAGGAAGGGTCTTCCGAGTATAATTGGACAAGTACGGTTGCAATCAATACCAAGTACAATGAAATATACTGGCACATAATTTTTATTTGAAATGATCGGCATATGATTGATTCTACCCAAGGGTTCCTTAATGGTATAATCCGCAAGATACAAGTTTAGGGAACTTTCTTCAATATTAGTGAGACCAAGCATATCACATAAAGATTTGGGTATAGTTGAAACACTAGAACCAAGGTAACACAAAGCATTGCATTCATATTCTTTTATATTAATTTTATAGTATGTTCCCACTCATCAAGAAACTTTCGAGGAATAGAAAATTCGAGCTCAAGTTTCTCATCATAAGCTTTCACCATAGCTTCCACTATATGTTGACTAAAAGCTTTGTTTTGTTCATAAGAATTGGCTAAGGTAATAATGGATTGCAGCAAGGAAATACATTCTACTAAATTGCAATTATCATAATTAAAGTCCTTGTAATCCAAAATAGTGGGCACATCGCTAGTTAAGTTTTGACCTCTCCAAACCCATGTTTTCAGTTTTAGCAATAAAATCATCATCCTCCAAGCAAATGGGACGGTCCTTTACTAGAGTTGACTCATATATAGTCCCTTTATTATTAATATTCAGAGAAGTAAAAAAAGATTCAATAGGATAAGTACCAATTATTTTAAGATATTCATCTTGATTTCGGTAAAAACCGGGAGGAAGAGCCTTTTCCACGAATTCCCGTTTAGCTTTCAACCTAGCGGTCCTCTCCTTACTTTCATTATTAGAAACTTGGATATATTTAGTAGTCTCATTAACATCATGCTTGAGAGGAAAATCTTTTTTAAGAGTATCAACATCAAGAGCAATTTTATCCACATTTTTAGCAAAGTATCAACAACATGCAATTTGTCTTCAACCATGGTATAGAAATTTTTTTGAGAATTTATGAATTCCTGAATTGTGTTCTCAAGATCAAAGGGTATACTATTTGAATTTGTAGAGGAATTCCATAAGAATTTACATAACCATTAGGAACATTACCGGGATATGTCCTAGCATTGAAATTACCCCTATAAGCATTGTTCTTGAAATTATTTCGCAAGACAAAGTTCACATCAATAGCATCATTATTTTTTTCAATCAAGGTATACAAGGGAATATAATTAGGATCAACATGAGTATTTTTATTAGCAACCAAATTCATAAGAGCATCCACTTTTTCACTCAAAGTGGTGATTTCCTCAATAGAATTTACCTTCTTACCGGTTGGAGCTCTCTCGGTATGCCTTTGCGAATAATTGGTCATAATGTTGTCCAAAAGTTTTGTGGCCTATCCTAAGGTCACATCCAAAAAGGTACCACCTACAGTAGAATCTAGAAGATTTCTAGACATAAAGTTTAGTCCAGCATAGAAATTTTGGATAATCATCCACAAGTTTAAACCTTGAGTGGGAAAATTTCTTATCATCAATTTCATTCTCTGCCATGCTTGTGAAACATGTTATTCATCATCTTGTTTAAAATTCTTTATTTGATTTCTAAGGGAGATGATCTTAGCAGCAGGAAAATACTTGGCAATAAAAGCATCTTTACACTTATCCCATGTTCCAATACTATTACTGTTGGGAATGTTGCATGGGAAACAAAAAAAATCCTACACACACATAAGATCTATCCATGGTGATGACCATCTATGAGAGGAGAGATCGGATCCACATACCCTTGTAGATTGCTAAGCGAAAGTGTATATAATGTGGATGATGTAGTTGAACATCTTCGTGATCCAAATCGCAGTTCGCCTGCGATCTCATCACGATCCGTCACACGATCCCATCACGATCCATCCCGATCTAGTGCCGAATGACGGCACCTCCGCGTTCAGCACACGTACAGCTCGATGACGATCTCCGCCTTCTTGATCCAACAAGAGGGATGGAGAGGTAGATGAGTTCTCTGGCAGCACGATGGCGTGGTAGTGGTGGTGGTGAACTAATCCAGCAGGGCTTCACCAAGCTATGCCGGACTAATCTAGACGAAGGATACAATCTATGGAGGAGAGGGTAGCACGTGGCTTTTCAGGTGTGTGATGCCCTCAAAACCTCCACTATATATAGGAGGAAGAGGGAGGTGGGCTGCCTTGGCCCCTCCTCCAAGGAGGAGAGGTTTGGCCGAAGCTAGGGGAGAGTCCTCCTCCAATTCGATATGATGGAGAAGGACTCCCCTTCCTAGTTGGTCTCCTCCTTCCCTTTCTTTTGCACTTGGCCGAAATAGGCCTTATTGGGATGGCTGCACCAGCCCACCAGGGGCTGGTGCGCCACCTTTAGGCCTACTTAGTCGCCTTCCGGTGACTCGCCCCTCCTGGTGAAACCCGGGAACCCATTCGTCACTACCAGTACTTTATCGGTAATGCCCGAAATCTTTCTGGAGCCAAATACAACTTCCCTGTATATCAATACTTACCTTCGGACCATTCGGGAGCTCCTCGTGACGTCTGGGATCTCATCCGGGACTCCAAACAACTTTCGGTCACCAACATACATAACTCAATAATACCGAAATGTCATGGAACCTTAAGTGTGCAGACCCTACGGGTTCGAGAACTATGTAGACATGACCAAGACACTCTCCGGTCAATAACCAATAGTGGGACCTGGATGCCCATATTAGCTCCTACATATTGTACGAAGATCTTTATCGGTTGAACCTCTATGTCAAGGATTCAATTAATCCCGTATTATGTTCCCTTTGTCCATCGGTATGTTACTTGTGCGAGATTCGATCGTCGGTATCTCTATACCTAGTTCAATCTCATTACTGGAAAGTCTCTTTACCCGTTCTGTAATACAAGATCTCGTGACTAACTCTTTAGTCACATTACTTGAAAGGCTTGTTGTGATGTTGTATTGCCGAGTGGACCCCGAGATACCTCTCCGTTATAAGGAGTGACAAATCCTAGTCGTGATCGTTGCCAATCGAACAGACACCTTCGGAGATACCAGTAGAGAACATTTATAGTCACCCAGTTACGTTGTGATGTTTGATACACACAAGGAATTCTTCCGGTGCCCAGTAGTTGCATGATCTCATGGTCATAGAAACAGATACTTGACATGCAGAAAACAGTAGAAATAAACTAACATGATCATACGCTACTTTCATAGTTTGGGTCTTGTCCATCACATCATTCTCCTAATGATGTGATCCCATTATCAAATGACAACTTATGACTATGGTCAGTAAACCTTCACCATCTTTGTTCAATGAGCTAGTCCTTAGAGGCTCACTAGGGACAGTGTGTTGTCTATGTACCCAAACATGTATTTGAGTTTTGCAATCAATACAATTATAGCATGGATAATAAATATTATCATGAACAAGGAAATATAATAATAACTAACTTATTATTGCCTCTAGGGCATATTTCCAACAGTCTCCCACTTGCGCTAGAGTTAATAATCTAGTTCACATCACTATGTGATTCACACCCAATAAGTTCTGGGGTTTAATCATGTTTGCTTGTGAGAGAGGTTTTAGTCAACGGGTCTGAACCTTTCAGATTCGTGTGTTCTTTACAAATAGCTATGTCATCCTATAGATGTTGCTACCACTCGCCATTTGGGACTATTCCAAACGACTTCTCCACCATACGAATCTGGTTTGCTACTCAGAGTCATTCGGATTGGTGTGAAAGCTTGCATCAACGTAACCCTTGACGACGAACTCTTTTATCACCTCCATTATCGAGAAACATCTCCTTAGTCCTCAATTTACTAAGGATAATTTTGACCGTTGTCCAATAATCCATTCCTGGATCACTCTTGTACCCCTTGACAGATTCATGGCAAGCCACACATCATGTGCGGTACACAACATTGCATACTATAGAGACTACGACTAAGGCATAGGGGACGACCATCGTCCTTTCTCTTTCTTCTACCATGGTCAATCTTTGAGTATTTACTCAAATTCACACCTTACAACACAGCCAAGACCTCCTTCTTTGACTGATCTATTTTGAACTCCTTCAATATCTTGTCACGGTATGTATTCATTCAAAGTTTTAACAAGCGTTTTGATCTATCTCTATAGATATTGATGCTTAGTGTTCAAGTAGCTTAATCGAGGTTTTCCTTTGGAAAACACCTTTCAAACAACCCTATATGCTTTATAGAAATCCTACATCATTTCCGATCAACAATATGTCAACCACATATACTTATCAGAAATTCTATAGTACTCCCACACACTTTCTTGGAAATACAACTTTCTCATAAACATTGTATGAACCAAAAAGCTTTGATCATCTTACCAAAGTGTATATTCCAACTCCGAGATGCTTGCTCCAGTCCATAGAAGGATTGCTGGAGCTTGCATACTTCTTAGCATCCTTAGGATCGACAAAACCTTTTGGTTGTATCACATACAACCTTTCCTCAAGGAAACCGTTAAGGAAACAATGTTTTGACATCCATCTGCAAGATTTCATAACTGAAAAATGCAGCAACTGCTAACATAATTCCAACAAACATTAGCATCGCTATGAGCGAGAAAGTCTCATCATAGTCAACTCCTTGAACTTGTCGGAAACCTCTTTGTGACAAGTCAAGCTTTATAAAATGGTGACATTAACCATCATCGTATGTCTTCCTTTTAAAGATCCATTTGTACTTAATAGTCTCATGACCATCAGGTAGTTCTTCCAAAGTCTATACTTTGTTTTCATACATGGATCCTATCTCGGATTTCATGGCCTCCAGCCATTTGTTATAATGCGGGCCCACCATCGCTTCTCTATAGCTCGTAGGTTCATTGTTGTCTAGAAACATGACCTCCAAGATAGGATTACCGTAACACTCTGGAGGAGTGCGTGTCCTTGTCGACCAACGAGGTTTGGTAGTAACTTGGTCTGTAGCTTCATGATTATCATCATTGGCTTGCTCTTCAATTTGGTGTAGGCGCCACGGGAACAACTTCTTGTGCCCTGCTACACTCTTTTTGAAGTGACGGTTCAAAAACATCATCAAGTTCTACCATCCTCCAACTCAATTCTTACGAGAGAAACTCTTTCTTGAGAAAGGAATCGTTTCCGGAAAACAAACACTTTGCTTTTTGATCTGGGATAGGAGGTGTACCCAATTGTTTTGGGTATCCTATGAAGATGCATTTATCCGATTTGGGTTAAAGCTTCTCAGGCTAAAGCCTTTTGACATAACCATCATAGCCCCAAACTTTAAGAAAAGACAGCTTAGGTTTCTCAAAACCATAGTTCATATGGTGTCATCTCAACGAAACTACGTGGCGCCCTATTAAAGTTAATGTGATCGTCACTAATGCCTAACCCCCAAAATGATAGTGGTAATTTGATAAGAGACATCATAGTATGCACCATATCAATAGGGGCGGCTACGATGTACGGACACAACATCACACTATGGTGTTCCAGGTGGCATGAGTAGTGAAACAATTTCCATGTTGTCTTAAATGTATACCAAACTCGCAACTCAGATATTCATCTCTATGATCACATCGTAGACATTTCATCCTCGTGTCACAACAATCTCCAACTTCACTCTAAAATTGCTTGAACTTTTCAATAATTCAGACTCGTGATTCATCAAGTAAATACACATGTATTTGCTCAAATCATCTGTGAAGTAACAACATAACGATTTCCACTCCGTGCCTCGGCACTCAATGGACTGCATACATCAAAATGTATCATTTCCAATAAGTCACTTTCTCGTTCCGTCTCACTGAAAATGAGGCCTTCAGTCATCTTTCCCATGTGGCATGATTTGGGATAAAATCACTGTTCTGACCTTATAATGAAACATGAGCACAAGATGAAAGCGGCTTGAAAGTATTTCACGATCTGACCCTTTTAGAAATGCCAGATCCCGTGGTGTTGCTGCTGCACTTAGAAACGCCTATCTAATGTGGTGTTTCAGCTCCACATTCAGACGCCGTACTAGCTTGCATTGTAGCCGAGGCCGAAACGCCATCATGTCTGGCGTTGCCGTGCACGCTGCAATAGCCATGAAGCTTGGCATTGCTGCCTGCTCACTACATGCTCAGCCTGATCTGTTTAGAGTAGGACACAAGAGAGAGAGAGACGGTGAGGAGAGATGCATGCAGAGAGAGAAGCAAACATGTAGAGAGGTGGTGTATTTATGAAGCAGCAAGAGCTGGTGTATTTATGGAGCAGAGAGAGAGAAGCATACATGCATGGAGAGAGAGAGAAGCAGATATGCAAGGCCTTGCATTTGCATGCAACAAGACATGCACAACACAACACAACACTCTAGTAGCACAGCACAACACTCTAGAAGCACAACACAACAAGGAAACCGCTCACTCCACTGCACTGTACTCTAGTAGCACAGCATAGCACAACACAGGGGTGAGTGTTCTGGATAGTTTCTTATCGTCTCCCCGTGTTACCCACATCCCTGTCGTGTGTCCGACCACCCTACACATTCCATTCCATCTTCCCTCCATAAATACACCAGCTCTAGCCAACTCTGAAGCTCACTCCACCTAACACTCTGCATGCATGCTTCAGTGGACACACCACCTAGGACTTTCACACGCACGTTGGCGTTGGAGTAAGCAGGTGATACGTCTCAAATGTATCTATAATTTTTTATGGTTTCAGGTTGTTATCTTGCCTTCTTTGTATGTTTTATGTACCTTTTTATATATTTTCGGGACTAACTTATTAATTCAGTGCCAAGTGCCAGTTCCTGTTTTTTCCGTGTTTTTGACTCTTTTCAGATCTGATTTTCGAACGGAGTCCAAACGGAAGAAAAAACCCGAAATGATTTTTTCCCGAACGGAAGAAGTCCACGGGGCTTTTGGGCCAAGCCAGGTGGGCTCCAGGGAGCCCACAAGCCCCCACTCCGCCACCAGGGGGAGGCGACGGTGGGCAGGCTTGTGGCCTCCCTGACCGACCCCTCACCTAGGTCTTTCGCCTATAAATTCCCAAATATTCCGCAAAAAATCAGGGGAGCCTCGAAAATACTTTTCCTCCGCCGCAAGCTTCCGTTTCTGCGAGATCTCATCTGGAGACCCTTCCCGGCACCCTGCCGGAGGGGACTTTGGAGTTGGAGGGCTTCTTCATCATCATCATCGCCCCTCCAATGAGTCGTGAGTAGTTCACTTCAGACCTACGGGTTCGTAGTTAGTAGCTAGATGGCTTCTTCTCTCTCTTGGATCTTCAATACAAAGTTCTCCATGATCTTCATGGAGATCTATCCGATCTAATCTTCTTTGGCGGTGTGTTTGTCGAGATCCGATGAATTGTGGACTTGTGATCAGATTATCTATGATATATATTTGAGTCTTTGCTGATTTCTTATATGCATGATTTGATATCCTTGTAAGTCTCTCTGAGTCTTGGGTTTTGTTTGGCCAACTAGATCTATGATTCTTGCAATGGGAGAAGTGCTTGGTTTTGGGTTCTGCCATGTGGTGACCTTTCCCAGTGACAGTAGGGGTAGCAAGGCACACATCAAGCAGTTGCCATCAAGGGTAAACAGATGGGGTTTTTATCATTGGTTTGAGATTATCCCTCTACATCATGTCATCTTGCTTAAGGCGTTACTCTGTTCTTATGGACTTAATACACTAGATGCATGCTGGATAGCGGTCGACGTGTGGAGTAATAGTAGTAGATGCAGAAAGTATCGGTCTACTTGTTTCGGACGTGATGCCTATAGATATAATCATTGCATAGATATCGTCACGACTCTGCACAGTTCTATCAATTGCTTGACAGTAATTTGTTCACCCACGTCTACTTGCTTTCATGAGAGAAGCCACTAGTAAACACTACGGTCCCCGGGTCTATTCACATCCATCGTTTACATCTCCTCTTTTACTTTGCTTTGTTACTTTGTTGCTTTAAGTTCTCACTTGGCAAACAATCTATAAGGGATTGACAACCCCTTCATAGCGTTGGGTGTAAGCTTTGTGTTTGTGCAAGATCTTGAGATACTCTTCTGCCGGATTGATACCTTGGTTCTCAAACCGAGGGCACTACTTACCGTCGCCGTGCTACATCACCCTTTCCGCTTCGAGGGAACACCAACGCAAGGCTCCAAGGCCACGGGGGAAATCCTTTGCATACTTTCCTAGGAAGTCCCTTAAGGCGTAGCCGTAGCTGAAGGATTCCTGGTGTCGTCAACACAAATATTTCTGGCACCATTGCAAGGGATACACAGCAAACATCAGCAGGCACGTTGGCGTTGTAGTAAGCAGTGGAAACACCATTATTTGTGGCATTTCTTGCTCTGCTAGAGACGTGAACTAGTTAGACCTTTGAGTCTGGAGCAGAAACACCAGGTTAGACAGGCGTTTCTACATGTAGCAGCAATGCCACGGGCTGTGGCATTTCGAAAAGGGTCGAATCGTGAAATACTTTCAGTCGGAGTTCATTTTGTGTTATACTTTACGAGAAGGGTCATAATAGTAATTTTGTCCCATGATTTTCATGTATCAAGTGATTCAAAACCAAGTGAGTCCAAAAGATCCATCTATATGGAGTTTCTTCATGCGTTTACACCAATAGGCATGGTTCACATGTCTCAAACGATTCAAAAACAAGTGAGTGCAAAGATCCATCAACATGGAGCTTCTTCATGCGTTTTATACCAATATGACTCAAGTGGCAGTGCCATAAGTAAGTGGTACTATCATTACTACCTTTTATATTATAGGATCAATATTATGAACATGTGTACCACTACGATCGAGATTCAATAAATCATTCATATTAGGTGCATGACCATTGATGGTTTTATTCAAGTAAACACAGTAACCATTATTCTCTTTAAATGAATAACCGTATTGCAATAAACATGATCCAATCATGTTCATGCTCAACGCAAACACCAACCCCGAAGGTAGAGAGAGAGTGTGATGGTGATCACATCAACATTGGAAACACTTCCAACACACATCATCACCTCGCCTTTAGCTAGTCTATGTTTATTTCATAGCTTTTATTTCAAGTTACTAACAATTAGCAACTGAACCGGTATCTAATACCCATGTGCTACTAGGATTACTAGTAAATTACACATCAATAACACGTATATCCAATATACTTTTGTTGACGTTGCCAGCCTTCTTATCTACCAAGTGTCTAGGGCAATTTCGCCTTAGTGACCATTCCCCTCATCATAGAAGCACTTAGTTTCGGGTTTGGGTTCAACCTTGGGTTTCTTCATTGAGTGACAACTGACTTGTCATTCTCGAAGTTTCCCTTCATTCCATTTGCCCTTTTTGAAACTAGTGGTTTTACTAACCATCAACACTTGATGCTCTTACTTGATTTCTACCTTCGCGGTGTCAAACATCGAGAATAGCTCACGGATCATCAGCTCTATCCCTGATAGGTTATAGTTCATCACGAAGCTCAGTAGCTTGGTGGCGGTGACTTTGGAGAATTATGTCAATCACTATCTTATCTGGAAGATCAACTCCCACTCGATTCAAGCGATTGTAGTACCCAGACAATCTGTGCACATGCTCAACGATTGAGATTTTCTCCCTTACTTTGTAGGCAAAGAATCATCTCACACGTTTCATACCTCTCAACATGGGCACGAGCCTGGAATCCTAATTTCAGCTCTCAAAGGTTTCAAAACATCTTGGGCGCCTCAATTCTAAGCCATAAAGCATGATGCACTTTACTATCACGTAGTCATAAAAACGTGTATGTCAGATGTTTGCAACATCCATAGACAACACTCGAGGGGTAGCACACCAAGCAGTGTGATACGTCTCCATCGTATCTACTTTTCCAAACTCTTTTGCCCTTGTTTTGGACTCTAATTTGCATGATTTGAATGGAACTAACCTGGAATGACGCTGTTTTCAGCAGAATTGCCTTGGTGTTATTTTTGTGCAGAAATCAAAGTTCTCCAAACGTCCTGAAAATTTACGGGGAGAAATTTTGGAAAATATGAAAAATACATACGCAAAGACCCACCTGAGGGGGTGGGCCAGTGGGCCACAAGCCCTGCCTCCGCCACCCCCTCGGTGGCGGTGGGCAAGCTTATCGGGCCCACACGGCTCTGCCGCCACCTATCTCAGGTCTATAAGTTCACTTTCATCCCAGAAAAAAGAGAAAGAGAAGATTTCGTCGCGTTTATGATACGGAGGCGCCGCCACAACCTGTTCTTCATTTGGAGGGCAGATCTGGAGTCCGTTTTGGGCTCCAGAGAGGGGAAATCGTCGCCATCGTCATCATTAACCTTCTTCCCTCTCCAATTCCATGAAGCTCTTTGTCGTTCGTGAGTAATCTATTCGTAGGCACGCTGGGCGGTGATGAGTAGGATGAGATCTATCATGTAATCGAGTTAGTTTTGATGGTGATTGATCCCTAGTATCCACAATGTTCTGAGATTGATGTTGCTACTACTTTGCCATGCTTAATGCTTGTCACTAGGGCCCGAGTGCCATGATTTCAGATCTGAAATTATTATGTTGTCACCAATATATGTGTGTTTTAGATCCAATCTTGCAAGTCGTAGTTACCTACTATGTGTTATGATCCGGCAACCCTGAAGTGACAATAACCGGAACCACTCCTGGTGATGACCATAGTTTGAGGAGTTCATGTGTTCACCAAGTGCTAATGCGTTGGTCCGGTTCTTTATTAAAAGGAGAACCTTAATGTCGCGTAGTTTCCTTTTGGACCCCGCTGCCACGGGAGGGATGGACAATAGATGTCATGCAAGTTCTTTTCCCTAAGCACGTATGACGACACAAGGAATGCATGCCTACATCACATTGATGAACGGGAGCTAGCCACATATCTCTCCGTGTTATAATTGTTGCATTTTGAATATCATCCAAACAAATCACCGACCCATTGCCTACAAGTTTGTCCTACTGCTGCTGTTACTTGTCTTGCTCTGCTGATGTTACTATTGTTGCTGCTGCTATTACTACTGTTGATGTTGCTGTTACTTGTCTTGCTCTTCTACTGTTACTACTGTCGCTTGCTACTGTTGATACTTGCTACTGCTGTCACTACTGTTGTTCCTTGCCACTACCGTTACTCGCTACTTTGGTGTTACTACTTTGCTTGCAGATACTAATCTTTCAGGTGTGGTTGAATCTGAAACATTCAGCTGCTAATACTTGAGAGTATCCTCTCACCTCTTGTTTGGCGATCAACAAATTTGGGTCGAATACTCTAACCTCGAAAACTGCTACGATCCCACGTGCTGGTGGGCCGTCAACAACATTCTTCTAGTTTCGATTGCCGGAGAGTGCTAGCAGCATTCTTCTGGTGCCGTTGCAAGGGAAGGTCTGGTGTTACGGAGTCAGCATTTTTCTAGCGCTGTTGCCAGGGAGGTATTGCTATATTCTCTAAGTTACTTGGGATTTATATCTGTTGATCACTATGAAGAATCTGAAGGATCAAAAAACCAAAGTCTTGCCCTCAACTACGAGGGGAGGTAAGGAATTGTCGTCTAGATCTGCACTTGATTCACCTTCAGTTATGAGTAAGTTTGCGACATCACCTCCTGCTAGAAATCTTGATATGTCGCCTGTGCTTGATGATGCTTATGATGCTACTGCTAGAGATGCTATGCTTGATACTATGCCTGATATTGCTTTCCCTGATATTGCTAGAGATGATATGCTTGATGTTGCTAGAGATGTTATGCCTGATATTGCTAGAGATGCTATGCCTGATGTTGCTATACTTGATACTGCTAGAGATGCTACTTTTCCTGATGTTCCACTAGGGGTGTTCCTTGATGCTCATATTGCTAGAGTTACTGCCAATGCTCGTGATGCTTCTGAAACTGCCGATACTATTGAGATAGAACCTGCTTTTGCTCCTGTTAGATCTAGCTCTCCTAGATATGAATTGCCTGATATACCCGAGGGTTACGTTATGGAGGGAGAGATAGCTGAGGATTTTCTTGCGTGTAAGGATGCCTATGACACTGAGAAATTACTTCTCAAGAGGAAGGAAAAATCTCAGAAAGCTAGGATGAAATACGACCCGAAGTTTGCCACTTCACCTATCTTTGTCACCGATAAGGATTATGAATTCTTTGTCGATCCCGAGATAATCTCTCTAGTCGAATCTGATCCTTTTCACGGTTATGAGTTTGAGACGTTCGTAGCCCATCTTGCCAAACTACACGATATAGCCACCCTTTTCACTAATGAGGAGAAGATCCGCCACTACTATATCCTTAAGTTGTTTCCTTTCTCTCTAAAGGATGACGCTAAAGCCTGGTTCACCTCTCTTGCTCTTGGATGTGTGAGTACTCCCCAGGATATGGTCTATTACTTCTGTGAGAAATATTTCCCTGCCCATAAGAAGCCAGTTGCCTTGCAGGAAATATACAACTTTGCTCAACTCCAAGAAGAGAGCCGTCCACAAGCTTGGGGGAGGCTCGTCCAGCTACAGAATGCTTTGCCTGATCACCCTCTTAAGAAGAACGAGATACTTGATATCCTCTATAACGGACTTACCGATGCCTCTAGAGACCACCTAGATAGTTGTGCCGGTTGCATTTTTAGGGAACAAACTGTAGAACAAGCTGAGACCCTACTGAATAACATCTTGATCAACGATAATGCTTGGACTATTCCTGAACCACCTCCTAAGCCAACTCCTAAGAAAAGAGGTATTCTATTCCTCAATCCCGAAGATATGCAATAAGCTAAGAAATCTATGCAAGAGAAAGGCATTAGATCTGAAGATGTCAAAAATCTACCACCTATTGAAGAGATCCATGGTCTCGGTAACCCGATACAAGTAGTAGAAGTGAATTCTCTGCGTAGATTTGATGAGAGTAATATTCCTTTTGACAAACCTGCTAGCCTATGCTTTGATGAATTTCACAACTTTGTTGCCAAACAACAGAGTTTCAATGATTATGTTAGCAGACATTTGGAACAAAGTACTCGTATGCTTAGCCATTTAAGTGCTTGTGTAGACAGAAATGTCAATGATCTGATGCTTCTGAGTAAACATGCCTCCATGATTACTACTCAGGTAGAACAAGTAATTAAAGCTCAGAATGACTTGCTCAATGAATTAAATGACAACTCTGTCAGAGTCATTACTAGAGGAGGCAAAATGACTCAGGAACCTTTGTATCCTAAAGGCCATCCTAAGAGAATTGATCAAGATTCTCAAGGAATCAATGATGATACACTCAGTCATCCTAAGGAGAAGAAGAAGGATGGTAGAAACCTGCATGACAGTTCACCAAATACTGTCAGACCTGAAGAACCTAATGATATTTCTGTGTCTGATCCAGAAACACAATATGGTGATGAACATGAACCTGGTGACAAAATGGACAATGATGTTCATAATGATGCTCAACCTAGCAATGATGAGGATGTGGAGATTGAACCTACGGTTAATCCTGATAACCCACAACCTAAGAAATACGATAAGAATGACTTCAGTGCTAGGAAGCATGGTAAAGAAAGGGAGCCATGGGTTCAGAGACCTATGCTGTTTCCTCCTAAGCCATCCAAGAAAAAGGATGATGAGGATCTTGAGCGCTTCGTTGAGATGATAAGACCCATCTTTCTGCAGATGCGGTTAACTGATATGCTCAAGATGTCTCCGTATGCCAAGTACATGAAAGATATCGTGACTAATAAACGGAAGATACCAGATCTTGAGATCTCCACCATGCTTGCCATCTACACTATCAAGGGTGGAACTCCTAAGAAACTTGGTGATCCCGGAGTGCCCACTATACCTTGCTCCATTGAACGAAACTACGTAAGAACTGCCTTATGTGACATTGGAGCCGGTGTTAGTGTTATGCCGCTCTCTCTTTATCATAGACTTGAATTGGATAAGTTGACACCCACTGAAATTTCTCTGCAAATGGCCGACAAATCAACTGCTTTCCCTATCGGCATTTGCGAGGATGTGCCTGTTGTGGTTGCTAACACCACTATCTTAACAGACTTTGTTATCTTGGACATTCCCGAGGACGATGACATGGCTGTCATCCTCGGAAGAGACTTTTTAAACACTGCAGGGGTTGTTATGCTTTCACTTTGTTAGCCTAACCTTGGGGGAGTACGTGTTCTCACCGACTTTACATTCATGCTTATGCTTTCACTTTGTTAGCCGGTGTTCACACTTTGCCATTGTATTATCCACGCTAGTTTATTCTCGTTTTCTTGTTTTCTTGTTTTGTGTCCTTTTGAGAAAACCCAAAAAGATTTTTCTTTCTTTTTTTGCTTGTTGGGAGTTTTCCCGTGTAAATAGTTTTCTTTTTTCTTTGGGTCAAGGTAGAAGATATTAGTTTAAATGTTTAGTGGTTCTTGCATGCTTACCTGTTTAGCTTTGAAAGAGCCATATTACTTTGTCTTCTCCTTTGTGTTTGTCTGCAGATTCAGCTTAGTCCAATGCACTTATTATAGTTCACATCGTTCGATTGTGCAAGTGAAAGGCAATAATGATGATATAGGATGAAGTGACTGAGACTGAAAAGCTGGTATGAACTCCATCTATTTTTTTTGTAAATATGACTAGCTTGTCGACCTAGATTCAGCTTTGTTGTGAGAGAACCATGTTTGCAATGACAACTTAGAGATCATAGTTTCTGATGCCATGCTTATTTAGCTGAGAGCTTATAATGGTTTGTCTTGAATGCCAACATAGATTTTGAGATGACTATGATGTAGTATGATAGGATGGTATTCTCCTTTGAATGTTTCAAGTGGCTTGACTTGGCGCATGTTCACGCATGTAGTTGAAACAAAATCAACATAGCCTCTATGATGTTCGTATTCATGGTGATTTATATCTTGTTCATGCTTGCAATCAATCTTAGTCAAACTCATTGCATCTTGATGACTATTGTCGCTCTCTAGTTGGTCGCTTCCCAGTCTTTTGCTAGCCTTCACTTGTACTAAGCGGAATACTGCTTGTAAATCCACTTCCATAAACCCAAAAGTTTTTCCATGAGAGTCAACCATACCTACCTATTTGCGGTATCTACCTGCCGTTCCAAGTAAATTTGCATGTGCCACTCTCTAAACCTTCAAGAAATAATCTGTTTTGCATGCCCGAACCGCTCATGTGGTGACAGAGGGCTATTGGTATCTTCCATGCTAGGAGTGTTATCCTCGACATGTGTTTATTCACTGTCATTCACGAGAAAGGGGTCGGTAATTGGAATGCCCAGTTCCACTCTTAAATTGAAAACATAACTGTAAAACAAGACTCCCCCCCGGATGGATGTTAGTATGAACGGTGCCCGAGGATTCGGCTAGCCGTGGAGTGTGATTGATTGGTGGTGGGGGAGTTAAAACTTTACTTTTCTGTTTGGGAACCGCCTATAGCATGAGTAGCATGGAAGATATTGAGAACTCTTGGTCATTGCGTTGACAATGAAAGCATGTCACCCAAAATTATGATCTCTGTTTTCAAAGCTTGAGCTCTGGCACCTCTGCAAATCAATGCTTCCCTCTGCGAAGGGCCTGTCTATTTATTTTCCTGTTGAGTGATGTCAACTGTTCTTCCCCTTGCAACGGCACCAGAAGAATGCTGCTAGCACTTTCCGGCAATCGAAACTAGAAGAATGTTGTTGACGGCCCACTAGCGCGTGGGATCGTAGCAGTTTTCGAGGGTAGAGTATTCGACCCAAATTTGTTGGTACGCCTATAGGAGGTGAGAGGATACTCTCAAGTATTAGCAAGTATTAGCAGCTGAATATGTCAGATTCAATCACACCTGAAAGATTAGTATCTGCAAGCAAAGTATCAGTAGCAAAGTAGTATGATAACAATGGTGTCAGAAACTATCTGTGGACACGGCAGACTATTTCTAACGATTGTATGAGTGGCGCCAAGTTGCCTCGTTGACGGAAGTTGTCAGTTCCCGTCAACGACCAGCGAACCAAAATTGTAGCAGGTAGCAGCATTGTAACGAGCAATAGCAGTGCTAAGGAACAGCAGTAGTGACAGAAGTAGCAAGTAGCAACAGTAGCAAGCGACAGTAGTAACAACAGCAGAGCAACACAAGTAACAGCAGCAGCAACAGTAGTAACAGCAGCAGAGCAAGACAAGTAACAGCATTAGGAGGACAAACTCGTAGGCACTGGGTCGGTGATTTGTTTGGATGATATTCATCATGCAACAGTTATAACACGGAGAGATATGTGGCTAGCTCCTGCTCGTCAATGTGATGTTGGCATGCATTCCGTGTGTCGTCATACATGCTTAGGGAAAAGAACTTGCATGACATCTATTGTCCAACCCTCCCGTGGCAGCGGGGTCCAAAAGGAAACTACGGGATATTAAGGTTCTCATTTTAATAAAGAACCGTACCAACACATTAGAACTTGGTGAACACCTGAACTCCTCAAACAATGGTCATCACCGGGAGTGGTTCCGGTTATTGTCACTGCGGGGTTGCCGGATCATAACACATAGTAGGTAACTACAACTTGCAAGATCGAATCTAAAACACACATATATTGGTGACAACATAATAATTTCAGATCTGAAATCATGGCACTCGGGCCCTAGTGACAAGCATTAAGCATGGAAAAGTAGTAGCAACATCAATATCAGAACATAGTGGATACTAGGGATCAATACCCATCAAAACTAACTCGATTACATGATAGATCTCATCATACTCATCACCGCCCAGCGAGCCTATGAATAGATTACTCACGAACGACGAAGAGCTTCATGGAATTGGAGAGGGGAGAAGGTTGATGATGACGATGGCGACGATTTCCCCTCTCTGGAGCCCAAGACGGACTCCAGATGTGCCCTCCAGATGAAGAACAGGTGCTGGCGGCGCCTCCGTATTGCAAACGCAACGAAAACTTCTCTTTTTATTTTTTCTGGGACGAAAGTGAACTTATTGACCTGAGGTTGGGAGCGGTAGAGCCGTGTGGGCCGCACAAGCCTGCCCACCGCCACCAGGAGGGTGGTGGCGGAGCCAGGGCTTGTGGCCCACTGGCCCACCCCCTCAGGTAGAACTTGGCGCAGATATTTTTCATATTTTCCAGAACTGCTCCCCGTGAATTTTCATGACGTTTGGAGAACTTTGATTTCTGCACACAAAAAACACCAAGGCAATTCTGCTGAAAACAGTGTCAGTCCAGGTTAGTTCCATTCAAATCATGCAAATTAGAGTCCAAAACAAGGGCAAAAGAGTTTGGAAAAGTAGATACGATGGAGACGTATCAACTCCCCCAAGCTTAAAACCTTGCTTGTCCTCAAGCAAATCAGTTGACAAACTGAGAGAGAAAGAAAAACTTTGACAAACTCTGTTTGATCTTGTTGTTGTAACTATGTCTAACTCATAACCAGAATTTCAACAAGATCACAAGTTAACCACATAAGCAAATGACAAAAAGGTCTCACAGTAAACTAATATCAATGGCATAATCAGCTAACGAGCAAATAATAATGAGTTTCAAATACCAACACTTCAATCAAAACAAGCATGAAGCAATACGAATAGGTGGTATCTCGCTAGCTCTTTCTGAGACTGCAAAACATAAATGTAGAGCACTTTCAAAGATCAAGGGTTGACTAAACATTGTAATTCATAGCAACGAAGATCCAGTCATAGTCATAGTCATACTCAATATCAATCAAAATCAAAGCATAAAAATGACAGAGGTGCTCTCTAATTGGTGCTTGTATAAGAGGAGGTTGACTCAATAGGAAAATAAATAGACAGGCCCTTCGCAGAGGGAAGCATTGATTTGCAGAGGTGCCGGAGCTCAAGCTTTGAAAACAGAGATAATAATTTTGGGTGGCATGCTTTCATTGTCAACGCAATGACCAAGAGTTCTCAATATCTTCCATGCTACTCATGCTATAGGCGGTTCCCAAATAGAAGAGTAAAGTTTTAACTCCCCCACCACCAATCAATCACACTCCACGGTTAGCCGGATCCTCGGGTACCGTCCATACTAACATCAATCCAGGGGAGTCTTGTTTTACAGTTATGTTTTCGATTTAAGTGTGGAACTGGGCATTCCAATTACCGGCCCCTTTCTCGTGAATGACAGTGAACAAACACCTGTCGAGGATAACACTCCTAGCATGTAATATACCAATAGCGCCATGTCACCATGTGAGCGGTTCGGGCATGCAAAAGTATTTATTTCTTGAAGGTTTAGAGAGTGACACATGCAAATTTACTTGGAACGGCGGGTAGATACCGCAAATAGGTAGGTATGGTGGACTCCCATGGAAAAACTTTTGGGTTTATGGGAGTGGATGCACAAGCAGTATTCCGCTTAGTACAAGTGAAGGCTAGCAAAAGACTGGGAAGAGACCAACTAGAGATCGACAACAGTCATCAAGATGCAATGAGTTTGACTAACATTAAATGCAAGCATGAACAGGATATAAATCACCATGAACATGAACATCATAGAGGCTATGTTGATTTTGTTTCAACTACATGCATGAACATGCGCCAAGTCAAGCCACTTGAAACATTCAAAGGAGAATACCATATTATCATACTACATCATAGTCATTTCAAAATCTATGTTGGCATTCAAGACAAACCATTATAAGCTCTCAGCTAAATAAGCATGGCATCAGAAACTATGATCTCTAAGTTGTCATTGCAAACATGGTACTCTCACAACAAAGCTAAACTGGGTCGACAAGCTAGTCATATTTACAAAAACAAAATAGATGGAGTTCATACTAGCTTTTCAGTCTCAGTCACTTCATCATATATCATCATTATTGCCTTTCACTTGCATGATCGAACGATGTGAACCATTGGACTAAGCTGAATCTGCAGGCAAACACAAAGGAGAAGACAAAGTAATATGGCTCTTTGAAAGTTAAACAGGTATGCATGCAAGAACCACTAAACATTGAAACCAATATCTTCTACCTTGACACAAAGAAAAAGAAAGCTATTTACACGGCAAAGCTCCCAACGAGCAAAAGAAGAAAGAAAAATCTTTTTGGGTTTTCTCAAAAGGACACAAAACAAGAAAACAAGAAAACAAAAATAAACTAGCATGGATAATACAGTGGCAAAGTGTAAACACCGGCTAACAAAGGGAAAGCATAAGCATGAATGTAAAGACGGTGAGAACACGTACTCCCCCAAGCTTAGGCTTTCGGCCTAGCTTGGTCTACTCCCAAGGTGGGAAATATCCAGCTCCTGGATACTCCGGAGCAGACTGTGGATGCCACTGCTGTGTGAGCTCCTTTGGCTCGCACTGATAAACTGGCGTCTGGTACTCGACTGGCGGCTCGGGTACGGGCGCCTGTGGTTGGGCCAAGCCCCAATATGCGTAGATGTCCGAGGGCATAATAGTGTACCTGCCTGCATGAAGATCGAACAAAGAAGGAGCAGGCAAAGGGATAGTCTCTCGAGTACCCTGACTAAATACCAGGTTATAAATCATCCGTCTACTAGCATCTCTATCCAGAAAATCATGGCGAACCATGTTGTCATAATCCAGATATTTCTCAGGGAGAAGCATCTCTCCTTCCTCTCCCAGTCTAATGGGTATCTCAAAGTGTCTGGCAAGACGGGAAGCGTAGATACCTCCATAGACGACACCCTTGGAACGGTTGATGTTCAACTGCTGGGCCACTATAGCACCTAGGCTGTAAGTCTTATCATTACAAAGGCCTTCGCGCAAAACCGCACGGTTTGCAGAACTAAGTGATCCAGCCTCCCCACGGCCAATCAAACATTTTCCCACAAATAATGAGAAGTACCGAAGCACAGGAAAATGTATGCTAGAAATTCTAGCGCGAGACACTCCTCTCTCCTCTCCAATAGCAATAGAACCAATGAAATCCTCCAAGTCCCGTGGACAAGGGTCACGGATATCCCCAACATAAGGTAATTTGCATACATCGCAAAAATCCTGCAGCATCATGCACTGGGGGACATCGTATATCATGAACTCAACCATGGGAGGATTCTTCCTCGGATAAAAGTTGAAGCTTTGAACAAAAATATTGGTGCGGAGGAGGTATTTTGAGCACTTATCTTCAACGAACGCAGTAAGACCTGCGTTCTCCACCAAGTAATAAAAGTCTTCATAAAGTCCGGCTGCGCGCAAAAATTCATCACTTGGCCACTCGCACGCTCGAACTTCTGTGACTCGAGGAACTACGTACTTGGGGTGGTTCTTCTCATCCTCCTTGGGGTTACGGCTTGAAGAGCCTCTCAAGAACCTCTTCATCTTTTCCTTTTTCTAGCTCTGAAAAATTCTGAAATTTTTAGAGACTTCGAAAGAAAAGTGAACAAAGATTAACCAACTTGTAGCAACTACTCCTACTAGTGCCTAGAGACCGTATCACGCGCTAAAACTACTTGGAACCAGCTAAAATCAACATTTCTAGCTCAAGAACAGGGTCACCAAGGTAGCAAGAATACGCGAAGGATAAAGCACTAGAGCAAAAACTAATTGGACCAATGGAGGAGTCACTTACCAAGGAGTAATTTCCCCAAAACAGTTCGGAGAATGGTGCTTTGAGCAAGGATATCGAAAATCACAGCCAAATGAGCAAG
The DNA here is from genome assembly GCF_904849725.1 of Hordeum vulgare subsp. vulgare. Classification (NCBI taxonomy): domain Eukaryota; kingdom Viridiplantae; phylum Streptophyta; class Magnoliopsida; order Poales; family Poaceae; genus Hordeum; species Hordeum vulgare. The sequence goes on from NC_058524.1 coordinate 390,124,092, forward strand.
AACACGGGTTTGAGCTGCGAAACAATTTTTTATGGAGGTGGAAGAAGAGGTTGGGAGCTGGAATGAGTGGTGGGGTGCATGTGGGCCCCACAAGCTTGCACTCCGCCACCAGGGGGTGGGTGGCGGTGGCAGGGCTTGTGGTCCACTGGTTTGGCCCCCAGGCCAGCTCTCAGGCCCAGTAATTTTCAAAAATTTCAGAAAAAATCATACTTGATTTTCAGGACCATCGGAGAACTTTTATTTTCGAGGTATTTTTCTCCGGGACGCTAAAACAGAAAACAGGAAAAGCTAAACTAATTCTATTATTTTTCTTCTAAGCAATAGAAAATGAAAGCTCAAAACACAGGTATGTGTCTCTTTGATTCATTCGTTTCATGGTCATTGAAAGAAATCCGTCGATGGGGTTGATCAAGTCCTCATGACAAAACCATCTCGAATCGCAAGAGAGAACGGAGAATTTTCGAATAGTCACTAAGTCACCTCAATGGGGATATGTATCTCCCAACAAGCAAATTATACTTCATCTTGACACGAGGAATAGGGCATTCAACGCTCCCAATGAGAATCGATGAAGTCTTTTCGATAGCATTGATGCAATGTACTTGATATCGTTTCTTCGGAAAGTGCATTGTGTGCTCATTACCATTGACATGGAAAGCAACATTTCCTTTGTTGCGATCTATAACAGCCCCTGCACTGTTTAAAAAGGGTCTTCCGAGGATGACAGCCATGGCATCGTCCTCGGGAATATGCAAGATAACAAAGTCTGTTAAGATAGTGGTGTTAGCAACCACAACAGGCACATTCTCACAAATGCCGATAGGAAAAGCAGTTGATTTGTCGGCCATTTGCAGAGAAATTTCAGTGGGTGTCAACTTATCCAATTCAAGTCTACGATAAAGAGAGAGCGCCATAACACTAACATCGGCTCCAAGGTCACATAAGGCAGTTCTTACGTAGTTTCCTTTAATCGAGCAAGATATAGTGGGCACTCCGTTATCACCAAGTTTCTTAGGAGTTCCACCCTTGAAATTGTAATTGGCAAGCATGGTGGAGATCTCAAGATCTGGTATCTTCCGTTTATTAGTCATGATATCTTTCATGTACTTGGCATACAGAGACATCTTGAGCATATCAGTTAACCGCATCTGCAGAAAGATGGGTCTTATCATCTCAACGAAGTGCTCAAAATTCTCATCATCCTTTTTCTTGGATGGCTTAGGAGGAAAGGGCATAGGTCTCTGAACCCATGGCTCTCTTTCTTTACCATGCTTCCTAGCAGTGAAGTCATTCTTATCGTATTTCTTAGGTTGTGGGTTATCAGGATTAACCGTAGGTTCAATCTCCACATCGTCATCATTGCTAGGTTGAGCATTATTATGATCATCAATGTCCATATTGTCACCAGGTTCATGTTCATCACCATATTGTGTTTCTGCATCAGACGCATAAATATCATTAGGTTCTTCAGGTGTGACAGCATTTGGTGAACTGGCATGCAGGCTTCTATCATCCTTCTTCTTCTCCTTAGGATGACTGGGTGTATCAGCATTGATTCCTTGAGAATCTTGATCAATTCTCTTAGGATGACCTTCAGGATACAAAGGTTCCTGAGTCATTTTGCCTCCTCTAGTAATGACTCTGATAGAGTTGTCATCTAATTCATTGAGAAAGTCATTCTGAGCTTTAAGTACTTGTTCTACCTAAGTAGTAATCATAGATGCATGTTTACTCAGAAGCTTCAGATCATTGACATTTCTGTCTACACAAGCACTTAAATGGCTAACCATACGAGTACTTTGTTCCAAATGTGTGCTAACATAATCATTGAAACTATGTTGTTTGGAAACAAAGTTGTCAAATTCATCAAAGCATAGGCTAGCAGGTTTATCAAAAGGAATATCACTCTCATCAAACCTACGCAGAGAATTTACTTCCACTACCTGTATCGGGTTATCGTGACCATGGATCTCTTCACTAGGTGGTAGAATTTTGACATCTTCAGATCTAATGCCTTTCTCTTGCATGGATTTCTTGGCTTCTTGCATATCTTCGGGACTGAGGAATAGAACACCTCTTTTCTTCGGAGTTGGCTTAGGAGGTGGTTCGGGAATAGTCCAAGCATTATCATTGATCAGGATGTTATTCAGTAGGGTCTCAGCTTGTTCTACAGTTCGTTCCCTAAAAACACAACTGGCACAACTATCTAGGTGGTCTCTAGAGGCATTGGTAAGTCCGTTATAGGGTATATCATGTATCTCGTTCTTCTTAAGAGGGTGATCAGGGAAAGCATTCTGTAGCTGGACGAGCCACCCCCAAGCTTGTGTAAGACTCTCGTCTTGGAGTTGAGCAAAGTTGTATATTTCCTGCAAGGCAGCTTGCTTCTTATGGGCAGGGAAATATTTCTCACAGAAATAATAGACCATCTCCTGGGGACTACTCACATATTCAGGAGCAAGAGAGGTGAACCAGGCTTTAGCATCATCCTTTAGAGAGAAAGGAAACAACTTAAGGATATAGTAGTGGGGGATCTTCTCCTCATTAGTGAAAAGGGTGGCTATATCGTGTAGTTTGGCAAGATGGGCTGCGACCGTCTCAGACTCATAACCGTGAAAAGGATCAGATTCGACTCGAGAGATTATCTCAGGGTCGACAGAGAATTTATAATCGTTATCGGTGATAAAGATAGGTGAAGTGGCAAACTTCGGGTCATATTTCATCTTAGCTTTTAGAGATTTTTCCTTCCACTTGAGAAGTAATTTCTCAACGTCATAGGCATCCTTACACGCAAGAAAATCGTCAGCTATCTCTCCCTCCATAACGTAACCCTCAGGTATATCAGGCAATTCATATCTAGGAGAGCTAGATCTAAGAGGAGCAAAAGTAGGTTCTATCTCAATAGTATCGGCAGTTTCAGAAGCATCACGAGCATTGGCAGTAACTCTAGCAATATGAGCATCAAGGAATACCCCTAGTGGCACACCAGGCAAAGTAGTATCTCTAGCAGTATCAAGCATAGCATCATCAGGCATATCATCTCTAGCATCATTAGGCAAAGCAGTATCAAGCATAGTATCAAGCATATTATCATCACGCATAGTATCAAGCATAGCATCTCTAGCAGTAGCATCATAAGCATCATCAAGCACATGCGACATATCAAGATTTCTAGCAGGAGGTGATGTCGAAAACTTACTCATAACTGAAGGTGAATCAAGTGCAGAGCTAGATGGCAATTCCTTACCTCGCCTCGTAGTTGAGGGCAAGACTTTGGTTTTTGGATCCTTCAGATTCTTCATAGTGATCAACAGATATAAATCCCAAGTGACTCAGAGAATATAGCAATACCTCCCCGACAACTGTGCCAGAAAAATTCTTGATGTCAACTATTCTTCCCCTTGCAACGGCACCAGAAGAATGTTGCTAGCACTCTCCGGCAATCGAAACTAGAAGAATGTTGTTGACGGCCTACTAGCGCGTGGGATCGTAGCAGTTTTTGAGGGTAGAGTATTCGACCCAAATTTGTTAGTACGCCTATAGGAGGTGAGAGGATACTCTCAAGTATTAGCAGCTGAATATGTCAGATTCAACCACACCTAAAAGATTAGTATCTGCAAGCAACGTATCAGTAGCAAAGTAGTATGAAAACAACGGTGTAAGAAACGATCTATTGACACGGCAGACTATTTCTGACGATTGTATCAATGGCGCCAAGTTGCCTCGTTGACGGAAGTTGTCAGTTCCCGTCAACGACCAGCGAACCAAACTTGTAGCAAGTAGGAGCAGTGTAACGAGCAATAACAATGGCAAGGAACAGCAGTAGCAAGTAGCAACAGTAGCAAGCGACAGTAGTAACAGCAGCAGAGCAAGACAAGTAACAGCAACAGCAACAGTAGTAACAGCAGCAGAGCAAGACAAGTAACAGCAGCAGCAGCAGTAGGAACAGCAGCAGAGCAAGACAAGTAACAGCAGAAGTAGGACAAACTCGTAGGCAATGGGTCGGTGATTTTTTTGGATGATATTCATCATGCAACAGTTATAACACGGAAAGATATGTGGCTAGCTCCCGTTCGTCAATGTGATGTAGGCGTGCATTCCGTGTGTCGTCATACGTGCTTAGGGAAAAGAACTTGCATGACATCTATTGTCCAACCCTCCCGTGGCAGCGGGGTCCAAAAGGAAACTACGGGATATTAAGGTTCTCCTTTTAATAAAGAACCGGACCAACGCATTAGCACTTGGTGAACACATGAACTCCTCAAACTATGGTCATCACCGGGAGTGGTTCCGGTTATTGTCACTCCGGGGTTGCCGGATCATAACACATAGTAGGTAACTACAACTTGCAAGATCGGATCTAAAACACACATATATTGGTGACAACATAATAATTTCAGATCTGAAATCATGGCACTCGGGCCCTAGTGACAAGCATTAAGCATGGCAAAGTAGTAGCAACATCAATCTCAGAACATAGTGGATACTAGGGATCAATCCCCATGAAAACTAACTTGATTACATGATAGATCTCATCCTACTCATCACCGCCCAGCGAGCCTACGAATAGATTACTCACGAACGACGAAGAGCTTCATGGAATTGGAGAGGGAAGAAGGTTGATGATGACGATGGCGACGATTTCCCCTCTTCGGAGCCCAAGACGGACTCCAGATCTGCCCTCCAGATGAAGAACAGGTGGTGGCAGCGCCTCCGTATCGCAAACGCGACGAAAACTTCTCTTTTTATTTTTCTGGGATGAAAGTGAACTTATAGACCTGAGGTTGGGGGCGGTAGAACCGTGTGGGCCCCACAAGCCTGCCCACCGCCACCAGGGGGTGGTGGCGGAGCCAGGTCTTGTGGCCCACTGGCCCACCCCCTCAGGTGGAACTTTGCGCAGATATTTTTCATATTTTCCAAAACTGCTCCCCGTAAATTTTCAGGACGTTTGGAGAACTTTGATTTCTTCACAAAAATAACACCAAGGCAATTCTACTGAGAACAGCGTCAGTCCAGGTTAGTTCCATTCAAAGCATGCAAATTAGAGTCCAAAACAAGGGCAAAAGAGTTTGGAAAAGTAGATATGATGGAGATGTATCATTGAGTCATCCTCTTCTTTCACAAGCACCAATTAGAGAGCACCTCTATCATTTTTATGCTTTGCTTTTGATTGATATTGAGTATGATTATGACTGGATCTTCGTTGCTACGAATTACAATCTTGAGTCAGCCCTTGATCTTTGAAAGTGCTCTGCATTTATGTTTTGCGGTCTCAGAAAGAGCTAGCGAGATACCACCTACTCATATTGCTTCATGCTTGTTTTGATTGAAGTGTTGGTAATTGAAACTCATTATTATTTGCTCGTTAGCTGATTATGCCATTGATATTAGTTTACCGTGAGACCTTTGTGTCACTTGCTTATGTGGTTAACTTGTGATCTTGCTGAAATTCTGGTTATGAGTTAGACATGGTTGCAACAACAAGATCAAACAGAGTTTGTCAAAGTTTTTCTTTCTCTTTCAGTTTGTCAACTGAGTTGCTTGAGCACAAGTAAGGTTTTAAGCTTGGGGGAGTTGATACGTCTCTATCGTCTCTACTTTTCCAAACTCTTTTCCCCTTGTTTTGGACTCTAATTTGCATGATTTGAATGGAACTAACTTGGACTGACGCTGTTTTCAGCAGAATTGCCTTGGTGTTATTTTTGTGCAGAAATCAAAGTTCTCCAAACGTCCTGAAAATTTAGGGGGAGCTATTTTGGAAAATATGAAAAATACCTGCGCAAAGACCCACCTGAGGCGGTGGGCCAGTGGGCCACAAGCCCTACCTCCGCCACCCCCTGGTGGCGGTGGGCAAGCTTGTGGGGCCCACATGGCTCTGCCGCCCCCAATCTCAGGTCTATAAGTTCACTTATGTCCCAGAAAAAATAAAAAGAGAAGAATTCGTCGCGTTTACGATACGGAGGCGCCGCCACAACCTGTTCTTCATCTGGAGGGCAGATCTAGAGTCCGTTTTGGGCTCCGAAGAGGGGAAATCGTCGCCATCGTCATCATCAACCTTCTTCCCTCTCCAATTCCATGAAGCTCTTCGTCGTTCGTGAGTAATCTATTCGTAGGCTCGCTGGGCGGTGATGAGTAGGATGAGATCTATCATGTAATCGAGTTAGTTTTGATGGGGATTGATCCCTAGTATCCACTATGTTCTGAGATTGATGTTGCTACTACTTTGCCATGCTTAATGCTTGTCACTAGGGCCCGAGTGCCATGATTTCAGATCTGAAATTATTATGTTGTCACCAATATATGTGTGTTTGAGATCCGATCTTGCAAGTTGTAGTTAGCTACTATGTGTTATGATCCGGCAACCCCGGAGTGACAATAACCAGAACCACTCCCGGTGATGACCATAGTTTGACGAGTTCATGTGTTCACCAAGTGCTAATGCGTTGGTCCGGTTCTTTATTAAAAGGAGAACCTTAATATCCCGTAGTTTCCTTTTGGACCCCGCTGCCATGGGAGGGATGGACAATCGATGTCATGCAAGTTCTTTTCCCTAAGCACGTATGACGACACACGGAATGCATGCCTACATCACATTGACGAACGGGAGCTAGCCACATGTCTCTCCGTGTTATAACTATTGCATGATGAATATCATCCAAACAAATCAACGACCCATTGCCTACGAGTTTGTCCTACTGCTGCTGTTACTTGTCTTGCTCTGGTGCTGTTACTACTGTTGTTGCTGCTGTTACTTGTCTTGCTCTGCTGTTGTTACTACTGTTGTTGTTGCTGTTACTTGTCTTGCTCTGCTGCTGTTACTAGTGTCGCTTGCTATTGTTGCTACTTGCTACTGCTGTCACTACTGTTGTTCCTTGCCACTGCCGTTACTCGCTACTGTGCTGTTACTACTTTGCTTGCAGATACTAATCTTTTAGGTGTGGTTGAATCTGACACATTCAGCTGCTAATACTTGAGAGTATCCTCTCACCTCATGTTTGGCGATCAACAAATTTGGGTCGAATACTCTACCCTCGAAAACTTCTACGATCCCATGCGTTGGTGGGCCGTCAACAACATTCTTCTAGTTTCGATTGCCGGAGAGTGCTAGCAGCATTCTTCTGGTGCCATTGCAAGGGAAGGTGTGGTGTTACGGAGTCACAGTGCATTAAGGACATAAGCTTTATGTGCAGCAATGAGGACAGTCCTTAGTTGATGGACCCAGCCCGCATAATTTCTACTATCATCTTTCAACTTAGTTTTCTCTAGGAACATATCAAAAACAGGGGAGCTACAACGCAAGCTAATCATCTACAACATAATTTGCAAAGACATTTTGACTATATTCATGATAATGAGTTCAATTAATCATATTACTTAAGAACTCCCACTCAAATTGGCATCCCTCGAGTCACTCGAGTGTCACATGATCCAAACTCACTAACTCAAGTCTGATCATCACGTGAGTTGAGTTAGCTTCAATGGTGAACATCTCTATGTTGATCATATCTACTATATGACTCATGTTCGACCTTTCGATCTCTTGTGTTCCGAGGCCATGTCTGTACATGCTAGCCTCGTCAAGTTTAACCCAAGTGTTCCGCGTATGCAAAACTGTCTTACACCCGTTGTATGTGAACATAGAGTATATCACACCGGATCAACTCGTGGTGTCTCGAAACGACGAACTTTCGCAACGATGCACACTCTGGGAGAAAACAATTTTATCTTGAAATTTTAGTGAGGGGTCACCTTATAATGCTACCGCCGTCCTAAGCAACAAGGTGCATAAAAGCATTAACATCACATGCAAATCATAAGTGACATGATATGGCCATGAACTTGTGTTTTTTGATCTCCATCTTCAAAGCACCGGCATGATCTCCATCGTCATTGGCGCCACACCATGATCTCCATCATGGTGCCGCCATCGAGGTTGTCGCACTAACTATGTTGTTTCTACTAAAGCAACTGAACTAGCGATATAGCAAAGCATCATGAAGCGCAAAATAGTTAAAGACAACCCTATGGCTCATGTCGGTTGCCGTAGCATCGACATGCAAGTCGATATGTAACTATTACAACATGATCATCACATACATGAAATATATCACATCATGTCGTTGGGCATATCACATCATACATACCCTGCAAAAACAAGTTAGACATCATGTACTTTGTTGTTGCATGTTTTACGTGGCTGCTATGGGTATCTAACAAGAACGATTCTTACGTACACAAAACCACAATGACGATACACAAGTTGCTATTTAACCTTCTCCAAGGACCGCCTTTGTGAAATCTGATTCAACTAAAGTAGGAGAAACTGACACTAGCCAGCCATCTTTATGCAACAAGTTGCATGTCAGTCGATGGAACCGGTCTCTCATAAGCGTACGAGTAAGGTTGGTTCGGGCCGCTTCATCCAACAATACCCCCGAATCAAGAAAAGACTAAGGAGGGAAGCAATCTAAATATCAACCCCCACAAACTCCTTTGTGTTCTAACCGAGATGTCATCTACGCATAGACCTAGCTCATGATGCCACTGTTGGGGAACGTTGCATGGGAAGCAAAAAAAATCCTACGCACACATAAGATCTATCCATGGTGATGACCATCTACGAGAGGAGATATCGGATCCACATACCCTTGTAGATCACTAAGCGGAAGCGTATATAACGCGGTTGATGTAGTCGAACATCTTCACGATCCAAATCGTTGTCCGTCCCGCGATCTCATCATGACCCGTCACGCGATCCCATCACGATCCATCCCTATCTAGTGCCGAACGGACGACACCTCCGCGTTCAACACACGTACAGCTTGATGACGATCTCCTCCTTCTTGATGCAGCAAGAGGGACAGAGAGGTAGATGAGTTCTCCGGCAGCACGACGACGTGGTAGTGGTGGTGGTGAACTAATCCAGCAGGGCTTCGTCAAGCTATGCCGGACTAATCTAGACGAAGGAGATAATCTATGGAGGAGAGGGCAGCACGTGGCTTTTCAGGTGTGTGTTGCCCTCAAAACCTCCACTATACATAGGAGGAAGAGGGAGGTGGGCTGCCTTGGCCCCTCCTCCAAGGAGGAGTGGTTCGGCCGAAGCTAGGGGGATAGTCCTCCTCTAATTCGATTTGGTGGAGGAGGACTCCCCTTCCTAGTTGGTCTCCTCCTTCCCTTTCTTTTGCACTTGGCCGAAATAGGCCTTATTGGGTTGGACGCACCAGCCCACCAGGGGCTGGTGCGCCACATTTAGGTCTACTTGGTCCCCTTCCGGGTGAGTGGCCCCTTCCGGTGAAACCCCGGAACCCATTCATCACTCCCGGTACTTTACAGGTATTCCATGAAATCTTTTGGAAGCCAAAAACAACTTTCATATATATAAATATTTACCTATGGAGCTCCTCGTGACATCTGGGATCTCATCTGGGACTCCGTACAACTTTCGATCACCAACATACATAACTCAATAATACCAAAACGTCACTGAACCTTAAGTGTGCAGACCCTGCGGGTTCTAGAACTATGTAGACATGACTGAGACACTCTCCTGTCAATAACCAATAGCGGGACCTGGATGCCCATATTAACTCCTACATATTCTATGAATATCTTTGTCGGTTGAACCTCTATGTCAAGGATTCAGTTAATCCTGTATATTGTTCACTTTGTCCATCTGCATGTTACTTGCCCGAGATTCGATCGTCGGTATCTCTATACCTAGTTCAATTTCGTTACTAGCAAGTCTCTTTACTCATTCCTTAATACAAGATCTCGTGACTAACTCTTTAGTCACATTGCTTGCAAGGCTTGTTGTGATGTTGTATTACCGAGTGGGCCCCGAGATACCTCTCCATCATACCGAGTGACAAATCACATTCTTGATCCATGCCAACCCAACAGACACATTCGGAGATACATGTAGAGCACCTTTATAGTCACCCAGTTACGTTGTGATGTTTGATACACACAAGGCATTCCTCCGGTCCCCAGGAGTTGCATGATCTCATGGTCATAGAGAGAGATACTTGACATGCAGAAAACAGTAGCAATAAACTGACACGATCACATCCTACGTTCATAGTTTGGGTATTGTCCATCACACCATTCTCCTAATGATGTGATCCCATTATCAATTGACAACTCATGTCTATGGAAACCTTGACCAACTTTGATCAATGAGCTAGTCCTTAGAGGCTCACTAGGGACAGTGTGTTGTCTATGTACCCACACATGTATTTGAGTTTCCAATCAATACAATTATAGCATGGATAATAAATGGTTATCATGAACAAGGAAATATAATAATAACTAATTTATTATTGCCTCTAGGGCATATTTCCAACAATTACGTGGTAAAGATGAAAACCAAGCTTTAGCTTTATCTCTTAGTGAAAAAGGATAAAAAATAATTTCACAATATCATCATCCATATCCTTTTTCTTTTGCTTATCACAAAGTTCAACAAAGGTATTGATATTTGAAGCGGGATCCTCATTAGGACATCCCGAAAATTGCTCTTTCATGACAAGATTTAGTAATGTAGCATTAATATCAAAAGCATACGCACTACTGGCCAGTGGTATAGGAGTACTAATAAAATCATTGTTATTAGTATTTGAGAAGTCATAGAACTTAGTAGTATCTTGAGACATGGTGACCAAGCAAACAAAGTAACAAGCAAACTACAAAGCGAAGATGCAATCTAGTGACAAGCTAAACAAGCAAAGGTAAATATTTTTGTATTTTCATTTTTTGTGAGACAAACTAAATATACCAGCAAGTAAAAAGTAGAACAAGTTAATGAAAATTGGTGTGGAGTTACTTGGTAGTAGGTGATGATATTCCCCGGCAACGGCACGAGAAATCCTTCCTCATACTTGTGATGTGCGTTTGGTTTTTCGTGAAGAGAAATAGGTTATCGCAGCACAATGTGGGCAAGTATTTCCCTCAGTTACGAAACCAAGGTTTATTGAACCAATATAAATATCAACCACAGCCATCTTCAACAGTTGCACACAAAAGAGCAAACAACTTGCACCCAACGCGGGCAAGAAGGTTGTCAATCCCCTTGTAGTTTTTATTTGCAAGCGAGTGATGCGGTGTAGATAATTGCAGATATCAAGATAAAATAAAAAGAAGTAAATGGAAGCATGGTATTGAAGGTTTTGTATATATGTTGTGAATATACCCGGGGGCCATAATTTTCCCTAATGGCATCTCTCATGAAAAATAGCATACGATGGGTAAACAAATTACTGTTGGGCAAATACAAAAAAGCGGATAGGTATGCGATATTCATTGAAATGATCATGTGTATATAGGCATCACGTCCACAAACAAATAGGCCGACTCCTGCCTACACCTATTATATTACTCCACTCCTCGACCGCTATCCAACATGCATCTAGAGTATTAAGTAAAATAGAGTAATGCTTGGAGAACAATGACATGATATAGACAAAGTAAACTCAAGCAATATGAATAAACCCCATAATTTTATCCTTAGTAGAAGATACACAAAGACGCATCTTGTCCCCTTCTGTCACTGGGATATAGAAATTTTCCAGGTTGAACCTACTACAACCTCTCTCACCGAAGAAATATCAATCTAGTTGGCCAAACTATTTCAATAGATCGGAGAGAATTACGAAGCTATCATATCCATGCACATAAGAGTCATATAAGTATTCAGATAAGACTCACATATTTATCATGGATAATATGAACATAAACCCACAATTCATCGGATCCTAACAAACGCACCACACAAAAGGAATTACATCATGTCGATCAAAGCAAAGATGTGATGCTCATTGTATTGAAGATCAAGAGAGAGATATTTCCCTCTACGTACTTTCTATGGACCCATAGGTCTGCGGGGAACTACTCACACATCATCGTGAGGGCAGCAAGGTTGATGAAGAGGCCCTTCGTCATCGATCGCCCCTCCGACAGGGTGCCGAAACAGAGCTCCAGATGGCCTCTCGTCAGAATAGATACTTGCGGCGGCGTAAAAAGTGTTTCAGAACTGCTTCTGGTATTTTTAGGGTATATGAGAAATTATAAGCCAGAGAACAGAGTCGGGAGGGCTTCAAGGGGGCCACAAGCCAACACGGCGCCCCGAGGCCGCGTCGGGTTGGCTTGTGGATCCCTCATGTGTTCCCGGCTTTCCTCCAATGCTTTTTGCTCTTTTTTTGGTTGAGAAAAATCACCAAAATGTTTTAGGTCAATTGGACTTCGTTTGGTATGGAAAACCTAAAAAGTGAAAAACATGCAGAAAGCAACAATTGGCTCTAGGCACTTGGTCAATAGGTTAGTGCTTAAAAATAATATAAATTGGTAAATAAATACCCCATAAGTATTCTAGACTGATAATATATCAGCATGGAATAGTCAAAATTATAGATACATTAAATACGTATCACAAGTCTACCAAACTACATACTTGGTTATCATACATGGATCATATCTCGGATTTCATAGTCTTAGCCATTTGTCGAAATCTGGGACCATCATTGCTTCCTCATAGTTCGTAGGTTCATCATTGTCTAACAACATGACTTCCAAGAATGATCACCGTACCACTCGGGGCAGTACGCGTCCTTGTCGACCTACAAGGTTTGGTACTAACTTGATCCAAAGTTTGATAATCATCATATTTAGATTCGTCTTCAACTGGTGTACGCATCAGAGGAACACCTTTCTATGATGCGCTAGTTTCTGGTTCAATTAAAGGTTCTATAACCTCATCAAGTTCTACCTTCCTCCCACTCACTTATTTCAAGAGATCCTCCTTCTGTGGAAAGGATATATTCTTGGAAAAAAGACCTTGCCTTCAGATTTGTGATAGAAGGTATATCCAATTGTTGCTTTAGGGTATCTTATGAAGATGCACTTTTCTACCTTGGTTTCAAGGTTATCAGACATAGGTGTCGCGTCTCCACACTCTAAGAATTGACAGCTTAGGTTTCTCGCCATACCATATGCAGGGACCCTGATCCTAAGCCATACAGATCTAGCATGTAACACATCATATAGCTTTGCAGCCTCACGCACCGTAGAGAACGGCTGCCAGCTTACCATGGTCGGACCGTTTGTGCCTTTTGGCTCACGTATATGATTATGTCGCTAGCATCCATATGTTAAAGAAACCGGGTCGACATTACTAGTTAGAAACCCAAGTGGCACAACCATACAGGGACAAGCATTCGTAACCCGGCATGCAGGTGTCGGTCATTAGTGAGTGTGGACGAGTCGTAGCAAGCTACAACGCCTCCATTACAGTGCATGACATTTCCACGTAGGGACAGACACAACACCAAAGAAGGATATATGCCGGTCAATCAATGTGTTCGGAGCAATATCAAGCTACCAAGGCTCAGTGGAAGCACAAAGAGGCATTTCCACGTAAAGAAGGCTACTAAAGACATACAACTAGGTGTCGAATCCCACACATACCAATGCATTTCAAGCATACACGCAATACACACTATATGTGTAGATACAACATGGCTTCACAACATAGATCTACAATATTACATTTATTTAGAGGGCTTCAAAGAGCCAACATAGTACAATGTCACAAGCAGGGGGTCACATGACCCAACATTCAGAGCATACAAACAACAGGCGGAAGTTACATGTCTCGGTATACACATCTACTAAAAATGGTCGGAAGAGCCTAAAAGGCTACAACGACCCTCCCAAAGGAGCCAGACCTCTGTCTGGGATTTCAAAACTATTACGGTCAACATCGAACACATCGCGTAGAACTATTAGTGAGGCTAAGGTCTCCTCTGCAAAAACATAAATAAGCAACCGTGAGTACAAAGGTACTCACCAAGACTTACATCAGAACTATCTACATATTCATCATTATCAACAAAGGGGGTTGTGGAGTTTATTGCAGCAAGCCATCTTTGATTCTTGGCTAACTTGTACTATGACCATGAATTATTTCTTTCACGTGGGATAGTGCACATGAGTCCACATATTCACCATATCAATAAACCACTATGGATACTCTCTCGTCCCTCTACGAGAAGGCCATCCATAGAACTCACAATTATCTTGCGCATTTTAGAATATCCATTTCACTTGTCTATGAACCATATAAGTGTCCAAGTAGTCCATATCCGAGGACGCAGATATTTGAACAGATCATTCACCCTCTAGGGGTATACTTCTTCACACATGCGCCCGCCACTTATCGGCAACCTTCAAGCAAAAGCCCAGCGAGGGAGTCGGTCAAAGACGTTAACTTACAATGACTCATGCCCAAGGTAGTCACATATCTAAGTTAGAACCCATAATGGAAGTTAGGTCGAGGTTTCCAATATGGCAAACGTTGTGTGCAGATCCCCAAGTTAGTCTCAACTCGTCCATTCATCCACTTCATAGAGCCGGCCACACCTAACAATGTTTAGAACTACTGCGACTCCTTGACTGAGAACAAGGAAGTCAATAGGCCGAGAGTTCTTGAGTTATCGGAGCCCAATGTGCAGTAGTATCTTGTCTTGGAACAGAAACACAAGATCCCAGGTCCTAAGAGCGGTTTTAATGAGACAACCCACCATGTACTCCTACATGGCCTCTCATGACTACCTTTAACCAATCGGATTCACACACTTATATTTCACACAGTAGGACATGATCGCAACCAATCCAATTCATTGCCCAGATGAATCAGACCCGACATGACTCTAAGCATAGTAGGCACTATAAGCAAGCATGTATAAGTAAGCAGAACAAGGATCAAGCAGTTGCTACTCATGCTAAGTGGTTTAAACTATCTATTGTGATAAAGATAGCTCATGCAAAGGAATGGGTTCATCTACCGAGGACATGTACCATTTGAATCGTTAATATACTAATGCAGTAAAAGAGAACAGGAGCGAGAGAGTGGGATTGTATTGGAATGCTCAAAGGGAATTTGCTTGCCTAACAGTTCTTAAGATAACAATGAGTCTTCATTGGTGTCAACGATCACAACGTCTGAACCATCGTCTACCGAAAAGGAACAACACCAGCAAACAGAAAATGAACAATATTTACTTCACGGAAATGCAACACTATGATGCATGATCATGACATGGCAATATGATGTTGCTTGAGGTAATGCATCTAGAAACAAGATTAAATGAATTTGGTTTGGACCGAAGGTCAAATTCAAACTCCATATATGGTTATTTAAATGTCATTTAAATGAATTGTCCTAAAGAGAGGACATATGTTGTTCCAATATGCATGAAAATGACATAAACAGAATCTTTGAATTTTCTGACAATTTTTCATATATAAATTATTTTCATCTAAGTTATGTTTGAATTTATACGAATTTATGAGGTTTTAACCATTTTATGGAATTTCCTGAATATTTTAAATACCAGAAATAGTTTTACTCCGTCGGCATGAGGTCGGCTTGATGTCATCAGGTCAACTGACCTGATCTGGTCAAACCTGACAAGTGGAACTCACTCGTCAGTGTCTCAACTAATTAACAGGGTTAAGTTGCATTAGTTTAATCCTAACTAAACCAATTATCACACAAGGGTCCCACTATCAGTCACTTATTTAATTAACCGTAGCTAAATTAACTTAATTAAGCGCTCAACAGAATTAAGCTAGGGGCTTGCCCCACCCGTCTATGACCTAGAGAGGTTAAACCTTCGGTCAACGGGGTCAATCCCGCCGGCCTTAAGTCGAAGGCGAGGCCAGAAGTGGCAAGGTGGGTCGGAAACACAACACGAGGCACCGTTCGACGCGTCATTGAGCTCTTTGGAGAGCTAGCGTCATGGTGCGTCCGATGTTGGCCTTAGCTGGAGCTGGGGTGGCTACAATCAACGGTGGCAAGGTTATTTGCGGCAACCGGTATTCGGTTGACATCGGGATCGCCGCTGGAGTGGCTAGTTAGCTGGTTTCTTTGCACCTATAGCACCTAAACTCGCCCGCGAGGTTATCGCGCATGGTGGGATGGATAAAAAGTCATCGGAGTGACGCCGACAACAACCACAAGCTGCAATTCAGGGTGGACACGGTCCGGGCCGGTCTGGTCCCTGACCGAGCCTCGCTTTGGACCGGCCACAGCTAGCCCGGACTGGACCGGACCGATGTTACTTGCGGTCCTGTTTCTCTGAACCGGACCGGCTGCAGCTTAGCTCGGTGAGGACCGACGGGACCGAATGGACCGGCTGCAGTTCGTTCCTGGGAGTGAGATGGGAGGTGTTTTAGAACTCTTTGAGGGTAAATTTAAACATATAGATCGTTAGGTTGTAAAAGAGATTCAAATGGACAAAAAATAAGCAAGCAAACTCGAAAATTACCAACTGGAGAAAGATGCCAACTGAAGAAAGATCATAGGAAGTGCAGAATGAACAACTGACGGCGTCGACGTGAGGTGCAGGTGCTACTCCCCCGTGTCCTCCAGCTTTGTGGTCAATGGCAGACAGCCAACGGGAGGAGGTGGTCGACGATGGTCGACGTCTCGACGTCGGCGTGCAGGTGCAGCCGCGGTGCTCCCTCCTTGGCTTCGCGGCTCCTCCACTCCTCATTCCTTCGCGTGCAGGTGCAAACGAGGAGGTGGTGGTTGACGAGATGACGACAACAGGAGAAGGCGGGGCCGACGGCGTGGTAGGAGAGGTCCAGGTGGCGACGGAGATTGGAGAGGGACGGCCAGATGGGGCGACGTGCGACGGCGCCGTCGCTAGGTCTGGGAAGAAGATGATCCTCCAGGTCGCCGGTGGGATCGACGGCGTGGTCTTGTTGCGACCCCGACGTGAGTATGATCCTCCAGCTTGGACTAAGAGTGAAGGGATTGACGGTGTGGTCTCGTCGGTGATCAGAGGCGCGGCCGACGGTGCCGTCGCCTTAGGGTTAGGGTTAGGGAGAGGAGGAGGAGCCGCCGTTCCTCTGTGTAACGAGGAAGAGGAGAAAACGAGCGAGGGCCGAGCCGCCGTTCCTCTGTGCTTTTGTTCTTTTGGTTATTGGGCTCGGTCCTTTCGTTCGGCCCGGTTAAAGACCGGACCGGACCGATTTTTTCGGTCTGAATATCTGGGCCCGGACCGGACTGTTTTCTTGTCGGTCCAGGACCGAGCGGGTCAAAATCGAACGAGCCACGAGCGGGCCTAAAAGCCCGCTTGGTACGTCCAGGCTGAGCTGCGATGGTCTCCGGCCATGGCGGTCCTACGCTTTAGAGGATGCAATCGACGGTGTGGCAAGGGGGAAATTGACCAGGTGCTCACGATGGGCTCGATGCGCCACTAAGCTGGATCAGGGAGGCGTCTGGGGCGATGTACCGTCACCGGTGATCTCGGGTGGCCGAGCTTGAAGAGGAGGACAGGTACGATGTTGCAGATCTTCCCTACTTGATTCCTTCGGCCTAGGGGCACAATTCTCGACTACGGCACCGCGAGACACTAATGGAGGGCGAGACGTCACCGGTGGCTGCAGCAGTGCATGATGGCGAGCTCGCAAGGGTTCAGCCATGGCGGTGCAAGGGCACCAGAGAAGGGGGAAGGATCCAGGGATAGAGGGGAATGGCAGAGGAGGACGAGGGCTGCTCCACTGCACTTCGAATGGGCAAAGGGATGCTCGAGAGGCGGCAAGCAGGAGGTCACCGCGAAAGAACGCGCGCGTGCTAGGCCTCTGCTTACTCGCGAGGGGTGGAAGAAGACCCCTTCGCCCCTGGTGGGCTGGGCTTCGCACGTGAGCTCCACGTAATTTCTTCTCCCTCTTTTTTATTTCGGTTAGTCTGTTTTTTAATTTGTTGTGGTTTGTAAAAATATAAACCATTTCAATAAATATTGGGAATTTCATATGTTGACTAAGTGAACTTGTCCAAAGCCACATTATAATTTTCTGAATATCTGGATCTATATTATAAAAATAGTAAATATAAATACATTCAATTAGTTATTGGATTAATTCAAATGCCCAATAGAAAATGTTTTTTGTGATTCCAAAATATTGGGTGGAATTTTTAACTCATGCCAATATTTCATTAGAATACCAAGGACATTTTCTTGGATCTATTTGAAGAAATTTTTATCTCGCTTAATTGACAAAAATTTAATTCTCACGCTTAATCAATCCTCAATTTATTTCATTTGAAATATGAAAAATGCATGCATGAAATGGAATGGCAAACATGTCAAAAGCTAGGGATGTGAAAACTCACCCCCACTAAACAAGAACCTCTTCCCAAAAATCAGGCATAGAGTAAAAGGGAAGAGGGGACACTAAACTATCACAATATTCATGATCCAATTGCCCTTCTTGAAGATGTTGATTCATTGCATCATATTCATCTTGACACCTTTTCCCATGGGATCTACATCCAACATAACAACAAAGGAACAAAAATACCTCTACAAGATTCAATCTTCTCGAAGATCCAGCAACTCATGATCAACTCATAGAATGAGACGTAGGAACGTCCCTTGAGCAGAGACACAAAACACATATCAGGGATGAGGTAATGAGGCATATGACAAAGGTTCAATTGGTAGGCAACAATTCCACGCTTAATATAGATGGTGACAAGGTTTCAACGTAGCGAGGAGTGAAATTGCCATTGATACCATAACGGTGCACCTTAGGGAAGGTGACTCGTAGAGTTATTCCCTTAAGTGGAAAAAAGAATTACTTCTCATACAAAGATCATTGAAACTCTTCATACCAGCCTAAGGCAATCGTCAAACGGTCGTTCAAGGGAATTCAAAAGAATGGCATAATCAGTTTAGAAAGGAAACTAGACTTATAGAACAACTCAACAAACGGAAGGCACATTCCAATTGATAATGAGGATATAATCTAGTGTATGAGCGTGCTCTCAAGAACTTGAGAAATTCCATATTCGTCAGGGTTTTACCAACATCCATGCCTAGGATCCTGGCAACACATCATTCTACCATGATGAATATCAACGGAGAATGCAGATGCAAAGGAAGACAACACTTTCTGAGGTTTCATGTTAGCGATGCCAAGGAAACAAAATCTGGATGATCGATCGAAAAACATTTAGCACTCTGATTCTAATGTTCTCCTTGATGTAATAATGTAAACAAGTTATAGATATTTCTTGGTATCTAGAACATCAGGTAAAGGTCGGACTTCGATGTCTGAAACGGTCCATGAGGAACAACTTCTAGAATAAACCATACGGAGACCTCATGGGGAAATGGCTGATGCTGCTGACACAAGATACTACAATAATAGGTCCTCACTCTAGGCATGTTAGCCACAATATCACCTTACCGGGTTAAAGTGAGACCAATATTACAATTCTTGGGAAACGTACCAACCATCATATCTTCCTGGGATTCAGATTTGATTGGAGACAAGATGCTTCAGACTCGGCATGTCTGAAAGGAGAGTTTGGAACACAAATTGATGAGATGACGTCACATGATTCTTAGGAGATGAACTACGGATGCCAACTCCAAAATATGAGCTGGACTGCAAGACACACGTTAACACACTGTCCAAGACAAATGTGTATACATAGAAATCTTACAACAAAACACTACCGAGTTCTCGATGGGAACCATCATTGCGGGTAATGAAGCCATGTGCAAGTCTATCTCGGCCCTTCAGGATTAACACTTAACTGTTTTCCTTGAATAAATCAATCAGTGGCTTGGTGTGCGAGGACATACATATGGAATGGAGGTTGCAAATCTATCAAACCATAGAATTCTTTGCACGTGCATGACTGACTTGGGATGATTCCAGAGGAAGCAAAACCACCTTTCTCGAATTCACAGTGGAAACTTGCATCAAATGCTCTTGAATTTAGAGAAAGTAACTTCCTACACCATACACACGCTTCATGTATGTGACATGAAGATAGTGCCTACCAAAGTTTCCAACACTAGATTAATGTCGAACATGAATCATGGAACAAATGAAAATGTTGCCGATGGGCTCAACAACAGTTCATCAAGATATCCATATAAATGGAATTCCACAACTATGTGAGCAATATAACGATATTGGTTAGACCAAAGGGTATAATGATGTAAGCTCGAGGGATTAACCATGAGTAAAACAATATCAAGAAGATCTTTGGTTCTGATTTGATTTGACGGTAACCCATACTCAAATCAAAGATTGGGCAAGACAATAGAGGAAACAATTGATCACAAGAATCAATAGATGAAGATATCATATTTCTTCCCCACACACACACACAGACACAAAGATATCCCTTTGGAATGAACTAAGTAAGACAAAGCTTTTATCTTCCAACTCTCCAAGTTGTTTTTTTCTTAACCAACTAGTTCTAGGGTATCCAAACATGAGTCCTTGGAGAAAGGGTGGATATAGGAAAACCAACTTGGTCACAAACTCAACACAACTGTCAGGGAACAACCTGGTAATACTTTAGAGAATATATTCGTAGAATCAAGAACCACCGATATGTTATTGAGATTGAGAACAATCTTGCTTTTCAAGGCAAGACGATATGATCAAAGAGCGAAGGATTAACACAAGCCTAACCCATTGATCGAGGAGTGCACCAGGAAATATGGACTAGGTAGCACGGACAATCTCTAGAATGATGATTCAATAACCAACACACTAAGAATAAAATTATTGTCCATTAACTTCCAAGCAATAGGATTGCTAGAAGTATTGATTTCACACATCAAGGTTCACTTGTCGATATTCCGATCACAACCACACGAAGACCGACAATGAACAATGATGGCGAGAAGTACCACGATATCAAGAATTAATAAGGGGTTGTGCAACTCTCACAATACTATTGACATAAAGACGGTAATACTTTGGGGGGCAATAGAACAAAAGCTGGATTGGCATTTTGATGTGCAAAATACAACTGCTTTGACCCAATCCTAGATATGGATGAGGTATTGAAGTTTGTATCTCCTAGTCATTCTGAAATAGAATGGCTTGACAGACCATAAGACTAATAGACATCGATGAATACGAATGCACAACTAATCTTGACTATCCACTCATAGTTGAAGGTCGGAATACAACTGAGAGGGGCACCTTAAGAGCACATAAATTTCCTGAGTTGTCGATGCATAGATTAACATGTTGAACGAATTCAACCTAATTATTCCGGATAACCCATGAAGAAAGGTAGGATTGACAGAGTCACAACTATGAAACGGAGAACTCATCACGAGCATTGTTGTTGTGAACTTTATTTCACAAAGAACTTCTACCATGATGGTTCATGGATTTGGAAGAATGATATACCATGAACCTAGAAGACTATAACAAGGTTACTAATAATCCTAAAGGAACGAGAAAACACTATCAACGGAAATAAGCAGAATGAATCTTGGGTCCAAGAACCCAGAAGTAGAATACCTACTACTATATAACATCACGGGATGTTTTCGATAATGAGGGCCAGAATTATCACACTGGGAACACAATGCACAACTAAACTATTGGGCGGTTGTCTCGGACAACATGGTTTCCTAACACCTTCAACACATACATCAAGGTAATAGAGTACCTCAACACAACAATTGGTGTGCTTTGTGTGCCCAAAATACATTAACTTGGAACGAAAGGATTTGCAATCGCATTAGATTTTTTTTAAACCTTGGATAACTTGGACATCATAACAGCTGTATAGGCATGAAATACAAGGCAACCTGTATGAAGCTGACAACATAACAACTGAATTCTAATGGAGACATCGATCCAAAAATACCAGAATTTTCTTATAAATCTCTAGCATAGTAACTCGTCATCCTGATAGATAGATGAGAAAGCCTAGTTTCTTAATCGCCGTAGAATAGAGAAGAGGGTGACTCGAAATTAGAATGACACAAGGAAAGGACTAACAAGAGTCTTACATTACCTTCCACAATCAATTCCCTTATATAACTAAAGAATTGCTAGACTCAACATCGACCAATTTGGCTTGGTAATCCTACATGTAGTCAAGCTCTGATACCAACGCTGCCCGGACCTCTATCCTAAGCCATACAAATCTAGCATGTAACACATCATATAGCTTTGCGGCCTCACGGACGGTACACAATGGCTGCCACCTTACCTTGGCTGGACCATTTGCACCTTTTGGGTCACTTATATGATTATGTTGCTAGCATCCATATGTCCAAGAACCCGGGTCGACATGACTAGTTATAGATCCAAGTGGCACAATCGTACAAGGACACACATTCTTAATCGAGCAATGCATGTGTCGGTCATCAGCGAGTGGACGAGTCATAGCAAGCTAAAAGGACTCCATTACACCGCGTGACATTTCCCCGTAGGGACAGACACAGTAGCAAAGAAGGGTCCATGTCGGTCAATCAATGTGTTCGGAGCAGTAGCAAGCTACCAAGGCTCAGTGGAAGCACAAAGAGGCATTTCCCTCTAAAGAAGGATACTAAAGGCACACAACTAGGTGTTGAATCCCACACATACCAATGCATTTCAAACATACATACAATATGCACGATATGTGTAGATACAACATGGTATCACAACATAAATCTATAGTATAACATTTATTTAGAAGGCTTCAAAGAGCCAACATAGTATAATGTTACAAGCAGGGGGTCACATGAACAAACATTCAGAGCATACAAACAATAGGCGGAAGTTACATGTCTGGGTACACACATCTACTAAAAATGGCTGGAAGAGCCTGAAAGGCTACAACGACCCTCCCAAAGAGCCAAACCTCTGTCTGGGATTCCCAAAATATTTAATTCAATGTAGAACCCATCGCGTAGAACTATTAGTGAGGCTAAGGTCTCCTATGCAAAAACATAAATAAGCAATCATGAGTACAAAGGTACTCACCAAGACTTATATCAGAACTATCTACATATGCATCATTATCAACAAAGGGGGTTCTAGAGTTTATTGCAGCAAGCTAGCTTTGACTCTTGGCTAACATGTACTACGACCATGAATTCTTCCTTTCACGTGGCATAGCACACACGATTACACATATTCACCATATCAATACACCACTATGGATCCTCTCTGTCTCCCTGCAAGAAGGCCATCCATAGCACTCATACTTATCTTGTGCATTTTAGAATATTCGTTTCACTTGTCTATGAACCATGTAAGTGTCCAACTAGTCCATATCTGAGTACACGACTATTCAAACAAATCATTCACCCTGTCGGGGTATACTTCCTCACACATTCTCCCGCCACTTATCGCCATGTGGATGTCATGCACCTCGGCAACTTTCATGCGGAGGCCCAACGAAGGAGTCGGCCACGGACGTTAATTTACAATGACTCACGCCCAAGGTAGTTGCCTATCTGAGTTCGAACCCATAATGTAAGTCCGGTCGAGGTTTCCAATATGGCCTCAAACATTGTGTGTAGGGCCCCAAGCCGGTCCCGACTAGGTGCTACTGCAACAAAAGACCTTCCAACGGCGCCAGAAACACGTGGTGACGGGAGACTGTTCTTGTCTTGATTCTCCTCAGCAACGGCACCAGGAAACCTTCTGCTACGGCTACGCCTTTAGGGACTTCCTAGGCAAATATGAAAAGGATTTCCCCGTGGCCTTGGAGCCTTGCGTTGGTGTTCCCTCGCAGCGGAAAGGGTGATGTAGCGCAGCGGTGTTAAGTATTTCCCTCAGTTTTGAGAACCAAGGTATCGATCGAGTGAAGGAGTATCGCAAGTGCGTGCACAAACACAAAGAACCTGCTCCCAACGCTATGAAGGGGTTGTCAATCCCTTATAGATTGTTCGCAAAGTGAGAACTGAAAGCAACAAAGTAACAAAGCAAAGTAAAAGCGGAGGTGTAAACGATAGATGTGAATAGACCCGGGGGCCGTAGTGTTTACTAGTGGCTTCTCTCATGAAAGCAAGTAGACGGTGGGTGAACAAATTACTGTCGAGCAATTGATAGAACCGCGCAAAGTCGTGACGATATCTATGGCAATGATTATATCTATAGGCATCACGTCCAAAACAAGTAGACCGATACTTTCTTCATCTACTCTATTACTCCACACGTCGACCGCTATCCAGCATGCATCTAGTGTATTAAGTCCAAAAGAACAGAGTAACGCTTTAAGCAAGATGACATGATGTAGATGGACAATCTCATATCAACGACAGAGCCCACCTTGTTACCCTTGATGGCAACTACTTAATGTGTGCCTTGCTACCCCTATTGTCACTCCGAAAGGTCACCACATGGTAGAACCCAAAACCAAGCACTTCTCCCATTGCAAGAATCATAGATCTTGTTGGCCAAACAAAACTCAAGACTCGGAGAGACTTACAAGGATATCAAATCATGCATATAAGTAATCAACAAAGACTCAAATATATATCATAGATAATCTGATCACAAATCCACAATTCATTGGATCTCAACAAACACACCGGATTACATCGGATAGATCTCCATGAAGATCATGGAGAACTTTGTATTGAAGATCCAAGAGAGAGAAGAAGCCATATAGCTACTAACTACGGACCCATAGGTCTGAAGTGAACTACTCACGAGTCATTGGAGGGGCGATGATGATGATGAAGAAGAAGCCCTCCAACTCCAAATTCCCCTCCGGTAGGGCGCCGGGAAGGGTCTCCAGATGAGATCTCGCGGAAACGGAAGCTTGCGGCGGCGGAAAAGTATTTTCGAGGCTCCCCTGATTTTTTGCTGTATTTTAGGGAATATATAGGCCAAAGATCTAGGTCAGGGGGGCGCCTGGGTGGCCACAAGCCCTGTCACCGCCGCCTCCCCCCTGGTGGCGAATTGGGGGCTTGTGGGCTCCCTGGAGCCCTCCTGGCTTGGCCCACAGGCCCACTGATCTTCTTCCGTTCGGGAAAAATCATTTCGGGGATTTTATTCCGTTTGGACTCCGTTCCAAAATAAGATCTGAAATGAGCCAAAAACACAGAAAACACAGGAACTGGCACTTGGCACTGAATTAATAAGTTAGTCCCAAAAAAGATATAAAAGGTACATAAAACATCCAAAGATGACAAGATAACAGCGTGAAACCATCAAAAATTATAGATACGTTTGAGACGTATCAAGCATCCCCAAGCTTAACTCATGCTCGTCCTCGAGTAGGGAAGTGATAAAGAATGAATTTTTGATGCTTTCATGCTACCTAGCATAGATGTCCTTCGTAACTCCTCTTATGTGACGTGAATGTTCAGATCCATTAGATTCAAAACAATAGTTTGCTATTGACGTGGAAACAATAATAATTCAAGCAAACTAGCAAGGTAATCATGAACTTTCAAAATAACAAGGCCAAAAAAAAGGTATCCCTACAAAAGCATATAGTGTGGCTATGCTCTACCATCATTGCACAACGAATTTAAATCATGCACAACCCCGGTATTGGCCAAGTAATTGTTTTGCACCTTCACTTTCTCAAACCTTTTCAACTCTCATGCAACATTGAGCGTGAGCCATGGTTTTAGCACTTTAAGTGGTGTAGAGTGTGGTGGAGGTTGCAAGACAAAAAAGGAGAAGATAGTCACATTAACTAGGAATATCAATGAGCTGTGGATATGCTCATCAATAGATATCAATGTGAATGAGTAGGGATTGCCATACAAATGATGCACTAGAGCTAAGAGTATGTGAAAGCTCTTAAAGAAAACTAGTGGGTGTGCATCCAACTTGCTTGCTCACGAAGACCTAAGGCAATTTTGAGGAAGCCTATCATTGGAATATACAAGCCAAGTTATATAATGAAGATTTACCACTAGCTATATGGTGGTGACAAAACGAGAGACTCTCAATCATGAAGATCATGGTGCTTAATATGCACAAGTGTGGAAAAAGTGGTAACATTGTCCCTTCTCTCTTTTTCTCTCATTTTTTTGGTGGGCTCTTTGGCCTCTTTTTTCTCTTTTTTTGGTGGGCTTCTTTGGCCTCTTTTATTTCCTCAAATGGGGCAATGCTCCATTAATGATGATCATCACACTTTCAACTCAAAACTTGGAGCAACAATGACTCTATATGGAATGCCTTCGGTAGTGTACCGTGGCAATGATCTAGCATGGCATAGACATTAATGGAAACATCATGCTAGCTATCTTACGATCATGCAATGGCAATGTAGACGTGGTGGCACATGTCATGGTGGTAGTTGCATGGAAATATATCTCGGAATGACTTTAAAAAAGCCATAATAGGTAGGTATGCTCGCTGTTTTCAGGGAGGCTAATGGTGGGTTTTTGTGCACCGACGAAAGTTGCACGTCACTAAGAAGATAGTGATGGTGGAAGGTGAAAGTGCATCTAAACCATGGACTCAACATTAGTCATGAAGAACTCATATACTTGTTGCAAAAGTTTTATTAGTAATCGAAACAAAGCATTCAACGCATACTCCTAGGGGAAGGTTTGGTAGGTATAAACCATCGCGCGATCCCGACCTCCACGCAAAGGATGACAATCAATAGACTAATCATGCTCAGATTTCATCACATAGCGGTTCACCATACGTGCATGCTACGGGAATGACTAACTTCGACACAAGTATTTCTAGATCCACAACACCTTACTAGCATGACTTCAATATTACCAAAACCACAACTCAAAACTAATTGAGATGAATCAAACTTCTCTAACTATTCAATGCACATGAAGGTGGAAGTTTTCGTATCCCTTTGGATAACTACCCCTTTTGAGACTACTTTCAAAGCATAGATCAACTACCAAGCCACGCACCGATGTGCTCTAAAAGATATAAGTGAAGCACATAGAGCAAAAGTATCTAGCTCTAAAGATATAAGTGAAGCACATATGAGCTGAATTGTCTACCAAAAGATATAAGTGAAGCTCGACAAAATCACAGTGTGTGCATGTCTCTATCTCTAGGTGTGCAGCAAGGATGATTGTGACACAACAAAAATAAAAGACTCATATGATACAAGACGCTCCAAGCAAAAAACACATAACATGTGGTGAATAAAAATATAGCCCCAAGTAACGTTACCGATGGATTGAAGACGAGAGAGGGGATGCCTTCCCGGGGCATCCCCAAGCTTAGGATTTTACGGCATCCTTGAATCTCTTGGGGTCCCTTGGGCATCCCCAAGCTTGAGCTCTTGCCACTCTTTATCTCTTTGTCCATAAGAACTTCACCCAAAACTTGAAAACTTCACAACACGAAACTTAAACAGAAACTCGTGATAACATTAGTATGAGAAAGCAAACCACCACTTCCTTAGGTACTGTAGCAAACTTAAATTATACTTGTGCTGATGTTGACTTACTGTATTTTCAATCTTCCATGGCTAATACCCCCCGATACTATCCATAGTTTCATCATAATAAGCAATCAACACAAGAAAAACAGAATCTCTTAACAGCAGACCAGTCTGTAGCAATCTGTATATTTCGTATACTTCTGGTACTCCAAAAATTCTGCAACATTACGACAGTCTGAATAATTTGCGTAGCAATCAGCATCAAATAGAATCAACTCAACAGCTCTTACAAAAAAAAACTGAAAATTCTTTTCATGAGCAGAAAGTTTCTGTCTTTTCCAGCATGACCAAACGATCATCCTCAAGACTAATCATAACGGTTTTGCTTGGCACAAACGCAAAAATAAACACAAAAAACACAATCATAACAGAATTATGAAAGTGTGGAAAACACAAAACAGAAAGAAAAAATGATAGATTCGTTGGGTTGCCTCCCAACAAGCGCTTTTGTTTAATGCCCTTAGCTAGGCGAAAAGTGATGGAATCACGTATAGTCATCTTTGGTGCTCAAACCATAAGTAGTGTGATCATTTATCATCTTAAGATCTTCATCTTTATTGGATGACTCACCACTAGCTTTAGGAAGAAAAACAGACTTGACGGTCTTTTCGAGAGTGAGATTTGGAGTATTTTGCACAGCGGCAAAAGCGGAACCCAAGTTGGTTATGACATCTTCTAATTTGCCAATTCTAGAAGAATCATTAACTATAAGTTCCTTCTCCCTTAAATTTTTCAAAAAATTTCCCACTTTGGATCCGTACTGAGTAATTTGATTGTGGATCTTTCTACCCAAACCCTCAATAAGTTCAACTGTGGTAATTTTGCTTTCAATAGCGTCAAGCCTTTGCATCACGTGTTCCAAGGTCAAGGTAGTTCCTTAACCATGAGCGGGGGTGAGCCTACCAAATTCATGATAGCTCTATAGGAGTCAACGGTATGGCTTCCCAAAAAATTCCTGCCTACAATGGTGTCAAGGATATACCTATTCCAAAGAGAAATCCCAACATAGAAACTGCGAAGGAGGACGGTAGTGGATTGCTTACGAGTAGATCTACTTTGAGCATTGCAAATCCTGTACCAAGCGTCCTTTAAATTTTCTTCGTCATTCTGCCTGAAATTGAGAACTTCATTCTCAAGAGTATCGTTTGGAGTGGTGGGTCTAGCCATTGATGGACTATCTCACACACAAACGAGCAGGAAGAGAGAGTGAAACAGGCGAAAGAAAACGGCAAAGGAAAAAGGCAAAGGCAAAAGAAAACGGCAAAGGAGAAAGGCAAATGAAAACAACAAATGCGAAGTGGGGGAGAGGAAAACGAGAGGCAACTGGCAAAAAAGTAAATGCAGGAGATGAGTTTGTGAGACCTACTTGGATAGATTTTGATTTCTCCTCTCCGGCAACGGCGCCAGAAATACTTCTGCTACTGCAACAAAAGACCTTCCAACGGCGCTAGAAACACGTGCTGACGGGAGACTGTTCTTGTCTTGATTATCCTCAGCAACGGCACCAAGAATCCTTCTGCTACGGCTACGCCTTTAGGCACTTCCTAGGCAAATATGCAAAGGATTTCCCCGTGGCCTTGGAGCCTTGCGTTGGTGTTCCCTCGAAGCGGAAAGGGTGATGTAGCGCAGCGATGGTAAGTATTTCCCTCAGTTTTGAGAACCAAGGTATCGATCCAGTGAAGGAGTATCGCAAGTGCGTGCACAAACACAAAGAACCTGCTCCCAACGCTATGAAGGGGTTGTCAATCCCTTATAGATTGTTTGAAAAGTGAGAACTGAAAGCAACAAAGTAACAAAGCAAAGTAAAAGCGGAGGTGTAAACGATAGATGTGAATAGACCCGGGGGCCGTAGTGTTTACTAGTGGCTTCTCTCATGAAAGCAAGTAGACGGTGGGTGAACAAATTATTGTCGAGCAATTGATAGAACAACGCAAAGTCGTGACGATATCTATGGCAATGATTATATCTATAGGCATCACGTCCAAAACAAGTAGACCGATACTTTTTGCATCTACTACTATTACTCCACACGTCGACCGCTATCCAGCATGCATCTAGTGTATTAAGTCCAAAAGAACAGAGTAACGCTTTAAGCAAGATGACATGATGTAGATGGACAATGTCATATCAACGACAGAGCCCACCTTGTTACCCTTGATGGAAACTACTTAATGTGTGCCTTGCTGCCCCTACTGTCACTGGGAAAGGTCACCACATGGTAGAACCCAAAACCAAGCACTTCTCCCATTGCAAGAATCATAGATCTAGTTGGCCAAACAAAACCCAAGACTCAGAGAGACTTAGAAGGATATCAAATCATGCATATAAGAAATCAGCAAAGACTCAAATATATATCATAGATAATCTGACCACAAATCCACAATTCATCGGATCTCGACAAACACACCACCAAAGAAGATTACATCGGATAGATCTTCATGAAGATCATGGAGAAATTTGTATGGAAGATCCAAGAGAGAGAGAAGAAGCCATCTAGCTACTAACTACGGACCCGTAGGTCTGAAGTGAACTACTCATGAGTCATTGGAGGGCGATGATGATGATGAAGAAGCCCTCCAATTCCAAAGTCCCCTCCGGCAAGGCACCGGGAAGGGTCTCCAGATGAGATCTCGCGGAAATGGAAGCTTGCGGCGGCGGAAAAGTATTTTCGAGGCTCCGCTGATTTTTTGCTGTATTTTAGGGAATATATAGGCCAAAGATCTAGGTCAGGGGAGCACCAGGGTGGCCACAAGCCCTGCCACCGCTGCCTCCCCTGGTGGCGGAGTGGGGGCCTGTGGGCTCCCTGGAGCCCTCCTGGCTTGGCCCACAGGCCCCCTGATCTTCTTTCGTTCGGGAAAAAAATCATTTCGGGAATTTTATTCCGTTTGGACTCCGTTCCAAAATCAGATCTGAAAAGAGCCAAAAACACAGAAAAAGAAGGAACTGGCACTTGGCACTGAATTAATAAGTTAGTCCCAAAAAAGATATAAAAGGTACATAAAACATCCAAAGATGACAAGATAACAGCGTGAAACCATCAAAAATTATAGATACGTTTGAGACGTATCACTAGGCCGTTCATCCTATTTACAGGCCTGGCCACACCTAACAATGTTTTGAACTACTGTGACTCCTGGACTGAGAACGATGAAGTCAATAGGTCGAGAGAGCTCGAGTTGCCGCAGCCCAATGTGCGGTATTATTTTGTCTTGGAACACAAACACAAGATCTCATGTCCTAAGAGTGGTTTCAATGAGACAACCCACCATGTACTCCTACATGGCCTCTCATCGCTACCTTTACCAAATTGGATTCACACAGCAAGATGGATCAGACCCGACACGACTCCAAGCATAGCATGCACAGTAAGCAAGCATGTATGATTAAGCACAAAAAGGCTCAAGCAGTTGCTACTCATGCTAAGTGGTTTCAACTATTTACAGTGACAAAGACATGTCATGCAGAGGAATGGGTTCATCTACCAAGAACATGTACGAGTTCAATCGCTAATATCCAAATGCACTAAAAGAGAGCAAGAGCGAGAGATTGGGATTGTATTATAATGCTCAAAGGGGGTTTGCTTCCCTGACAGTTTTGAAGATAACAATGAGTCTTCATTGGTGTCAACGATCACAACGTCGGAACCATCATCTACCGAGAAGGAACAACACCGGCAAAAAGAGAACAATATTTACTTCATAGAAATGCAACACTATGATGCATGATCATGACATGGCAATATGATGTTGATTGAGCCAATGCATCTAGCAACAAGATTAAATGAAGTTGGTTTGAACCAAAGATTCAAATTGAAACTCCATATATGGTTATATAAATGTGATCTAAATGAACTTTCCTAAACAGAGGACATATGTTGTTCTAACATGCATGAAAATGGCATAAACAGTTTCTTTGGATTTTGCTGATAATTTTTCATGTATAAACTATTTTCATCTGAGCTATGCCTGAATTCATATGAACTTTTGAGGATTTATCCATTTTCTGGAATTTCCAGAATATTTTAAATACCAGAAATAGTTTTACTGCGTGAGCAGGAGGTCAGCCTGATGTCATCACGTCAACTCACCCGGTCCAGTCAAACCTAACGAGTGGAACCTACTGCTTAGTGTCTCAACTAATTAACACGGTTAATTTACATTAGTTTAATCCTAACTAAACCAAATAGCACACAAGGGGCCCACTGCCAACAACTCACTTAATTAAGTAGAGCTAAATTAAATTAATTAAGCGCTCAACCTAATTAAGCCAGGGGCTGGCCCCACCCGTCTGTGACCCACAAAGGTCAAACCTCCGGTCAGCCGGGTCAATGCCACCAGCGAGGTCAGATGCGGCAAGGTGGGTCGAAAACACAGCAATGGGCATCGTTCGATGCTTGGTTGAACACTCCGGACAGCTAGCGTCGTGGCGCGTCCAATGGTGGCCTCAGCCGGAGTTGAGGTGGCTGCAATTAATGGCGGCGAGATCATTTGCGGCGATCGGCATTTGGTCGATGTCGGGATCACCGCTGGAGTGGCTAATTAGCTGGTTTCTTTACACCTATAGCACCTAAACTCGCCGGCGAGGTTGTCGCGCACGGTGAGATGGACAAAAAGTCACTGGAGTGATGTCGACAGCAACCACGATATATGGTGGTCTCCGACCATGGAGGTCCTATGCCCTAGAGGACGCAATCGATGTTGAAGCAAGG
Source organism: Hordeum vulgare subsp. vulgare (assembly GCF_904849725.1). Taxonomy (NCBI): domain Eukaryota; kingdom Viridiplantae; phylum Streptophyta; class Magnoliopsida; order Poales; family Poaceae; genus Hordeum; species Hordeum vulgare. The sequence continues at coordinate 390,156,008 of NC_058524.1, forward strand.
GGAAAAGGACCAGGTGTTCACGGTGAGCTCAATGCGTTGCTCGGCTAGATCGGGGAGGCTTCGGGGGTGATATAGCATCCCGGTGATCTCGAGCAGCCGAGCTTGAAGATGAGGACAATGACGACATTGCAGAGCTTCTTGGCTTGATTCCTTTGGCCCGGGGACACAACGCTCAACTTTGGCACCGCGAGACACTAATGGAGGGCGAGATGTGGCCGGTGGCTGCAGCAGTGCATCAAGGCGAGCTCCCAAGGGTTCGACCATAGCGAGGCAAGGGCGCCAGATAAGGGGGAAGGCTCCAGGGATAGAGGGGAATGGTAGAGGACTAAGAGGGCTTCTCATGATGCTTTGGATGGGCACGGGAATGCTCGAGAGGCGGCAAGCAGGAGGTGGTCGCGGATGAACGCGCACGCCACACCTCTTCCTACTCGCGAGGGGTGGAAGAAGACCACTTTGCCCCTGGTGGGCTGGGCTTCGCACGTGAGCGCATGTAATTTCTTATCCCTCTTTTTTATTTCTATTTTTCAAATTTTGTTAACTTGTTCTAGTTTGTAAAAATATAAACCATTTCAATAAATTCCAAGAATTTCATATGTGGACTAAATAGACTTGTCCAAAGCCACATTATAATTTTCTGAATATATGGATCTATATTTTATAAGTAGTAAAAATAAATCCATTACAGTTTGATCTTAGATTAATTTGAATGCCCAATACAAAATGTTTTTGTGATTCCAAAATATTGGGTGTCATTTTTAACTCATGCCAATATTTTATTGGAATACCATGGACATTTTCTTGGATCTTTTTGAAGGAATTTTTATCTAGCTTATTTGAAAAAATAATAATTCTGAGGCTTAATCATTCTTCAATTTATTTCATTTGAAAAAATAAAAATGCATGCATGAAACGCAATGAAAAACAAGTCTAAATCTAGGGATGTGACACAATAATCCATACGGTGTCATCTTAATGGATTCACATGATCCCCTATTTAAAGTGAATGTGGTTGTCTCTAATGCATAACCCCAAAACGATGGTGGAAAATTAGTAAGAGACATCATAGAATGCACCACATCCAATAAAGTAGAGTTACGATGTTCGGACACACCATTACACTATGGTGTTGCAGGTGGCATGAGTTATGAAACAATTTTCATATTGTCTTACATAGTAAACTCGTTCCTCAGATATTCACCTCCGTGATCATATCATAGACAATTTATCCTCTTGTCACAATGATCTTCAACTTCACTCTAAAACTGCTTGAACTTTTCCCAATTTTAGACTTGTGTTTCATTAAATAAATATACAAGTATCTACTCAAATCATGTGTGATGGTAAGATAATAATGATATCCACCGAATGCTTCAACACTCATTGGACTTCATACATCAACATGTATTATTTCCAATAAGTCAGGTGCCTTCTCCATCGTACCAGAAAACGGGGTCTTAATCATCTTGCCCATGAGGCATAGTTCGCATGTCTCAAGCGATTCAAAATCGAGTGAGTCCAAAGATCCATCAGCCTGGAGCTTCTTCATGCGCTTTACACGAATGTGACCTAAGCAACAGCGTCACAAGTATATGGTAATATCATCATTAAATTTGCATCTTTTGGCATCAATACTATGAACATGTGTATCACTGCGATCGAGATTCAATAAACCATTCTCGTTGGGTGCATGATCGTAAAATATATTATTCATGTAAGCAAAACAACCATTATTTTCTTACATGAATAATCGTCTCACAATAAACAAGATACATATATATTGTTCATGCTTAATGCAGGCACCAAATAGTATTTATTCAGGTTTAATACTAATCTCGAAGGTAGAGAGAGCATGTTGATGGTGATCACATCAACCTTGGAGACACTTCCAATGCGCATCGTCACCTCATCCTTAGCTAGTCGCGTTTATTCTGCAGCTCATGTTTCAAGTTACTAATATTTGCAACTGAATTGGTATCAAATACCCAGGGGCTACTACGAGCACCCGTATGGTACACATCAATAACGTGTATATCAACTATACTTTTGTTAATATTGTCAGCCTTCTTATCTGCCAAATATTTGGGGCAGTTCCGCTTCTAGTGATCGTTCCCCTCTATCACTGGTTTGGGTCCAACCTTGGGTTTCTTCACTGGAGCAACCTTGGGAATGCATTTGGCTGATCCATACTCTGCTGAAACCGCCCTGCAGCAAAACTCCAAAGTATCACAATCGTGGTACCGTATCCACAGCAGGTCCATCCAAGCAGACATGGTGCAGTAGGCTCACATCCCTCATACACCCGAAAGACGTCAAAGATCTCCTCCTCCTCAGAGAGGCCACGGGGATCGGAGGCATGATTATCGGGTTTGTAGAAGGACACCTGCTTCGAGGAGTGGTTCACTCGAACACCGACCCTATGACCGCAGGCCAAGCTCGGTCGGCACACGGGTTATGGGTACAACGACTACCGAGCTCCCTAGTTCAACGTGAGGTCCATAATCACGCAGAACATGGTTGTCTGATCGCGAGCAGGTCGGGGAGTATCTGGCCTTGAGTGCTTCGGCCGACACGTCCATGAAGCGGTGATCCTCTCCAACTACCTATTGGCTAAGGGGATCCGCAAGTTCAATGGTGAGTCCAAGCCGTATACTTGGCTCGAAGATTATCGAGTGTCCATCCAGATAGGCGGTGGCGACGGCTTCGTCGCAATGAAGCACCTGCCCCTCATGCTGGAGGGATTGGCGAGGGCGTGTCTCAATTAGCTTCCCTCCAGTAGCATCCACAGCTAGGGAGACCTTGCCTGAGTGTACATCAAAACATTCAAAGGCACCTACAAGCGCCCGGGTGGCTTAATGGAGCTACAACATTGTATCTAGAAGAGCAACGAGACTCTCCGAGAGTACATCCAGTGATGGACCACTTTGCATAACACCGTGGAGAACGTCACCAAGCATCAGGCCATGTGCGCTTTCAAAGTAGGCACTCGGTATCGAGAGCTCATCCTCAAGTTTGGTCTATCGGGAGATCTATCCCTCAGTTGGGCAATGGAGATCGCCAATCGGTACGCGAATGGCGAAGAAGAAGACCGCCTGTGTAGCGACAAAGGCTGAGCCAGCGATGCCCCGCAGTCAGGCAACGTCGGGAAAAAGCAGAAGCGAAAGGGTGACCCATCAGGTAAAGACGATGTAGCTGTTGTCCTGGGACAAGGCCAAAGCAAGTCCAGGCAAAAGAAGAAGAAAGATTGGGCAGGTAAAAAGAAGACTGAGTCCAAGAAAGACGATGACGTGTAGATCATCCCCACTAAGGACACGGTTCGAGACTGTCGCCTCATCCAACAAGAGATGGGCGGAAAACCCTCCGGGTTCAAGGACGATGAGGATGATCAGGAGGCTACTCCCGGGTACCCAAATATCGAGAAAGTCCTCATGATCTTCGCCAACGTCGAGAGCAAGAGCCAATTGAAAGTCATCAATCAAGAGGTAAACATGGCAGTTCTGACTGTCTTGAAGTACCTCGATTTGGTAAATACGCCTGCCACGTTCGATTAGTCGGACCACCCAGCCCACATAGAAACCCGTGGGAGGCAGGCGTTGATTGTCAATCCACCTGTCAACGGACTCCGACTGTGGCAGCAGCCTCAACATTGTCTACGTCGACATGCTCAAGGCCATGAAGATCCCGTTGTCCCAGCTAAGCAAGAGGAACATGCAGTTCCACGGGGTCATCCTTGGGAAAAAGACCGAGTCACATGGGCAGATTGCCCAGAATGTTGTACTCGGCGCGAAAATAATTGCACGGAGGAGACACTTGCCTTCGAGGTGGTCAACTTCCGAAGTGCCTATGATGACATCGTGGGTAGGCCTGCCTATGCAGGTTTCATGGCCCGTCGATGCTACGTGTATCTTAAACTTAAGATGCCAGGGCCGAGAGGTGTAATCATGGTGACCGGCAATCGGAAGATCGCTGAGGAGTGCCTCCAACAGGGCTCCAAGATCACCAACAAACAAGTCCTCGAGGCCAAGCTCGAGGGGTACAAGAAGGCATTGGATGTCAGGACCGGATTTTTGGGGATTTTAATTTCACTTCAAAATGGCCCTTATGCATACCATCCCGAGGAATACTATTAGCTGGTGCACAAATCCTTGATACATTGGTCCAAACAAAAATACAAACTTGAAGTACAAGACCGTGGTGGTCCATAGAGTACATCAAAAGGTTTCTAATGGTTGATGGTGGAAGCAGTTTGGGAATCTCCAGCGTCTATGGGCCTCCATTTCCCACAGGAACAGCTCACTTGGATAATTCCTATCTCACACGGGTGCCATCTTTGATGCCTTGGTTCCGGGTTATCGTTGGGTTCCTCCTCTCCAAGCGGGCAATCTGGCCAAGACAATAGCCAGGGACAAGCCAGTGAGTACTTTGAATGCACTCGCAGACATCATGAACACAAACATAAATTGGCAGGGGTTAATATGCACTTATAATAATACCACAATACTTCGTCAACCATTATGCACTTCTCAAATACTAGTAATAAAAATATAATCATACTGACAAATTAATAAGCAATCAGTAAGAGTCATATTAACGCATGTGATATAAAACATGCCTGTGTAGGGCGTCTGAGCGACACCACGTACATGGCTTGAATAAGATAATAACAAGCATGCGACAGTTGGGCGTCACAGCGACACCACATAAAGGGCTTATATGAAAAGATAAACATGCCGCAGTCGGGCGTGTGAGCGACACCACATAAAGGGCTTATATGAAATGATAAACATGCCGCAGTCGGGCGTCTAAGCGACACCACATAAAGGGCTTATATGAAATGATAAACATGCCGTAGTCGGGCGTCTAAGTGACACCACATAAGGGCTTATTTGAAATGATAAACATGCCGCCGTCGGGCATCTAAGTGACACCACATAAAGGGCTTATATTAAATGATAAACATGCCGCAGTCGGGCGTCTAAGCGACACCACATAAAGGGCTTATATGAAATGATAAACATGCCGCAGTCGGGCATCTAAGCGACACCACATAAAGGCCTTACGTGAGAAAATAATAAATAACGAATATCCAGGAGGTAGAACCGTCCCACGAATATTCAACAATCATAATCATAGGGGTTAGTCCACAGTAAAATCATGTTATGATCATCCACCACATTTAACTATTAGTCACCCAATTTCTTAACTTCATCCAGAGACCGACACTCAGACCGACACTTTACTAGTCAACCAGTCGTCCTTGACCATGGACACGGCTACTCGAATAGTATTGACTCTGTAGAGGGTGTACTCTTTACCCACAGCCCACGGATTTCGATAGTCACTCGGACTAATACCGCGTACGGTTTTTTGAAGTAAACTCTCAGAACCAGTACACACCCATTTTCCTCCCACGAAGACCGATATCACTCGGACTACGCTGCCACAGAAGAACCATATGATGGGGAGGCTCCAACCTCGACTAGCATGGGATCAAATTTATACTGCGCGCTACAAGGGGAGACCTCTTCCCCTCTCGGTCACAGACCGGAAACACCCATGCCCCCAGACGGGATGACTAGATTTAGTCCAGTGCCCCGGATACCTTCATCCTCGCCTCTCTACTTGGTGTGTACCTGGTAATAGTTTTATGACCTACTGAACCATATTCCCTTTCAGGAAGACTTGTGCCAGCACGAAGGGTTAAGGTGACATACTGACAAGACTCGATCTAGGGTCGACTCATGAGGTTTGAATTATTCCCTGCATGATTAGCATAATCAAAATGTTTTATCCCCGCAGACAGAGTCACTACCTGTCATACCCCAACATGCCTCACTGACCACTCTCGTCCCACGAGATGTCAGTCCCAAGGTTGTGTCTCCACAGGACACCGACTCTTACCAGATCCTATCCGGTAGACATGTGTAGTAGGAAGACGTGACTATTGTCCCATGCATCTCAATCATGCAACAATTTTACTTTTAAATCATGAAGCCACGTGCATGATTTTCAAATAAAATAACACCACTTGTTTAACATAACCATAATGTTTTTCTCATCAAGAAAACCACACACAATCAAGATATATGTAGGTTCAGAATGCTTGCCTTCCAAGTGTGGAGAGGTATGTAGCATTCCAAAACTTTTGAAGTTTTTGCTCCTCTCTCCAAAGCCTAGTTTGAAAAATATTCTAATTAACACACAACTTAAAAACAGTACATAGAGTTGTCTTTGAAATTTTTCAAATAAAAACTAAAATAAACTAGGTGAAATTTGAAAGAGTGAGAAAAAGAATCAACTCATTTGGACTATTATTTTAGAAACTAGGGCCATTCAAAGTCTTGTCAAAGCTCTGTTTTAAAAACAAATCAGCAAAAGAAGACGTTTCGGCTCAAATACGCTTTCCGAAAACGATATCGCATTCACCTCAGTATGCTTACTCGACGGGATGACGGACGGATCGACTGCGCCACTAGGGTAACGGTTGGATCATCGAGAGGTGGGGGCCACCTGTCGGGTTCATCTCCCTCCTCCGTGCACGCCTGGACAGAGAACAGGGCGAGTCCGGCGACGATTTGCCGGTGCTACGCGACTCCATCCTCAATGCACGGCCCATACACACGCTTAGGGGAACTACCTGCATCGCATGGAGGGGAAATCCATGGTCGGAGAGCTTCACGTTGAGAAGGGACTTGGCAATGGCGGACCGAGCTTCGGTCATGGAGGAAGCTTTGGTCATTGCGGCTCCCTGGCCAAACTGGAGGGGAAAATGGGTTCACTGGGTCATGGGGGTTCTAACAGAGAAATAGAGAGGCAAGGAGGGGCTCTGGCTTGCTCGAATTTAGTCGAGAACGGGGAGGCCGAATCTGCCTGCGATGGAGAAGGAGACGGACTCGGGCGAAAATGAGGCAAGAGAAAGCTTGCTATGGCCTCGAGGGATGGATGCGATCGCTAGAAAGGCTTGGGGTGCGTCTACTTATAGCTGGTGAGGTCGGTTCCGCAAGCTCCAGAGGATAAGCATGGCGGACTGCGGCAGGGGTCGGCATGGCGGTCGGTGGACGGGGGGCAAGCACTAGCAGACGACCCCGAGGATGAGCTCGAGCTGTTCTAGGGGCAGGTGGCGTGCGGTCGTTTGAGATGCAACTCAACAGGATGGCTAGGCTGGTTACTCAACCACTGTTGGATATGTTAGTTTGGCAGGGAAAGAACTTCCACAGTGCATTTTAAAAAGTATGCGAGTTCAGGTCATGCACCTAGAGTGTTTGGTAAAATGCCAGGGGCCTCTAGGTATTCTTGTTAGCCACCAAATTTTCCAGGTTGAGGTCTCCTTGGAAGCTAAAAAGATGTCAAGGTTAATTTTAGCAAAACAGAAACTTCCTAGTGCATTTTTTGCAAAAGTGCATTCGTGGACAGAACAAAAATGATGCTATGACCTCATCTCAAACAATGCCACTAGGGCTGAAATTCTGGACTTAAGGGTTTTGCAGGGTTCTCTGCAAGTAGTAAAATTTTCAAGAGCTTTGGGTAAGAAAATAATATGGTTGCAGTGCAAACTTCAAATCTGGTCCAGAACAGAAAATAAGAAGTGGTGCTCAAAATTTTCAAAACAGCAAGTGGTTTTTTTTGCAAAGAAGTGATTTATATAAACTCCTTGACAACTCCAAAGTTTTATAGATTTTTTGAAGAGTTTTCACTAGGGGTTGTAGTGCATATACCAAGTTGGATCAGAAATGGAAAAGAATATAATGTGCTCACTTATTCCAAAACACTTGTCTAGATTATTTCGTAAAATTGATTCAAAAACATACTATGTCATTTCCAGTTTTTTGTGGAATTTTTAAAAGACGTTATCAAATGGCTCCAGTTCGAATTGGATCTTGAAAGGAATTAAAACCAGCTTTGGGATAAATAAAACTTAAAATAAAATATTATAAAAAGGCTTTCATTGGATTTGGAAATAAATGGAAAAATATTTGAGGCAAACACTCAAGTCAAATAATATCTTTCAAAAACTCCTACTTAAGAAAGAGATATTTTTATAAAATAAGACAAAGAAGGGGTATGAAAACAGGAGAAAACCCAAAAATAAAAAATAAAAATAACCATGGCCAATTTTAAATAAAACATATTATGGTCAAAATTTTGGGTAGTTACAACTCTACCCCCTTAAGAAAAATCTCGTCCTCGAGATTTGTTAGGGACGTTACAAAATACAAACTCCTACAACATTGCAGTATCTACATAAAAATAACAAACTATGGAAAAAACAATAAGTGGTGCAACTGTGGTGTGGTGCTGGGCTACACACAATTTGTATGCTTGAGAAATCGAGGCGTTCCTATGAATGGCTACAGCAAAATTTTCAAAAAAGGAAAATTTCCAATTTCCGAATTGTGCTTGTTGTACCCAAGTGCACAGTGCTCTCTCTCGCTGACAGGTGGACCCAGGGCCCACTGTCAGTCTCTTCTTCTTCCTCTGTCTCTCTTCTCTCTCGCGCGCGCTTTCCGCTACTTCCTCCACGTGTGGCGTCTAGCACGTAGGCGTCTAGGGTCGTACCATGGTAGTGCGCGGCCTGCTTAGCTGCCGGCGCAGCGTGCACTCGTGTCACGAGCCAGCGATTGTCGGCACTGCTCATGGATTCGTCTTTGAACATCGCGATCGAGCGACGAGCGGCGCTGGTGGACTGCGTCCATCACACACCGATCTCGGGATACAAAACGACTGCGTCGTTCTCTCCTCTACCTGACACCCGGTCTCACACATCCTGCTTCCTCCTCCTCTTCCTCTCTGTTTGCACGAGCTCGAAGCAAGGCTCCAATGGTGGACAAGCACCCGGGGTGGCTGATAATCCTGCTGGCTAGCGGAATAGCGGCGCTGATTGGATTCTCATGCTTCTATGTGTGATGATCCAGGATGATTGTCGCGATTTTGCCGCTCGAGTGGTCGCTCTCCGTAGTGGCGATGAACACAAAGACTAGGCGTGCACAAAAAAGCATGGGCCGTTGCTAGCAGTCTGCAACAACAAAAACACTCACAATGTATTCCTCTCGGAAAAACGGTGGTGCTATCGAGGCAATTAGCTAGATGTTACGTGTGTGCAGTTCTGCCCTTAGTGCATTGGCAAAGTGAGCGTGGTTGATAGCCGGTTGGCATGCGAAAAAATCTTTGTTGAAAAAGTTTTGCTGTAGCAGTTGTATTAAGAAAAATTATCACCCAAAGGATGGTACTAAGAAAAGCAATCTAAGGTAAAAATCACAGCAATCCCACAACTGAAATATAACATATGCATGTAGTAATTACAAGGTAAGGTACAACCATCACATACACAGTCATAGACTAGACTAGTAGACACAAACAAGGCGTTCACGGAACACGCAAAAATCTAACGATCATGAGGGAATATTCCTGGCAGTGGAATATCTACTTCATCTTGAGGGGCGAGCGGCTAGAGGGCTCGCATAATGCATCTGGCTGGTTCTATCCTTAGGGGTTCGCCAATTGCAATCTGAGGGTTTTGGGTTGTGAGGGCTTGGAGAAAGTCTATCACTTGTTGTGTCAAGCACTCTTGAGCGATGACATACTGCACGAGCCTGATCAACACGGGGTCTCTCTCTGCACGGGTGCCTGGAAAAGACGCTGCTCCTCCGGGTGCTGCCCGGCTCGGAAAGTAACAGTGCCCCCTTTCACTGGCGTATGGTACTGGAAATCGAAGGCGAGTAATCGCTTCGTAGGCAGCAACCTCTATGGCCATTTCCAGGGTAGGCATAGATTTTCCGCTGAAGTAGACTTCCGTGGGGTCTTGGTTAGGATCCACTGGGAAAATGTGCACAACTGCCCAATATTTCGAGGTAGCGGAAGCGATCCTCAACTTGAACAACTCATACTAGGATGGAAGGGGAGAACCCATGCTATTGCAGGTAAAATCCCACAATATCTTAACAAAACTGCCCAAAGTTGCATCCGGAGTTCTGAGGTAACTCCCTTGGGGTAGCATGGCAAAAAGGCTGAGAATGCAGTGCACAAGGTGAGGGATGCTGGAAAATGTCACTCGGTGATTCTTATATAGGGGGGTTATGGTGCAAGTCTTGGGTTAGTCTCGGTGATTGGCTTCACTCTAACGTGGTTCGGTCCACGCCAGCGATAATAGTCCACGAAATGTGACATATTACTGTGGTGGTCGGTTGGTAATCGGCTTCTCTTGGTTATGTCAAACTATAAACTATGCGGCCCAAAAACACACAGACATGACTATCAGCGGTACTTATAAAAATAATGGTACAAAAACAACTTGCCCATTTATTTTATGATAATACCAGCTCATACATTACACGCAAGAGAACACTAAGGCGTTTTATGGCTTAGTCTACTTCGTTTACATCTAGGTGGGAGGGTCTTGCGGACGTCGAGTTTGCTGGAACCACAGCCTCACGGTTGCTCGGGGAAGGAGGTGGAGCTACAAGGCTGGGGTAGCGGTGGTGTCAATTGCAGGGTGCTGTGGCTACTATTCCGTTGAAGGAAATCCCCAAAATGTGGCGAAGCTCCTCACGGGAGATAGGCGCATGGTTCGGTTCTGCAACTGGGACAGATCTTATGATCTCGATTGGTCTCCCAAACAGCACTACAAGGTTGCTGGCGTCGGGCTACACTTCTCGCCTCCTTGGGTCAAGACGGTCCAGATCTTCACAAGCTGCCAGCAGGTCGAGGGTGACTTGGTCGTATAGTGCCTCTTGCGCTCTTAGGTAGCACATGAGGTGCAATAGGGCGGGGTCGGTCTCATGGACTCCGCTGGCGACTTGGAGTGGCCTACCATAACCTTCACGGCTAGGGTAGTAGTAGACCGAGCTACAGTTAACTCTTGGCGACAGGTGCCAGAGTTGAACTATTGCCTCTCGAGCTGCTAGTTGGATGGCTTCGGGCTCATAGGAAGTTGTCCTTCCGGTGAAGCGATGGGGACGCTCTTGGGTAACACTCCTATCGTATATGTGTACCGTAGCCCAGAAGTGATGAATGGCATCACTCGTGTGCTCTTGGTACACAACATATTCCAGAGGCTCTTCCATGGCAAAGGCACGACGGGTCAGGTTGGCCAGGATGGCTACAAAACCACCTTGGTCCGCAGCAGTAGTTTCATTGTGAACAATGGGGCCTGGCATCTTGGAAGATGGTGGTGGCTCTGATGTGTTGTGCTAGGCAATCGTTCCATTTATAGAAAAGGAAAATGGAGTCTTCCCTCGCAAGATTGCAAAAAGGACAACTTGGTCGTCGGTCACTGGCGTGTGACCACTGGGCTAGTCTGATAGGTTGGGCACCGATTGTGGAAAGGTGTTGGCAAACACTATTTGGGATACTAGTTTGGGCAGGCTTGGCTGGCTAGTTACCTAGGGTTTATTGACCCGTTTAAGATAGGATTAGCCAATGGTCATCCCGGCTCTAATACCAAGGTTGTCATGACCGGATTTTCGGGGATTTTAACTTTCCTTCAAAATGGCCCTTGTGCATACCAGCCCCAAGAATACTTTTAGCTGGTGCACAAATCCTTGATACAATTGTCCAACCAAAAATACAAATTTGAAGTAAAAGACCGTGGTGGTCCATAGAGTACATCAAAAGGTTTCTAATGGTTGATGGCGGAAGCAGTTCGGGAATCTCCACCGTCTATGGGACTCCATTTCCCACATGAACAACTCACATGGATAATTCCTATCTCACGCAGCTGCTATCTTTGTTGCCTAGGTTCTAGTGTTATCGTCGGGTTCCTCCTCTCCAAGCACGCAACCTGTCCAAGACAATAACTAGGGACAAGACAGTGAGTACTTTGAATGTACTCGCAAACATCATGAACACAAACGTAAATTGGCAAGGGTTAATATACACTTGTAATAATACCACAAGACTTTGTCAACCATGATGTACTTCTCAAGTACTAGTAATAAAATATAATCAACTAAGAAATTAATAAGCAATCAATAAGAGTAAGATTAACGGATGTGATATAAAACATGCTTTTGTCGGGCGTCTGAGCGACACCACATACATGGCTTGAGTAAGATAATAACAAGCGTGCCACAGTCACGTGACGGAGCGACACCACATAAAGGGCTTATTTGAAAAGATAAACATGCCACAGTTGGGCGTCTGAGTGACACCACATAAAGGGCTTATAGGAAATGATAAACATGTTGCAGTTGGACATCTAAGCGAAACCACATAAAGGGCTTATATGAAATGATAAGCATGCCGCAGTCGGGCGTCTAAGTGACACCACATAAAGGGCTTATATGAAATGATAAACATGCCGCAGTCGGGCGTCTAAGCGACACCATATAAAGGGCTTATATGAAATGATAAACATGCCGCAGTCGGGCGTCTAAGCGACACCACAAAAAGGGCTTATATGAAATGATAAACATGCCGCAGTCGGGCGTCTAAGCGACACCACATAAAGGGCTTATATTAAATGATAAACATGCCGCAGTCGGGCGTCTAAGCGACACCACATAAAGGGCTTATATGAAATGATAAACATGCCGCAGTCGGGCATCTAAGCGACACCACATAAAGGCCTTATAATAAATAACGAATGGGCTTATATGAGACAATAATAAATAACGAATACCAAGAGGTAGAACCGTCCCAGGGATATTCAACAATCATAATCATATGGGTTAGTCCACAGTAAAATAACATTATGATCATCCACCACATTTCACTACTAGTCACCCGATTTCTTAACTTCCTTCGAAGACCGACACTCAGACTGACACTTGACTAGTCAACCAGTTGTCCTTGACCGTGGACACGGCTACTTGAATAGTTTTGACTCTGCAGACAGTGTACTCTTTACACACAGCCCATGGGTTTTGATGGTCACTCGGACTAATCCCGCGTACGGTTTTTTCAAGTAAACTATCAGAATCAGTACACACCCATTTTCCTCCCGCGTAGACCGATATCACTCGGACTACGCTGCCACAGAAGAACCATAAGACGAGGAGGCTCCAACATCGACTAGCATGGGTTCAAATTTATACCGCGCGCTACAAGGGAAAGCTCTTCCCCTCTCGGTTCTAGACCGAAAACACCCATGCCCCCTGACCGGATGACTGGATTTAGTCCAGTGCCCCGGATACCTTCATCCCGGCCTCTCTACTTGGTGTTTACCTGGTAATAGGTTTACGACCTACTGAACCATATTCTCTTTCAGGAAGACATGTGCCAGCACGAAGGGTTAACCTCTTGTCCCATGCATCTCAGTCATGCAACAATTTTACTTCCAAATCATGAAGCCACATGAATGATTGTCACATAAAATAACACCACTTGTTTAACATAACCATAATGTTTTTCTCATCAAGCAACCCATGCACGACCAAGATATATGTAGGCTCATAATGCTTGACTTCCAAGTGTAGAGAGGTAGGTTTTGCTCCTCTCGACAAAGCCTAGTTTGAAAAATATTCTAATTAACACACTGTCAACTCATTTCGACTATTTTTTTAGAAACTAGGGTCAGTCAAAGTCTGGTCAAAGCTCCTTTTTAAAAACAAATCAGCAAAAGAAGACGTTTGGGCTCAAATACGCTTTCCAAAAACGAACACGCACTGACCTAAGTGGGCTTATTCAATGGGATGACGCATCGGCTCGACTGCGCCACTTGGGTAATGGTTGGCTCACCGGCAGGTGGGGGCCACCAGTCGGGTTCATCTCCCTCCTCCGTTAACGCTTGCGCAAAGAATAGGGCGAGTCCGGCGACGATTTGCTGGCACCACGCGACACCATCCTCAATGCCCGACCCATCCACACGCTCAGGGGAACTACCCGCATCGCATGGAGGGGAAATCCATGGTAGGAGAGCTTCAGGTTGAGCAGGGACTTGGCAATGGTGGACCGAGCTTCGGTCATGGAGGAAGCTTTGCTCATTGTGGCTCCCCGACCAAACTCGAGGGGGAAATGGGTTCACTGGGTCATGAGGGTTCTAACAGAGAAGGAGAGAGGCAAGGAGGGGCTCTGTCTTGCTCGAGTTTAGTCGAGAATGGCGGAGGCCGAATCTGCCGGCGGTGGAGAAGGAGACGGCCTCGGTGGAAACTGAGGCAAGAGAAATCTTGATATGGCCGCGACGGATGGCTGCGATCGCTAGAAGGGCTCGAGGCGCGTCTACTTATAGCTGGTGAGGTCGGTTCCGCGAGCTCCACACGATAAGCATGGCGGACTGTGGCAGGGGTCGACGTGGCGACCGGTGGGCGGGGGGCAAGCACTAGCAGACGTCCCTGAGGATGAGCTCGAGTTGTTCCAAGGGCAGCTGGTGCGCGGCTCGGGCGGTGCTACTGTCGACGCAGCAGGCGCTACTGGCGTTGGCGGCCAGCACGGCAGCAGTGATACAGGTGCGTAGCGAGGGTCAACAATCCTAGCAAAGGGGGGGTTGTAGGCTGCCACTTTGTGGTGTTCACTCGAGCACTGCAGGTGGGTGCGGCGACTTCCTGCACGGCACATGCAAAACGCGTGCTCTGGGCGTGCTGTGGGTGTGCACGGTAGGTGCTCGACCGAATGCCACTATACGAAAGAGTGTTTGGTTTGAGATGCAACTCGACAGGATGGCTAGGCTGGTTACTCAACCTCTGTTGGACATGCTGGTTTGGCAGGGAAAGAACTTCCACAATGCATTTTAAAAAGTATGCCAGTTCAGGTCATGCACCTAGAGTGTTTGGTAAAATGCCAGGGGCCTCTAGGTATTCTTGTTAGCCACCAAATTTTCCAGGTTGAGGTCTCCTTGGAAGCTAAAAATGATGGCAAGGTTAATTTTAGCAAAACAGAAACTTCCTAGTGCAATTTTTGCAAAAGTGCATTCCTGGACAGAACCAAAATGATGTTATAACCTAGTCTCAAACAATGCCACTGGAATGAAATTCTAGACTTGAGGGATTTGCAGGGTTCTCTTCAAGTAGTAAATTTTTCAAGAGCTTTGGGTAAGAAAATAATATGGTTGCAGTGCAAACTACAAATTCTGGTCCAGAACAGAAAATAAGAAGCGGTGCTCAAAAGTTTCAAAACACCATTTTGGTTTTTTGCACACAAGTGATTTATATTAACTCCTTGATAACTCACAATTTTTGTAGAATTTTTGAAGAGTTTTCTCTAGGGGTTGTAGTGCATATACCAAGTTGGATCAGAAATGGAAAAGAATATAATGTGCTCACTTATTCCAAAACACTTGGCTAGATTATTTCATAAAATTGATTCAAAAACATACTAGGTCATTTCCAAGTTTTTGTGGAATTTTTAAAAGAAGTAATCAAATGGCTCCACTTCGAATTGGACCTTTAAAGGAATTAAAAGCCTGCTTTGGGATAAATAAAACTTAAACGAAAATATTGTAAAAAGGCTTTCATTGGATTTGGAAATAAATGGAAAAATAATTGAGGCAAACACTCGGGTCAAATAATATCTTTCAAAAACTCCTACTTAAGAAAGAGATCTTTTTATAACATAAGACAAAGAAGGGGGTCTGAAAACAGGAGAAAACCCAAAAATAAAAATAAAAAATAACCATGGCCAATTTTAAATAAAAGAAAATTATGGTCAAAATTTTGGGGTGTTACAGTGGACACTACCGACTTGCTCGGGTCAAAGCGGCCGGCTACTAAGGCCACCTTTCAGTCGGCCGGTGAGACCACGCAGGTTCACATCCACCCTACCGATCCGAGTGCCTCCGGGATGAACATCTCCACTTCACTCGTCAAGAAATAGGAAGTTGGGCTCATCCAGTTCCTCTGTGAGAACTGGGACATCTTCGCATGGAAGCCATCTCACATGCCGGGTGTTCGCAGGGAGCTGGCTGAGCACCGCCTTCGAGTGGGCTCCAAGATCAAGCCCGTCGTGGAAGACTTGTGTCGCTCCTCCATGGAGAAGCACAAGGCGATTGGCGAGGAGATGGCCGGTCCCTAGCTACTGAGTTCATTCGCGTGGTTTACCACTCCGAGTGTCTGGCGAACGTGGTCGTGGTGCCTAAGAAGAACAATTCACTCCAAATGTATATTGACTGATGGGGATATGTACCTAGGGTAGGGTCACAGGCTTGACCTGAATATCCTACCCAAGGGTACCACATTATTAGGCCAAGGGTTACACAGAAGATTCCGACTGGATGGACATGGCACCTAAAAGGTCACTCAGTACACAAACACTCGGACTACACTCCCATCCACTCAACGACCTGTATCCACTCGAAAGGATTCTAGTCGACATCGAAGACCATGATGACCCACAAGTATAGGGGATCTATCGTAGTCCTTTCGACAAGTAAGAGTGTTGAACCCAAGGAGGAGCAGAAGGATCTGACAAGTGGTTTTCAGCAAGGTAATATCTGCAAGCACTGAAATTATCGGTAACAAGTAGTTGTGTGGTGAGATGATTCGTACCAACCAACAAGTAACAAAAGTAGCAATGGTGCAGCAAAGTGGCCCAATCCCTTTTGTAGCAAGGGGCAAGCCTGGACAAAGTCTTATAGGAGGTAAAACGCTCCCGAGGACACACGGGAATTTCTGTCATGCTAGTTTTCATCATGTTCATATGATTCGCGTTCGTTACTTTGATAGTTTGATATGTGGGTAGACCGGCGCTTGGGTACTGACCTTACTTGGACAAGCATCTCACTTACGATTAACCCCTCTTGCAAGCATCCGCAACTACGAAAGAAGAATTAAGACAAAGTCTAACCATAGCATTAAACTAGTGGATCCAAATCAGCCCCTTACGAAGCAACGCATAAACTAGGGTTTAAGCTTCTCTCACTCTAGCAACCCATCATCTACTTACTACTTCCCAATGCCTTCCTCTAGGCCCAAATAATGGTGAAGTGTTATGTAGTCGACGTTCACATAACACCACTAGAGGAAAAACAACATACAACACATCAAATTACCGAACGAATACCAAATTCACATGACTACTTTTAGCATGACTTATCCCATTTCCTCATGAACAAAGGTAACTACTCACAAAGCATAATCATATTCATGACAAGAGAGGTAATGAGTAGCATCAAAGATCTGAACATAAACTCTTCCACCAAGTAATCCAACTAGCATCAACTACAAAGAGTAATTAACACTACTAGCAACCTTACAAGTACCAACCGGAGTCGCGAGACGAAGATTGGTTACAAGTGATGAACTAGGGTTTGGAGATGAGATGGTACTGATGAATATGTTGATGGTGATGAGTCCCCTTCAATGAGAGGAGTGTTGGTGATGACGATGACGACGATTTCCCCCTCCGAGAGGGAAGTTTCCCCGACACGATCGTCGTGCCAGAGCTCTAGATTGGTTCTGCTCAAGTTTCGCCTCGTGGCGGCGGCGAATCCTCCGAAAAGCCTCCTCCTGATTTTTTTCCGGACGAAACCCTTCTTGTAGCAAAAGGGGGGAGCCAGAGGGCCAGCTGGGTGCCCACAAGCCCCCTAGGCGCGGCAAGGAGGGTGGCCGCGCCTAGCAGGCTTGCGGCCACCTGCTGGCGCCCCTCTGGTACTTCTTCGGCCCAGTATTTTTTATAAATCCCGAAAAAAATCATCGTTGATTTTCACGGCGTTTGGAGTTGCGTAGAATAGGTATCTCAAACTTGCTCCACTTTTAGGCGAGAATTCCAGCTGCCGACATTCTCCCTCTTCATGTAAACCTTGTAAAATAAGGGAGAAAAGGCATAAGTATTGTACCTTGAAGTGAAATAACAACCCAAGAAGCGATAAATATTAACATGAAAACATGATGCGAAATGGACGTATCTACTCCCCCAAGCTTAGACCTCGCTTGTCCTCAAGCGAAAGCCTAGCTCAATAAATATGTCACATGTTTAGGGAGAGAGGTGTCGACAAAACAAGATACGAACATGTAGGCATCATGATCATGATCAGAACAGCAATACCATCATATCATCTCTCATGCTAAAGTAATAATTCCTTCACAAAGTAAAGTATGGATCAAGAACCTTAACGAGAAGTAATAACTGATAGCCTGTAGTCATTGAAGCAATTGCAATTTATCACAACATCAGAAAGAGTCAAATAAGAGCCTGTAAAGCAAGTCCACATACTCAATCATCCTTTCGTTCTCTACAATTGCTACAACCCACGTGGTACTCATGAGATCAAAGTTTCAGCTGGGCACAGAGAAAGATAGGGTCTTATAGTTTCGCCTCCCAACTGCTTACCTCAAGGGTAATGTCAACAACAATAATTCATGAATACTTACTTCCAAGTTGACATATGAAGATAGATCTTTCCCTAGCATATGACGTTAGCCGAGATAAAGGCGAAACAAGGAATTGGTGAAGATCACCATGACTCTGTCAAGGGAAAAAAGTAAAGGTACAAGATAGGTCCTTCGCAGAGGGAAGCACAGGTTGTCATGCACTTTTGAGGTTTGGATGCGTGTCCTATTAGTGCGGAGGAACGTCACTTTATATTGCCTCCTGTGATAAAGAACTTTATTATGCAGTATGTCGCTTTTATGTCTTCCTCATCACAGGTTCGTACAAAGCTTATTTTCCACACACTAATAGATCATACATATTAGAGAGCAATTTTTATTGCTTGCACCAATGACAACTTACTTGAGGGATCTTATTCAATCCATAGGTAGGTATGGTGGACTCTCATGGCAAAACTGGGTTGAAGGTTTATGGATGCACAAGTAGTATCTCTACTTGGTGCGGGAGTTTTGGCTGATATGAGGTGGAAGCAATCGTCAGATGCTAAGGGATATCTAATCATATAACATTGTCCGGAACCAAGAAAACACAATCCATTATGTTGTCTTCCTTGTCCAACATCTACTTCTAGGCATGCAATAGTTTAGTGAGTGTTCACAATCATAGATGGTGTCAGAGATGATATATTTATATGTGAACCTCTCCTTCTTTATCACTTCCTATTAATTGCAATAATGACCAAGGTCTACGTTTGTCTACTCTCAACAAGTTTCAATCATCATTCTTTTATATGTGAAGCCATCACTTCCCATAAGATCATTACATGATCTTTCATGCTTTTGTTCTTTTCTCAATCTTTTGATCATGGCATGAGGCAAAGCCCTTCAACTAATACACTCTTTATTATATGGCTCACGAGCTCGAATACATCAGGGGTGACACAAAGCAATACTCAAGCCTAAAACACTGAGACCTTTATTCTACTACAGAAAGAGAAAACTGAAAAGGAACAAACTAAAACAAAGGTAAAGGCAAATGATGTGATGGTGATACGATACCGGGGCAACTCCCCCAAGCTTGGCACAAGCCAAGGGGATTTCCCATACCCATGCTTAGTTGTCTTCCTTTGGAGGTGATGGTGGTGGCATTGTTGCAACATGGGTTTGATCCTCCGTCTTCCAAGGCATAGGTGCTCCATCATGGAAAGATGAACGAGTCTCCGGAATCCTCAAATCTGCAGCCAACCATATTGATTTAAATCTATATTCATACTCACAGTTTTGGTTCCGCAGGTCATAGATCTGTGCCTGGAGGTGATCAATCCTGTCATAGAGCCTGGAGAGGTGCTTCCCAATGTCATTGGCATCAATCCTGTGCTTGCTGGTGAACTCCGTGATCATCATGTGGTTGGCGTTGAGTCCACGCTCCACCATCCCTTGGCACTTGAAGACTTGTTGCTCCATTGCTTCGAGCCTCGCCTCCACGCTTCCAGTCTTCTTGGGCCCCTCAACATCACGGATGTGCAACATCCCCTCACGCATCTCGATAGATTGAGGGTGTTGCAGCACTCCCGTGAGGTAGGGATTGATGACCTTCTCGAAGATCTTGTCCTTCGGAGCTTTTGGGGACGTCATAGCAATCTAGATCTGCAAGAGAAACAGGCTCGAAACGAAAACAGAGGAAATTTGCGTGATACGAGGGTCAGACCTTACGGGAGAATATATAATGATTTTTCTAGACCAGAAGGAGTACTCCGCACGAAAACAGAGTCCGGGAGGCACACGAGGTGGCCACAAGACCACCAGGCGCGGCCAGGGGGTGGGCCCGTGCCTGGCAGGCTTGTCGCCTCCTCGCGCGCTTTCCAGACTACTTCCAATTTTTGTATTTTTTTCAAATATTCCAAAACGGAGAAAAAATCCTACTGGAAAAGTTTTGGAGTTTGTTTTCTTACCGAATCACATACCTCTTCGTTTTCGGAGTCTGAAACAGGCTGATAAATATCCCTTAGGTATTCTTCCAGAGTTATGGTATTAATAATATTGCTTTCAACATTTATGGGAGTACCTGAGATATAATGCTTGATTCTCTGCCCATTTACAACTCTCGGACAATCTTGATAGCACCGGAACGATATACTTCCTCAACAATATAGGGACCTTCCCATTTAGAGAGAAGCTTGCCTGCAAAGAATCTTAAACGAGAGTTATATAGCAAGACATAATCACCTACATTGAACTCACGCTTTTGTATTCTCTTATAATGCACCTCTTAACCTTCTCTTTGAACAACTTGGCATTCTCATATGCCTGAGTTCTCCATTCATCAAGCGAGCTAATATCAAATAACCTCTTCTCACCAGCAAGTTTGAAATCAAAGTTGAGCTCTTTGGTTGCCCAATAAGCTTTATGCTGTAGCTCAAGAGGTAAATGACATGCTTTACCGTACACCATTTTGTACAGAGACATGCCCATGGGATACTTATAGGTAGTTCTATAAGCCCATAGTGCATCATCGAGCTTCTTAGACCAATTATTTCTAGACCTGTTAACAGTCTTTTGCAGAATTAGTTTAATCTCTATGTTGCTTAGCTCTACTTGACCACTGGACTGAGGGTGATAGGGAGACGCAATTCTATGGTTGACATCGTACTTACCAAGCGTTTTACGGAAAGAACCATGAATGAAATGTGAACCACCGTCGGTCATTAGATATCTAGGGACTCCAAATCTAGGGAAAATAACTTCTTTAAGCATTTTGATAGAGGTGTTGTGATCAAAACTACTAGCAGGGATAGCTTCTACCCACTTAGTGACATAATCAACAACAACTAGAATATGAGTATACCTGTTGGATTTTGGAAAAGGTCCCATATAATCAAAGCCCCACACATCAAATGGTTCAATGACAAGTGAATAGTTCATAGGCACTTCGTGACGTTTACTAATATTACATATTCTTTGACATTCGTCACAAGACAAGACAAACTTACGGGCATCCTTGAAGAGAGTGGGCCAATAGAAACCTTATTGCAATACCTTGTGTGCAGTTCTATCTCCCGCATGGTGTCCTCCGTAGGCCTCGGAGTGACACTTATGTAGGATCTGTCCTTGTTCATGTTCAGGTACACAACATCTAATAACACCATCTACTCCTTCCTTATAAAGGTGAGGATCATCCCAAAAGTAATGTCTCAAGTCAAAGAAGAATTTCTTCTTTTGTTGGTATGTGAAACTAGGTGGTATGTATTTGGCAACAATATAGTTTGCATAATCAACATACCACGGTGCACTACGTGAAGCATTGATGACATTCAGTTGCTCATCGGGAAAGCTATCATCAATCGGTATTGGGTCATCAAGAACGTTCTCCAACCTAGACAAGTTATCTGCTATTGGGTTGTCAGCACCCTTCCTGTCAACAACATGCAAATCAAATTCTTGTAGCAAGAGAAACCATCTGATAAGTCTAGGTTTAGCGTCTTTCTTCTCCATGAGGTACTTAATAGCAGCGTGATTAGTGTGAATAGTGAATTTGGAATCAACTATGTAAGACCTGAACTTTTCACATGCAAACACGACTGCTAAAAATTCCTTTTCTGTAGTGGCATAGTTTCTTTGGGCATTGTCTAGAGTTTTACTAGCATAGTGTATAACATTCAACTTCTTATCAACTCTTTGCCCTAGAACATCACCAATAGCATAATCACTAGCATCACACATGATCTCAAAGGGTAAGTTCCAATCAGGTGGTTGAACAATAGGTGCAGTTATCAAAGCCTTCTGAAGTATTTCGAAGGCTTCCTCACAATCATCGTCAAAAACAAAAGGAATATCATTTTGCAAGAGATTGGTAAGAGGCCTAGAAATCTTAGAGAAGTCTTTAATGAACCTTTTATAGAAACCAGCATGACCAAGGAAACTTCTTATACCCTTGATATCTATGGGGTATGGCATTTTCTCGATTGCATCAACCTTAGTCTTATCTACTTCAATACCTCTTTCAGACATTTTATGTCCTAAGACGATGCCTTCATTAACCATAAAGTGGCACTTCTCCCAATTCAAGACAAGATTGGTGTTTTTACATCCCTGCAAGACTCGATCAAGGTTGCTGAGGCAATCATCAAAGGAAGACCCGTAAACGGAGAAGTCATCCATGAAAACCTCGACAATCTTTTCACAAAAGTCAGAGAATATAGCCATCATACATCTTTGAAAGGTGGCAGGTGCATTACATAAGCCAAAAGGCATACGTCTATAAGCAAAGGTACCGAAGGGGCAGGTGAAAGTGGTTTTCTCCTGAACAGATTGTGCAACTGGTATTTGGGAGAAACCAGAATAACCGTCTAGAAAGCAGAAGTTTGTGTGTTTAGACATTCTTTCTAGCATTTGGTCGATAAAAGGAAAATGGTAATGATCTTTCCTAGTGGTTTTATTCAATTTCCTAAAATCAATCACCATCCTATAGCCAGTAATAATCCCGTGTGGGATCAATTCATCCTTATCATTAGGGACAACGGTAATGCCTCCCTTATTAGGGACGCAATGCATCGGACTCACCCAATCATTATGACCAACAGGATAGATAATACCTGCTTCCAGGAGCTTTAGTATTTCTTTTCTTACTACCTCTTTCATCTTAGGATTTAATCTCCTTTGATGATGAGCAACTGGTTTGGAATCAGGATCAGTTTTGTTCTTGTGCTGGCATAGAGTGGGACTAATGCCCTTAAGATCATCAAGGGTATATCCAATAGCAGCACGGTGCTTCCTCAGAGTTTTTAGTAACTTCTTCTCTTCATGCTCTGAGAGGCTAGCACTAATAATAACAGGATATATCTCTTTCTCATCCAGATAAGCATACTTAAGAGTATCAGGCAACTGTTTAAGCTCGAACACAGGATCACCCTTTGGTGGGGGTGGATCCCCAAGCAGTTCAATAGGCAGATTGTTCTTAAGGATAGGATATTGTTCTCAGACAACTCTATCTATTTCATCCCTTTCATCCATATGCATATTATTTTCATGCTCAAGAAAGTATTGCTCTAAGGGATCAGTAGGAGGCACGACAATAGAAGCTAAGGCAATAGTTTCATCCTTACTAGGCAACTCCTTCTCATGAGGTTGTCTACCAAACTTGGATAAATTGAACTCATGTGACACACCTTCAAAGCCAACAGTGACAGTTTGCTTCTCACAGTCAATATGAGCATTGATGGTATTTGTTTCAACAAAGGATTTAACGCAATCAAACTTGAAATACATACTTGACTCCTTACCTTCTTCAAGCTCCCAATCTTCAGAGTTGCGTTTAATTCTCTCCAATAAATTGCATCTGAAGTCAATATCTCTCTTCATAAAAGAACCGGTGAAAGAAGTGTCAAGCATGGTGCGATCATCATGAGAAAGCCGAGCGTAGAAGTTCTGAATGATAGTTTCTCTCGACAGCTCATGATTGGGGCATGAATATAACATTTATTTAAGCCTCCCCCAAGCTTGAGCGACGCTTTCTCTATCACGAGGCCAAAAATTATAAATATAATTCCGATCACGATGTACTAAATGCATAGGATGAAACTTTTGATGAAATTCCAATTTCAACCGATTGTAGTCCCATGATCAAGTATCATCACATAGCCTATACCATGTCAACGCCTTATCCTTCAAAGATAAAGGAAAGACCTTCTTCTTGACCTCATCCTCGGGCAAACCTGCAAGCTTAAATAAACCACAAACTTCGTCTACATAGATTAGATGCAAGTCTGGATGTGATGTTCCATCTCCTGTAAAAGGATTAGCCAGCAGTTTCTCAAGCATACCCGAAGGAAATTCAAAGCAAATATTTTCAGTAGGTGCAGAAGGTTGAGGAGCAACTCTTTGTGCTTCCGTTCGAGGTGAAGATACCCCGAACAAGCCCCTCAAAGGATTAGTATCCATTGTGACAAGTGACAATAAATTTCAGCACACTATAAGAATGTTTCCTTACCAAGTTCCACTTACCAAAGGAGCTTCACTCCCCGGGAACGGCGCCAGAAAAGAGTCTTGACGACCCACAAGTATAGGGGATCTATCGTAGTCCTTTCAATAAGTAAGAGTGTCGAACCCAACGAGGAGCAGAAGGATCTGACAAGTGGTTTTCAGCAAGGTAATATCTGCAAGCACTGAAATTATCGGTAACTAGTTGTGTGGTGAGATGATTAGTAGCAACCAACAAGTAAAAAAAGTAGCAACGGTGCAGCAAAGTGGCCCAATCCGTTTTGTAGCAAGGGGCAAGCCTGGACAAAGTCTTATAGGAGGTAAAATGCTCCCGAGGACACACGGGAATTTCTGTCATGCTAGTTTTCATCATGTTCATATGATTCCCGTTCGTTACTTTGATAGTTTGATATGTGGGTGGACTGGCACTTGGGTATTGCCTTTACTTGGACAAGCATCCCACTTATGATTAACCCCTCTCGCAAGCATCCGCAACTACGAAATAAGAATTAAGACAAAGTCTAACCATAGCATTAAACTAGTGGATCCAAACCAGCCCCTTACGAAGCAACACGTAAACTAGGGTTTAAGCTTCTGTCACTCTAGCAACCCATCATCTACTTACTACTTCCCAATGCCTTCCTCTAGGCCCAAATAATGGTGAAGTGTTATGTAGTCGACGTTCACATAACACCACTAGAGGAAAAACAACATACAACACATCAAATTACCGAACGAATACCAAATTCACATGACTACTTTTAGCATGACTTATCCCATGTCCTAAGGAATAAAAGTAACTACTCACAAAGAATAATCATATTCATGACCAGAGAGGTAATGAGTAGCATCAAAGATTTGAACATAAACTCTTCCACCAAGTACTCCAACTAGCATCAACTACAAAGAGTAATTAACACTACTAGTAACCTTACAAGTACCAATCGGAGTCGCGAGACGAAGATTGGTTACAAGTGATGAACTAGGCTTTGGAGATGAGATGGTGCTGATGAAGATGTTGATGGTGATGAGTCCCCTCCGATGAGAGGAGTGTTGGTGATGACGATGGCGACGATTTCCCCCTCTGATAGGGAAGTTTCCCCAGCAGGATCGTCCTGCCGGAGCTCTAGATTGGTTCTACTCAAGTTTCGCCTCGTGGCGGCGGCAAATCCTCCGAAAAGCCTCCTCCTTATTTTTTCCGGACGAAACCCTTCTTGTAGAAAAAGGGGGAGCCAGAGGGCCAGCTGGGTGCCCACATGCCCCCTAGGCGCGGCCAGCGGTGTGGCTGCATCTAGCAGGCTTGTGGCCACGTGCTGGCGACCCTCTGGCACTTCTTCGGCCCAGTATTTTTTATAAATCCCGAAAAAAATCATCGTTGATTTTCACGGCATTTGGAGTTGCGCAGAATAGGTATCTCAAACTTGCTCCACTTTTAGGCCAGAATTCCAGCTGCCGGCACTCTCCCTCTTCATGTAAACCTTGCAAAATAAGAGAGAAAAGGAATAAGTATTGTACCTTGAAGTGAAATAACAGCCCAAGAAGCGATAAATATCAACATGAAAACATGATGCAAAATGGGCGTATCAGACCAGAAGTCACCTACGAAGGCCAACGGGCATACGTTCAGCCAATGGTCTTTAGTAGCATTTATTAATTGCATATGTTATCAGTAACGTATATCTTTAACTCATATTGATCGAGCCCTTAGATGTTGAGGCCTTGAGGAGGGGTGGTGCACTCTATATAAGCGGCCCCTCCCTTGTGGCACAAGGGTTCGCACCCCCTGTATTACACAATCCACACTACCAGAGCTCCCAGGCACTGAGACGTAGGCTGTTACCTCCAAGAGAGGGGTCTGAACTCATACATCTTGTGTACAAGCTTTTCGTAGCTAGGACTCTGCCCTATCCATTCGTACCCTACACCTCTACTATCAGGTTCATTCCCACGACAGTTGGCGCCCACCATGGGGCAGGCGTCTAAGCGACTTCCGGCAAGTTTGCGATTTTCACTCTTCCTCATGTCTTCCGGCTACGATTCATTCATGGGTGGTAAGATCCGTTTTGGCACCCTCAACTTCGTCGCCGATGACCCGGCATAGCTTCAGGAAGCGCCACTCGACATCGAGGCACTCCCAGTACATGGAGGGACGCACTTCTATGCAAACTCCTTTGGCGTACTCCTTCGGCAGCCGTCGACTCCGCTTTCGAATCTTCACTCCACTATTCATCATCGCAAGCGATCCGGTCGCTCTCGACTCCAGAGATGGGTGAAGCACGCAGTGGCTTGCCAGGCGTCATCTCTGTCGACCCCTCAGGTCATAGCCATCGAGCCTGCTGTACCCCATCAGGACCCAATCCACTCAGCATCTGATCAGTCTGACGTTCCCTCCAAGTGCGAGAGCTGCAACCCAGCAGCAGAGGTCTTCATGGCAGGCTCCGCGGAGAGCCCACCTGGGTTAGGTTGCGGCGAGCACGAGGCCGGCGAACCTCGTCTCGATGCGGTCATCGTCATCCTCCAACTTCCAGTCGGCGTCAACATCAGCTCTTCTCAGGCGGTCATCTCGACAATACTGAGGTATATCATACTCTGGTACTTAATGTCGCAGCAGCAGCCAAGATAGCAGATTCAATTCAGCCATCTTCAGAGGCAGGTAGAGGCTTAGAGGAGATTCACGCTTTGCTTCAAGCAGCACAGCAGCAGAACTCACTTGTCTCGCAATCGCTCAATATATTACACAGTAATTCGCCAAGAGCAGATACAATCCGTTTACTTTACAGTCCAGGTTCGCCCCAGCGTCGCAGAGATGGGGGCCACTGAGAGTATCAACACCGAGGCCAGGGTCAGAACCAGTTTACCCCTCGTTATCACCGTGATGACCACCATCGAGTGAATTCTCCTCCGCGGAGCGGTTCGTATGTGTCCCGACACGACGATGACCGGCGCCCGTTCAGTAACGAGCGGAACCGCGGATTTGATGCAAGAGATGTACTTGCACAGAGAAGGATCGACAGAGGTAGAGCCTATAGAGATGGTCTCTATAGAGATCGCCCGAGTGGAAGTGGTACCGTAGTTTCCGGTCACGAGTGTTTTAGCAGGGAAATCCGCTCTGCCGACATTCCCCCCAACTTCAGGTTGGCGGCTGGAGTCAGTAAGTTTAGAGGAGAGTCCAAGCCCGAAACTTGGCTAGATGATTATCGACTTGTAGTATAGACTGGCGGCAACAACGACAACATTGCAATGAAGCACTTGCCCCTGATGCTGGATGGTTTGGCCCGTGCATGGCTGAATCAGCTGGCACCTTCAAGCATATACTCTTGGGCAGATTTGGCCCCGAGTGTTCATCAAGACCTTCAAGGGCACTTGCAAGCGCCCTACCGGCCTTTCTGAGTTACAACATTGCATACAGAAGCCGAGTGAGTCCTTACGCGATTACATCCAGCGATGGACCACTCTCCACCACACAGTGGAGAATGTTACCGAGCACCAAGCAGTCTGCGCCTTCAAGGCAGGTGTTAGGTATCAAGAACTGTATCTGAAGTTCGGTTGGTCACGCGACATGTCAATGAGAAAAATGATGGAAATAGCCACCCATTATGCAAACGGGGAAGAAGAAGACCGCCTCCATAGTGGCAAAGGTTAAGCAGTCGACAACACTGACGCTAATTCCAATTCGAAGCAGAAGCGGAAGGTTGAAAATGCTACATCAGCAGAAACAACCGCTCTCGTGGCGGGAAATTCAAGGGAAAGTCCAAGGCACCATTTCCCCCAAGAAGTCCAAGATGTAGTTGGATGTTTTCGATCAGCCTTGTGTACTTCACACGAAGAAATATGATGAGGGCAATCTGATATTGCCAAAGCATACCACTCGGCAGTGCCGACTGTTAATCCAAGAGTTCAAGGAAGGTCAGTCAAGTGGAAAAGACCCTGAAGAAGATAATGATGAAGAGAAAGATGACTTCACCAAGGTCAACGCAACTGTGGTGATTTTTGCTGACGTAGAGAGCAAAAGTCGACTGAAAGTTAGCAATAGAGAATTCAACATGGCAGTGCCTTCAACCCCAACATCCCTGAAGTGGTCGCAGACCCCCATCACATTTGATCACTCGGACCATCCATCTTTTGTTCTGACTCCAGGTCGCCAGGCTCTGGTGGTCGACCCAGTTGTCGAGGGTGTTCAACTTTGCAAAGTCTTGATGGATGGAGGGAGTGGGCTGAATATCCTATATGCACAAACTCTCAAGGGGATGGGCATTCCGATGTCCCGACTTAGCGAGAGCACCATGACTTTCATGGATTTATCCCAGGGAAGAAGGCCAAGTCACTCGGCCAGATCAGGCTAGATGTTGTTTTTGGCTCTGACAGGAATGTCCGCAAAGAGAAGCTGAGATTTGAGGTCGGGGACTTCCAGAGTGCATATCATGCTATTCTGGGTCGCCCTGCTTATGCACGTTTCATGGCTCGACCATGTTACGTGTACCTAAGGATGAAGATGCCAAGTCCTAAATGGGTCATTGATACGTCCATTTTGCATCATGTTTTCATGTTGATATTTATCGCTTTTTGGGCTGTTATTTCACTTCACTGTACAATTCTTATGCCTTTTCTCTCTTATTTTGCAAGGTTTACATGAAGAGGGAGAATACCGGCAACTGCAATTCTGGCCTGAAAGTGGAGCAAGTTTGAGATACCTATTCTGCGCAACTCCAAACGCCGTAAAAATCAACGAGGATTTTTTCTGATTTATGAAAAATACTGTGCCGAAGAAGTGCCAAAGGGGCGCCAGGGGTGGCCACAAGCTTGCACGGCGCGGCCACCCCCCCCAGGTCGCGCCACGGGGGCTTGTGGGCACCCTGCTGGCCCACTTGCCCCCTCTTTTGCTATATGGAGGGTTTCGTCCAGGAAAAAAATCAAGGAGGAGCTTTTCCGTGGTTTCGCCGCCACCACAAGGCGGAACTTGAGCAGAACCAATCTAGAGCTCCGGCAGGACGATCCTACCTGGGAAACTTCCCTCCCGAAGGGGGAAACCGTCGCCATCGTCATCACCAACACTCCTCTCATCGGAGGGGACTCGTCACCATCAACATCTTCATCAGCACCATCTCATCTCCAAACCCTAGTTCATCTCTTGTAACCAATCTCCGTCTCGCGACTCCGATTGGTACTTGTAAGGTTGCCAGTAGTGTTGATTACTCTTCGTAGTTGATGCTAGTTGGATTATTTGGTGGAAGAGTTTATGTTCAGATCCTTGATGCTACACTACTGAAATTCAGAAATTTGTCGTCTGCCATGGCGGACGACAAAGGGGGGCACCACTGACGGCAAAGGCTTTGCCGTCGGTCAGCAGACGGCAAAGTTGATGGCAAAAAAAATCCGGTGAAGAGGTTCTTTGTCGTCTGCTTTTTTAAAGCGGACAGCAAAGATTCTTTGCCATGAGGGGGCAGACGGCAAATTTAATGGGACGGCACATACTCCAACGGCCCCGTTAAGTCTTAACTGCAGGCCTCCTCTCTTTGCCGTCTGCCATCCCCCCTTTGCCATGTGGGGGCAGACGACAAAGGGTGGAACCAGCCCCCTCTCTGTCCCCTCTTTGTCGTCTGCCATCCCACCTTTGCCATGTGGGGGCTGACGACAAAGAGGAGAGAGAGTGGGTGTTGGTTCCCCCCTTTGCCATGTGGGGGCAGACGGCAAAGGGGGGAACCAACCCCCTCTCTCTCCCCTCTTTGCCATTAGCCATCCCACCTTTTCCATGCAGGGGCAGCCGGCAAAGGGGGGAACCAGCCCCCCTCTCTTCCCCTTTGTCGTCTGCCATCACCCCTTTGCCATGTGGGGGCAGACGGCAAAGGGGGGAACCAGCCCCTTTTTAATTTATTTCTGATTATATCCAGCATTTCTAACAATAATCAGGATATATATACATATTTGACATAAATAAATTTCTTTCCATACTCATAACCATATTAAAATAACTTTCATCCATAGTACATACATATTATGCAAGTTGCATCCGTACCAAACCATATATTACACCAGTTTCATCCACATGCATACAAAGTTTCATATATATGCATATAGTACAATAGTTTCAATACAAGCTTCCGTGAAGCCATGGTACAATAAATCATCTTCAAGCATTCCATCAATATAATCCAAGCTTCCCGTGAAGTGAATGTAATCTGCAAAATGACAAAAAAGAAAGTTAGAAGAATAATACTAGATGAAGAAGTATATATAGGTTATTTCAGAGAGAAATTAGCTAAGTATAGGCCATTTAATAGCTAAATTAGGTGGAATAGGTCATCTTGGAGCTACATAGCCTTATTATGTCATTTAGGAGAGAACTTAGCTAAGTATAGGTCATTCTAGGGCTAACTTGGATAAAAATATGTCATTTTGTAGCCAACTATGATTATTAATCCATTTTGACCTTATTATGTCATTTTGGAGCTAAATTAGTCATTTTAATGAGCTAACCAAGGTTCTTATGATGTTTTTACCTAACTATGCTAATTATGTCATTTTGGAGGATAATTAGCTAAGTATGTCTTTGTTGGGGAAAATAACCTACGTAGAAGAAGAAAGAGAAGAAGCAAGAAGAGAAGAAGAAGGATAAGAAAAAGAAGAATAAGGAGGAGGAGGAGGATAAGGAGGAGGAGAAGGAGAAGAAGAAGAAAAGAAGAAGGACAAGGAGAAGGAAGAAGGAGTAGAAGAAGGAGAAGGAGCTTCTCTCCTCCTTCTCCTTCTCCTTCTTCTTCCTCCTTCTCCTTCTTCTTCTTCTCTTCTTCTTCTTCTTCCTTCCTTTCATTTTTCCTCTTTCTTCTCCTCTTGTTCCCTTCTTCGGGCTAAATTAGCTAAGAATGCCTTTTTGGAGCTAATTATGTCATTTCGAGGATAATTAGCTAAGTATAGGTCATGTTTTATTAAATAGACCATTTTGGAGCTAACTAAGCTAATTATGACATTTAGGTGGAACCCTAGCTAACTATAGGTCGTTTCGGAGCTAACTTGGGTAAAATAGGTCATTCTAGAGCAAACTATGCTTATTAAGCCATTTTGGATCTAGCTAGGCTAATTATAGGCCATTTAATACCTAAGTTAGGGGGAATAGGTCATCTTGTAGGTACGTAAGCCTTATTATGTCATTTAGGAGAGAACTTAGCTAACTATAGGTCATTTTTTATTAAATAGGTCATTTTGGAGCTAACTAAGCTAATTATGTCCTTTTGTAGGATAATTAGCCAATTTAGTCTTTCTTGGATGAGTCTAAGCTACGTAGAAGAAGAGAAAGAGAAGAAGTAAAAGAAGGAGGAGGGGGAGGAGGAGGAGGGGAAGGAGAAGGAAGAGGAGAAGAAGAAGAAAAGAAGAAGGAGAAGGAGAAGGAGGAAGAAGAAGGAGAAGGAGGAGCTCCTTCTCCTTCTTCTCCTCCTTCTTCTCCTTCTTCTTATCCTCCTCCTTCTCTTCTTCTTCTTCTCTGCTTCTTCTTCTTCCTTCCTTTCATTTTTCCTCTTTCTTCTCCTCTTGTCCCCTTCTTTGGGCTAAATTAGCTAAGAATGCCATTTTGGTGCTAATTATGTCATTTCGAGGATAATTAGCTAAGTATAGGTCATGTTTTAGTAAATAGACCATTGTGGAGCTAACTAAGCTAATTATGTCATTTAGGTGGAACCCTAGCTAACTATAGGTCGTTTCGGAGCTAACTTGGGTAAAATAGGCCATTCCGGAGCAAACAACGCTTATTAAGCCATTTTGGATCTAGCTAGGCTAATTATATGCCATTTAATACCTAATTTAGGGGGAATAGGTCATCTTGCACCTACGTAAGCCTTATTATGTCATTTAGGAGAGAACTTAGCTAACTATAGGTCATTTTTATAAAATAGGTCATTTTGGAGCTAACTAAGCTAATTATGTCATTTTGTAGGATAATTAGCCAATTTAGTCTTTCATGGATGAATCTAAGCTACGTAGAAGAAGAGAAAGAGAAGAAGAAGTAAAAGAAGAAGGAGGAGGAGGAGGAGGAGGAGAAGGAGAAGGAAGAGGAGAAGAAGAAGAAAAGAAGAAGTAAAAGAAGAAGGAGGAGGAGGAGGAGTAGGAGGAGAAGGAGAAGGAAGAGGAGAAGAAGAAGAAAAGAAGAAGGAGAAGGAGAAGGAGGAATAAGGAGTAAGAAGAAGGAGAAGGAGGAGCTCCTTCTCCTTCTTGTCCTCCTTCTTCTCCTTCTTCTTATCCTCCTCCTTCTCTTCTTCTTTTTCTCTTCTTATTCTTCTTCCTTCCTTTGATTTTTCCTCTTTCTTCTCCTCTTGTCCCCTTGTTCGGGCTAAATTAGCTAAGAATGCCTTTTTGGAGCTAATTATGTCATTTCGAGGATAATTAGCTTAGTATAGGTCATGTTTTACTAAATAGACCATTTTGGAGCTAACTAAGCTAATTATGTCATTTAGGTGGAACCCTAGCTAACTATAGGTCGTTTTGGAGCTAATTTGGGTAAAATAGGTCATTCCGGAGCAAACTATGCTTATTAAGCCATTTTGGATCTAGCTAGGCTAATTATAGGCCATTTAATACCTAAGTTAGGGGGAATAGGTCATCTTGCAGCTACGTAAGCCTTATTATGTCATTTAGGAGAGAACTTAGCTAACCATAGGTCATTTTTATTAAATAGGTCATTTTGGAGCTAACTAAGCTAATTATGTCATTTTGTAGGATAAGTAGCCAATTTAGTCTTTCTTGGATGAGTCTAAGCTAAGTAGAAGAAGAGAAAGAGAAGAAGAAGTAAAAGAGGAAGGACGAGGAGGAGGAGGAGGAGGAGAAGGAGAAGGAAGAGGAGAAGAAGAAGAAAAGAAGGAGAAGGAGGAAGAAGGAGGAAGAAGAAGGAGAAGGAGGAGTTCCATCTCCTTCTTCTCCTCCTTCTTCTCCTTCTTCTTATCCTCCTCCTTCTCTTCTTCTTCTTCTCTTCTTATTCTTCTTCCTTCCTTTCATTTTTCCTCTTTCTTCTCCTCTTGTCCCCTTCTTCGGGCTAAATTAGCTAAGAATGCATTTTTTGAGCTAATTATGACATATCGAGGATAATTTGCTAAGTATAGGTCATGTTTTATTAAATAGACCATTTTGGAGCTAACTAAGCTAATTATGTCATTTAGGTGGAACCCTAGCTAAATATAGGTCGTTTCGAAGCTAACTTGTGTAAAATAGGTCATTCCGGAGCAAACTATGCTTATTAAGCCATTTTGGATCTAGCTAGGCTAATTATAGGCCATTCAATACCTAAGTTAGGGGAATAGGTCATCTTGCAGCTACGTAAGCCTTATTATGTCATTTAGGAGAGAACTTAGCTAACCATAGGTCATTTTTTCTTAAATAGGTAATTTTGGAGCTAACTAAGCTAATTATGTCCTTTTGTAGGATAATTAGCCAATTTAGTCTTTCTTGGATGAGTCAAAGCTACGTAGAAGAAGACAAAGAGAAGAAGTAAAAGAAGGAGGAGGAGGAGGAGGCGGAGGAGAAGGAGAAGGAAGAGGAGAAGAAGAAGAAAAGAAGAAGGAGAAGGAGAAGGAGGAAGATGGAGGAAGAAGAAGGAGAAGGAGGAGATCCTTCTCCTTCTTCTCCTCCTTCTTCTCCTTCTTCTTATCCTCCTCCTTCTCTTCTTCTTCTTCTCTTCTTCTTCTTCCTTCCTTTCATTTTTCCTCTTTCTTCTCCTCTTGTCCCCTTCTTCGGGCTAAATTAGCTAAGAATGCCTTTTTGGTGCTAATTATGTCATTTTGAGGATAATTAGCTAAGTATAGGTCATGTTTTATTAAATAGACCATTTTGGAGCTAACTAAGCTAATTATGTCATTTAGGTGGAACCCTAGCTAACTATAGGTCGTTTCGGAGTTAACTTGGGTAAAATAGGTCATTCCGGAGCAAACTATGCTTATTAAGCCATTTTGGATCTAGCTAGGCTAATTATAGGCCATTTAATACCTAAGTTAGGGGGAATAGGCCATCTTGCAGCTACGTAAGCCTTATTATGTCATTTAGGAGAGAACTTAGCTAACTATAGGTCATTTTTTTTATTAAATAGGTTATTTTGGAGCTAACTAAGCTAATTATGTCCTTTTGTAGGATAATTAGCAAATTTAGTCTTTCTTGGATGAGTCTAAGCTACGTAGAAGAAGAGAAAGAGAAGAAGAAATAAAAGGAGGAGGAGGAGGAAGGAGAAGGACGAGGAGAAGAAGAAGAAAAGAAGAAGGAGAACGAGAAGGAGGAAGAAGGAGGAAGAAGAAGGAGAAGGAGGAGCTCCTTCTCCTTGTTCTCCTCCTTCTCCTTCTTCTTATCCTCCTCCTTCTCTTCTTCTTCTTCTCTTCTTCTTCTTCTTCCTTCCTTTCATTTTTCCTCTTTCTTCTCCTCTTGTCCCCTTCTATAGGCTAAATTAGCTAAGAATGCCTTTTTGGAGCTAATTATGTCATTTCGAGGATAATTAGCTAAGTATAGGTCATGTTTTATTAAATAGACCATTTTGGAGATAACTAAGCTAATTATGTCATTTAGGTGGAACCCTAGCTAACTATGGGTCGTTCCGGAGCTAACTTGGGTAAAATAAGTCATTCCGGAGCAAACTATGCTTATTAAGTCATTTTGGATCTAGCTAGGTAATTATAGTCTATTTAATACCTAAGTTAGGGGGAATAGGTCATCTTGCAGCTACGTAAGCCTTATTATGTCATTCAGGAGAGAACTTAGCTAACTATAGGTCATTTTTTACTAAATAGGTCATTTTGGAGCTAACTAAGCTAATTATGTCATTTTGTAGGATAATTAGCCAATTTGGTCTTTCTTTGATGAGTCTTAGCTACGTAGAAGAAGAGATAGAGAAGAAGAAGTAACAGAAGGAGGAGGAGGAGGAGGAGGAGAAGGAGAAGGAAGAGGACAAGAAGAACAAAAGAAGGAGAAGGAGAAGGAGGAAGAAGGAGGAGCTCCTTCTCCTTCGTCTCCTCCTTCTTCTCCTTCTTCTTATCCTCCTCCTTATCTTCTTCTTCTTCTTATCTTCTTCTTCTTCTTCTTCCTTCCTTTCATTTTTCCTCTTTCTTCTCCTCTTGTCCCCTTCTTCGGGCTAAATTAGCTAAGAATGCCTCTTTGGAGCTAATTATGTCATTTCGAGGATAATTAGCTAAGTATAGGTCATGTTTTATTAAATAGACCATTTTGGAGCTAACTAAGCTAATTATGTCATTTAGGTGGAACCCTAGCTAACTATAGGTCGTTTCGGAGCTAACTTGGGTAAAATAGGTCATTCCATAGCAAACTATGCTTATTAAGCCATTTTGGATCTAGCTAGGCTAATTATAGGCCATTTAATACCTAAGTTAGGGGGAATAGGTCATCTTGCAGCTACGTAAGCCTTATTATGTCATTTAGGAGAGAACTTAGCTAACTATAGGTCATTTTTTATTAAATAGGTCATTTTGGAGCTAACTAAGCTAATTATGTCATTTTGTAGGATAACTAGCCAATTTAGTCTTTCTTGGATGAGTCTAAGCTACGTAGAAGAAGAGAAAGAGAAGAAGAAGTAAAATAAGAAGAAGGAGGAGGAGGAGGAGGAGGAGGAGGAGGAGAGGAGAAGGAAGAGGAGAAAAATAAGAAAAGAAGAAGTATAAGGAGAAGGAGGAAGAAGGAGGAAGAAGGAGGAAGAAGGAGGAGAAGGAGGAGCTCCTTCTCCTTCTTCTCCTCCTTCTTCTCCTTCTTCTTATCCTCCTCCTTCTCTTCTTCTTCTTCTCTTCTTCTTCTTCTTCTTCTTCTTCCTTCCTTTCATTTTTCCTCTTTCTTCTCCTCTTGTCCCCTTCTTCGGGCTAAATTAGCTAAGAATGCCTTTTTGGAGCTAATTATGTCATTTCGAGGATAATTAGCTAAGTATAGGTCATGTTTTACTAAATAGACCATTTTGGAGCTAACTAAGCTAATTATGTCATTTAGGTGGAAACCTAGCTAACTATAGGTCGTTTCGGAGCTAACTTGGGTAAAATAGGTCATTCCGGAGCAAACTATGCTTATTAAGCCATTTTGGATCTAGCTAGGCTAATTATAGGCCATTTAATACCTAAGTTAGGGGGAATATGTCATCTTGCAGCTACGTAAGTCTTATTATGTCATTAAGGAGAGAACTTAGCTAACTATAGGTCATTTTTTATTAAATAGGTCATTTTGGATCTAACTAAGCTAATTATATCATTTTGTAGGATAATTAGCCAATTTAGTCTTTCTTGGATGAGTCTAAGCTACATAGAAGAAGAGAAAGAGAAGAAGAAGTAAAAGAAGAAGGAGGAGGAGGAGGAGGAGGAGAAGGAGAAGGAAGAGGAGAAGAAGAAGAAAAGAAGAAGGAAAAGGAGGAAGAAGGAGGAAGAAGAAGTTGAAGGAGGAGCTCCTTCTCCTTCTTCTCCTCCTTCTTCTCCTTCTTCTTATCCTCCTCCTTCTCTTCTTCTTCTCTTCTTCTTCTTCTTCCTTCCTTTCATTTTTCCTGTTTCTTCTCCTCTTGTCCCCTTCTTCGGGCTAAATTAGCTAAGAATGCCTTTTTGGAGCTAATTATGTCATTTCGAGGATAATTAGCTAAGTATAGGTCATGTTTTATTAAATAGACCATTTTGGAGCTAACTAAGCTAATTATGTCATTTAGGTGGAACCCTAGCTAACTATAGGTCGTTTCGGAGCTAACTTGGGTAAAATAGGTCATTCTGGAGCAAACTATGCTTATTAAGCTATTTTGGATCTAGCTAGGATAATTATAGGCCATTTAATACCTAAGTTAGGGGGAATAGGTCATCTTGGAGCTACGTAAGCCTTATTATCTCATTTAGGAGAGAAGATACCATTATCGTCATCACGGCGGTGAAGCACGGTGGCTCTGGCTTGTTTCACCTGGAGAAGGCTGCCCTGGAGAAGGCTCCACTGTAGAAGGGTCGTGCGATGCGTTTCGGGAGATATTCTGCAGCAAACATCATTTGCAATGTGTCGTTAGCATGAGGACACTCTTAAAATCACTGCAGTGAAATGAAACTCACCGTCCCCGCCACATTAATGACTGGCATCAGCGGAGGGACTTGGCCGCTCTTCTCGCACATAGACTGTACATTTGGTTTCGACAATTCAAACTTTTTATTTATTAATGAATCGGACATTCAAATGCCAGATTTGAATTAACACGAAGAAGAAATTTACCACGAAGAGCTCGTATATGGCCGTGTTAGACGCATCATTCCGTGCGCTCTCCGCCTCCACCAATGTAGTCGTCCTCTCCTCCAGCTCCCTAATCTCCTTATCCTTCTCCGCCATTACCACCTGCATTGCCTCTCTCTCTTTCTGAATAGCATCCTACAACGCAACTTATTGTTAGCAATGTAATCATATTGGTTCCAACGCCCAACATAATGCGGAAAGATAGTTGAGTCCATTAAACTAACCTCGATGGCGAGCTCGACTGGCCGTGGACTACGTGTTATCTCCGGACAGGAGCTCGTTTGGCGTGCCTTTATCTGCCGGAGAGTGCTAGGACAACGTATAAGGCCGTCTCCAATGGCGATCGAGCCATGGGGCCTCCCGTTGCCAGCTATCATCACCAGCTCTGGATCAATAGGCCCCTCGCTCGGGTTAAAGTCCTCCCCTTTCCTCGCCTTCCCGTGATCTCTGTACTTCACGAGCTTGTGGTGGGAGGAGATGTTGGTGAAGTTTTCTGGATGCTCGAGGTCAGACTCAAAGAATGCCTTGACCTTCCTGTACGAGGCAGTATGGGCCATCACATACAGGTCGTACATCTGTGGCACCTCCGTCTTATTGTGACGCTCCTAAAAGAGAGAGAGGGAGGAAAATTGTATTAGTAAAGGTCTCAAGATAGCATTAAGAATGAATTGCATGAGGCATGAACCAAACCACATACCCTGTTCTCGCCAAATTGGATTAAGTTGACGCTCCCTTCATGGTGTGGCACACCAACCATTTTTCCATGCCTCTCCTTGGCGTTGTTGTGGCTCTCCTCCCACGTTTCGGGGCACCACTAATCCACCAAGGCCTCCCAATAATCCATCTTATCCACACACCATCTCGGGGGCACCTAAGTTAATAAAGAGAAATTTGAGTGCGTAAGAACCAAATCAAGGAAACTAACTACAAAGCCTTAATAATATGTAATTACCTTCATGTAATGCTCCTTCTCCATCTTAGCATCACGACACTTCGCCTTGTCAATCCTAATACGCCGCATGGCATAGTAGTCTCGAACAGCCTGCACCCGAGCATCGTGCCGAAAGTTTTGAAGTAGGCGACGACATTCGGTTTCGATAACCTTTGTCGTGTCCTCCTCGTATCCCTCCTCACAACTGTAGTAGGTTTGCAAACGAGAAAACACCGTTTAGTACAATAAATAGCTATGGTTGATTTATAATTGTGTGAAGGAGAAATTACCTAGAACTTTCGGATCACCATGTCCGCCCTCGTGTCGCACAAAACACCGTCGATCTCCACCTCCGGCGGGGCCGGGGCACCCAAGTAGTGCTCCCAGGTCATTCCTACCTCTCGCTCCCGACCGGGCAACGTAACAAACCCTGGGAAGTTTTTACGGCAAAGCACACCAAGGACGCTGTTGGGCTTGCAGACACCCTTGGCAACAATCCAACCCCTACAGTATGACAAATTAAAGACAAAACATTAGATATTGGAGAAAACGTGAAGGAAAAAGGTTAAATAAGAGTAAATTAACTTACTTGTCCCCATTTGGCCTAATCGACCACCTCTGTTCGGGGGTCGCCGGCACGAGCGGGAGCCCCGAACTACCACGTTGGTAGACGGTAGCCCCCTCACCCAGCTCCTCGTCGCTACCAGCATGGCCACTTGACTCAGCCCAGGTATCCCACTGGGTCTCTTGGGACGTACCCTCATCCCTGCTTTGCTCCGGAGTCGCCTGGAATGAAGCCTCTGGGACACGAGTTTTGTGGGTCGAAGGCTCGTCGACCCGAGGCTC
This sequence comes from Hordeum vulgare subsp. vulgare, assembly GCF_904849725.1. Lineage (NCBI taxonomy): Eukaryota > Viridiplantae > Streptophyta > Magnoliopsida > Poales > Poaceae > Hordeum > Hordeum vulgare. The sequence goes on from NC_058524.1 coordinate 390,195,161, forward strand.
GTCGACCCGAGGCTCGTGAACCGGAGACCGTGTAGCCTCCACCTCAGACGAATCCACCCTAGAAGTCCCGTGCTCAAGTGAATCAGCTTGGGGTGGTGGCGGAGACCGTGTAGCCTCCACCTCAGAAGGCGTGGCAGCCACTTCCCTACCTCTCCCGCGGCCACGTGTACCTTTAGTACAACATAAATACCAACATGAGTAATAAAATGTATATAAATACCAATATGCATACAACATGAGTACAACATAAATAACAAAATGAATACAACGTGTACCTTTAGTACCTCTCGGCTTTGCGGGGGGTCGACCTCCTCTCACGGGGGGCGCTCCTTGCAGAGTAGAGAGCAACGCTCTCCGAAGAGGCGAGGCAGGAATGGAAGTACCCATCCCATCACCCGCCGATGAAGAAGGAGCCGCGGAGTGCTTTTGACCCTTTCCCACCATCTTTCAACACCTGTCATGACAAAGAGTAAATGAAATTAGTACAACATAAATACCAACATGAGTAATAAAATTTATATAATTTAGTTGAATACCTGACATGAACTAGTAACAATCGTGCTCGTCTATATATGCTTTGGGGTCAATAAATGCATCATGATCATCACTATCATCAATAAATGCATCATCATCATCACTATCACGAAGAACATGTGGAAGGCCACCATTATGTAATCGGTCAAGAAGTGACAGGTCATCCGTAGCAGTAACCTCTTCTTCTTCCAGCTCTTCCTGTTCGGGCTCAGGGGTTAAGACGGATTCACTGTCGCTGTCCACTTCAATGTTCTGGGGTGAAGTAGAGCGGTTCTTGAAACGTTTCTTGGACATACGTGTTTCTTGGAAGAATTCTCCTTCATATGTGTCTGGGTTAATGTGAGGTTCGTAATCCCCTTCATTGAGGGTAGGTGGTCTAAAATGTGGTGGCACTTCATAAACGACATCCCAACCTTTGAGATTTGGATCAGTTTGGCAGGCCCACGGTAGATAGAAAACTTGTGTCGCTTGTTGAGCCGTAATATAGACATCGGGAACATCTAAGTGGGTGTTTTGGTTGATTTCGACTAGTCCTATATGTTCATGAGTCCTTCTAGTCTCCCTCGGCTCAAACCAATAACATTTGAAGACTACGACGGTCGGTGGGTTTTTACCATAGAATAGAAGTTCATAAATTGCTTCAACTATTCCATAATACTCGGTGTCTCCTTCGCCGATAGCAGAGACAGAACAATTTGTAGTCTTTAGGTCGGGCATAGATAGCTCTTTGCCAAAGGTACGAAAGTGATACCCGTTGATGTTGTATTTGTCAAGTGAACGGACCTTATAGTCAAAACCATTAGCGACTTGTCTCAACTCGACGGCCATAGACTCTGCATCAGCCTACAAGTTTAATACGAAAGAATGGATGTATTAGCCGCAAATTAAACCAAGAAATCAAATGGCCCCTTAATGGTAATTAATTACCCTTTGTTTGAACCAAGAGATGAAACCGGGATAGTCGCCTCCGTGCTTTGCGAGAAGCTCATACTCTTCGATGGAATCCTTTTCGATGACCGCTCCATCCGAGAATACGGCGACGTATCGACTATATAAAATATCCGCAAATAATAGTAGTTCAAAGTAATTAGAAGTTGCGGAACAATAAATTACCGAGAACTTACTCGATGTACGGCCGCACTTCTGTTAGGTTGGTGAAGATATACAAAGAAATGGTCCGCCATTCTTCGACATCCAACGATTTCCCTTTCAAAGCACCGGATGGTGCGAGCTTACCTTTGAATAGGCTGAGGTTGGATCGAACTTTTTTTGGATCGCCATCATTGTACCTAGGCTTCGGGTTATGCAAATGATGATTTTTGGCTTCGTAGTGTGCTGTCACGAAGTTTGCCGCCTCCTCAGTAATGAATGCCTCGGCCTCTCAGTTGAGTAGCACCATCGATTTTGAATGGGCCCCCCCATTCTTGCCTCGGTCGGGAGATGCAAAATCAAATGTTGCATTGGATTAAAGAAGCCCGGTGGAAAGATATTTTCTAATTTGCAGATCAACTCCGGAGCCAACTCTTCCATTTCATCTAGCACGCCAGGCGATAGTTCTTTCGCACAAAGAGAACGAAAGAAATAGCTCAGCTCTGCCAGTACTAGCCATTCATCCTCAGGGATAAAGCCACGCAACATCACCGGCATTACCCGCTCAATCCATATGTGCCAATCATGACTCTTGAGCCCAAATATTTTCAATTTCTCAAGACTCGCTCCCCTCTTTAGATTCGCAGCATACGCATCGGGGAACATCAACCGCATTTTCACCCACAATAGCATTTCCCTCATAACTGGCCTTTCAAGATTGAACCATGCCTTTGGCTTCGCTATGCTTTGCTTTCCTTTCCGTTGTCGCAAGTTTTCAACGGTCTATCACATAGAGCCTCCAGGTCGATTCTAGCCTTAGGATTATCTTTTGACTTCCCCTCTATGCCGAACAATGTACCAAAAATGGCCTCCGCAATATTCTTTTCAGTGTGCATCACGTTGATGTTGTGTGGGCAAAGGAGGTCTTTGAAGTAAGGCAGATCCCATAAGCATGACTTGTGAGTCCAGGTGTGTTCCGTATTATACCCTTTGAAGTATCCTGGACGCAAAAGATCAGGCTCGAAAGCATTTAACTGATCAAGGGTCTGTTGGCCTGTCAACGCAGCTGGTGCAGTGTTTTTGACAACTCTACCTTTGATGAAATTCTTCTTGTCTTTTCTGAACTTATGGTCAGGATCCAGGAATTGTCTATGCATGTCGAAGCAAGAATACTTGCAACCAGCCTACAACCAACAGAACTGAAGAGCTGCCTTGCATGTGGTGCACGGGAACCTTCCATGCACACACCAGCCAGCGAATAGCGCAAACGTCGGATAATCATGCATCGAGTACATGTACCACACATGCATTTTGAAATTTGTTTTGGTAGCCGCGTCATAGGTCTTGATCCCATTATCCCAGGCTTCTTGCAACTCATCCTTAAGCGGCTTCATGTACACATTCATATTCTTCCCCGGATAGTTGGCCCCTGGAATTATCAACGTCGAGAAAATGTTCTTTCTTTTCATAATCTCTCCGGGTGGAAAATTTAGTGGAATGACAAATACAGGCCAAAAACTGTATTGTGCTGCCGTCATACCATACACATTGAACCCATCCGTGCTGATGGCAAATCTAGGTTGCCTTGGATCTTCCGATTTAGCCTTATGTAATGCATCTAAGTGCCTCCACGCAAAACCATCTGAAGTGTGTACCGACGTCTTGTTCCCATCCATATCTAGTTCGGTTCTTTTGCCCAATTTGTGCCATGTCATCTGTCTGGCCGTATCTTCGACCATGAAAAGACGTTGAAGTCTTGGTATGATTGGAAGATACTGAAGAACACTAATGGGGATTTTGGTCTGATTCTTCTCACCCATACCGTTGTCTACCACAATATACCTAGAAGAATTGCAAATGGGGCAATAGTTCAAGGCCGCATACACAAGCCTAAATAAGGCACATCCATTCTCAAAGGCATGTATCTTCTCATAGGGCATATTAAGTACACGGAGGATTTTCTGTGACTGGTACAGGTTCACAGGCAGTACATGGCCTTTGGGTAGAAAGCGTCCAAATATCATCATCATCGCGTCCTAGCATTCTCTACCTAGGTTGAATTGAGCCTCCAGAGCCATTACTTGCGCGATGGCATCCAGCTGACAAAGGTCAGTCTACTCGTGGAGAGGACGTTTTGAAGACTCCAACATTTCATAGAAGGCCTTTGCAGATTCCTCCATCTCATCGTCCGAATCCCGAGCATCATCAAATTCTTGCACCATGTCTTCAATCCCGGTACCATGCTCGTCGGTGCGACGATGAATCACCTCAGCTCTGGCACGTTGGTCAGACTCACCATGAAAAGTCCACACCGTATAATTAGGCGTAAAACCCCACTTCTGCAGGTGTTTACCCATTTCAAACTCTTTCTGCTTTTTCCAATTGTCGCAGTTGGGACAAGGGCACCATGTTTTTTGCTGGCCATTTGCAAATGAGGCTCTCACAAACCCCTTGGTTTTTGTTAACCATTCATGGGTCATGTCTTTCTGACTAGAGTGACCAGTGCACATCCAAGCACGATCACTCATGTTGCCTAGCTACCTATGGGGGCACAGGAAATAAATATATAATTCATCATCTATATTCATACGCTAATCAAGTTTGTCAGTTTTATTACGTCCATGCAACTTACACGCTAATAGGTAAAGATAGGTCATAATCCCACCCGAGTATGTGTAGATTGGGTTCGTTTGCCCATGCTCTCCACCAGATGCTACGCAGAATTTCGGCAGCTCCTCCCCGCTGTTCTCCTGATACACGTCTCGGCAATAAACAGAGAGGATGTGTACCCGGAGAACAACAGGGGAGGCACTGACGATATTCCGCATCGGATCCGGAGCACATCATATGGGAAAACAAACCCAATGTACACATACTCGGGCTGTCCATGGATAATGTTGGACAATTTGTAAGGATGGCGGTTATAAATATGCAAAGAAATGCATATTTATAGATGTCGCCCTTTCGAACGGGAGACGCATACTGGTCACGCATACTCATGATTGAAGAAACCTATAGCTAGCAAGTTTCATCGACACGAAGACCGGGACAGAGCAAATTAAGGGGGTAGAAGGAGAAGTCATTTGTGCTCACCAACAAACGCAAGGGCGGAGCTCGTCCAACGCACGTGGAGGTCGTCGAACAACTGCACATTGAAATTCACACGATCAACACAAATACGATGTTTTTATAATTAACATAATCGGAAAATATGTGACCTAACTCATAATTTACAAAACTATGACCTCGTGGGCCTCTGGAAGGCTGAAAAGCACCTTCTCGTTCAACAGAAGGCAGAAGAGGTGTCGGGGGTCGGGGCTTAGTGGCGTCGGGAGTCAGTGCCGTTGAGGGTCGGTGGTGTCGGATGTCGGTGGCATCGGGGGTCGGGGGGTTAGTGGCATCGGTTGTGGGGGGTCAGTGGCGTCGGGGGTCGAGGGTCAGTGACGTCGGGGGTCGAGGGTCAGTGATGTCGGGTGTCAGTGGCGTCGGGGGTCGGGGGTTGGTGGCGTCGAGCGTCGGGGGTCGGGGGTCGTGGGCCGAGGGTCTGGGTCGGGGGTAAGTGGCGTCGGGGGTCGAGGGTTAGTGGCGTCGGGGGTCAGTGGTGTCGGGGGTCGGGGGTCGGGGGTCAGTGGCGTCGGGGGTCGATGGTCGGGGGTCAGTGGCGTCGGGCGTCAGGGGTCGCGGGTCGAGGGTCAGTTTCGGGGTGCCAGGGTTCCCTTTTCCTCTTCTTTCTTCTTCTCCTCTCTCCTCTTTTTCTTCTTCTTCTTCTTTTCTTCTTCTTCTTCTTCTTCTTCTTCTTCTTCTTCTTCTTCTTCTTCTTCTTCTTCTTCTTCTTCTTCTTCTTCTTCTTTTTTCTCCTCCTCCTCCCCCTCCTTTTTTCGCCTCCTATTCTTTTTCTTCTTCTTCTTCATCTTCTCCTTCTTTTTTATCCTCCTCCTCCTCCTCCTCCTCCTCTTCTTCTTCTTCTTCTTCTTCTTCTTCTCCTTCTTCTTTTCGTTCTTCTTCTAATTATTTTCTTCTTTTCCTTTTTTCTTTTTCATTTTTTTCCTTCTGCTTTTCCTCTTTTTTTCTTCTAACCTAACTAACTCACCTAATTAGCCTAATAATCTAACCAAATAAACTAACTAAATTACCCTATATATAATAAAAAACTAACTAAAGTAATTAACTTATTAAAAAAGAAAAAGAAGAAGAACTCACCGGCGGGGTGGCATGGGCTGCGGTGGACGACGGCAGGGGGCAGCGGCGGCGGCGGTGGACGACGGTAGGTGGCAGGGGGCGCGCGGGAGGGGGCGGCAGGGGCGCCGCGAGGGCCAGAGCGGGCTGGGGTGGCTAGGGCGGCTCCAACGACGGCGGCGGCGAGAGGTGGGCAGGTGAGAGAGAGAGGGCAGGGCGAGAGAGATAGAGAGCGGGCAGTGGGCGCGAGAGCCGTTAGGGGAGGGGGTGGGGGGCTATGGGCCATTAGAGAGGGAGCCCCCTTTGCCATCTGCAAAGGCTGGGTGGCAGACGACAAAGGGGTGGATGCGGTGGGGTGGGCTCCGGCCGCTAGGGTGGCACCCCCTTTGCCGTCTGCCAACCCTTTGCCGTCCGCTTGTGGTTCCTTTGCCGTCCGCTGGCCGACGGCAAAGGGAAGGCCGACGGCAAAGAAAACTTTTGCCCTAGGTGTTGTCTTTGCCGTCTATTTTGTGCCAGCTGACGGCAAAGAAGCTCTTTGCCATGTGTCAGCAGACGGCAAAGGAAAGCCAGACGACAAATGTTTGAATTCCAGTAGTGCTACTCATTACCTCTCTGGTCATGAATATGATTATGATTTGTGAGTAGTTACTTTTGTTCCTGAGGACATGGGATAAGTCATGCTAATAGTAGTCATGTGAATTTGGTATTCGTTCGGTAATTTGATATGTCATATGTTGTTTTTCCTCTAGTGATGTTATGTGAACGTCGACTACATTACACTTCACCATTATTTGGGCCTAGAGGAAGGCATTGGGAAGTAATAAGTAGATGATGGGTTGCAAGAGTGACAGAAGCTTAAACCCTAGTTTATGCGTTACTTCGTAAGGGGCTGATTTGGATCCACTAGTTTAGTGCTATGGTTAGACTTTGTCTTAATTCTTATTTCGTAGTTGCGGATGCTTGCGAGAGGGGTTAATCATAAGTGGGATGCTTGTCCAAGTAAGGGAAGTACCTGTTGGGGCATAGTTTATGCCTAAGTAATTTTGGTGATTGATGACAGTACCATAAAGGACTAACCGTGTGTGTTAAGGTTTCAGATAACACACGTCAACGGCACAAGACGACTCGCCTCCTCATTCATGGAACGGAAGCACGACGCTCTCTACGATTCTCTTTATTTGAGTCATAGGAAAGCCGTACTATTAAGAGGGGAACCATAGTGGAAAGGTTTGGGTGGAATCTATCTTTGCACGCGCACACTTCACATATTTTCCCTTACCTTCATCTTTGGAGCGGCCCCCGCCACGGTGTTTCTTTCCTCCTTGCAAAATGGTCCCCAGCGATAGTACCGCTGGCCCTAGCGGTAGTACCGCTGGAATGCGAGCGGTAGTACTGCTGCAGCCAGCGGTAGTACCGCTGGCTGGCAGTAGTACCGCCCCTGGTCAGCGGTAGTAGCGCTCCAGGAGCTTAGTACCGCCTGCCTAGCGGTTGTTCATGGACGGACCTTTTTGCGAAGACTTTCTTGGCGGTGGTAGTGCTTTTGCACTACCAGGGGCCCAGCGGTAGTACCGCTGCAGCCAGCGGTAGTACCGCTGGAGCTCGGGCAGAGAGTGTGAAAACGGTTGGATTTCCCCCCCACTATATAAAGGGTTCTTCTAGCTGTGGAACCTCATCTCTTAACCTCTCAAGCTCCATTGTTGCTCCCTAAGCTCAAAAGTGCCCGATGTCTCTCCCTAGCCAATCAAACTTGTTGATTCTTTAGGGATTGGTTGAGAAGGCCTAGATCCACACTTCCACCAAGAGAAAAGTTGATTCCCCCACCAATCCCTTGCGGATCTTGTTACTCTTGGGTGTTTGAGCATCCTAGACGGTTGAGGTCACCTCGAAGCCATATTCCATTGTGGTGAAGCTTCGTGGTCTAGTTGGGAGCCTCCAAGCTTTGTGTGGAGTTTTCCCCAACCTTGTTTGTAAAGGTTCGGTCGCCGCCTTCAAGGGCACCTATAGTGGAATCACGGTACCTTGCATCGTGCGAGGGCGTGAGGAGAATACGGTGGCCTTAGTGGCTTATTGGGGAGCATTGTGCCTCCACACCGCTCCAACGGAGACGTACTTCTTATTAAAGGGAAGGAACTTCGGTAACACATCCTCGTCTCCATCGGTTCCACTTGTGGTTATCTCTAACCTTTACTTTGTGTATGCTTATGTTGTTGACTATATCTTACTTGTCTTAATAGCTCTCGTTGTTAGCTCCATTAGGGTTCACCTCATTGTCGTAATATTTGTGAAACCATATGTTGTTTACCTTAACTTGCTAAGAATAATTAAAAAGTGGTCGTTGTCTATTCACCCCCCCTCTAGTCAACCATATTGATCCTTTCAATTGGTATCAGAGCCACGTCTCTTTATTAAGGGTTTAACCACCCGAAGAGTATGGAAGGCGAAGAGGGAATTAACCATGGGCAACCCGAGGCCATGGACTTGACTTCGGTCACAAGGGACGACTTGAACACGGCTATGGCCGCCCTCAGGACGTCCTTGACGAACGAAGTCAAGACCATGCTTAAAGAGTTAATTGAGGGATTTAAAAGTTCACCCGAACCGGCTATAGTGGTTAAACCCACCGTCACCGATTCGGAGGCCAACTCCTCTAAGGAAGCGGCTAAAGGTATGCGACCTTCCTCATCTCACGAAAAGGATGGGACTGGAACATATGCCTCAGTTCCACCCCCCATGGTCTATGGAGGATCCGTTCCCGCACCTCGTCTTAATCCTGTTGGTCCTCCTCCTAAGCTTGTGAAATGTGACTTTGCTAACTGGGTATTTTCTATTAAGTCTCATTTGAATCACAGCTCAACAAACTTGTGGAGAATCATCGAGCAAGGATATTATCCCCATGATCCAAGCAACCTCACTCCAAGAGAAGATGCAGACAATCAATACAATCACTCTGCTTTGTTTATTCTCCAGTCTGCAGTGCCACCTGAAGATCTTCCTCACTTGCGTCCCGTCACTTTGGCCAAGGATTGTTGGGAGCATATTATGGTGTTGTACAAGGGAAGCTCAAGCATTCAACGATCCAACTATGAAGTGATACTTGATAAGGCCGATGACTTTGTGATGAAGGAAGACGAGGACCCTCGTGATCTCTATCGGAGGGTGACTGCTATTGCTGTGGCACTCAAGGATCATGGGAGCAAGGATGTGGATGATACATGGGTCAAGCGCAAGTTCTTTAAAGCCATCATGCCTTTCAACAAAGCCATGTCATCTCTCATTCGTCAGCGGCCAGACTTCCACTCCTTGTCTTCCAGTGAGGTGTTGGATGAATTCATTGCAATGTCAATCATGAACGAAACAACCGACAATGCACTTGCTCGTGTTCGATCAAATACAATTTCACCCAACCTTGCGTTGAAAGCAAAAGCAATGCTTGAAGAAGAAGAAGATGAGGAAGAGGAGGGCTGCCCTGAAGACACAAAGTATGCCTATCATGAGCACATGGCTCTTGCATCTAGGCAATTCCGGGGCAACAAGAGGAACTCAAGACCCACCTTCACCAAGAACAACTCGAGTGGATTCAAACCCAAACAACGAGTAAGGACATGTTATAACTGTGGTAACGTGAGTCACTTCATGGCCGAATGTCCCTATGAGAAAAGGGAAGACAATAGAGGCAAGCTCATGTTGGGGAACGTCGCATGGGAAACAAAAAATTTCCTACGCGCAGGAAGACCTATCATGGTGATGTCCATCTACGAGAGGGGATGAGTGATCTACGTACCCTTGTAGACTGTACAGCAGAAGCGTTAGTGAACACGGTTGATGTAGTGGAACGTCCTCACGTCCCTCAATCCGCCCCGCGAACAATCCCGCGATCAGTCCCACGATCTAGTACTGAACGGACGGCACCTCCGCGTTCAGCACACGTACAGCTCGACGATGATCTCGGCCTTCTTGATCTAGCAAGAGAGACGGAGAGGTAGAAGAGTTCTCCGGCAGCGCGACGGTGCTCCGGAGGTTGGTGATGACCTTGTCTCAGCAGGGCTCCGCCCGAGCTCCGCAGAAACGCGATCTAGAGGAAAAACCATGGAGGTATGTGGTGGGGCTGCCGTGGAAAAGTCGTAACAAATCAGCCCTAAAACCTACGTATATATAGGTCGGTGGGAGGGGACCTTGCCTTGGGGCTCAAGGATCCCCAAGGGGGTCGGCCGAGTCCAAGGGGGAAGGCTCCCCCCCAAACCGAGTTGGACTTGGTTTGGTGGGTGGGAGTCCTTCCTTCCCTTCCCACCTCCTCCTTTTTTTTTCTTTCTCTTTGATTTTCTTTCCTAGGCGCATAGGGCCCTTTTGGGCTGCCCCACCAGCCCACTAAGGGCTGGTGTGCCACCCTCAAGGACTATGGGCTTCCCCGGTGTGGGTTGCCCCCCCGGTGAACTCCCGGAACCCATTCGTCATTCCCGGTACATTCCCGGTAACTCCGAAAACCTTCCGATAATCAAATGAGGTCATCCTATATATCAATCTTTGTTTCCGGACCATTCTAGAAACCCTCGTGATGTCCATGATCTTATCCGGGACTCCGAACAACATTCGGTAACCAACCATATAACTCAAATACGCATAAAACAACGTCGAACCTTAAGTGTGCAGACCCTGCGGGTTCGAGAACTATGTAGACATGACCCGAGAGACTCCTCGGTCAATATCCAATAGCGGGACCTGGATGCCCATATTGGATCCTACATATTCTACGAAGATCTTATCGTTTGAACCTCAGTGCCAAGGATTCATATAATCCCGTATGTCATTCCCTTTGTCCTTCGGTATGTTACTTGCTCGAGATTCGATCGTCAGTATCCGCATACCTATTTCAATCTCGTTTACCGGCAAGTCTCTTTACTCGTTCCGTAATACAAGATCCCGTAACTTACACTAAGCTACATTGCTTGCAAGGCTTGTGTGTGATGTTGTATTACCGAGTGGGCCCCGAGATACCTCTCCGTCACACGGAGTGACAAATCCCAGTCTTGATCCATACTAACTCAACTAACACCTTTGGAGATACCTGTAGAGCATCTTTATAGTCACCCAGTTACGTTGCGACGTTTGATACACACAAAGCATTCCTCCGGTGTCGGTGAGTTATATGATCTCATGGTCATAGGAATAAATACTTGACACGCAGAAAACAGTAGCAACAAAATGACACGATCAACATGCTACGTCTATTAGTTTGGGTCTAGTCCATCACGTGATTCTCCTAATGACGTGATCCAGTTATCAAGCAACAACACCTTGTTTATAATCAGAAGACACTGACTATCTTTGATCAACTGGCTAGCCAACTAGAGGCTTGCTAGGGACAGCGTTTTGTCTATGTATCCACACATGTAAATGAGTCTTCATTCAATACAATTATAGCATGGATAATAAACGATTATCTTGATACAGGAATTATAATAATAACTATATTTATTATTGCCTCTAGGGCATAATTCCAACAGTCTCCCACTTGCACTAGAGTCAATAATCTAGCCCTCACATCATCATGCGAATTACATTGTAATAAATCTAACTCCCATACAGTTCTGGTGTTGATCATGCTTTGGCCGTGGAAGATGTTTAGTCAGCGGGTCTGCTACATTCAGATCCGTGTGCACTTTGCATATATTTACGTTCTCTCCCTTGACGTAGTCGCGGATGAGGTTGAAGCGTCGTTTGATGTGTCTGGTCTTCTTGTGAAACCGTGGTTCCTTTGCTAAGGCAATGGCACCCGTGTTGTCACAGAACAAGGTTATTGGATTCAGTGCGCTTGGCACAGCTCCAAGATCCGTCATGAACTGCTTCATCCAGACACCCCCCTTAGCCGCCTCCGAGGCAGCCATGTACTCTGGTTCACATGTAGAATCTGCTACGACGCTTTGCTTGGAACTGCACCAGCTTACCGCACCCCCATTAAGAATAAATACGTATCCGATTTGCGACTTAGAGTCGTCCGGATCTGTGTCAAAGCTTGCATCGACGTAACCTTTTACGGCGAGCTCTTCGTCACCTCCATACACGAGAAACATCTCCTTAGTCCTTTTCAGGTACTTCAGGATATTCTTGACCGCTGTCCAGTGATCCACTCCCCGATTACTCTGGAACCTACCTGCCATACTTATGGCCAGGCTAACATCCGGTCTAGCGCACAACATTGCATACATGATAGAACCTATGGCTGAAGCATAGGGGACGGAGCGCATATGCTCTCTATCTTCATCAGTTGCTGGGCACTGAGTCTTACTCAATCTCGTACCTTGTAAAACTGGCAAGAACCCTTTCTTGGACTGTTCCATTTTGAACCTCTTCAGAACTTTATCAAGGTATGTGCTTTGTGAAAGTCCTATCAGGCGTTTTGATCTATCCCTATAGATCTTAATGCCTAGAATGTAAGCAGCTTCTCCTAGGTCCTTCATAGAGAAACTTTTATTCAAGTAATCCTTTATGCTCTTCAAAAACTCTACGTTGTTTCCAATCAGCAATATGTCATCCACATATAATATTAGAAACGCCACAGAGCTCCCACTCACTTTCTTGTAAATGCAAGATTCTCCAACCACTTGTATAAACCCAAATGCTTTGATAACCTCATCAAAGCGCTTGTTCCAACTCCGAGATGCTTGCACCAGTCCATAAATGGATCGCTGGAGCTTGCACACCTTGTTAGCATTCTTAGGATCGACAAAACCTTCGGGTTCCATCATATACAATTCTTCCTTAAGGAAACCGTTAAGGAACGCCGTTTTGACCTCCATCTGCCAGATTTCATAATCTTAAAATGCAGCTACTGCTAACATGATTCTGACGGACTTAAGCATCGCTACGGGTGAGAATGTCTCATCGTAGTCAACTCCTTGAACTTGCGAAAAACCCTTTGCCACAAGTCGAGCTTTATAAACGGTCACATTGCCGTCAGCGTCCGTCTTCCTCTTAAAGATCCATTTGTTCTGAATAGCCTTGCGGCCCTCAGGCAGTACCTCCAAAGTCCACACTTTGTTCTCATACATGGATCCTATCTCGGACTTCATGGCTTCTAGCCATTTGTTGGAATCCGGGCCCACCATTGCTTTTTCATAATTTGCAGGTTCATTGTTGTCCAACAACATGATTGACAAGACGGGATTACCGTACCACTCTGGAGCAGCACGTGGTCTCGTCGACCTGCGTGGTTCGACAGAAACTTGAACCCTAGTTTCATGATCATCATCATTAACTTCCTCCTCAACCGGCGTCGCAACGACAGAGGTTTCCCCTTGTCCTGCACCACCATCCAGAGGGATGAGAGGTTCGACAACCTCGTCAAGTTCTATCCTCCTCCCACTCAATTCTCTCGAGAGAAACTCCTTCTCGAGAAAAGCTCCGTTTTTAGCAACAAACACTTTGCCCTCGGATTGGAGATAGAAGGTGTACCCAACTGTCTCTTTTGGGTAACCTATGAAGACACACTTTTCCGCTTTGGGTTCCAGCTTTTCAGGCTGAAGCTTTTTGACATAAGCATCACATCCCCAAACTTTAAGAAACGACAACTTTGGCCTTTTGCCATACCACAGTTCGTATGGTGTCGTCTCAACGGATTTTGATGGTGCCCTATTTAAAGTGAATGCAGCTGTTTCTAATGCATAACCCCAAAACGATAACGGCAAATCGGTAAGAGACATCATAGATCGCACCATCTCTAATAAAGTACGATTACGACGTTCGGACACACCATTACGCTGTGGTGTTCCAGGCGGTGTTAACTATGAAACAATTCCACATTGTCTTAAGTGAGCACCAAACTCGAAACTCAGATATTCACCCCCACGATCAGACCGTAGGAATTTGATCTTCTTGTTATGATGATTTTCAACTTCACTCTGAAATTGCTTGAATTTTTCAAATGTTTCAGACTTGTGCTTCATCAAGTAGGCATAACCATATCTACTCAAATCGTCTGTGAAGGTGAGGAAATAACGATATCCGCCGCGTGCCTCCACGCTCATCGGACCACACACGTCGGTATGTATGATTTCCAACAAGTCACTTGCACGCTCCATTGTTCCGGAGAACGGAGTCTTAGTCATCTTGCCCATGAGGCATGGTTCGCACGAGTCAAGTGAATCAAAGTCAAGTGACCCCAAAATTCCATCAGCATGGAGTTTCTTCATGCGCTTTACACCAATATGACCTAAGCGGCAGTGCCACAAAAATATGGCGCTATCATTGTTAACTCTAACTCTTTTGGTCTCAATGTTATGTATTTGTGTATTGGTATCAAGATTCAATATGAACAATCCTCTCACATTGGGTGCATGACCATAAAAGATGTTACTCATAGAAACAGGACAACCATTATTCTCTGACTTAAAAGAGTAACCGTCTCGCAATAAACAAGATCCAGATATAATGTTCATGCTCAACGCAGGCACTAAATAACAATGTTTTAAGTTCATCACTAATCCTGATGGTAACTGAAGTGAAACTGTGCCGACGGCGATTGCATCAACTTTGGAACCATTTCCTACGCGCATCGTCACTTCATCTTTCGCCAGCCTTCGTCTATTCCGCAGTTCCTGTTTCGAGTTGCAAATATGAGAAACAGAACCGGTATCGAATACCCAGGCACTACTACGAGAGCCGGTTAAGTACACATCAATAACTTGTATATCAAATATACATGATTTTTCTTTGGTCGCCTTCTTATCTGCCAGATACTTGGGGCAATTGCGCTTCCAGTGACCCATACCCTTGCAATAGTAACACTCCGTTTCAGGCTTAGGTCCAGCTTTGGGTTTCTTCGTCGGATTGGCAACAGGCTTGCCGCTCTTCTTTGAATTACCCTTCTTGCCTTTGCCGTTTCTCTTGAAACTAGTGGTTTTATTCACCATCAACACTTCATGCTCTTTACGGAGTTCAGACTCTGAGACTTTCAGCATCGCAAACAACTCGCCGGGAGACTTGTTCATCCCTTGCATGTTGTAGTTCAACACAAAGCCTTTATAGCTTGGCGGCAGTGATTGAAGGATTCTGTCAGTGATAGCCTCTTGCGGGAGTTCAATCCCCAGCTCAGCTAGACGGTTTGAGTACCCAGACATTTTGAGCACATGTTCACTGACAGACGAGTTTTCCTCCATCTTGCAAGCATAGAATTTATCGGAGGTCTCATACCTCTTGATCCGGGCGTTCTTCTGAAAGATAAACTTCAACTCTTGGAACATCTCAAATGCTCCATGACGCTCAACGCGACGTTGAAGTCCCGGTTCTAAGCCATACAAGACTGCACATTGAACTACTGAGTAGTCCTCCTTACGTGCTAACCAAGCGTTCTTAACATCCTGATCAGCCGTAGCGGGTGGTTCATCTCCTAGCGCAGCATTAAGGACATAATCCTTCTTCCCAGCTTGTAAGATTAGATTAAGATTACGAGCCCAGTCTACAAAGTTGCTTCCATCATCTTTCAACTTAGCTTTCTCTAGGAACGTATTAAAATTCAGGGTGACTGTCGCGTGAGCCATGATCTACAACACAAATATATTCAAAGTGGACTTAGACTATGTTCAAGATAATTAGAGTTTAACTTTAATCAAAATTATACGCTAAACTCCCACTCAAAAAGTACATCTCTCTTAGTCATTTGAGTGGTTCATGATCCACTTACACTAGCTCAAGTCCGATCATCACGTGAGTTGAGTATAGTTTCAGTGGTAAGCATCCCTATGCTAATCATATCATCTATATGATTCATGATCGACCTTTCGGTCTCATGTGTTCCGAGGCCATGTCTGCACATGCTAGGCTCATCAAGCTTAACCCGAGTGTTCCGCGTGCGCAACTGTTTTGCACCCGTTGTATGTGAACGTTGAGTCTATCACACCCGATCATCACGTGGTGTCTCGAAACGACGAACTGTAGCAACGGTGCACAGTCGGGGAGAACACAATTTCGTCTTGAAATTTTAGTGAGAGATCACCTCATAATGCTACCGTCGTTCTAAGCAAAATAAGGTGCATAAAAGGATTAACATCACATGCAATTCGTAAGTGACATGATATGGCCATCATCACGTGCTTCTTGATCTCCATCACCAAAGCACCGACACGATCTTCTTGTCACCGGCGCCACACCATGATCTCCAGCAACGTGTTGCCATCGAGGTTGTCGTGCTACTCATGCTATTACTATTAAAGCTACATCCTAGCAAAATAGTAAACGCATCTGCAAGCACAAACATCAGTATAAAGACAACCCTATGGCTCCTGCCGGTTGCCGTACCATCGACGTGCAAGTCAATATTATCTATTACAACATGATCATCTCATACATCCAATATATCACATCACATCGTTGGCCATATCACATCACAAGCATACCCTGCAAAAACAAGTTAGACGTCCTCTAATTTTGTTGTTGCATGTTTTACGTGGTGACCACGGGTATCTAGTAGGATCGCATCTTACTTACGCAAACACCACAACGGAGATATTTGAGTTGTTATTTAACCTCATCCAAGGACCTCCTTGGTCAAATCCGATTCAACTAAAGTTGGAGAAACTGACACTTGCCAGTCATCTTTGAGCAACGGGGTTACTCGTAGCGATGAAACCAGTCTCTCGTAAGCGTACGAGTAATGTCGGTCCAAGCAACTTCAATCCAATAATACCGCGGAATCAAGAAAAGACTAAGGAGGGCAGCAAAACGCACATCAGCGCCCACAAAAACTTTTGTGTTCTACTCGAGAAGACATCCACGCATGAACCAAGCTCATGATGCCACTGTTGGGGAACGTCGCATGGGAAACAAAAATTTTCCTACGCGCACGAAGACCTATCATGGTGATGTCCATCTACGAGAGGGGATGAGTGATCTATGTACCCTTGTAGACCGTACAACAGAAGCGTTAGTGAACGCGGTTGATGTAGTGGAACGTCCTCACATCCCTCGATCCGCCCCGCGAACAATCCCGCGATCAGTCCCACGATCTAGTACCGAACGGACGGCACCTCCGCGTTCAGCACACGTACAGCTCGAAGATGATCTCGGCCTTCTTGATCCAGCAAGAGAGACGGAGAGGTAGAAGAGTTCTCCGGCAGCGTGATGGCTCTCCGGAGGTTGGTGATGACCTTGTCTCAGCAGGGCTCCGCCCGAGCTCCGCAGAAACGCGATCTAGAGGAAAAAACTGTGGAGGTATGTGGTCGGGCTGCCGTGGAAAAGTCGTAACAAATCAGCCCTAAAACCTCCGTATATATAGGTGGGAGGGAGGGGACCTTGCCTTGGGGCTCAAGGAGCCCCAAGGGGGTTGGCCGAGTCCAAGGGGGAAGGCTCCCCCCCCCCAAACCAAGTTGGACTTGGTTTGGTGGGTGGGAGTCCTTCCTTCCCTTCCCACCTCCTCCTTTTTTTTCTTTCTCTTTGATTTTCTTTCCTAGGCGCATAGGGCCCTTTTGGGCTGCCCCACCAGCCCACTAAGGGCTGGTGTGCCACCCTCAAGGCCTATGGGCTTCCCCGGGGTGGGTTGCCCCCCCCCCCCCCGGTGAACTCCCGGAACCCATTCGTCATTCCCGGTACATTCCCGGTAACTCCGAAAACCTTCCGGTAATCAAATGAGGTCATCCTATATATCAATCTTCGTTTCCGGACCATTCCGGAAACCCTCGTGACGTCCGTGATATCATCCGGGACTCCGAACAACATTCGGTAACCAACCATATAACTCAAATATGCATAAAACAACGTCGAACCTTAAGTGTGCAGACCCTGCGGGTTCGAGAACTATGTAGACATGACCCGAGAGACTCCTCGGTCAATATCCAATAGCCGGACCTGGATGCCCATATTGGATCCTACATATTCTATGAAGATCATATCGTTTGAACCTCAGTGCCAAGGATTCATATAATCCCGTATGTCATTCCCTTTGTCCTTCGGTATGTTACTTGCCCGAGATTCGATCGTCAGTATCCGCATACCTATTTCAATCTTGTTTACCGGCAAGTCTCTTTACTCGTTCCGTAATACAAGATCCCGTAACTTACACTAAGCTACATGGCTTGCAAGGCTTGTGTGTGATGTTGTAGTACCGAGTGGGCCCCGAGATACCTCTCCATCACACGGAGTGACAAATCCCAGTCTTGATCCATACTAACTCAACTAACACCTTCGGAGATACCTGTAGAGCATATTTATAGTCACCCAGTTACGTTGCGACGTTTGATACACACAAAGCATTCCTCCGGTGTCAGTGAGTTATATGATCTCATGGTCATAGGAATAAATACTTGACACGCAGAAAAACAGTAGCAACAAAATGACATGATCAACATGCTACGTCTATTAGTTTGGGTCTAGTCCATCACGTGATTCTCCTAATGACGTGCTCCAGTTATCAAGCAACAACACCTTGTTTATAATCAGAAGACACTGACTATCTTTGATCAACTGGCTAGCCAACTAGAGGCTTGCTAGGGACAGCGTTTTTTCTATGTATCCACACATGTAAATGAGTCTTCATTCAATACAATTATAGCATGGATAATAAACGATTATCTTGATACAGGAATTATAATAATAACTATATTTATTATTTCCTCTAGGGCATAATTCCAGCAGCTCATTCGCAAAGACAAAACCAAATCATTTCCAATCAAGAACAACTTTGTGAAGAAACCTCACCCAAAAGGGATGGTGGCCCTTGAAGAGTATCCTTCCGATGATGATGATGATGATGATACAGTGGCAACGACAACTATTGCTATTGCCACTACCTCTCCCCACAAGGTGTCTCTCTTCAACGCCCCCAACGAGAACCACATCACCAAGTGCCTCATGGCAAAAGGTATCAATCAGGTAACTCCCATCATTAAGACCAACATTGCTTCTGCTCCTTCATTGTTAAATTGTGTTGAAGATAGTGATGTTGGGGAACTTAATGAGCATGATCTTGACAAGTTTCTGTGCACTATTAAGGGAGAACCCAAGAAGCACTTTGTTGCTCTCTTGGAACAACTGGGTGAGGCCACTGATCTCATTGAGTCTCATGAGGAGACCATCTCCGAGCTTCAGGGACACAGTCGTGACTATGCCGATGAAATTGCCAAATTATCTAATGCTCTAGAAAAGGAGCGCACTCTTCGTTTGGCTCTTGAGGAGTCATATAACGATGACTATGCTAAAATGCAAAATAAACTAGATCATGATGTTGTTCTTACTCGTATGCTTAAGTCTGAAAAGTATGCTCTTGGGGTTGGCCATGAAAAACTCAAAGAGGAGTTTGACACACTTGACAAGGCCCACAAGGTCCTGAAAGGTGCTCATTTCTCTCTAAAAGAGTCTCATGATCAACTCCAAGCAAAGCTTACCAAGGATATCTCTACTTGCCCTCCCTTTGTGTTAATTGATAATGCTTGTGTAACTAACCCCTGTTGTGAGCATGTACATCTTGTGGAGGAAAATGCCAAGTTAAAGGAGAAACTTGAGAAGGGCCTTGTGGCATGCATACAAGGTGAGAAGAGTCTGTACGATCTCTTGAGAACTCAAAAGGGTGTTGTAGGAAAGGAGGGACTTGGACTTACCTCCAAGTCAAAAGGTAAAAGGAGGAATAGGAACAAACGATCTCCCACCCTCATGGACATCTTTGTCAAAGAGGGTGAGGGGACTCAGAAGGTGAACAGGAACAAGGTGGACTATGGAAACCTCAAGAAGGGCAAAACCATTCCTACTAACACAACCGGAAAATTCAATTCCTCTTATGTCTTATGTTGTGCTAGTGATGGGCATGTTTATGCCAGATTTGTTGGTTCCTACGATGAGGATATTGAATGGGCTATCTGGGTTCCTAAGACCCTTATCTCTAACATGAAAGGACCCATTAAAAAATGGGTACCTAAAACCAAGCCTTGATCTATTGCAGGAGTTTGCTTCCGATGGGGTGTCATGGTTGCTCGATAGTGGAGCAACAAATCATATGACCGGAAGCAAGGACTTAGTGGTGGATGTGCATCCTTCTCCATCTATGCCCACCCATGTCCAATTCACCGATGCATCCTCTTCAAAGGTATTGGGATTTGGTAAGGTGGTCGTCTCTCAAGATTCATCTATTGAGAAGGTCATGCTTGTTGAGTCACTTGCCTACAATTTACTTTCGGTTCGTCAACTCGCAATTATGGATTTTTCCACATTCTTTAATCTTGATACTGTGGTCATCCTGAGGAGCAAGACTCTTAAAGTAGCCTATGTTGGATATGTCGAAAATGGTCTTTATGTGGTGAACTTCTCAAAGCGACCCACTAAGACTACGACATGTTTAATGGCTAAAGTTGACGTGGGCTGGCTTTGGCATCGCCGTTTAGCTCATGTCAATATGAGATCTTTGCAAAGTCTTCTGACAGGGGACCATATTCGTGGACTAACAAATGTGAGTTTTGCTAAAGATCGTGTTTGCAGTGCCTGCATTGAAGGAAAGATTCATGAAACTACTCATCGTCCAACGACTCTTATCTACACTAAGAGGCCATTGGAACTTCTCCATATGGATCTGTTTGGTCCTCCATCATTTGATAGTCTTGGAGGCAGAAAGTATTGCTTAGTGATTGTTGACGACTACTCAAGATATACCTGGGTATATTTCTTTAAAAAGAAGAGTGAAACTCAACAAACGGTCATCAACTTTGCTAATGAAGCGCAACGTCAACATGAAGCAAAGATCTTGATGATTAGAAGTGACAATGGCACCGAGTTCAAGAACTACACCTTAGATGAGTTTCTAGGTGATGAGGGAATAAAACACCAATATTCTGCACCATATACCCCTCAACAAAACGGCGTGGCAGAAAGGAAGAACCGGACCTTGATAGACGCTGCAAGGACAATGATGGCAGAATTAAAATCTCCATATAACTTCTGGGCAGAGGCCATCAACACAACATGTCATGCATCCAATCGGCTCTACATCCGCAAAGTCTTGAACAAGACTCCGTATGAGATTCTAACTGGAAACAAACCCAATCTCAAGTACTTCCGGGTATTCGGTTGTAAGTGTTTCATTCTCAAGAAAGGTGCACGGTTAGCTAAATTTGATTCTAGAGCACATGAGGGTATCTTTGTTGGTTATGCTACAAACTCTCATGCTTACCGTGTCCTCAACAAGTCCACCGGACTAATTGAGGAGACGTGTAACATAGAGTTTGATGAAAATAATGACTCCCAAGTGGAGCAAAGTGGTCTTTGTGATGTAGGTGATGAAATTCCTCCCCAAGCCATAACAAGAATGGGGATTGGTCAAATACTCCCCATTGAGGAACCCCTTGTGGCCGAAGGAGAAGGACAATGCTCTACTCAAGTGGACCCATCACCTCCACAAGCCCCACACGCTTCCGATGAACAAAGAGAAGACTCTCAACAAAATAAACAAGCTCAAGGTCAAGATAAATTACCCAACAATGATGATGTGTCTCAGGATATTCAAGCACTACCCCAAGACTCCGAACCTGCTCATGATCAAGATCAAGTGCAACCCCGAGATCCAGACCAAGTAGAAGCACAAGACCAAGATCAAGAGCAACCACAAATACAAGAACAAACTAGTGAACCTGCTCAAGTCGAAGGACAAGATGATCAGGAGACTGTCTCACAATTCCCTTCTGGAGCACCAACAGCTGGCTCAAGACGCAAGGGCAAGCAAAGTAAACAAGTCGATGCTCCCCCGTTATCTAATGAAGATCTCTTGGAGCGTCGAGCAGCCAAGATTGCAAACAAGCTGAGAGTCAAGTCAGATCTTATGAAGAATGTACTTGGCAGTTTAAAAAGGGGAGTATCCACCCGTCAACAGATTTGGAATTATTGTGAGCATCACGCGTTTGTTTCGTATTGTGAACCTCAACAGGTACAGGAAGCGCTCGATGATGAGGATTGGCTTATGGCCATGCACGAAGAACTTAACAACTTCGAGCGCAACCAAGTCTGGGATTTAGTGCCTAGGCCAACGGAGGAACATAATGTCATCGGGACCAAATGGATATTCAAGAACAAGCAAGATGCCAATGGGATTGTGATTCGAAACAAGGCAAGATTGGTGGCTCAAGGATACTCCCAAGTCGAGGGTATCGACTACGGTGAAACCTTTGCCCCTGTTGCTCATCTAAAATCTATTCTCATGTTGCTTGCATTTGCTTCTCATCATAACTTCAAATTACAACAAATGGATGTGAAAAGTGCTTTTCATAATGGTCCTTTAAATGAGTTGGTCTATGTCAAACAACCCCCGGGATTCGAACATCCCAAGCTCCCCAATCATGTGTACAAACTTAATAAGGCACTCTATGGTTTTAAACAAGCCCCACGCGCGTGGTATGAGTATCTTACTGAGCTGTTACAAGATCGTGGGTTTGAAATTGGGAAGATAGATCCCACTCCTTTTACTAAGAGGGTTAAAGGGGATTTGTTCATATGCCAACTATATGTTGATGATATTATCTTTGGCTCTCCTAACATTTCCTTCAATGAAGAATTTGCTGCATTAATGACTGAGAAGTTTGAGATGTCCATGATGGGAGAGTTGAAGTTCTTCCTCGGGTTCGAGATTAAACAAGATCTAGAAGGGACATTCATCAAAAAAGCCAAGTACACTCAAGACATGCTCAAACGATTCGAGCTCGAAGATGTCAAACCGGTCAAGTTCCCCATGCCAACAAGATGCAAGGTTGACAGTGATCCCAATGGTAAAGCAGTGGATCAAAAGGTATATCGCTCCATCATTGGATCCCTCCTTTACCTTTGTGCATCTAGACCGGATATTATGTTGAGTGTAGGGATATGTGCACGGTTTCAATCCGCACCAAAAGAAAGCCACTAAATGGCTGTTAAGCGAATCTTTCGATATTTCGCTCATACCCCAAACTTTGGCCTTTGGTATCCCAAAGGAGCAAACTTCAATCTAGTTGGCTATTCTAACTCAGATTGGGCAGGAGATTGTGTGGAGAGGAAGTCAACGTCTGGAGGATGCCAATTCCTTGGTCGCTCATTGGTAAGTTGGTCGTCAAAGAAGCAGAATTGCATCTCCTTATCATCCACCGAAGCTGAGTATGTGGCAGCTGCAAGTTGTTGTGCACAATTGCTATGGACGAGGCAAACTTTAAAGGATTATGGTGTCACTTGTGACAAAGTGCCTCTTCTATGTGACAATCAAAGTGCTATCAAGATTTCCCTCAACCCAGTGCAACATAGCAAAACCAAACATATTTATATTCGCCATCACTTCATTCGTGAACATATCAAGCTAGGTGATATTGAGGTTCACTTCATCCACACTGAAGAGCAAATTGCAGATATTTTCACTAAGCCTCTAGATGAAGCAAGGTTCCGGGAGTTAAGTCATGAGCTAAATATCATTGATTCAAGTAATGTGGATTGAAACTAGGCATATTGCACCTCACTTTGCATTCCATCTTGGTCTAGATGTAGGCATGGACATAGGGGGAGTGTTGTTCTCTCAATGAAATTTCCCTCCCCCCATTATGCATAAATCAATCTAGTCTTTCACTTTAGACATTGTCAAATGGCACTTGTGCTTCAAAGACGAGCATTGGTCATGAACCCAAGGATAATTCTTCGCGGTGTCATACCATTGTCTCAAACATAGGTGGCCTCGGCCACCGCCCCTCCCACCTTTCTTTCGTATAGAAGAAAGGATATACAATGACAAGTCAGTACATATTTCTAGGTGCTACTTTTTTTTACTTACTTGTCATTTGCCCAAGTTCTTCTCTTATCCTAGGCCGCGTTGTGTCATTTGTAGTGGTAGTACCGCCAGGGGTAGCGGTACTACCGCCAGGACCCCCGCGGTACTACCGGCAGGGGTAGCGGTACTACCGCCAGGACCGCCAGGACCCCATCGGTACTACCGCTAGGGATAGCGGTACTACCGCCAGGATTCCCATCTAACACGACCTGCTAGGAAATTTTTAGGGCTGTCTCAAGGGGGAGCGGTACTACCGCCACGGGGAGCGGTACTACCGCCAGGACCCTAGCGGTACTACCGCTGCATCCAGCGGTACTACCGCCAGGTAGCGGTACTACCGCCAGGTCCACAGCGGTACTACCGCTGGCCCGTACCCCTTGGGCTATATAAAGGAGGGGCAGCCCGTTTTTCCCAGGCTCTTTCTTCTTCCTCGCGGATCCTCCCTCCCCTAGCCCGAAATCCCCCTGTTTTGATCTCTATTCGTGGAGCTCCTTCTCTCCATTGGATTGCAGGGGTTGCTCCACTTCTCCTTCCTCCTCCAAGGGCCATGAATCCCGGTAAAGCTCCCCCCATCTTCTATTGGTTGATGTTCTTGTTCTAGGGTTAGGAGCATTGGTGGTTTGGATTCATGCCTTTAATCTTGTGTCCCGTTCTTGGATGGCATGAAGGAGATATTTGAGGGGAGTTTAGGTCCTATGGATCTTTGCTGTTTAGTTTTGCCATGCCCTAGGATTCACATGTTTTAGATCAAGTACTTGAACTATTTGGATTAGATCTAAAACTTGCTCTCTCTTGCCTAGGCATGGACTTATTTCGGTGGTACTAGTGATTCTCATGTGTGTAGGGCTGTGGTGGAGTTCTTAGTGTTCATCCACAGTCCATGCCCCTCGTAAAAATTCGTGTAGCCATATCCGTGAGGTCTATTTTATCTGTCAGATCTAAAAATCAAACCCCAGCGGTACTACCGCCAGGGGTAGCGGTATTACCGCTAGGACACCCAGCGGTACTACCGCCAGGGGTAGCGGTACTACCGCTAAGACCCCCAGCGGTACTATCGCCAGGGGTAGCGGTACTACCGCTAGGACCCCAGCGGTACTACCGCCAGGGGTAGCGGTACTACCGCCAGGAGGATTCACTGTGCATTCTTTTCATGTACTTGGAAATGAGTGTTTATTGTTCTGCCCTTTCCAGTTCTTTGCCTTGCCTCTTTTTTGTCGCTTCTTTTCTCTTTGTGTTTTGTGTCATAGGTAGTTCTCGCCGTTCGAACCCCCCACGGGACACGCAGTCAAAGCATTATCGCAACCCAGAGGCTCCAGAGGGTTCTGCCACTTCAGGTGTGCAACCCAAAAAGTAGTCCTTCAAGAAGACCTCGAACAAGGACAAGGCATTCAATGTCCGCACAATGCCCCCCAAGGACTTTCTGCGATTCCGCACTCAGAACCATTATCTCCAAGAGAAGGCTGTGATCAAGAATGTTGACTATGTTTGGGCAAAGGATCATTGCAGGATCTACCGTGATATTTTCATACATTTCAAGAAGAACTTTGTCCCCGTTCAGTGGATTGACCTAGCTCATCTTCAGCGGAACCTGGACTATTTTGGTGATGCCCTCTCTCTGATTGACAAACTGGGCATCAAGGACATCATCACTTTCAAGACAGATTTTGACCCCACTGTTGTTGCCCAGTTCTATGTCACGGTCCACTTCTCTCCTGATGAAGAGCTCTCTATGGTATGGATGACTCAGACTTTGAAGATGACCGGTACCTGGCGTGAATTCATGGCATTCCTCAAGGTTGAGTGCCAGGGAGCTGACACTCCACTTGGGTCGCGTCCTCATGCTGCAGCCCCCACTGATAGGCCCCCAGCCAAGGACAGACTACAGCAACTCTATGTGAGGAAGGGGTTGCTCCCCAAGCATTTGGACATCATGCATCGGATCTTCCGCAACACCCTCTTCCCTCGCATTGGTAACTTCGACGAGGTTCATGGCTCTTTGGCTGAGATGATGCTGCTCTGTGAGGAGGCTATGACTAAGGAGTCTGCCCCTCTTGATATTTCTGATGTGATGTTCACGGAGCTCTGGAACTGCATCATGATGCGTAAGGTTCCCATCTACGGGCCCTATCTGTTCGCTTATATTCGCCAGAAGTGGCAAGATACTTATCCGCGGGAGGAGCTCTACATTCAGTCTGACTACATTGTGCACGACCCTGTCAAGCTTCGCGTCAAGGATAAATGGGCCAACCCATCAACTTCCTCTCAGCACATGGATACTCACACAGAGACTGCTGCTGACAGAGGAACCGCCTCTCAGTCCCGCTCTTCTGCCATGCCATCTTGGGCCATCAAACTGCAGGATAAGATGAAGACTCTATTCTGTATGCAGGCTAAGGGTCAGTACCAGATGCACGTGGCTCAGAAGGAGAGCCGCCAGAGGCACAAGCATGTTCTAAGGACTCTTGATGTTGACATTTCCAGCGGATGAGGGGACGACATCACTCCAGAGGCTACTTGGATGCAGGCTCAAGGGTACCAGTGGTCTGGCGATGAGGCGGGAGAGGAGGAGCAGGACGATCCGGAGGGTACCGACGAGTCTGGCGATGCTGAGGATGAGGAGTAACCACCTGTGGCGTTAGGTGTGCCCCTTTTTGGTGTCTTGTGCCAAAGGGGGAGAGAGTCTAGGAGCTGGATTTGCTTTCAGAGTCGAACTTTGCTTTGCTTTGTGCTTTGCTTTGCTTTCTTTCGTTGTTTGCTTCGAACTTGGTTTGCTTCTAGTTTGCTATCGTTTGTGAGACATGAACTTATGTGAGATTTATTTCCATCATATGTTGTGAGTCATATGCCCCGTACTGTCATATATCTCCATCTTTTTGTTCTCATATTTCTTACTGTGCAAATCCGGTATTGTCATCAATCCACCAAAAAGGGGGAGATTGTTGGGGCATAGTTTATGCCTAAGTAATTTTGGTGATTGATGACAGTACCGTAAAGGACTAACCGTGTGTGTTAAGGTTTCAGATAACACACGTCAACGGCACAAGACGACTCGCCTCCTCATTCATGGAACGGAAGCACGGCGCTCTCTATGATTCTCTTTATTTGAGTCATAGGAAAGACGTACTATTAAGAGAGGAACCGTAGTGGGAAGGTTTGGGTGGAATCTATCTTTGCACGCGCACACTTCACATATTTTCCCTTACCTTCATCTTTGGAGTGGCCCCCGCCACTGTGTTTCTTTCCTCCTTGCAAAATGGTCCCCAGCGGTAGTACCGCTGGCCCTAGCGGTAGTACCGCTAGAATGCTAGCGGTAGTACCGCTGGCTAGCGGTATTACCGCCCCTGGTCAGCGGTATTACCGCTCCAGGAGCTTAGTACCGCCTGCCTAGCGGTTGTTCGTGGACGGACCTTTTTGCGAAGACTTTCTTGGCGGTGGTAGTGCTTTTGCACTACCAGGGGCCCAGCGGTAGTACCGCTGGGGCCAGCGGTAGTACCTCTGGAGTGCCAGCGGTAGTACCGCTGCAACCAGCGGTAGTATCGCTAGTTGGCGGTAGTACCTCCCCTGGTCAGCGGTAGTACCGCTGGAGTGCCAGCGGTAGTACCGCTGCAGCCAGCGGTAGTACCCTTGGAGCTCGGGCAGAGAGTGGGAAAACGGTTGGATTTCCCCCCCCCCACTATATAAAGGGTTCTTCTAGCTGTGGAACCTCATCTCTTAACCTCTCAAGCTCCATTGTTGCTCCCTAAGCTCAAAAGTGCCCGATCTCTCTCCCTAGCCAATCAAACTTGTTGATTCTTTAGGGATTGGTTGAGAAGGCCTAGATGCACACTTCCACCAAGAGAAAAGTTGATTCCCCCACCAATCCCTTGCGGATCTTGTTACTCTTGGGTGTTTGAGCATCCTAGACGGTTGAGGTCACCTCGAAGCCATATTCCATTGTGGTGAAGCTTCGTGGTCTAGTTGGGAGCCTCCAAGCTTTGTGTGGAGTTTGCCCCAACCTTGTTTGTAAAGGTTCGGTCGCCGCCTTCAAGGGCACCTATAGTGGAATCACGGTACCTTGCATCGTGCGAGGGTGTGAGGAGAATACGGTGGCCTTAGTGGCTTATTGGGGAGCATTGTGCCTCCACACCGCTCCAACGGAGACGTACTTCTTGTCAAAGGGAAGGAACTTCGGTAACACATCCTCGTCTCCATCGGTTCCACTTGTGGTTATCTCTAACCTTTACTTTGTGTATGCTTATGTTGTTGACTATATCTTACTTGTCTTAATAGCTCTCGTTGTTAGCTCCATTAGGGTTCACCTCATTGTCGTAATATTTGTGAACCCATATGTTGTTTACCTTAACTTGCTAAGAATAATTAAAAAGTGGTCGTTGTCTATTCACCCCCCCTCTAGTCAACCATATCGATCCTTTCAGTACCCAAGCGCCGGTCCACCCACATATCAAACTATCAAAGTAACCAACGCGAATCATATGAACATGATGAAACTAGCATGATAGAAATTCCCGTGTGTCATCGGGAGCATTTTTCCTCCTATAAGACTTTGTCCAGGCTTGTTCCTTGCTACATAAGGGATTGGGCCACTTTGCTGCACTGTTGCTCATTTTGTTACTTGTTTCTTGCTATGAAGCATCTCACTACACAATCACTTGTTACCGACAATTTCAGTGCTTGCAGATTTTTCCTTGCTGAAAACCACTTGTCAGATCCTTCTGCTCCTCGTTGGGTTCGACACTCTTACCTATCGAAAGGACTACGATTGATCCCCTATACTTGTGGGTCATCAAGACTCTTTTCTGGCGCCGTTGCCGAGGAGTGAAGCGCCTTTGGTAAGTGGAACTTGGTAAGGAAACATTCATATAGTGTGCTAAAATTTATTGTCACTTGTCACTATGGATACTAATCCTTTGAGGGGCTTGTTCGGGGTATCTTCACCTCGAACGGAAGCACAAATAGTTGCTCCACAACCTGCTGCACCTACTGAAAATATTTGCTTTGAATTTCCTTCGGGTATGCTTGAGAAACTGCTGGCTAATCCTTTTACAGGAGATGGAACATCACATCTAGACTTGCATCTAATGTATGTAGATGAGGTTTGTGGTTTATTTAAGCTTGTAGGTGTGCCCGAGGATGAGGTCAAGAAGAAGGTCTTTCCTTTATCTTTGAAGGATAAGGCGTTGACATGGTATAGGCTATGTGATGATACTAGATCATGGGACTACAATCTGTTGAAACTGGAATTTCATTAAAAGTTTTATCCTATGCATTTAGTACATCGTGATCGGAATTATATTTATAATTTTTGTCCTCATGACAGAGAAAGCATCGCTCAAGCTTCGGGAGGCTTAAATCAATGCTATATTCATGCCCCAATCATGAGCTCTCGAGAGAAATTATCATTCAGAACTTCGATGCTCGGCTTTCTCATGATGATCGCACCATGCTTGACACTTCTTGTACCGGTTCTTTTGTGAAGAGAGATATTGACTTCAAATGGAATTTATTGGAGAGAATTAAATGCAACTCTGAAGATTGGGAGCTTGAAGAAGGTAAGGAGTCAGGTATGAATTTCATGTTTGATTGCGTTAAATCCTTGTTGAGACAAATACTTATTGTGACTTTAGCGCTAAGTATGGACTTGACTCTGAGATAGTAGCTTCATTGTGTGAATGTTTTGCTGCTCATATTGATCTAAAATATCATCCTCCTTTAGAAGTCAATGTAGTTAAACCCAATCCAGTTGAAGAGAGAGTCATTGCCTATAATGGTCATGTGGTTCCCAGTGCTTACATTGCGAAACCATCGTTCCCTGTTAGGATAAAGGATCATTCTAAAGCTTCAACTATGATACGTAGACGCTATATTAGAACACCTACACCCCCTAAGCAAATTAGAGTTGAACCTAGCATTGCTATTATCAAAGATCTTCTGTCCGAAGAAGTTGCGGGACATAATATTCACTTTCGTGAAGATGCTGCTAGAATTGCTAAACCTCACGCTAGAGACAAACGTAGGCCCGTTGTTGGCATGCTTGTGGTTTCTATTAAGATAGGAGATCGTTGTTATCATGGTTTATGTGATGTGGGTTCTAGTGTTAGTGCAATACCTCAATCCTTATATGATGAAATCAAAGATGAGATTGCACCTATTGAGATAGAGCCTATTGATGTCACTATTCAGCTTGCCAATAGAGATACTATCTGCCCTGTGGGAATTGTTAGGGATGTTGAAGTCTTGTGTGGTAAAACGAAGTATCCTGCTTATTTCCTCGTTCTTGCTACCACACATGATAGATTTTGTCGCATCATATTTGGTAGACCTTTTCTCAATACCGTCAATGCTCATATTGATTGTGAGAAGCAAACTGTCACTATTGGCTTTGAAGGTGTGTCACATGAGTTCAGTTTCTCTAAGTTTGGTAGACAGCCTCATGAAAAGGAGTTGTCTAGTAGGGATGAAACTATTGCCTTAGCCTCTATTGTCGTGCCTCCTTCTGATCCCTTAGAGCAATACTTGCTTGAGCATGAAAATGATATGCATATGGATGAAAGGGATGAAATAGATAGAGTTGTCTTAGAACAATTTCCTATCCTTAAGAATAACTTGCCTGTTGAACTTCTTGGGGATCCACCTCTACCAAAGGGTGATCTTGTGTTCGAGCTTAAACAGTTGCCTGATACTCTTAAGTATGCCTATCTTGATTAAAAAGAGATATATCCTGTCATTATTAGTGCTAGCCTCTCAAAGCATGAAGAAAAGAAGTTACTAAAAACTCTGAGGAAGCACCGTGCTGCTATTGGATATACTCTTGATGATCTTAAGGGCATTAGTCCCACTCTATGCCAGCACAAGATCAAAACTGATCCTGATTTCAAACCAGTTGCTGATCATCAAAGGAGATTAAATCCTAAGATGAAAGAAGTAGTAAGAAAAGAAATACTAAAGCTCCTGGAAGCGGGTATTATCTATCCTGTTGCTCATAGCGATTGGGTGAGTCCGGTGCATTGCGTTCCTAAGAAGGGAGGCTTTACCGTTGTCCCTAATGATAAGGATGAATTGATCCCACAGAGGATTATTACTGGCTATAGGATGGTGATCGATTTTAGGAAATTGAATAAAGCCACTAGGAAAGATCATTACCCTTTGCCTTTTATCGACCAAATGGTAGAAAGACTGTCTAAACAGACACACTTTTGCTTTCTAGACGGTTATTCTGGTTTCTCCCAAATACCAGTTGCACAATCTGATCAGGAGAAAACCACTTTCACCTGCCCTTTCGGTCCCTTTGCTTATAGACGTATGCCTTTTGGCTTATGTAATGCAGCTGCCACCTTTCAAAGATGTATGATGGCTACATTCTCTGACTTTTGTGAAAAGATTGTTGAGGTTTTCATGGATGACTTTTCCGTTTATGGGTCTTCCTTTGATGATTGCCTCAGCAACCTTGATCGAGTCTTACAGAGATGTAAAGACACCAATCTTGTCTTGAATTGGGAGAAGTGCCACTTTATGGTTAATGAAGGCATCGTCTTAGGACATAAAATTTCTGAAAGAGGTATTGAAGTCGATAAGGCTAAGGTTGATGCAATCGAGAAAATTCCATAGTACACAGATATCAAAGGTATAAGAAGTTTCCTTGGTCATGCTGGTTTCTATAGAAGGTTCATTAAAGACTTCTCTAAGATTTCTAGGCCTCTTACCAATCTCTTGCAAAAGGATATTCCTTTTGTTTTTGACGATGATTGTGAGGAAGCCTTCGAAATACTTAAGAGGGCTTTGATAACTGCACCTATTGTTCAACCACCTGATTGGAACTTACCTTTTGAGATCATGTGTGATGCTAGTGATTATGCTGTTGGTGCTGTTCTAGGGCAAAGAGTTGATAATAAGTTGAATGTTATTCACTACGCTAGTAAAACTCTAGATAGTGCCCAGAGAAACTATGCTATTACGGAGAAGGAATTTTTAGCAGTTGTGTTTGCATGTGAAAAGTTCAGGTCTTACATAGTTGATTCCAAAGTCACTATCCACACTGATCATGCTGCTATTAAGTACCTCATGGAGAAGAAGGACGCTAAACCTAGACTTATCAGATGGGTTCTCTTGCTACAAGAATTTGATTTGCACGTTGTCGATAGAAAGGATGCTGATAACACCGTAGCAGATAACTTGTCTAGGTTGGAGAACGTTCTTGACGACCCACAACCTATTCATGATAGCCTTCCCGATGAGCAATTGAATGTCATCAATGCTTCACGTAGTGCACCGTGGTATGCTGATTATGCAAACTATATTGTTGCCAAATACATACCACCTAGTTTCACGTACCAGCAAAAGAAGAAATTCTTATTTGACTTGAGACATTACTTTTGGGATGATCCTCACCTTTATAAGGAAGGAGTAGATGGTGTTATGAGACGTTGTGTACCTGAACATGAACACGGACAGATCCTACAGAAGTGTCACTCTAAGGCCTACGGAGGACACCATGCGTGAGATAGAACTGCACACAAGGTATTGCAATCAGGTTTCTATTGGCCCACTCTCTTCAAGGATGCCCGTAAGTTTGTCTTGTCTTGTGACGAATGTCAAAGAATAGGTAATATTAGCAAACGTCAGGAAATGCCTATAAACTATTCACTTGTCATTGAACCATTTGATGTTTGGGGCTTTGATTATATGGGACCTTTTCCAAAATCCAACGGGTATACTCATATCCTAGTTGTTGTTGATTACTTCACTAAGTGGGTAGAAGCTATCCCCACTAGTAGTGCTGATCACAACACCTCTATCAGGATGCTGAAAAAAGTTATCTTCCCTAGATTTGGAGTCACTAGATATCAAATGACCGACGGTGGTTCACACTTCATTCATGGTGCTTTCCGTAAAACGCTTGCTAAGTGTGATGTCAACCTTAGTCAAGTGGTCAAGTAGAGCTAAGAAATAGAGAGATTAAACTAATTCTGCAAAAGACTATAAACAGGTCTAGAAACAATTGGTCTAAGAAGCTCGACGATGCATTGTGGGCTTATAGAACTGCCTATAAGAATCTCATGGGCATTTCTCCGTCTCGCTTGATGAATGGAGAACTCAGGCATATGAGAATGCCAAGTTGTTCAAAGAAAAGGTTAAGAGGTGGCATGATAAGAGGATACAAAAGCGTGAGTTCAATGTAGGTGATTATGTGTTGCTATATAACTCTCGTTTAAGATTCTTTGCAGGAAATCTTCTCTCTAAATGGGAAGGTCACTATGTTGTTGAGGAAGTATATCGTTCAGGTGCTATCAAGATCAACAACACGGAAGGTAATTGTCCGAGAGTGGTAAATGGGCAGAGAATCAAGCATTATATCTAAGGTACTCCCATAAATGTTGAAAGCAATATCATCAATACCATAACTCCGGAGGAATACCTAAGGGATGTTTATCAACCTGTTTC
Source organism: Hordeum vulgare subsp. vulgare (assembly GCF_904849725.1). Classification (NCBI taxonomy): domain Eukaryota; kingdom Viridiplantae; phylum Streptophyta; class Magnoliopsida; order Poales; family Poaceae; genus Hordeum; species Hordeum vulgare. The sequence continues at coordinate 390,228,144 of NC_058524.1, forward strand.
AGACTCCGAAAACGAAGAGGTATGTGATTCGGTAAGAAAACAGAGTCCAAAACTTTTCCAGTAGGAATTTTTCTCCATTTTGAAATATTTGAAAAAATACAAAAATTGGAAGTAGTCCGGAAAGTGCGCGAGGAGGTGACAAGCCTGCACGGCGCGGGCCCACCCCCTGGCCACGCCGTGAGGGCTTGTGGCCACCTCGTGTGCCTCCCGGACTCCGTTTTCATGCAGGGTACTCCTTCTGGTCTGGAAAAAATCATTATATACTTCCGTTTGGTCTGACCCCTGCATCACGCAGATTTCCTCTGTTTTTCGTTTCGAGCCTGTTTTCTGCCGCAGATCTAGGTCAAGATGTCTTCTCAGGATTCAGAGGGGGAGAGCTATGTTGCTGATTACCTTGCTAACCCCAAGGTCTATGGGGACTTCGATCCATATGGTTGGACCACTGATGAGGAAGAAGACTATGATCCCAAGGGGAAGGAACAAACAAGTTCCGATGAAGAGGAGGCTCCTCTACCTCAACCTGGACACACACATGTGGAGTTGAAGAAGTCGAGCCTCCCTGACTCAAGGAAGAAACCTAGGGCCTTGTTTATCCCTTCTCGTTTCTTGCAGGAGAGTAAGAAGGAATTATGCAAAAGGGTGGTGAAGCTTGAAGAGGAAAACGATGATCTGAGGGAGCAGAATTTTATGCTCAAGTGGAAATTAAACAAGCTCAAGACCTCTTCAACAACTCCACCACCATCACCACCAAAGTAAAACAACTAAGATTGGTATGGGCAATCCCCTTGGCTTTTGCCAAGCTTGGGGGGGTTTCCCCGGTATCGTATCACCATCACATCTTTTGCCTTTACCTTTGTTTTAGTTTTCCTTTTCAGTTTTCTCTATCTCAAGTAGTTTAAAAGTCTTAGTGTTTTAGTTTTGAGTTTTTCTTTGTGTCACCCCCGATGTATTCGAACTCGTGAGATATATAATAAAGAGTGTATTAGTTGAAGGGCTTTGCCTCTTGCCATGATCAAAATAGTGAGAATAGAACAAAAGCATGAAAGATCATGTAATGATCGTATGGGAAGTGATGGCTTCACATATAAAAAGAATGAGGATTGAAACTTGAAAAGTGGTAGGCAAACGTAGACCTTGGTCATGGTTGCAATTAATAGGATGTGATAAAGAAGGAGAGGTTCACATATAAATATATCATCTCTGACACCATCTATGATTGTGAACACTCCTTAAACTATTGCATGCCTAGAAGTAGATGTTGGACAAGGAAGACAACATAATGAATTGTGTTTGATTGGTTCCGAACAATGTTATATGATTAGAGATCCCTTAGCATGTGACGATTGCTTCCACCTCATATTAGCCAAACCACCTTGAAAGTGCGTTATATCGACTAGAGGGGGGGGTGAATAGGAGATTTTTAGAATTTCATCACTGAGGAAATTCCTTTTGAGGAAATTCCTCACTGATGACTAACTTACAGCGGAAACAGTTAAGGATCAATCATGCAAACGTTCACAACAGCAGTATTACAGAGTGAAGATTGTGAAAACAGATTGCACAGTAAGCAGGCACGCAGAATACAGATGATGATTATCTCAAGTGAAGAATTTGGGGTTGAGGAAATTCAGAGAAAGTCTTCAGCAAATTCTTCAAACAGTCACAGTGAATGTCATCAACACATAATACACAGAATGTAAAGAGTTGAGGAATTAGAACCCGATTCTTGGTGAAGACTGTTGTTGATGACCCAGTTCCAACTGCTATGACAGTTGTACATCTGGTTTGGAGAGGCTTGGTATTGAAACCAAAGGACACCCAGTCTCGGGACACACAGTCCCTACCGTATTCTCCTTGAGCTAAGGACACACAGTCCTCGCCCAACACTCGTGGTAAGTCTTCAGGGCAGACTTCCAAACCCTCACAAACTCGGTCACCCGGCGATCCACAATTGACTGCTGGATTGCTCTAGACCATGACGCCTAACCGTCTGGAGGATGCACGGTCCTCAAAGGTAAAAGGCTTCAGTCTCACACAGGAACAACTTCTTCAGTGATGCTCAATCACTAGGTTTGGTTTGTGGTTTCGGTGGGTGGTGTATTTCCTCACTGATGATTTACTCTCGAAGGCTCTGAGGAATTTGGGTTGCTCTTATGACAAGTGTCAGTTTCTAACGGAGCAGCCAACCAGCTAGTGGTTGTGGGGGGCGGCTATTTATAGCCTGGGAGCATCCCGACATGATTTGACACTAATGCCCTTAAATAATATGACAGTTGGAGTGGATAAGACCAGTGACTTGGCGTGGTTATCGAAACGGTCGGGACCCTCAACTGTGAGAGTCCTCATGTCACTCATATTCCTCACTTGAGGCTTTTGGTAGGATTTGGCTTGGGTTGAGAATCATGAGGAAATCCATTCCATAGTGTTACTTTGACCCCCTTTAACAGTACGGTGTTCCTATTCATCAAATGCGAAGAGAGTAAAACAGAAAACGTAAATCTTCACGCTTTAATTTCTTCAAAATGATTTTCTTCAGGAACCACCGATCTTCTCAATATCAATATCTTCATGAGGAATATCAATTTCATCGCAGATTCCTCGTGATTCATTGCTTCAGCTTCAGACCAATTTCTTCAACTGAAGACATATATTTTTAGGGGTCGATATTCTTCAAATATCTCAAACTCCTCAATGACTTATAGATCCTGTGTACACTTATAACCACATTAGATACTTAACCTATAAGTCTTCAAACCACCAAAATCACTAAGGGGCACTAGATGCACTTACAATCTCCTCCTTTTTGGTGGTTGATGACAATTAGGTTAAGTCTTCAACAGGGATCAAAAATATGAAGTGTAAATACTCAATTGAGGAATTTGAAAACAAGATTCACAGAGACTCCCCCTGAAGATGTGCATACCTTGAGGATTTTGCTTTTATAGCATATGCACATTGATGATTTATATCATGGAGATCTCCCCCTGAATCTTGTAAATCATGCATACATTTAACATATCATATGAAGAAAATGAAGATGCATGATGGCAAATGGTATCTGACGAATTCCAGCATGCGTGCATTAAAAACTTGAGGAATAAGCATGCGAAGAAAAACGTTCAAAAAGCGTCAGAGTACCATCGGGCTTAAGTTACAACTCATTACATAAAAACTTCAGAAGAGCCAAGAGTTTGTAACTTAAATATAGTTCATAAGCCCCAAAAATAAATCCCGTTCGAAGACTAACTCTCAAGTTTCTCCCCCTTTGTCATCAAGTGACAAAAAGGGACAAACTGAGGACTAACGCCCGTGAAGACTTCATTTCTTGGCGGTTGATGAAGATCCTTGACGCTTCTTGGGTGTAGTCTTCTTCCTTGGGCCTGTTGCGGTGTCGAGTTGTTCCTCATCAGATTCGGCGGTGCGGAATGACGAGAAGGAGCTGTCTTCAAGATCTGGCACTGGAATGGGCCTGAACTTCTTCTTGGGAGGCCACGACCACTCAAAGTCTTGCTCAAAGTTCATTTCTTCAAGCTCAGTCTGGGTCTTCAGATGTGCGAGAGTAGCCCAGGTGTGATCGAAAACCTCATGCAGATAGTGATGATTAAGTTTCACAGAGTTCTGTGTCTCAGTGAGGGTTTTCACAATGCCACCAAACTGGCGTTTGACCCATTTGTGGTTGTGATCCACCTTCTGATGAAGACTGAGAAGAAGCTCTCTGGTGTTTAGCACGCGAGGAGGAACAGGGCTGGGTGGACGAGTCTCAGTATCATCCCATGAAGAATAAGCGTCTGGTTCTTTAAACTGGCCATCAAGGGGCCTGCTGCCTTCGTCAATCACAGACTTTCCTTTTCCCTCAATGGGCTCGAAAGTCTTCTTGTTGACACGGATAGGAGGCATATAACCAACATGGTTCTGGAAATCTGCGTGGAAGTTGATGCCTGTCCTTGTCCTGAGGAATCTCATGATCCATGGTGCATAAATTTTGTGATCATAGGGGCACATTGCATTGTCAGCCAAAGTCCTCAAGAAGAAATCATGGATATTCATAGGAATACCGTGAATGATGTTGAAGAGGATATTCTTCATGAGGCCGACGACATCTTCTTCATCGTCATGGCCTTTGATTGGCGCGAGCACACTGCAGAGAATGCGGTAGACAGACCGGGGTGTGTACTTGAGCTCATGGACGAGGAATGTGGTTCTTGAGGGTTTGCCTGCAGCCAAAGGCTTCATGAGGACTTCCATCATTCCATTTGGCAGCTCATGCTCACCATAAAGCTTCACTGCCCCGTCTGAAGGAATTGGTACGGGCAGTTCTCTGAGGAGTTCAGACGCTGGAGCCTTGTAGTGAGTGTTTTGGGTCATCCAGTCGAACACCCAAGTGTTGATGTCATCAGCGTTGCCCGAGATGTGCAGAGTTGCATAGAACTGAAGAATAAGTTCACTATTCCAGTCTGATATATCTGAGCACATAGGGAGCAAACCTGCATCGTGGAGTACACTGAGGACTGGTTCCATGCAGGGAATTTCTTCAAGCTCATCATGAGGAATGTGCCTGTGCTGGAATATCTTGTTGCGTCCATAGAGCACAGAAGCATAGTAGTTCATCTGAGTCCTTGTCCAAAACTTCAGATGCCTCATTTGAGGCTTGTCATAAGGATTCTCTCCGATGAAATACATGCGTTCCTCAAAGAAATTTTCTTTCTGAAACTTTGGCCGCTTCGAGAATGGCTGGCGCTGAACTGGCTTGATATTGTGCTGAGGAATGGGAGGGGAAACAACCATGGCAGTCTCTGGGTTGAGCACAATGAATTCATTGTCAGGGGCGGGAACATTTTCTTCAGCATTTTCCTCAGGTTGAGGAATTTCATCAGCTGAAACTTCTTGCTCTGGCTGAGCTTCAAGCTGAGGAATTTCTGCTTCCTTCTCAGCTTGAGGAGTTTGATCAGCCTGTTCAGAGTGAGGAGCCTGCTCAGACTATGCATTTTCATCAGCTTGTTCTTCTTCAGCTGGCTTTGTTGCAGAAGCAGATTCATCAGCTGCTGCAGTTGAAGCTTGAGGAATCTCTGTCTGAGGAACATGAGGTTGAGGACTGTCATCAATCTGGATTTCCTCATCAGTGTGTTCCTCAGAGGCAACATCCTTCATTTCCTGATCTGCCCTTGTAGTTTGGTCACCAATGACCACCATTGCATATGAAGGTGCAACATTTAGAGGCACCGGGTCCAGAGGGGCAGATTCTTCAGTTTCCTTGAGGCGTTTTGCCTCAATCTTTTCTTCTGCTGAGGAAGCTTTTCTCTTCTTCGCTTCCTTCTCAGCAGCTCTTGTCTTTTTCGCGTCTGATGCAGACGGGATTAACTTCTTCACCTTTGAAGCTTTTGGTGAAGGTGTTTTCTCTACAGATTCTTCAGCTGGTAGTGAGGAACCAGCTGGAACAGAGTCATCAACCTGCTTTGATGAAGCAGCTGGATCAGGAGCAGTTGCATCAGGGTTTGCAGTTTCATCAGGAGCGGTCTCGGTGATGATTTCTTCAATGGACGGCTCATCAGCACGGCGCTCTTGGTGTTGTTCCTCAGCTTGAGGAATTTCCTCCTCATCAGGAGATACATCTTCTGGCTGCTCAACCAGGGGCTGAGGAGTTGGTGCTGGTGGTGGGTGTCGTTTGTTGTAGTCATCAACAACACTATTGGCTAGCTTGATGAAATTGCGCTTGATGCTTTTGCGGTCTGACAATTTGTCACACTTGTCAGTCACGACTTGCAGCTCTGCCTAGGTTGACACGAGTGCTTCAGGCGTCAGCTTGAGCAGATTTTGCCTGAGGAATTTCTCCTTTTTGGCCTTTGCAATTTTTGCATGCTTGGCCTTCTGTTCCTTCCACTTGGCTTCGTTTATGAAGGTGGCCACCATGTGGCTGATGCCAGGAGGAAGTTTCAAGTCATCAATGGGGGTGTTTGGGTCTTCATACCATACATTGATGAAGTCGAGGAGGACCTTCGGGTCCATTGCCAGAGGAATAGCACTGCCTGATGCTTGTGCTACCCGTTCTTGCTTGTTTCTGATGATGACTTGCAAGGTTTCATCATCATACTCATCACTTCCCTCTGGTGCAGACGGGACTGCGATGATTTTGCTAGGGCTGGGCAGAGGTGCAGGTTCAGTAGTTGCCAACGTCTTCACAAGGGGTGTTGAAGATTTTGTCTCCGAGCTAGTTGCAGCTGGGAGTGAGGAGCTGGAGCTGGCAGTCGTAGTCTTCACGACTTTCTTCTGTACTGGCTTTGGAGGTGGAGCTGAGGACTTTGGTGTAGATGAGATGGGTGCTGAGGGTTTTGGCGCTGATGGTTTTGGAGCTGAGGGTTTTGGAGCTGAGGGTTTTGTGACAGAAGCCTGTGCAGACTTCTCTTGAGGATTTGGAGCCTTTGGCTTTGATGGCGCAGACTGCTTTTGAGGAATTTCTGAGCCTGAAGTTTCTGCTGCTGAGGAATGAGCAGCACCGGAGGCAGCAGCTGAGGATTCATTAAATTTCTTCACTGCTGTTTCAACTTGCTTCTTGAGCTTGGCCAGATGCCTTTCTTTTTCATCTGGGTAGTCATCAAGTGTCATAAGACTTGAGGGATGTGCTACTTGATGATCCTCAAGTGGGGCCCTTCTGCCAGGAGGCTTCAAAGCGAATTTCTTCGCATATTTTGGAGTCACAAACCTGTACTCCTTCCATTCCTTTGCCCATCTGCGTTCAATTTTCTGCAGCCTTATCTTTCTCTTGGCCATTCTCTCAGGTTCTTCATCAGGCGTACAATAGTCCAAGTATATGTCATCAGGAATATCAGCAGCTGTGTTCTGCTCCAGTTTCTTTCCTCCCTTATGTTTCCTCTCTTCCTCCATTTTCTTCAGACGAGGAATTTGCTGATGATATTGAACTCTTGAGGATTCTGATGAGCCTTGAAGAGTTTCTTCCAGAAACGCTACAAATTAGTTAATGTGATGAGAACCGAGAGATTCATCAGCTGACATGTGTGTACCTATGAACAAAGTATAGTTGCGAGGAATTTGGAGAGGTCATATGCGTTCTCAGATTTGAAGAAAATGAAAAAGTTTGACAGTTTGAGGAATATAACCAGTGGTTGAGGAATTTTGCCTAAGCATACTGTTCTTGGGTTCCAGAGTTGTACAGATCCGAAAATTCGCACAATTGAGGAATCTCGTGAAAATCTTAGATGCTTAGCTAGTTCATCAATGATTGTGGTGATAGATAGTGTTTGAGGAATCATGTGCGCATCGTATCTTGAGGAAAAACAGATTTCACATGCGAGAGATAAAATTTCAGATCTAATCTGCTGTAAAATGGGATATATTTACCGTGGAAGGTGTGAACGAAGAACACAAAAGGTGGTGTTGGAGAGGCTCTTCGGTCGAGTGTCCAATGCACCCTAACTTGGCAGCAGAGGACGTCTACGGCGGCGGCGGACGTAGATGTTCCGACTCCGGCGTGATCCTGGCGGCGAAAAAGGTTGAGGCAGTGAAGCTCTTCCTTGCCGGCGACAAGACAACCAACGGCGGCGCTAGGGTTCGATGGAGAGTGTGATGGCAGGAGAGCGATGAGGCGAAGAAGAAGATACCGAGGGGAATAAGGACCTATTTATAGCCCGAAAGTTACTGTTTGGCGCGAAAGTTTCGGACCGAATAGCCCTTGCCTCTACGTCTCCGCAGGACACGTGTAGCTCCCATACGATGCGGTGGAGATAGTGGAGATCGTGGTTATCCTATCGTGGGAAGTGGGGGTTCAGTTACTGTTCCTTTGAAGAAAACAATTTTTGAAGATTTGAGGATTTTTGTTACAAAATCATCAGCTGATAAGGATGCAGTGAGGATTTTGAACAAAGTTTCAAGTAGAACGCATATGAAGAATTGAATAGACTGGATAAGTATAGCATAGAGGGAAAGTAGGGTCCGATCACATTCACTTAGCAGAAACATCAACTTGAAGAAATAGCAATAAGTGAATGATGTTGAGGACTAGAAATCACAGTCTACCTAGGAAAATGAAAGTCATCAAGTGTTTTTGAAGATTTTGTAATAGATCATCACAATGAAGAATAACTATTTTGAGGAAAAATGCATTGTGAGGTAATTGATCATTTGAAGAAAATCAACTTGAGGAATTTCACATTGGGCGGTGGCGTTACCCACCATATAAGAATGTTGATTACAGACGCCGCGTACAATTGTCGTAGGGCCCTGAGAATCAATTTCTTTGTTAATTTCTTCACATTCAGAGTGACTTTCTTCATCAGTTGAAGAAAATCGTTTCATTATGTGTTGCACATCTAAGTCATCAACTTTGCATAAGTGTTAGGATGTGTGCATGTTTTTACAAAACATTTGAAGACTCTAAGATATTTAGCTCACACCGCAACTTGCAAAACCTTTTCTCATCCAAGGGCTTAGTGAAGATATCAGCCAGTTGATCATCAGTCTTCACATGGTCGATGAGGATATTGCCCTTGAGGACATGGTCCCGAAGAAAATGATGACGAATCTGGATGTGATTGGTCTTCGAGTGCTGTACAGGGTTATATGCAATCTTGATAGCACTCTCATTGTCACAGTAGAGAGGCACATTCTTCATGTTGATGCCGTAGTCCTTGAGGGTTTGCTTCATCCATAGTAATTGAGCATAGCAAGAACCAGCAGCAATGTACTCAGCTTCGGCAGTGGAGAGTGATACGCAGTTCTGCTTCTTTGAGGACCTGCAAACTAGTGATCTTCCGAGGAAATGGCATGTGCCAGACGTTGACTTGCGATCCACACGGTCACCAGCATAGTCTGAATCAGAATACCCTACCAGATGAAGATTGGAGCCCTTGGGATACCATAATCCTAGTGTTGGTGTGTGAGCTAAGTATCGAAGAATATGTTTCACAGCCTTATGGTGTGATTCCTTTGGTTTTGCTTGAAAACGTGCACACATGCAAACACTAAGCATTATATCTGGCCTAGATGCACATAGATACAATAAGGAGCCAATCATAGAACGATATACCTGCTGATCGAAGTCTTTACCATTTTCATCAGTGCCGAGGTGGCCGTTGGTAGGCATCGGAGTCTTGGCACCTTTGCATTCGTGCATGTCGAATTTCCTCAGAACATCCTTGAGGTATTTCTCCTGTGATATGAAGATTCCATTGCTTTGTTGACGAATTTGAAGACCTAAGAAGGATTTCAGCTTCGCCATCATGGACATCTGATATTCTTCACTCATCATGTAGGCAAATTCATCACTGTATCTTCTGTCAATACAACCAAATATGATATCATCAACATATATTTGACATACAAACAGCTCATTATCATAAGATTTTGTGAAAAGAGTTGGATCGAGTGAACCAGGTTTGAAGCCTTTCTTCATGAGGAATTCCTTCAATGTATCATACCATGCCCGAGGGGCTTGCTTGAGGCCATACATAGCCTTTTTGAGTCTGAAGACTTTGTCTGGATTCTTTGGATCCTCAAACCTGGGGGCTGAGCAACATATACTTCTTCCTCAAGCTTACCATTGAGGAATGCACTTTTCACATCCATTTGATATAAGGTGATGTTATGATGATTAGCATAAGCAAGTAGAATTCGAATAGCTTCAAGTCTAGCAAAAGGTGCAAAAGTTTCATCGAAATCTATTCCTTCAACCTGGGTGTAGCCTTGGGCTACAAGTCGTGCCTTGTTCCTCACCACTTGACCGTCCTCATCTTGCTTGTTTCGGAAAATCCACTTGGTGCCGATGATGTTATGCTTGCGAGGATCTGGTCGTTTGACGAGCTCCCATACGTCATTCATCTTGAATTGAAGAAGTTCGTCTTGCATGGCTTGGATCCACTCCGGTTCCAGAAAAGCCTCAGCTACTTTTGAGGGTTCTGTGATGGATACAAAGGAAAAATGCCCACAAAAGTTAACTAAGTGTGAAGCTTTTGAGCGAGTGAGAGGACCTGGCGCGTTGATGTCGTTGAGGATTTTGTCAAGTTCTACTTCATTTGCAATCCTCGGATGAGCTCGTTGAGGATTTTGTCTGGGCTGAGGAAGTGGTGCTGTTGCAATTTCCTCAGGAGCATCTTCTTGGTTTTCATCAGCGATGGGGATCGTTTCTTCACCAATTTCCTCAATGGGGACAATGTCTTCAGTAGGCTTAAGCTTTATTGCTTCCTCAGGAAACAGCTTATCTGGATCAGAAGGCAATTGCTCTCTTTGCGAGCCATTAGTTTCATCGAACCGCACATCTACAGTCTCAACAACTTTGTTGTAATAGTTGTTGAAGACTCTGTAGGTGTGCGAGTCCTTTCCATAACCGAGCATAAAACCTTCATGTGCCTTAGGTGCAAATTTTGAGCTATGATGAGGATCTCTAATCCAGCATTTTGCACCGAAGACTTTGAAATAACTTACATTGGGTTTCTTGTCAGTGAGGAGTTCATATGAGGTTTTCTTGAGGAATTTGTGAAGATATACCCTGTTGATGATATGACATGCAGTGTTGATTGCTTCAGGCCAGAAGCGACGAGCAGTCTGATATTCTTCAAGCATAGTTCTTGCCATTTCAACCAGAGTCCTGTTCTTTCTTTCGACGACACCATTCTGCTGAGGAGTATAAGGAGCAGACAATTCGTGAATAATACCAAGTTCATCAAGATAATCATCAAGACCAGTGTTTTTGAACTCGGTTCCATTATCACTCCTGATATGTTTGATCTTGATGCCGAAGTTCGTCGAGGCCCTTGAAGAAAATCGTTTGAAGATTTCCTGCACTTCAGTTTTATACACTATAATATGCACCCAAGTGTATCTGGAATAATCGTCAACTATGACAAAGCCATATAGAGATGCTGCATTGGTTAGTGTTGCATAGTGAGTAGGTCCAAATAAATCCATATGAAGCAATTCAAATGGACCTGTAGTGGTCATGATGGTTTTGGAGGGATGCTTGGATCTGGTCATTTTCCCAGATTCACAAGCACCGCAGAGATGATCCTTGAGGAATTTGACTGATTCGATGCCAATGACATGCTTCTTCTTTGCAAGTGTGTGCAAATTCCTCATGCCTGCATGATCTAGTCTTCGGTGCCACAACCATCCTTCTGAGGTTTTTGCTAGTAAACAAGTGGCTGGTTGAGGACCTGTAGAGAAGTCAACAATGTACAAATCCCCTCTTCTTACACCTTCGAAGACTTTGGATCTGTCAGATTCCATGATGACTACACATCTATATCTACCAAAGATAACAATCATATCAAGATCACAAAGCATCGAGACTAACATGAGGTTAGAACCAAGGGATTCAACAAGCATCACTTTGTCCATATGCCTATCCTTGGAAATAGCTAATTTGCCAAGTCCCAGTACCTTGCTTTTACCTTTATCATCATATGTGATTTGCTTCAGAGGTGATGGAGTTAGTGGCATATTCATCAGTAGGCTTTTATCACCAGTCATGTGATGTGTGCAGCCACTATCGAGAACCCACTCAGTATTTTTGGGTTTGTCATCCTGCAGATGAATTAGTACAGCTTACCATCTCATATGCTTCAGATTTGAAGAATATGATACTAATTTCATCAGTTCAGTGATTTCATCATAACAGAAATGTAAGGACGTGTGAAATATTTCTATTTCATCAATCATTAGCTTGCGTCCTATCAAGCATTTCCTCAGGTCTCCAGCAAATTCTTCAAATGATGATTTTCATCTGGAGACCTGACCTACAGAAGTGATTAGTTTGATTTCTTCACCACCCACATCTGAAGGGGTGGCAAAGCGTTCATCATCCTGCGAGCACCATATGAGAAAGGTGGCATTGAAGCTAATGCACTTCTCTTAACAGTAGGGGGTTAAAGTACTCATATGAGTATGTAGAGAACTGGTTTGAGGATTTATGAACATAATGATTTGAGGAGTAGCGCTCATAATCATATTCCTTGTAGTTTCCCTGCATGTTAGACGCATAAGCACGGGTACGAGCATAGTTTTGACCAGTTGAGGATTTTTATCCTCTTGAAGACTTTGGTCCTCCTGAGGAATTTGATCTGGGGTTCAGATTCTTCAGAGGTGATGTCATGAGGACATTCACTTGAAGATTTTCAAGACAACTTTTGGGAACCCAGATTTTCCTCAGAGGAGGGCCATTCCTGCAGTTAGTTCCAACATATCGAGCAAATACTTCACCAGATTGATTTTTGAACAGTTTATAGTTGGAATCAAATGACTCATCCGAGGAATAGGATAATTCACATGAGAAGCCAGTTAGATTAGATGAATCAAAAGGAGGCCCAGTAGCAGCAACCCATGAGGTTTTGGGATACTGCTCAGGTTTCCAATAAGATCCATCAGCATTCAATTTCCTCTCAAAGGCAATTCCTTCTTTCCTCGGGTTCCTGTTCAAGATCTGCGTTTTGAGCACATCACAAAGGGTTTGGTGTCCTTTGAGGCTTTTGTACATGCCTGTCACGTACAATTCCTTCAACCCTGCATTTTCATCAGTAACATTTGTGTTTTCTCAAGTGAGGAAATAGACACAGCAAGTGCAGTTGAAGAATTTGTAGCATTTGATGTTTCTGGTGAGGAATTAGCAGTTTCACGTTCAATGCATTTAAGACATGGAGGAATAAATTCAACTTGACTAGCGCTAATCTGTTGAGCTAGTAATGAATCATTTTCCATACAAAGATCATCATGAGACATCCTCAGCTTCTCAAGATCAAGCTTTCTTTGAAGGAATTCGTAGGAAAGCTTCTCATGATCAGTGAGGAGTGTATCATGACTATCCTGAAGATTATCAAATCTAGACTGAAGATTTTTCATGTCATCAGCGAGGATTTGATTAAGATTCATTTCATCATTCAACAGATCATCACTTTTGTCTAGCAGTTTTTGAAGCTTTTCCAGAGCAGTTTGTTGTTTAGTGGCAATGATGGCAAGTTTACTGTAACTGGGTTTTTTGTAATCATCATGTTCACAGTCACTTGAATCAGAGGAGGAGGCATTATTCGATACCTTTGAACCTTTTGCCATGAAGCAATAGGTTGGAGCGAAGTCGTCAGCATAGTCATCAGTATGGATGGTGCAATCATTTTCTTCAAGATTGAAGATTGACTTGCTGACGAAATTGGTTGCTAGTGCAAGACTAGCCTGTCCGGATTCTGAGTCTTCTCCAGAGCCTTCTTCTTCATCACATTCCTCTGATTCTGCCTCGGAATCCATTTCCTTGCCAATAAGTGCCCGAGCCTTTCTGAAGTTAGTCTTCTTGTGTGAAGAGAACTTTGAAGATGAGGATTTTGAAGATTTCTTCTTCTTCTTTGAGTCATCAGAACTGTCATCCTTGTATTTCTTCTTCTTTGATTCCTTTCCCCAGCGGGGACAATCGGCAATGTAATGACCTGATTTCTTGCACTTGTGACAGGTCTGTTTCTTGTAGTCCTCTGATGCAGATTCTGATTTCCTCATGTCTCTTCTCGATGATTTACCGAACTGGCCTCGTCGTGTAAATCTCTAGAATTTCCTCACAAGCATTGCAAGCTCCTGACCAAATTCTTCAGGGTCACAACTGCTGTCATCTGTGTCTTCTTCTTCAGATGAGGAAATTGCTCTTGCCTTCAGTGCACGTGGTATGGAATAGCTTTGTCCATATAGATCTCTCTTTTCTTCTAGCTGGAATTCATGAGTATTTAGCCTTTCGAGGATATCAGCTGGATCTAGCATCTTGTAGTCTGGTCTTTCATGAATCATCAGAACTAGAGTGTCAAATGAAGAATCTAAGGATCTCAGCAGTTTATCCACAACTTCGTGATCAGTGATGTCTCGAGCTCCCAGTGCTTGCAGTTCATTTGATATGTCAGTGAGGCGATCAAACGTGTCTTGGCAGCTTTCATTGTCATGTCACTTGAAGCGATTGAAAAGATTGCGAAGAATATCAACACGAGAGTCACGTTGGGTTGATACTCCTTCATTTACCTTGCACAGTCTCTCCCAGATCAGTGTTGCAGAGCCCAAGGCACTTACTCTTCCAAACTGGCCAGGGCTCAGATGACCACAGATGATGTTCTTCGCTTGAGAATCTAGTTGCTTGAATTTCTTCACATCAGCCGCAGTGACACTGGCAGAGATGATGGGGACTCCGTTTTCCACAATATACCAGAGATCATTATCAATAGCTTGTAAATGCATTTGCATTTTGTTCTTCCAGAAGGGAAAGTTCTTTCCTTCGTAGGTAGGACATGCTGCAGTCACCTTAAACATGCCTGCAGTCGACATAACTAAAACTCCAGGTGGTTAAACCAAAATCACACAGAACAAGGGAGTAACTTGCTCTGATACCAATTGAAAGTGCGTTATATCGACTAGAGGGGGGGTGAATAGGAGATGATGATTAACTCAAGTAAGCAGGCACGCAGAATACAGATGATGATTAACTCAAGTGAAGAATTTGGGGTTGAGGAAATTCAGAGAAAGTCTTCAGCAAATTCTTCAAACAGTCACAGTGAATGTCATCAACACATAATACAGAGAATGTAAAGAGTTGAGGAATTGGAACCCGATTCTTGGTGAAGACTGTTGTTGATGACCCAGTTCCAACTGCTGTGACAGTTGTACATCTGGTTTGGAGCGGCTTGGTATTGAAACCAAAGGACACCCAGTCCCGGGACACATAGTCCCTACCGTATTCTCCTTGAGCTAAGGACACACAGTCCTCGCCCAACACTCGTGGTAAGTCTTCAGGGCAGACTTCCAAACCGTCACAAACTCGGTCACCCGGCGATCCACAATTGACTGCTGGATTGCTCTAGACCATGACGCCTAACCGTCTGGAGGATGCACAGTCCTCAAAGGTAAAAGGCTTCAGTCCCACACAGGAACAACTTCTTCAGTGATGCTCAATCACTAGGTTTGGTTTGTGGTTTCGGTGGGTGGTGTATTTCCTCACTGATGATTTACTCTCGAAGGATCTGAGGAATTTGGGTTGCTCTTATGACAAGTGTCAGTTTCTAATTGAGCAGCCAACCAGCTAGTGGTTGTGGGGGCGGCTATTTATAGCCTGGGAGCATCCCGACATGATTTGACACTAATGCCCTTAAATAATATGACCGTTGGAGTGGATAAGACCAGTGACTTGGTGTGGCTATCGAAACGGTCGGGACCCTCAACTATGAGAGTCCTCATGTCACTCATATTCCTCACTTGAGGCTTCTGGTAGGATTTGGCTTGGGTTGAGCATCATGAGGAAATCCATTCCATAGTGTTACTTTGACCCCCTTTAACAGTACGGTGTTCCTATTCATCAAATGCGAAGAAAGTAAAACAGAAAACGTAAACCTTCACACTTTAATTTCTTCAAAATGATTTTCTTCAGGAACCACCGATCTTCTCAAGATCAATATCTTCATGAGGAATATCAATTTCATCGCAGATTCCTCGTGATTCATTTCTTCAGCTTCGGACCAATTTCTTCAACTGAAGACATATATTTTTAGGGGTCGATATTCTTCAAATATCTCAAACT
The DNA here is from genome assembly GCF_904849725.1 of Hordeum vulgare subsp. vulgare. Lineage (NCBI taxonomy): Eukaryota > Viridiplantae > Streptophyta > Magnoliopsida > Poales > Poaceae > Hordeum > Hordeum vulgare. The sequence goes on from NC_058524.1 coordinate 390,243,679, forward strand.
CCTCAATGACTTATAGATCATGTGTACACTTATAACCACATTAGATACTTAACCTATAAGTCTTCAAACCACCAAAATCACTAAGGGGCACTAGATGCACTTACACACCTGCACTAAGTAGAGATACTACTTGTGCATCCATAAACCATCAACCTAGTTTTGCCATGAGTGTCCACCATACCTACCTATGGATTGAATAAGATCCCTCAAGTAAGTTGTCATCGGTGCAAGCAATAAAAAATTGCTCTCTAATATGTATGATCTATTAGTGTGTGGAAAATAATCTTTATACGAACCTCTGATGAGGAAGACATAAAAGGGACAGACTGCATAATAAAGTTCTTCATCACACGAGGCAATATAAAGTGATGTTCCTCTGCACTAAGAGGACACGCATCCAAACCTCAAAAGCGCATGACAATCTCTACTTCCCTCTGCGAAGGGCCTATCTTGTACCTTTACTTTTTGCCCTTGAAAGAGTCATGGTGATCTTCACCAATTCCCTATTTCGCCTTTATCTTGGCTAACGTCATACGATTGGGAAAGATCTATATTCATATGTCAACTTGGAGGTAAGTATTCATGAATTATTATTGTTGACATTACCCTTGAGGTAAGCAGTTGGGAGGCAAAACTGTAAGCCCCTATCTTTCTCTGTGTCCAGCTGAAACTTTGATCTCAAGAGTACCACGTGAGTTGTAGCAATCGTAGAGAACGAAAGAATGATTGAGTATGTGGATTTGCTTTACAAGCTCTTATTTGACTCTTTCTGATGTTGTGATAAATTGCAATTGCTTCAATGACTAAAGGCTATCGGTTGTTTCTTCTCAGTAAGGTTCTTGATCCATGCTTTACTTTGTGAAGGAATTATCACTTTGGCATGAGAGATTATATGTTGGTATTGCTGTTCAGATCATGATCATGATGCATGTATGTTTGTATCTTGTTTTGTCGACACCTCTCTCCCTAAACATGTGGACATATTTATTGAGCTAGGTTTTCGCTTGAGGACAAGCGAGATCTAAGCTTGGGGGAGTTGATACGTCCATTTTGCATCATGTTTTCTCTCTTATTTTGCAAGGTTTACATGAAGAGGGAGAATACCGGCAACTGGAATTCTGGCCTGAAAGTGGAGCAAGTTTGAGATACCTATTCTGCGCAACTCCAAACGCCGTAAAAATCAACGAGGATTTTTTTCCCGATTTATGAAAAATACTGGGCCGAAGAAGTGCCACAGGGGCGCCAGGGGGTGGCCACAAGCCTGCACGGCGCGGCCACCCCCCAGGTCGCGCCATGGGGGCTTGTGGGCACCCTGCTGGACCACTTTCCCCCTCTTTTGCTATATGGAGGGTTTCGTCCAGGAAAAAAATCAAGGAGGAGCTTTTTCGTGGTTTCGCCGCCGCCACAAGGCGGAACTTGAGCAGAACCAATCTAGAGCTCCGGCAGGACGATCCTGCCGGGGAAACTTCCCTCCTGGAGGGGGAAATCGTCACCATCGTCATCACCAACACTCCTCTCATCGGAGGGGACTCGTCACCATCAACATCTTCATCAGCACCATCTCATCTCCAAACCCTAGTTCATCTCTTATAACCAATCTCCGTCTCGCGACTCCGATTGGTACTTGTAAGGTTGCTAGTAGTGTTGATTACTCTTCGTAGTTGATGCTAGTTGGATTATTTGGTGGAAGAGTTTATGTTCAGATCCTTGATGCTACTCATTACCTCTCTGGTCATGAATATGATTATGCTTTGTGAGTAGTTACTTTTGTTCCTGAGGACATGGGATAAGTCATGCTAATAGTAGTCATGTGAATTTGGTATTCGTTCGGTAATTTGATATGTTGTATGTTGTTTTTCCTCTAGTGGTGTTATTTGAATGTCGACTACATAACACTTCACCATTATTTGGGCCTAGAGGAACGCATTGGGAAGTAGTAAGTAGATGATGGGTTGCTAGAGTGACAGAAGCTTAAACCCTAGTTTATGCGTTACTTCGTAAGGGTCTGATTTGGATCCACTAGTTTAATGCTATGGTTAGACTTTGTCTTAATTCTTCTTTCGTAGTTGTGGATGCTTGCGGGAGGGGTTAATCATAAGTGGGATGCTTGTCCAAGTAAGGTCAGTACCCAAGCGCCGGTCCACCCACATATCAAACTATCAGAGTAACGAACGCGAATCATATGAACATGATGAAACTAGCATGACAGAAATTCACGTGTGTCCTCGGGAGCGTTTTTCCTCCTATAAGACTTTGACCAGGCTTGTTCCTTGCTACAAAAGGGATTGGGCCACTTTGCTACACCGTTGCTACTTTTGTTACTTGTTGCTTGCTACGAAACATCTCACTACACAATCACTTGTTACTAACAATTTCAGTGATTGCAAATTTTTCCTTGTTGAAAACCACTTGTCGGATCCTTCTGCTCCTTGTTGGGTTCGACACTCTTACTTATCGAAAGGACTACAATTGATCATCTATACTTGTGGGTCATGAGTCATCACTGTTACCGGCAATCGACAGAGAGCTGAAGAGTGTTTGAAACAAGGTTCAAAGATTGCAGATCAGCATATGGCCGTAGTAGAGTTGGAAGAGTACCAGAGGACTGCCGACCTAGCTGACCTAATGCGTTCCAAGAAGCCTGCTTTTGAGTCTGCTTTTCAGTCGGCAGGTGAGGTCAAGCCGGTGCACGTCCACCTGACAGATCTCAATGCCACTCCAACTAACATATCCACGACACTCAACAGCAAATAGGAAGCCGAGCTCACCCAGTTCCTCCGTGAGAACTGGGACATCTTTGCAGGGAAGCATGCTGACATGTCGGGTGTACCCAGGGAGCTGGCTGAGCACCGTTTGCGACTGGATCCAAAGGCGAAGCCAGTCAAGGAGCGCCTGCGACGATCTGCATCAGAGAAGAGGAAAGCAATCGGCGAAGAGGTGGTGTGACTCTTGGAAGCCAAATTCATTCGCGATGTTTACCACTCCGAGTGGCTCGCAAATGTTGTCATGGTTGCCAAGAAGGACAAATCCCTTCCCATGTGAATCGACTTCAAGAACATTAATAAGGTATGTCCGAAAGACCACTTCTCGCTCCCCCACATTGATCGAATTGTCGATTCAACTGTGGGATGCGAGCATTTGTCTTTTTGGATGCTTACTCTCGTTACCATCAGATCCATATGTTTAGTCCAGACGAAATAAAAACAGCCTTCATCACCCCTTTTGGGTGTTTCTGTTATATCACCATGCCTTTTGGTCTGAAGAATGCTGGTGCAACCTTCATGAGCATGATCCAGAAGTGTTTTCTCGACCAGATAAGTCGGAACGTTGAAGCGTATATGGATGCTATTGTGGTCAAGTCATGCAAAGGTTCTGGCCCGCTGACTGACCTAGCAGAGACATTTGCTAATTTGAGGAAGTATGACATCAAGTTAAATCCAGCCAAGTGTACTTTTGGCGTTCCTGGCGGCAAGTTACTCGGTTTTCTTGTTTCCGAACGAGGGATCGATGTTAACCCCGAGAAGATCGGAGCCATCGTCCGAATGCAGAGCCCTGTGCGAGTGCATGACGTACAAAAACTTACAGGATGTCTGGCAGCATTGAGTCGGTTTATATCTCGTCTTGCTGAGAAGGCACTGCCTTTATACCGACTGATGAAGAATTCAGATGTATTCGAGTGGAATGATGAAGCAGAAGCATCGTTCGTAGAGCTCAAAGCTCTGCTTTTCACCCAGCCGGTGCTTGCTTCTCCGCACAGCAAAGAACCACTACTCCTATACATCGTAGCCACCAATCAAGTCATCACTACGGTCCTGAATGTCAAGAGAGAAGAAGAAGGTAAAGCCTACAAGGTTCAACGTCCAGTCTATTATATATCAGAAGTATTGACTCCTTCGAAGCAAAGGATCCCCATTACTGGAAGCTTCTTTATGGAATATATTTGACAACAAAGAAAGTGGCACATTACTTTCAAGATCACTCTATGTCAGTCGTCAATGATGCCCCACTATCAGAGATCCTTCCCAATTGGGATGCAACAGGCCGAGTAGCTAAATGGGCCATGGAGTTGTTATATTTGGACATCAAGTTTGAAGCAAAGAAAGCCATCAAGTCTTAGGCCCATGCTGATTTTATGGCTGAGTGGGTGGAACAGCAACAACCAGCCCAGGTTCACTCAGCGCATTGGACTATGTTCTTCAATGGATCCAAAATGTTAAATGGGTCCGGTGCTGGTGTGGTTATGGTGTCTCCAAAAGGTGACAAGCTTAATTATGTCCTCCAAATTCACTTTGACTCCTCCAACAATGAAGTTGAGTATGAAGCTCTCCTTTACGGGTTGTGTATGGCCATTTCACCCGGCGTCCGATGCCTGATGGTCTACGGCAACTCGGATTTGGTGGTCAACCAGGTGATGAAGGAGTGGGATGTCAGGAACCCCACCGTGACTGGATACTACAACGCAATGAGGAAGCTGGAGAACAAGTTTGAAGATTTAGAAATCCATCATGTACCCCGACTGAAAAACCAGGCAGTTGATGAGTTAGCTAGGATCGGATCCACTCGGAAGCCTATACCTAGTAATGTGTGTTTGGAACACTTGCACACTCCGTCTGTGCAAGAAGACCCTTTCATTGAAGATCCCCCGCAACCAACAAGTGCTTCCAATCCGACTGAAATTGATGTTCCTGCAGTCGTCGATCTGATCATGGAAATTCTGGTAATTACTCCCGACTGGACAGTACCGTATATTGCATACATCTTAAGGCGAGAGTTGCCAGAGGACGAAGACGAAGTCGGACAGATTGTACGCAGGTCAAAGGCCTTCACGGTGATGGGTAATCAGCTCTACAAAGGGAACGTGACCGGCGTAGCTTAACGATGCATCTCCCCAGAGGAGGAACAACTGATTCTGGAAGAAATCCACTCAGGGACCTGTGGTCATCATGCGTCCTCTCGGACCATTGTTGCCAAAGCATATCGATCTAGATTCTTCTGGCCGCGCGCGAATGTAATGGCAAAAGATCTCGTCATCCGTTGTGAAGGCTGTCAATTCTACTCCAACTTGTCCCACAAACCCGCGTCTGCTCTAAAGACTATCCCTCTCATCTAGTCATTCGCTGTCTGGGGCTTAGATATGGTCGGGCCTTTCCGGACAGGTCAGAGTGGGTTCACACACTTGCTCATTGCAGTCGACAAGTTTACCAAATGGATCGAAGCTAAACCAATCAAGAAGCTGGATTCTCGCACAACCATCAAGTTTGTGAAATAAATTACATTCCGGTATGTAGTTCCGCACAACATCATCACGGACAATGGGTCAAACTTCGACTTAGATGAATTCGAACGTCTCTGCACTAACCAAGGGACCCGAGTGGATTATGCATCTGTTGCCCATCCTCAAACCATCGGCCAAGCTGAGCGAGCGAATGGACTTATCCTCCAAGGGTTGAAGCCTCGACTCATGCGAGACCTTGAGTATGCCGCAGGTGCTTGGGTGACCAAACTACCTTGTATTCTCTAGGGTCTGAGGACAACCCCGAAACGGTCGACTGGACGAACGCCTTTCTTCCTTGTGTATGGAGCTGAAGCCGTTCTACCGATTGACTTACTTCATAGTTCACCCTGAGTGGATCTCCATTTAGAAGCTGAAGCCGAACAAGCACGTCAAGATGGAGTGGATCTTTTGGAGGAGGAATGCGAGATGGCGCTGATTCGGTCTACAGTTTATCAACAAGACCTACAGCGTTTTCACTCAAGTCATGTTAGGAGTCGGGCGTTTCACGAAGGCGATCTGGTGCTCCGAGTGGATCAGCAGCGACCTCATAAGCTAGCTCTTGCTTGGGAAGGGCCTTTCCTTGTCACCAAGGAGTTGAGCAATGGAGCTTATCAACTTTACAATCTCCAGAAGAGGATTGACGAGCCGCGCGCATGGTATGCAGATCTGCTCAAACGTTTTTGTGCTTGATCACCGGTTGATCCGTTGTAATGGATGAAGATTGCTGAACAAAGTTTCTTGTCAAAATCATAACTTCTTCAGTTTTTGTCGATTCCGGTTGAGTAGCTACACGCGCAAATCCTACTACGAGTGAAGAGCGATCCTCACACTCGGTGGGCTTAGCTGCGAACATGATTTGCCTAAGTTAACAAATCCTTACGAGTGAATAAAACCTATTCACTCGGATGCTTAGCTGTGAACCAGTTTTCGCCTAAGTACAAATCCTACTCCGAGTGAAGAGCGATCCTCACACTCGGGGGCTTAGCTGCCAACATGATTCGCCTAAGTTACAAAACCCTTCCGACTGAATAAAAACTATTTACTCACATGCTTAGCTGCGAACCAGTTTTTGCCTAAGTATAAAACATATTCCGAGTGAAGAGCAATCCTCACACTCGGGGGCTTAGCTGCGAACATGATTCGCCTAAGTTACAAAACCCTTCCGCGTGAATAAAAACTATTTACTCGAATGCTTAGCAGCGAATCAGTTTTCGCCTAAGTATAAAACGTACTCCGAGTGAAGAGCGATCCTCACACTCAGGGGCTTAGCTACGAACATGATTCGCCTAAGTTACAAAACCCTTTCGAGTGAATAAAAACTATTCACTCGGATGCTTAGCTGTGAACCAGTTTTCGCCTAAGTACAAAACGTACTCCGAGTGAAGAACAATTCTCACACTCGGGGGCTTAGCTGTGAAAAGAAAACTTCACACTCGGAAACTTAGCCGCGAGCAAATCTCCTAAGTCAAAAACTTTTCCCGAATGAATAGCAATCTATTCACTCGAAGGAAACCAAGCAAATCTCGCAAATCTCAGAAGCGGATAATTTCAAAAGAGCTCAACACAGATCAAAGTCATCCATGCAGCCATAAAGTACTCGGGTTCTACACCTGAACAAAGTTTAACGGTACATCAACCACTCGGCATACCGAGGAAAATTTAATATTTTTTTGGGAATAATAGTAGTTTCCTTATCAAGGGCCTCCGGGACTTGCTGGCTCGACGAAAGTATCGAGATCAATCCTATCAGCAATGCGAGTCATGGCGCTGGTGAAAGTCTCCATGAAATTCTCGAACTGGAGCCTCTTGGTGTTCACCACTTGGAGCGTTTTCAGCTTGTCTTCTCTTGCCTCCTTGCAATGGACCCTCGCGAGTGAGAGGGTAATGTCAGCTCCACACCGTGCAGAGGATTTCTTCCATGCTTGGACCCTGTCAGGAACCCGACCCAAGCGGTCCATCACAGCCTCCAGATAAACAAGGAATGTATCCTCGGGCCACAATTCATTGTCAATCCCACCCACAGCAGCTCGCAGCCGAGTGAGGTACCCTTGAACCTTCACAAGACGATAGTTAAGGTGGCACATATCTATGGCCAAGTCATCAGGAATAGGCATCTTAATGGGGTCCAGGTACGGCTCCACCTCAAAGTTCTCTTTCTCGAAGTTCGGACAGAATTATGTGGAAGAAGAAAAATGAAGCATCGGTCACATTTCATTCGGCAAAATCTGTAAATATACACTCGGCAAAGAGAACGTGCCAATGAGGGCTGCAAGCATCTTCGCCAGGAAATCTTTTACAAAGTTTTCTATTGCATTTCCCCTCTTTGCCATACAATCAAGCTTCTATGCCCGCACATCTCTTTCTGTCTTAATTTTCTCATTTTCTTCCACCAATCTATTAAAGTCCGCAAGCTTCTGCTCATCATCTTCGGACTTCTCCTTAAGCTTTGCAAGGACTTGGTCCCTATCTTCAAGCACCTTCTTCATTGCATCATACTCCAGCTGCAGCTGGTTCTTCTCAGATTCTATCTGGGTGTATTGAGACCCAATCTTGCAAGCCTTCTAAGAAACATCAATAATTTGTTTCAGTCGACGATTCAACTTTTTCTACTTCCGAGTGGAAAATTAAGTTTTAGTCGACACAATTATTTTTCTACTTCCGAGTGGAGAAATACAATTCATTCGACCAATTAGCAGCCCGCTGCACCCACCCAAGTTCTTAAGACTAATGCCCTTCGTAAACGATCGACACTAGTCTCGGAGACTGCACCCAATGGGTGCAATTAGCGTGCCCTCACTGGATATAAAACTACTCAGCCAGACCCGTCTTGCCCGAGTAAAACACTAACCGATTCCCAATTAGACCCCTGCTGAGGCAAGCACTCGACAATGGTCTCGGGGACTACACCCAGTGGGTGCACTAAGAGTGTCCCCACTGGGTACAAAAACACTCGACCAGGTCCGGCCTGGCCGAGTCAAAAATAGAGCATAACTCTCCAGTTCAGACTCCTGTTGATGCAAGCATTCAACAGCAGTCTCGGGGACTACACCCATTGGGTTCACTAAGCGTGCCCCCACTGGAATAAAGACAAACAACTACACGGCAAACCCCAAGTGGGTGTAAAGTAAGATTGACAAGATTCAATCAGAAACTACTTACAGTGGAACTTACTCGGATGTTCCCCTGTAACGCCGAGCTGGCGTCATAAGCCGACTTACTAGCCTCGAACACCTCCTTAGTCCACTGCATCATCAGCTCAGCTTGGATCATAGCCTCTTTGGCAGCTCCAGTCTGCTCCTCTGGGACACGATGCAGGGAAAATGCAAGTGATGAGGAGGTTGGTATCATAGCAGTGGTAGCTTGGGTTACCCGAGGTGCACTCAGCACAGTCGTCACAATAGTCGATCCAGTCAGAGGGGCTATTGCCGTAGCACCCGAACCGATCGGAGGTACACTTGACGCAGGCGTCACACGCATTCCCAATGCACATGTTACCAGCTCGGCATGAGTTTGTTCTGCAGCTGTATGCTGCGGCTCCTGTTCCTCATCTAAGAAAATGACATCCGAAGCTACAGCAGTGATGGTCAAGTCAGTCAACGGATCAAATCAATAAAACAGAGTAAAGCTAATACTATCATACCTGGTCGAGGAGCAGTCTTATCCACGACGTCCAAGTCCATATGGTCCTCTCAAGCCCCGACACGAGTCAACACCGAAGTAGGAGCTCTGACAAGCAAATTACACTCGGTTACCAGAAGCTCTGAAAGTCATAATGGCGAAACAAAAAGGATAAATACTCACACTAAGGAGACTGTCACGTCAATTCTCATCCGTGGCAAGGCCTTCTGAATCTTGGGCGCGTCAGGCTTCAGCTGCTTTGCAGCCTTCTCCGCAGAGTCAGTTGCAGCGGCTCGGTCACGCTTCACATGTCTACTGCTGGAGGCGGCTGTTTTGCTCGGAGCAGTCGCTGGGTCGTGGCGTTGCTCGGATCGCGGCTCACGGTGCGGAGGTGGGTGTTCTTCTTCTTCACTGTCGTGTGAAGCATCTTCGCTTTCTTCGCTACCATCAACATATTCACTCTCGGCACTGCCGCCTTCACTTTGTGCCCCGAGATCAAACAGCTCCCTGTTGGGTACAGGAGAGTGCCAGTTCGTCCATTCTTGCAAATAACAAAGACAACAGATTCAATCGGACAAGTATGTAGTCACTCGACAAAGACATTAATACAATCGGAAGAGATATAACATACCACTTTCCGTGGCTTATTCTCAGCAGAATATGGTGCAACTCGTTTGGATCCCACAGGGTTGTCGCAAGGCCTGGTGATGCTCTTGTTCCACTGGCTTGCTGTTTCTTCAAAAACTTCCTCAGGATGCGACCGAGTAGAATCTTCGAAACCAGAGTAATGTAACATGGCATGGTCCCTCGCCTGAAGGGGCTGGATGCGCCGACTGAGGAACGTCTCCAGTAGGTCCATTCCAGTCAGTCCATTTTCTGACCAAGCTGATCACCTCACCCACCAACATCTCCACTTCTGCCTTCTCATCCTAGAATACAGTCAATATTCTAGGGACAGTCGGACGATCTAAGGTGAAAGGAGGAAGGCCAGTCGACATGTTCAGGGATGCGATATCATTGCAGTAGAACCATGTCGACTGCCAGTTTCGGATCGACTCAGGAAGGGTCATTTGGGGATAAGTGCTCCTACCCCTTTTATGGATCCCTAAACCGCCACACAACTGGATGACATTGGTTCGAGTGTCCCCTGGGTTCGCTTTTTTCACCGTTTGGGACCGAGCGGTGAATATGTGCTTCAACAACCCCTAGTGAGGAGGGCAGCCCAGGCACACTCGCATAGAGTGATAGACGTAGAAAGGTATGCGACGGTATTCGGTGGAAGGTGATGAAGTTGTATCCTGAAGTAAAAGAGGAAGCCCCAGAAAAAAGGATGTGGTGGTAGAGAAAAACCTCGTTCGACATGTGTGAGCAGAAGGACCCGCTCCCCCTCGCGAGGTGCCGGCTCAAGCTCTCCCTTCAGCAATCTCCAAGAGTTCTCGACCACCATCCCGTTCTCCACGAGATCCAGGACGTCCTCCTTCGTCGTGGTGGACGGGAGAAAATCCCCATGTATCCACCCAGGCGGCACTGCGGCCCGACCTGGCTTTCTCCCCTTGCCGCCCTTCTTGGCGTGCTCGAGCTTGGAGGTTTTGCTCTTCGGCATGTCTGCGGTGGTGAAGGAAAGAGTGAGCAAAGCTGGTGGGACGAAGGTGGAGGAGAAGCAAAAAAGATCAAGGCACAGTTGTAACCCTAGCCCCAGCTGCATTTATATAACCGACCGACTGAATCACCGACTGGTGGGTCCTTAAGATCTCAGCTTATCCCGATATAAGAGGAGACGTGGCGCGTGGCGATGATGACGGCACGATAATCGAGCCGTCGTTGCTCCACTTGCCCTGACAGTTGTGTCATCCCCGCGAGGCGCGCAGAAACCGAAATTTCGAATCCTGTGAGATCTGGACCTGCCGCAGTGATCAGTCATATCAAAAGATACAGTCAGTCACTCGGAATAATTCCAAGCATATAAAATCACTCGGGCACACTTCGCAATAGAATCGATCAAGGCGAATGATGAAGATTTCAGTCGACCCGAAGTTTTATCAATCCCAGGAAAATGACCAAGGTCAGCACGAATCGACAAGAACTCACATCGACCCCTTCGTCACTCGAACCCCGATTCATTCGGGGGCTAATGATGGGGATATGTACCTAGGGTAGGGTCACAGGCCTGACGTGAATGTCCTACCCAAGGGTGCTACGGCGACAAAAACCTTTCTGTCACCTCTTGAGCTTGCATTGGTTTTTCCCTTGAAGAGGAAAGGGCGATGCAGCACAGGAACAGTAAGTATTTCCCTCAGTTGAGAACCAAGGTATCAATCCATTAGGAGAATCACGTCAAGTCCATAGTACCTGCGCAAACACAAAAGAGCTTGCACCCAATGCTATAAAGGGGTTGTCAATCCCTTCAAGATTGATTGCAAAGTGAGATCTGAAGGCGGAAAGTGAAACGAAGTAAAAGTGTAAGGCTGAAAATATGGTGTGGAGTATACCCGGGGGGCATAGTGTTCACTAGAGGCTTCTCTCAAAATAGCAAGTATTACGGTGGGTGAACAAATTACTGTCGAGCAATTGATAGAACCGTGCAAAGTTATGACGATATCTAAGGCAATGATCATACATATAGGCATCACGTACGAGACAAGTAGACCCATCCTTTCTGCATCTACTACTATTACTCCACACATCAACCGCTATCCAACATGCATCTAGTGTAATGAGTTCATGACGAACAGAGTAACGCCTTAAGCAAGATGACATGATGTAGAGGGATAATCTCAAAGCAATGATGAAAACCCCATCTTTTTACCCTTGATGGCAACAACATGATGCGTGCCTCGCTACCGCTTCTGTCACTGGGTGAGGTCACCGCACGGTATGAACCCAAAACCAAGCACTTCTCCCATTGCAAGACTCATAGATCTAGTTGGCCAAACAAAACCCACAACTCGAAGAGAATTACAACGATATGGAATCATGCATAAGAGAGATCAGAAGAAACTCAAATAAGATTCATAGATAATTTGATCATAAATCCACAATTCATTGGATCTCGACAAACACACCTGCGAAAGAAGATTACATCAGATAGATCTCCATGAAGATCATGGAGAACTTTGTATTGAAGATCCAAGAGAGAGAAGAAGCCATCTAGCTACTAGCTATGCACCCGTAGGTCTATGGTGAACTACTCACGCATCATCGGAGAGGTCATGGTGTTGATGAACAAGCCCTTCATATCCGAATCTCCCCTCCGACAGGGCACCAGAACGTGCCCCAGATGGGATCTTGCGGAGACAGAAACTTTGGGCGGCGAAAAAGTACTTTCGATGATCTGTTGATTTTTTTCTGGGATTTTAGAGAATATATAGGCGCAAAACCTAGGGCAGAGGAGGTCCAGGGGGCCCACAAGCCAGGGAGTCCCGGCCTCCCCCCTGGTCGGGGCTAGGGGGCTTGTGGGGTCCCTGGAGACCCCCTGCCTTGGTTCTGAAGTCTCCCGGTCTTCTTCTATTTCGGAAAAAATATTTTAAGGGATTTTATTCCGTTTGGACTCCGTTTCAAATCTTCCTCTGAAAAGGGTCAAAAACATGGAAAAAATAGGAACTGGCACTTGGCACTAAGTTAATAAGTTAGTCCCAAAAAAGATATAAAAGGCATACAAAATTTCCAAAGTTTGACAAGATAATAGCATGAAACCATCAAAAATTATAGATACGTTGGAGACGTATCAAAGGGTACCTCATTATTAGGCCAAGGGTCACAGACAAGATTCCGACTGGATGGACATGGCACCTAAAAAGTCACTTGGTATGCAAACACTCGGACTACACTCCCATCCACTCGACGACCAATATCCACTCAAAAGGATTCCTGTCAACATCGAAGACTAGAAGTCACCTACGAAGGCCAACGGACATACGTTCAACCAATGGTCTTTAGTAGCATTTATTACTTGCATACGTTATCAGTAACGTATATATGTAACTCATATTGATCGATCCCTTAGATGTTGAGTCCTTGATGAGGGGTGGCGCATTCTATATAAGCCACCCCTCCCCTCTGGCACAAGGGTTCACACCCCCTGTATTACACAATCCACACTGCAAGAGCTCCCGAGCACTGAGACGTAGGGCTGTTACCTCCAAGAGAGGGGCTTGAACTCATACATCTTGTATACAAGCTTGTCGTAGCTAGGACTCTGCCCTCTCCATTCGTACCCTACACCTCTACTGTCAGGTTCATTCCCACGACATTGACTTCAAGCTACTCAATCGGGTCTTCTTGAAGGACCATTTCCCTTTACCCCGCATAGATCAGATTGTAGATTCTACTGCTAGATGTGAATGCCTGTCGTTCCTGGATGCATACTTTGGGTACCACCAGATCCGAATGTATGGACCCAATGAAATAATAACGGCCTTTATATCCCCATTCGGGTGTTTCTGCTACATCACCATGCCATTCGGACTAAAAAATGATGAGGCTACTTTCTAGTGCATGATTCAGAAGTGTGTGTAGGAATAGATCAGTCGGAACGTCGAAGCGTACATGGATGACATCATGGTCAAGTACAGGGAAGGTTCCGATCTCCTGACTGACCTCGTCAAAACCTTGGTGAACCTCCGATGCTTCCGGATCAAGCTTAACCCGGCCAAGTGCACTTTCGGGGTGCCAGCCGGTAATCTACTTGGTTTCCTCGTTTTCGAATGAGGCATCGATGCCAATTCTGATAAAATAGGTGTCGTAGTCCAAATGAGACGACCAGGTTGCATCCGTGATGTGCAGAGGCTTACAGGTTGCCTCACGGTGCTGAGCTGCTTCATCTTGAGACTCAGTGAAAAGGCACTGCCTCTTTACCGATTGATTAAAAATCTGACAGATTCGAGTGGACCAACGAAGTGCAAATCGCATTCGACCAACTCAAGGCTTTGCGTTCCACCGAGTCGGTGTTAGCTGCATTGGGAAGCTAGGAGCCCGTGCTCTTGTACATCACTACCACTAGCCAAGTGGTTAGCACCATTTTCACAGTGGAGCGTGAGGAAGTAGGCAGAGCATACAAGGTACAGAGGCCCATCTATTACATCTCAGAAGTATTGACTCCCTCCAAGCAAAGGTACCCACATTACCATAAACTGGTTTACCGTATCTACTGACCGTGAAGAAGGTGGTCCATTACTTCCAAGATCACTCGGTCACAGTCATCAGTGATGCCCCCTTGTTGGAAATCCTGCACAATAGAGACGCCACTTGTCGAGTGGATAAAATGGTAGATTGAGCTCCTCCCGCTAGATATCAAGTTTGAAGCCAAGAAAGCGATCAAGTCTCATGCCCTGGTGGACTTCATGGCCGAATGGATAGAACAAGAGCATCCGGCTCCTGGCATCCCCAAACATTGGACCATGTTCTTCGATGGGTCCAATATGCTCCATGGATCGGGGTTGGAGTAGTTCTCGTTTCCCCCAGCGGAGACCGACTGAACTATGTGCTCCAAATCCACTTCGACTCATCTAACAACGAATCCGAGTATGAAGCCCTCCTGTACGGGCTCCGTGTGGCCATCTCACTCGGCATTCGACATTTGATGGTCTACATCGACTCACATCTTGTAGTCAATCAGGTGATGAAGGAATGGGACATTCGGAGCCCGGCCATGATGATTTACTGCAACACGGTCAGGAATCTTGAGAAGAACTTTGAAGGGATGGAATTGCACCATGTGCCCCGAGCCAAGAATCATGCGGCTGACGACTTGGCCAGGATCGGCTCCACTCGGAAAGTCCTTCCAAAAGGCGTGTTCCTCGAACACTTGTGCACCCCCTCGGTCAAACAAGATCATTTTACATAGGATCCCCCATATGTAACACCCAAGATGCGGTCCTATCCTTATTTTGGCGCGAGGGCCTTGACAAGGATAGAAACGCATCTCGTCGTTTCGCAAGAATGGATATCGTTACAAGTACATGTACTGAAAAGATGAGTATAAGGAGTTGTCTTACACTCGCCACAAGCTACATCAGAGTCACATCAGTACAATACATACAATCATCATGAAGAAGAGCAAGGTCCGTCTACGGACGAAAACAAATAATAGAACAACGACGTCCATCCTTGCTATCCCAGGCTACCGGCCTGGAACCCATCCTAGATCGATGAAGAAGAAGAAGAAGAAACTTCAAATGAACAATCAACCCGCTCGCGTCAAGTAACCCTTTACCTGTACCTGCAACTAGTGTTGTAGTAATCTGTGAGCAACACGGGACTCAGCAATCTCATTTTCAAAGGTATCAAGACTAGCAAAACTTAATGGGTGAGGTATGGTTAAGTGGTGAGGCTGCAACAAGCGACTAAGCATTTATTTGAAGCGGCTAACTTACGAGTACAAGAATAAAAGATAGGGATGATCTACACATAGCGGACGTGAACTAGTAATTATCAAATGAATGATCCTAAACACCTACTTACATCACACATAACCCCACCGTGTCCTCGATCGGAGACGGAGCTCACGAAAGAGACAGTCAAGGTTACACACTCAGTTGGCAAGTTTTAATTAAGTTAACTTCAAGTTATCTAGAACCGGATGTTAAACAAAGTTTCCATGTAGCCACATAATCGCGGGCACGGCTTTCCGAAAGATTTAACCCTGCAAGGGTGCTGCAACTAGTCCATCACAAACTACCACACGCTGCGACAGAATGACCTCGACCAGGGAAACCCGTGATCTCCTCGGGTTCCTATTGGAAAACCTCAACCTTGAGATAACCCAAAGCATCCGCAGAATCGCTCTCACAAGACGCTCGAGAAAGGTAAAACAAGTCCAGCAAGGCCGCCCGACGTGCCGACATCCTGATAGGAGCCGCGTATCTCGTTCTCAGGACAAGATGGGTGAGCGATGGTTACCACGCCAAACACCGAATTGCCCCGGATAGCGTTAATAAGCTGCTCTATTTTGGACCAGCACCATCAGCACTGGCCCTCCCTGTATTATGTTGAATTACTCCTCGGGTTCATGACGTCCTATGTTTTTCAGTATTAACAGAATTATTATGTTGGGGAAATATAGTACCAATGTTGGGCCTTGCCAGACGAGCTTTATCCCAAAACAATAATCTAGGGGGTCCCCATAACAACCCCAACCATGTTAGGAGCGCTCATTTGTGGAACATAACATCGGTAGCCGAAACTAAGGCGGAAAATGTGGAAGAAAACACGAGGCTAGAAAGGCCGAGCCTTCCACCTTTACCAAGTATATAGGTGCATTAAAATTAAATAGCATTTAATAGGGTGATATAACAAAGGGACCCATGTTCACACATGGAAGAAACTTCACCTGCGTCAAGCAACTCTAACACATGGTTAAGCAAGCGGTAACATAGCCAATCAGTGGTTTGCTACGTTGTAGAGAGGTTGAAGGTTTTCATGGCAATGTTGAGAGGCTGATATTTAACAGGTGGTAGGCAGCGAGACATAATGATAGAAACGAAACAACTAGCATAGCAATGATAGTAATGGTATCTAGGGAAATGATCATCTTGCCTCAGATCCTGCTGAGAAGAAGAACGACTCCGTGAAGCAGACGAACCGACGTAATCGAACGGGTCCTCATATTCCGACACGCTTGCGGAACTATATCAGACGGAGCAAACCGGAAACAATATATTCACCACGGCACATGCACGACATGAAGCACACCTAATATTATGCATGATCAGTTTTAAAATATGGAAGACATGGTAATTCACATCACGCAAACACTACATCTTAAGTGAAGTTCAATATGCAACGAGTTGCATATTGACGAAACTCCATGTTTAATTATTTAGTTCACTCCCGTTTATTAACACAACAATATTAAAAAAAATTAACATGGAAGGGGTGAAGAACAAATTAATCTACCTATCAAGGCATTTTAAATGAGGCCGGAAACGACAAATAGCATCTCTGAAATGACCCACGCGTTAAATTCTGATTCTGTCCAGATTTGTCCTAATCACATTTTAAGTTTGTTAAACAGCAAAACAAAGTTGATCATGTGATTCTATATGTCGTTCTACTCGATTTACATATATAGATCATCTCCAACGGAGCTACGGATGAAAAGTTACGGGTAAAACGGTATTAGCACGACATGACACGTAAAACGATGCAACCAGCAAGCTTAACAGTTTTAATCATGCATGAGAGTTGGAAAATATTAATATACGCAAAATTCTACACGATATACATATATCACTAGCCGCGATCCGACGCACGGTTTTGTAAACTACGAGTGTTTTAAAAATATGCATTTTTCTGAAAATTAGCAAAATTCCTAGCATAGATAAAAAAAGAACTTGGCCGAATCTGAAGACACAACGCAACCGGGCACGAGACCAGGCCCAAGCATGTGACAGTGATTAAAAAACACAGGGGATAAATAACATGGGGCAGCTGGGATTTGAACCGAGGACCCCTGGGTCTCACTACAAGACACATGCCAGTGTGCTAGCGCTATGATTGTGTCCAACGTATGAGCACTGGGCTAGATAAAACTGAACCGTGGGCGAACCTAAATCATCAATATACCAAAAGGAAAAAAATCGGGGTGAGTGGGATTCGAACCCCAAACTTGTTTGTGTGTGCTAGCACGGCTGACTAGTTGGGGTACGAACGAATTGTGGTATAAACTGAATTTTGACTGAAATGAACCATACACTATGGCGAATCTGACAAAACTGAATCACGAAACAGAGATATCCTTGTTGCCAGGTCGGGAATGCAGGGGTTCAGTTCATCAGGGATGAACGACTGGCGGCACGGGCGATGACGAGGTGGCTCCAACGGGGCTCTTCGCCGGCGGGCCGGATAGATCCGGTCGAGGGGGTCCCGTTCCTGGGGCTGGGGGCGTCCGGCGAAGCTCTTGCATCCACGAGCTTATGCGGGATGCTGTGGGGATGATGGTTCATGGTCCCTTGGACATGGGCTGGAGGCAACAAAGAAGGCCTTGGTCGCAAGTCCTAGAGAAGAAGGCACAGAGATGAGAGAGGGAAAAGTTGAGGAGAATTAGGAAGAAAGGAAAAGGAGGGTCGACGGTGCTGGCCTGGATCGACGGTTGCGGGCAGCGACTCGCCGGCCGGGGCAGTGGGGCGGCACCGCTGTGGACCAGGAGCTCCTCTCCCGATATGGAGCGCTCGGGCGCAGGGGCGGCGGTTCGTGCGACCAGGAGATGGATGGGCTTAGGCGGGCCCCAATTTGGGCTGCTGCGGGCTGTGGGAGGTGGGAGATAGGCACGACAAGGTGGCGGCGGCTGGTTGGGATGGCACGGGAAACGAGGCAGCTAGGGTTTGGTTCGAATTTAGGTCGGGATGGCTTTCTATTTATAGACACAGGGCTAGGGTTAGGGTTTTGGACGTTTTTGGACCCTCCCATCTCGATCGGACGGCTCCGGAAATGTCCTAGGGTTAGGTTTGGCCAAATGGGTCATGTACAGGGGGTGGTGTCTAACATGAGAGGGAAATTGGTGCGACCACGCAATAAAATTTAAACATCAAAAACATCCGATAAATAACCAATGACGGTGCCGCTACGGTCGACCGTTCGGTTATCAAACGGACTCCGATCGCGACGAAATTTGGCAGGCAGCCTACCTATATTAAAACAAGACCGCACACCAAGTTTCAACTCAATCCGGGGATATTTTCTACACACTTTTAAAAACAAGATATAACGATGCCACGGGGGCGTGCGAGTGTGGTCGGGCTCAAAACGGTCAACGACGAACATGGAGAGAACTGGCAACTAATAACGGATGCATGTTTTGAAAAGGACGGCAACGGAATGCCGATGCAATGCGGATGATGCACATGATGCGATGATGAATGCGACAACCAAACGAATCACACGACGAGAACGGAATAAAAGGGGAATCTTCTCGAGCATCGGTCTCGGGCTGTCACAACTCCCCAACACTACAAGAGGATCTCGACCCGAGATCCAAGAATGAAAAGGGGAAGATGAAGAGCAAGAGCAATAGGTAAACTTAGTCACTTCTTTGATAAACGAGTGAAACCAATGAATGTTGAAGATTGCACGGAGATGAGGAATGATATGAGAAACAAGCAAGAATTCACACAAAATTTTGGCAACACTTCCGTAGGAAAAAGGGATTTTTTTTGATAAGATGGAAAGATCTTGAAAAGATTCACAACAAACTAACTAAAATGAATAAGCAAGGAGAGAACCTGATCTTGATAGAACAACATGATTGGCCCAAAAGAGCAACATCACAATGCCTCCAGAACAAGAGAATAGAAACTAGATCATTGGGAAGAAAGAATGAAGAAGAAATTGACAACTACTATCACAATTGAATTTGAGAAGCAGCCTTGCAATAAGAATTGAACGGAGTTGTTGGAAATCAACAACGAAAGAACAAGCTTGTTGTGGGCTTATGAAAACCATTTCAAAATAATGAGGTGACAATGAGCCACTAACAGGAACAAGGATTGATTGGATATAACAAGAAAGGCAAACCTTCTGACACCCAGAGGAAACATTGAAAACTTGGATTAATGGCAACACCATAATAGCAACAATCCTTAGACAAAGCTTTAGGTGAAGTATAAACCAAGATAACTCAATGAATAAATCATGGGTTGAAATATCTTATGATCAAAGAATTGGTGGGTTCAAATATCTCATTCTTGAAACAAACTCTCTTCGAGACTCCTCCACTAACAAGAACGTACAACAACACCTCAAAGGATAAAGGAGAAGAAAAGGTGGAGCAGTTGGGAAAAGAATTGATATCCTGAGCCGCTCCAGAAGAAGAATTGAAATCACTATGAAGCAAGAATAAGAATTACGTTATGCTTATCCTTCATCAAGTTAAATTGATGACAAGCAACGGATTCATCATACCACCTATTCTTCTAGAAAGATTGAGGAGAGATATGAGCACAAACTAGAAGAAATCTTGAAAGAAACACAGTGAGAATTGGAATGAATGGGGATAACAAGAATGAATGGAGATATATGAGAATGAAAAGATCATGAGCCATCTGAGAGAAAAACTTGAACAAGGCACCGGAATAATTGAGAGACGAATGAAGAGATAACAATTGACAAGAATTTGAGGATGAAAGCTAAAAGCTGAGAACGAAGAAATCTTCTGAAATGATGGCCTTCAAAGGATCAAGAAATGAAAACAACATTGAATTGCGCCGGATAGCAAGAAAAGGATTACTCATGAATGGAAACAATTCGAGATGACGACACACAGCTCAAATGATGAATCTCCAACAGAATGGACCAAGATTGAGAGAAATACTCCTTCGGTCTTCCTAGCTGAAAATGATGAAAAGGGAGACCGCCAAAAATAACTGAGAGACTCCGGAATAATGAAAAAGGAAAAGTTGAGTCAACGAAGGAATTAATTCGAGAAGATCTTGGAGAAGGGATATGACTGATGAATTTCATGCTTACGTCATATTTGAAAAGAATTAGAGATCTCTGGGAAAAGATTAGAAGAGCCAGATAAGATCCTAGGAAAGAACCTGTGGGTTATGGGCCCACTGAAAAGAAACCATTGTTGAAAAGAATAGATTAGGAAGATAGATATTGCACCGGTATAACTGGAAACTTGATGAGGTTGAGAACCTCGAAATAATTGAAAGGATAGAAACTCTAAGATATCTTGAACACTCCGAATGGAATAGAGAGATATGAAAAACAAGAAAGACTTGATATGAATTACAATCATGGGAAAGAATTTCAAAGATGAAAAAGATATGACTAACACGGAGAGCTTGAACTGAATTCATCGGAAAAGAGAACACGAATGAAAAATGATGAACTCAGAACTCCTGAGAATCTTCACAAGGAATCACCGGATAAGAGAGAAAAGAAAAATATAGCAAAAGCAACAATGAAAAGGAGACACTCGGAAGATAACTGAAATATTGAAGAAAAGGGAGGGAGGGCGGGGAAAACAAAGACAACTTGGGACAGATGAGATGAACTCAGGAAGTAATGAGGGATTGATCTTGCAAATCTTGAGAAGGATAGAATTGACTGGAAGAGAAGCACACCGGTTGACAAGAATTGAAATGACGACTCCGGTTGAAAAGAATTGAACACACAACTTGATTGAGCTAAAGAATCAGCATTTCCATAAAAATATGAGAACACCTCTTGAAAAAGATATGAACTCACCATTAGACATCGAAGCAACTCGAATTACCATACTCCAACAAAACAAAGAATGAGGCTTATGAAACAAGCCGGGACAAATTCATGACAGAGATTTCGCTCGATATTTTCGTGGATAGGATCGCACGGGCTCGATCCTACAGTAGCCATCATGTACAAGGCAGTGCACACGACATACGAAGAGTCCCCGAGTCGTAGCAAGCTACAAGGACTCTTTAAGACACAACGAGAACCGCTGTAAGACGATCGTGAACAAATGAATCCACTAGATGTCGAACCCCAACCTCACATCATGCATCTGTTGGAAGATTGTCCTATAAGTAACTACTTGAATTCCCACCTAAGAACTCCCGAAATTTTCTGGTCATGCAATCTGGTCCACGGATACAAGGAGTAATATATCACTCAACTCCTATACTAACCCGTCTAGTATATCACATCCGTCAACACATAACCAGAATCTCGGAACTTCATCTATCTCACACTCTCATAATCACAACGATACTAAGTGTGGCGATACATACAGACCTATCTGCACCGGTACTGGGGAAGCCGGACTCCTCTCGCCACTACTAGTATTGAAGCAATTTCGAACATCGTCTGTCCTGAGATATTCAGAAATATGAATGACAACGATGTGCTCAGGAATCCCCTGGAGCTCAAGTCCCCGGAAGAAATCAAGTGAGACAGGAGGCGCCAAGATAAAACTCCATCACACCGACATCATATAGATTCCAAAAATATCCGCGTGATCCAAAAAAAATTGAGTGAGAAGAGGAGTAGAATTAAGAGTCCTAAGTCGTGAACCTCACCAGAGCATAGATGAGGAGAAAAAAGAAACCTACTCTCCGATATAACTAAGACTCAAAATAGTTTTTCACTACACTCGACTCAGCCAAGTTCGATCAATCAAGGGGGCTCCTAGGTTGGTACTGCTCTGGCTCTGATACCAACTTGTAACACCCAAGATGCGGTCCTATCCTTATTTTGGCGCGAGGGCCTCGACAGGGATAGAAACGCATCTCATCGTTTGGCAAGAATGGATATCGTTACAAGCACATGTACTGCAAAGATGAGTATAAGGAGTTGGCTTAAACTCGCCACAAGCTACATCAGAGTCACATCAGTACAATACATACAATCATCATGAAGAAGAGCAGGGTCCATCTATAGACGAAAACAAAAGATAGAAGAACAACGTCCATCCTTGCTATCCCAGGCTACCGGCCTGGAACCCATCCTAGATCGATGAAGAAGAAGAAGAAGAAACTTCAAATGAACAATCAACCCGCTCGCGTCAAGTAACCCATTACCTATACCTGCAACTAGTGTTGTAGTAATCTGTGAGCAACACGGGACTCAGCAATCTCATTTCACAGATGCTAGGAATTTTGCTAATTTTCAGAAAAATGCATGTTCTTAAAACGCTCGTAGTTTATAAACCGTGCGTCGGATCGCGACAAGTGATATATGTATATCGTGTAGAATTTTGCGTAGATTACTATTTTCCAACTCTCATGCATGATTAAAACTGTTAAGCTTGCTAGTTGCATCGTTTTACGTATCGTGTCGAGCTAATACCGTTTTACCCGTAACTTTTCATCCGTAGCTCCATTGGAGATGATCTATATATGTAAATCGAGTAGAACGACGTGTAGAATCACATGCTCCACTTTGTTTTGCTGTTTAACCAACTTAAAATGTGATTAGGACAAATCTGGACAGAATCAAAATTTAACGCGTGGGTCATTTCACAGATGCTATATGTCGTTTCCGGCCTTATTTAAAATTCCTAGATAGGTAGATTAATCTCTCATGCATGATTAAAACTGTTAAGCTTGTTGGTTGCATCGTTTTACGTATCGTGTCGAGCTAATACCATTTTACCCGTAACTTTTCATCCGTAGCTCCATTGGAGATGATCTATATATGTAAATCGAGTAGAACGACGTGTAGAATCACATGCTCCACATTGTTTTGCTGTTTAACCAACTTAAAATTTGATTAGGACAAATCTGGACAGAATTAAAATTTAACGCGTGGGTCATTTCAGAGATGCCATATGTCGTTTCCGGCCTCATTTAAAATGCCTAGATAGGTAGATTAATTTGTGCTTCACCCCTTCCATGTTAACAACATTTTAATATTGTTGTGTTAATAAACGGGAGTGAACTAAATAATTAAACGTGGAGTTTCGTCAATATGCAACTCGTTGCATATTGAACTTCACTTAAGGTGTAGTGTTTGCGTGATGTGAATTGCAATGTATTGCATATTTTAAAACTGATCATGCATCATATTAGGTGTGCTTCATGTCGTGCATGTGCCGTGGTAAATATCTTGTTTTTGGTTTGCTCCGTCTGATAGAGTTCTGCAAGCGTGTCGGAACATGAGGACCAGTTCGATTACGTCGGTTCGTCTGCTTCACGGAGTCGTTCTTCTTCTCAGCGGGATCTCAGGCAAGATGATCATTTCCTTATATACCATTACTATCATTGCCATGCTAGTTGTTTCATTTCTATCGTTATGTCTTGCTGCCTACCACCTGTTAAATATCAGCCTCTCAACTTTGCCATGAAAACTTTCAACCTCTCTAGAACGTAGCAATCCACTGATTGGCAATGTTACCGCTTGCTTAACATGTGTTAGAGTTGCTAGACGCAGGTGATGTAGCTTCCATGTGTTAAAATGGGTCCCTTGTTATATCACCCTATTAAATGCTATTTAATTTTAATGCACCTATATGCTTGGTAAAGGTGGAAGGCTCGGCCTTTCTAGCCTGGTGTTTTGTTCCACCTTTGTCGCCTTAGTTTCGGCTACCGATGTTATATTCCATAAATGAGCGCTCCTAACATGCTTGGGGTTGTTATGGGGACCCCCTAGATTATCGTTTTGGGATAAAGCTCGTCTGGCAAGGCCCAACATTGGTACTATATTTCCCCAACAAAATAACTCTGTTAATACTGAAAAACATAGGACGTCATGAACCCAAGGAGTAATTCAACATAATACAGGGAGGGCCAGTGCTGATGGTGCTGGTCCAAAACAGAGCAGCTTGTTAACAATATCCAGGGCAATTCGGCGTTTGGCGTGGTAACCATCGCTCATCCGTCGTGTCCTCAGAACGAGATACGTGGCTCCTATCGGGATGTTGGCACGTCGGGTGGCCTTGCTGGACTTGTTTTACCTATCTCGAGCGTCTTGTGCGAGCGATTCCAAGGATGCTTTGGGTTATCTCGAGGTTGAGGTTTTCCAATAGGAACCCGAGGAGATCATGGGTTTCCCTGGTCGAGGTCATTCCTTCGCAGCGTGTGGTAGTTTGTGATGGACTAGTTGGAGCACCCCTGCAGGGTTAAATCTTTCGGAGAGCCATGCCCGCGGTTATGTGGCTACGTGAAAACTTTGTTTAACATCCGGTTCTAGATAACTTGAAGTTAAATTAATTAAAACTTGCCAACTGAGTGTGTAACCGTGACTGTCTCTTTCATGAGCTCCGTCTCCGATCGAGGACACAGTGGGGTTATGTCTGACGTAAGTAGGTGTTCAAGATCATTCATTTGATCATTACTAGTTCACGTCTGATATGCGTAGATCATCGCTATCTTTTATTCTTGTACTCGTAAGTTAGCCGCTTCAAATAAATGCTTAGTCGCTTGCTGCAGCCTTACCACTTAAACATACCACACCCATTAAGCTTGGCTAGTCTTGATACCTTTGAAAATGAGATTGCTGAGTCCCTCACAGATTACTACAACACCAGTTGCAGGTACAGGTAAAGGGTTACTTGACGCGAGTGTGTTGATTGTTCATTTGAAGTTTCTTCTTCTTCATTGATCTAGGACGGGTTCCTGGCCGGCAGCCTGGGATAACAAGGATGGACGTCGTTCTTTTATCGTTTGTTTTCGTCCATAGATGGACCCTGAAATGACTCACACGTTAAATTTTAATTCTGTCCAGATTTGTCCTAATCACATTTTAAGTTGGTTAAACAGCAAAACAAAGTGAAGCATGTGATTCTACACGTCGTTCTACTCGATTTACATATATAGATCATCTCCAATGGAGCTACGGATGAAAAGTTACGGGTAAAACGGTATTAGCTCGACACGATACGTAAAACAATGCAACCAGCAAGCTTAATAGTTTTATTCATGCATGAGAGTTGGAAAATATTAATCTACGCAAAATTCTACACGATATACATATATCACTTGTCGCGATCCGACGCACGGTTTATAAACTACGAGCGTTTTAAAAATATGCATTTTTCTGAAAATTAGCAAAATTCCTAGCATAGATAAAAAAAGAACTAGGCCGTAAAAAAACACAGGGGAAAAATAACGTAGGGCAGCTGGGATTTGAACCCAGGACCCCTGGGTCTCACTACAAGGCACATGCCAGTGTGCTACCGCTGTGATTGTGTCCAATATCTGAGCACTCTTCTAGATAAAACTGAACTGTGGACGAACCTAAATAATCAATATATCAAAAGAAAAAAATCGGGATGAGTGGGATTTGAACCCCAAACCTCTTTTTGTTTGGTAGCACGGCTGACCACTTAGGCTAAGAACAAATTGTGGTATGAACTGAATTTTGGCTGAAATGAACCATACACTATGGCGAATTGTGGTATAAACTGAATTCGACGAAGCTCCTGCAGCCACGAGCTTGGGCGCCATGGCGTGGGGATGCTGGTTCATGGTCCCTTGGACATGTGGCTGGAGGCAACAACGACGGCCTTGGCTGCGAGTCCAGGAGAAGAAGGAACATAGATGAGAGAGGGAAAAGTTGAGGACGAGAAGGAAGAAGGGAAAAGGAGGGCCGGCGGTGCTGGCCTGGATCGACGGTTGTCGGCGGCGACTCGCCGACCGGGGTAGCGGGGCGGCGTCGCTCTGGATCGGGAGCTCCTCTCCCGATCTGGAGAGCTCAGGCGCAGGGGCGGAGGTTCGGGCGACCCGGGCCTGGATAGGTACTACTGCAACAATAGACCTTCCAATGGCGTCAGAAATAGGCACGTTGTCTTGACGTGCTCCTCCTCAGCAACGGCACCAGGAATCCTTCAGCTACGGCTACGCCTTAAGGGACTTCCTAGGCAAGTATGCAAAGGATTTCCCCCGTGGCCTTGGAGCCTTGCGTTGGTGTTCCCTCGAAGCGGAAAGGGTGATGTAGCGTAGCGGTGGTAAGTATTTCCCTCAGTTTGAGAACCAAGGTATCAATCCAGTGGAGGAGTATCTCAAGATCCTGCACAAATACAAAAGCTTGCTCCCAACGCTATGAAGGGGTTGTCAATCCCTTATAGATTGTTTGCCAAATGAGAACCGAAAGCAACAAAGTAACAAACCAAAGTAAAAGCGGAGGTGTAAACGATGGATGTGAATAGACCCGGAGGCCGTAGTGTTTACTAGTGGCTTCTCTCATGAAAGCATGTAGACGGTGGGTGAACAAATTACTGTCAATCAATTGATAGAACCGCGCAAAGTCGTGACGATATCTATGCAATGATTATATCTATAGGCATCACATCCAAAACAAGTAGACCGATACTTTCTGCATCTACTACTATTACTCCACACGTCGACCGCTCTCCAGCATGCATCTAGTGTATTAAGTCCATAAGAACAGATTAACGCCTTAAGCAAGATGACATGATGTAGAGGGATAATCTCAAACCAATGATAAAAAACCCCATCTTTTTACCCTTGATGGCAACTACTTGATGTGTGCCTTGCTGCCCCTACTATCACTGGGAAAGGTCACCACATGGTAGAACCCAGAACCAAGCACTTCTCCCATTGCAAGAATCATAGATCTAGTTGGCCAAACAAAACCCAAGACTCGGAGAGACTTACAAGGATATCAAATCGTGCATATAAGAAATCAGCAAAGACTCAAATATATATAATAGATAATCTGATCACAAATCCACAATTCATCGGATCTCAACAAACACAATGCCAAAGAAGATTACATCGGATAGATCTCCATGAAGATCATGGAGAACTTCGTATTGAAGATCCAAGAGAGAGAAGAAGCCATCTAGCTACTAACTACGGACCCTTAAGTCTAAAGTGAACTACTCACGAGTCATTGGAGGGGCGATGATGATGATGAAGAAGCCCTCCAACTCCAAAGTCCCCTCCGGCAGGGCGCCGGGAAGGGTCTCCAGATGAGATCTCGTGGAAACGGAAGCTTGCGGCGGCGGAAAAGTATTTTCGAGGCTCCCCTGAATTTTTGCTGAATATTTGGGAATATATAGGCCAAAGATCTAGGTCAGGGGGCGGCCAGGGAGGCCACAAGCCCTGCCACCGCCGCCTCCCCCTGGTGGCGGAGTGGGGGCTTGTGGGCTCCCTAGAGCCCACCTAGCTTGGCCCAAAGGCCCCCTGATCTTCTTCCGTTCGGGAAAAAATCATTTCGGGGTTTTTCTTCCGTTTGGACTCCGTTCCAAAATAAGATCTGAAAAGAGTCAAAAACACAGAAAAAATAGGAACTGGCACTTGGCACTGAATTTATAAGTTAGTCCCAAAAAAG
Source organism: Hordeum vulgare subsp. vulgare (assembly GCF_904849725.1). NCBI lineage: Eukaryota > Viridiplantae > Streptophyta > Magnoliopsida > Poales > Poaceae > Hordeum > Hordeum vulgare. Next base: position 390,271,286 of record NC_058524.1, read on the forward strand.
ATATAAAAAGGTACATAAAACATCCAAAGAAGACAAGATAACAGCGTGAAACCATCAAAAACTATAGATACGTTTGGGACGTATCAAGCATCCCCAAGCTTAACTCCTGCTCGTCCTCGAGTATGGAAGTGATAAAGAATGAATTTTTGATGCTTTCATGCTACCTAGCATAGATGTCCTTCGTAATTCCTCTTATGTGACGTGAATGTTCAGATCCATTAGATTCAAAACAATAGTTTGCTATCGACGTGGAAACAATAATCATTCAAGCAAACTAGCAAGGTAATCAAGAACTTTCAAAATAACAAGGCCAAAAGAAAGTTATCCCTACAAAAGCATATAGTCTGGCTATGCTCTATCATCATTTCACAATGAATTTAAATCATGCACAACCCCGGTATTGGCCAAGTAATTGTTTCACACCTTTACTTTCTCAAACCTTTTCAACTCTCACGCAATACATGAGCGTGAGCCATGGTTATAGCACTATAGATGGTGTGGAATGTGGTGGAGGTTGCAAGACAAAAAAGGAAAAGATAGTCACATTAACTAGGCATATCAATGAGCTGTGGAGATGCTCGTTAATAGATATCAATGTGAATGAGTAGGGATTGCCATACAAATGATGCACTAGAGCTACGAGTATGTGAAAGCTCTTAAAGGAAACTAGTGGGTGTGCATCCAACTTGCTTGCTCACGAAGACCTAAGGCAATTTTGAGGAAGCCTATCATTGGAATATACAAGCCAAGTTCTATAATGAAAATTTCCCACTAGCTATATATGGTGGTGACAAAATGAGAGACTCTCAATCATGAAGATCATGGTGCTTAATATGCACAAGTGTGGAAAAAGTGGTAGCATTGTCCCTTCTCTCTTTTTCTCTCATTTTTTTATTTGGTGGGCTCTTTGGCCTCTTGTTTTGTGTGGGATTATTTGGCCTCTTTTATTTCCTCACATGGGACAATGCTCCATTAATGATGATCATCACACTTTCAACTCAAAACTTAGAGTAACGATGACTCTATATGGAATGCCTTCGGTAATGTACTGTGGCAACGATCTAGCATGGCATAGACATCAATGGAAACATCATGCTAGCTATCTTACGATCATGCAATGGCAATGTAGACATGGTGGCACATGTCATGGTGGTAGTTGCATGGAAATATATCTCGGAATGACTTTTGAATAAAGCCATAGTAGGTAGATATGGTGGCTGTTTTGAGGGAGGCTAATGGTGGGTTTTGTGCACCGGCGAAAGTTGCACGGCACTAAGAAGATGGTGATGGTGGAAGGTGAAAGTGCATCTAAACCATGGACTCAACATTAGTCATGAAGAACTCATATACTTGTTGCTAAAGTTTTATTAGTAATCGAAACAAAGCATTCAACGCATACTCCTAGGGGAAGGGTTGGTAGGTATAAACCATCGCGCGATCCCGACCGCCACGCAAAGGATGACAATCAATAGACTAATCATGCTCAGATTTCATCACATAGCGGTTCACCATACGTGAATGCTACGGGAATAACTAACTTCAACACAAGTATTTCTAGATCCACAACACCTTACTAGCATGACTTCAATATTACCATAACCACAACTCAAAAGTAATTGAGATGAATCAAAGTTCTCTAACTATTCAATACACATGAAGGTGGAAGTTTTCGTATCCCTTTGGATAACTACCCCTTTGGAGACTACTTTCAAAGCATAGATCAACTACCAAGCCACGCACCGCTGCGCTCTAAAAGATATAAGTGAAGAACATAGAGCAGAAGTATCTAGCTCAAAAGATATAAGTAAAGTACATCTGAGCTGAATTGTCTACCAAAAGATATAAGTGAAGCTCGACAAAATCACGGTGAGTGCATGTCTCTCTCTGTAGGTGTGCAGCAAGGATGATTGTGACACAACAAAAATAAAAGACTCCTATGATACAAGACGCTCCAAGCAAAAACACATAACATGTGGTGAATAAAAATATAGCCCCAAGTAACGTTACCGATGGATTGAAGACAAAAGAGGGGATGCCTTCCCGGGGCATCCCCAAGCTTAGGCTTTTATGGCATCCTTGAATATCTTGGGTGCCTTGGGCATCCCCAAGCTTGAGCTCTTTCCACTCTTTATCTCTTTGTCCATAAGAACTTCACCCAAAACTTGAAAACTTCACAACATGAAACTTAAACAGAAACTCGTGATAACATTAGTACAAGAAAACAAACCACCACTTCCTTAGATACTGTAGCAACCTTAAATTCTACTTGTCCTGATGTTGGGTTACTGTATTTTAAATCTTCCATGGCTAATACCTCCCGATACTATCCATTGTTTCATCAAAATAAGCAACCAACACAACAAAAACAGAATCTGTTAACAGCAGACCACTCTGTAGCAATCTGTATATTTAGTATACCTCTGGTACTTCAAAAATTCTGAAAAAATACGACAGTCCGAATAATTTGTGGGGACATCAGCAGCAAAAAGAATCAACTGAAAATCTCTTACAGGAAAAAATGAAAATTCTTTTCGCGAGCAGAAAGTTTCTGTCTTTTCCAGCATGACCAAACAATCATCCCCAAGACTAATCATAATGGTTTTGCTTGGCACAAACGCAAAAAGAAACACAAAAAACACAATCATAACAGAACTATGAAAGTGTGGAAAACACAAAACAGAAATAAAAAGGATAAATTCGTTGTTGTTTAACGCCCTTAGCTAGGCATTCAATGATGCTCTCAGAAAAGACAAGAATTGAAGCACAACAAGAGCATCCTAAAGCATGTGAAAATCACATCTAAGTCTAACATACTTCCTATGCATAGGCATTTTATAGGAAAACAGATTGTCAAGACAACCAATAGTTGCCATATGCAAGGAAGAAGAAAGAGACAATAGCAATCTCAACATAAAGAGGGGTAATTTGGTAACATGAAAGTTTCTACCAAAATATTTTCCTCTCTCATAGCAATTACATGTGGGATCATATTCAAATTCAACAATATAGCTATCCCATAGGATATTCTTTTCATGATCCACATGCATGCAAAGTTGACGCTCTTCAAAAATAGTGGGATTATCATCTAAAGTCATGACTTCTCCAAACCCACTTTCAATAATATTGCAAATATCATATTCATCATGAGGTTTGAACAAATTTTCAAGATCATAAGAAAGATCATCACCCCAATCATGATTATTGCAACAAGTAGTGGACAAAGAAAAACTAGCATCCCCAAGCTTGGGGTTTTGCATATTTTTAGCATGATTCTCACTAATAGAATTTATAGTGAAACCATTGCAATCATGCTTTTCATCCAAGGAGCCCTCGTGAATCACTTCATGAATTTCTTCCTCACAATTTTCAGATTCATGCACCTTAAGCAAAACTCCATAGAAATAGTCAATTGCCCTCAACTCACTAGCAATTCGTTCCACATAAGTGGGTCTCTTAAAGAGATTAACAAACAAAGATGCAAGCATATTGAAGGCACATGGCACACAAGCGAACAGAAAGCAAGCAAGAGAAAAGGGCGAACGAAAAAGGCAAAAGGCAAATGAAAACGGCAAATGTGAAGTGGGGGACAGGAAAACGAGAGGCAACTGGCAACAAAAGTAAATGCAAGAGATGAGTTTGTGAGGCCTACTTGGATAGATCTTGATTTCTCCTCCCCGGCAACGGTGCCAGAAATACTTCTGCTACTGCAACAAAAGACCTTCCAATGGCACCAGAAATAGGCACGTTGTCTTGATGTGCTCCTCCTCAGCAACGACACCACAAATCCTTCAGCTGTGGCTACGCCTTAAGGGACTTCCTAGGCAAGTATGCAAAGGATTTCCCCCGTGGCCTTGGAGCCTTGCGTTGGTGTTCCCTCAAAGCGGAAAGGGTGATGTAGCGTAGCGGTGGTAAGTATTTCCCTCAGTTTGTGAACCAAGGTATCAATCCAGTGGAGGAGTATCTCAAGATCCTACACAAACACAAAAGCTTGCTCCCAACGCTATGAAGGGGTTGTCAATCCCTTATAGATTGTTTGCCAAGTGAGAACTGAAAGCAACAAAGTAACAAAGCAAAGTAAAAGCGGAGGTGTAAATGATGGATGTGAATAGACCCGGGGGTCGTAGTGTTTACTAGTGGCTTCTCTCATGAAAGCAAGTAGACGGTGGGTGAACAAATTACTGTCGAGCAATTGATAGAACCGCGCAAAGTCGTGACGATATCTATGCAATGATTATATCTATAGGCATCACGTCCAAAACAAGTAGACCGATACTTTCTGCATCTACTACTATTACTCCACACGTCGACCGCTATCCAGCATGCATCTAGTGTATTAAGTCCATAAGAACAGAGTAACGCCTTAAGAAAGATGACATGATGTAGAGGGATAATCTCAAACCAATGATAAAAACCCCTTTTTTACCCTTGATGGCAACTACTTGATGTGTGCCTTGCTGTCCCTACTGTCACTCGGAAAGGTCACCACATGGTAGAACCCAAAACCAAGCACTTCTCCCATTGCAAGAATCATAGATCTAGTTGGACAAACAAAACCCAAGACTCGGAGAGACTTACAAGGATATCAAATCATGCATATAAGAAATCAGCAAAGACTCAAATATATATCATAGATAATCTGATCACAAATCCACAATTCATCGGATCTCGACAAACACACCGCCAAAGAAGATTACATCGGATAGATCTCCATGAAGATCATGGAGAACTTTGTATTGAAGATCCAAGAGAGAGAATAAGCCATCTAGCTACTAACTACGGACCCGTAGGTCTGAAGTGAACTACTCACGAGTCATTGGAGGGGCGATGATGATGATGAAGAAGCCCTCCAACTCCAAAGTCCCCTCCAACAGGGCGCCGGGAAGGGTCTCCAGATGAGATCTTGCGGAAACGGAAGCTTGCGGCGGCGGAAAAGTATTTTCAAGGCTCCCCTGATTTTTTGCTGAATATTTGGGAATATATAGGCCAAAGATCTAGGTCAGGGGGCGGCGAGGGAGGCCACAAGCCCTGCCACCGCTGCCTCCCCCCTGGTGGTGGAGTGGGGGCTTGTGGGCTCCCTGGAGCCCACCTGGCTTGGCCCAAAGGCCCCATGATCTTCTTCCGTTCGGAAAAAAATCATTTCGGGGTTTTTCTTCCGTTTGGACTCCGTTCCAAAATCAGATCTGAAAAGAGTCAAAAACACAGAAAAAACAGGAACTGGCACTTGGCACTGAATTAATAAGTTAGTCCCAAAAAGATATAAAAATATACATAAAACATCCAAAGAAGACAAGATAACAGCGTGAAACCATCAAAATTATAGATACGTTTGAGACGTATCAATGGGCTTAGGCAGGCCCCGATCTGGGATGCTGCGGGCTATGGGAGGTGAGAGACAGGCACGACAAGGTGGCAATGGCTTGTTGGGATGGCATGGGAAATGAGGCAGTTAGGGTTTGGTCTGAATTTAGGTAGGGATGGTTGTCTATTTATAGTTAGAGGGCTAGGGTTAGGGTTTCAGGTGTTTTTGGACCCTCCCATCTCGATCGGACAGCTCCAGAAACGTCCTAGGGTTAGGTTTGACCAGATGGGTCGTGTACAGGGGTGGTGGCTAAGATGAGAGGGAAATTGGTGCGCCCGAGAACAAAATTTAAACATCAAAAAATGTCCGATAAATAACCGACGACGGTGCCGCTACGGTCGATCGTTCGGTTATCAAACGGACTCTCATCGCGACGAAATTTGGCTGGTGGCCTACCTATATTAAAACAAGACCGCGCGCCAAGTTTCAACTCAATCCGGGAATATTTTCTACATACTTCTAAAAACAAGATATAACGATGTCGCGGGTGCATGCGAGTGTGATCGTTCTCAAAATGGCCAACGACGAACACGGAGAGAACCGGCAACTAATAACGCATGCATGTTTTGAAAAATGACGGCAACGGAGTGCCGATGCAATGCGGATGATGCGCATGATGCGATGATGAATGCGACAACCAAATGAATCACACGACGAGAATGGAATAAAAGGGGAATCTTCTAGAGCGTCGGTCTCGGGCTGTCACGCCATAGCTAGTCCTTCCTCAAATCTGACTGAAATTGATAACTCGGTCGTGGTCGACCTCGTCCATTAGATGCTGGTCATCACGCCCGATTGGACTCAGCCTTATCTGGCTTACTTGCTCTCGCAAGAACTCCCTGAAGACGAAGAGGAAGCGCGCCGAATAGTTGAGGGTCTAAAGCTTTCGAAGTTTTGGGAGAAAACTTATACAAGAAAAGTATTACATGAGTTAGTCATACGTGTATTTCACCCAGAGGAAGGACAGCAAATCTTGCACGAGATTTACTCGGGAACACGTGGTCATCACGCGTCCTCTCGGACTCTCATGGACAAGGCCATCCGAGCAGGGTTTTATTTGCTCCGAGCCAATGAGGTAGCAAGAGACCTGGTCGAGCTATGCGTCGGATGCCAATTTTACAAAAAATCAGTCACACAAGCCTGAATCCGCATTAAGGACGATTACGCTCACCTAGTCGTTCGCCGTGTGGGGTGTCAACATGGTCGGCCCTTTACAGACTGGTCGAGTGGATTCACCCACCTGCTAGTAGAGGTGGATAAGTTCACCAAGTGGGTTGAGGCAAAGGCCATCAAAAGCCTGGATTCAGCGACTGCCATCACCTTCATTCGGCAGATTATCTTCAGATTCGGAGATCCTCACGATATCAACACCGATAATGGATCCAATTTCGACTCAGACGAGTTCCGCAAGTTCTTCCATTCCCAAGGCACTCGGGTCAATTACGCTTCCGTGGCTCACCCGCGGTCGAATGAACAAGCAGAATGAGCAAACCGTACGATACTGCAAGGATTGAAGCCCCGACTAATGAAAGGTCTCATTTACGCCACGAGTGCATGGGTAGAAGAATTGTCATCCCTCTTGTGGGGTATGCTGATGACTCTGAATCGTTCCACCAAGCGTATCCCTTTCTTCATGGCGTATGGATCTGAAGCCGTTCTGCCGAGTGACCTACATCACAGCTCCCCCCGAGTGGAGTAGTACAATGAATCTCAAGCCAAAGCAGCGCAACAAGACAGTTTGGATCTCTTGGAACAAGATAGAGAACTGGCCCTCATTCTGTCAACACTATATCAGCAAAACCTGAGGCGCTACCATGATAAACAAGTCAAAGGGCGAGCCTTCCATGAGGGTGACTTGGTCCTCTGACTAGACCATGATACGTCCAAAAAGTATCTATAATTTTTTATAGTTTCATGCTACTTTTATGCTTTTGAGGATGGTTTTTATATTAAGTTTATGATTTATTTGGACTAACCTACTAATAGTTGCAAAAGTGCATAATGTTCTTGTTTTTCACTTTGATGTGTAGGACCTATCAAAAATAGAAGAGGAAACCTTGTTGGAGTGGGACTCTGACTTTCCTGAAATCTGTCCCCCCTATAGATTTTAGAGATCGTCTCTTTCCGCCTCAAAAATGACATCAAATGGAAACATAATAGATGCAAACGTTGTGGTGAATTTTATGCTGATAATTCTAGACATGCAATTCGGCCCATTTGGAGTATGGACGCTCAAGGAAATCCCGTTTTACTGGAGGACAACTATCTGATTATAGGATTACGGAAATCGGTGGCGTGATTGAGTCCAACTCTTACCATATTAGATGGATTCGGCCAAGCCACGACTTGGGGACCTCATTAGGGCTGAGAGGGGTTCCTATGAAGGTTCTAGAGGTGTCCAAGAGCCATTGGATCAAAGGGGCATCCATCAGAGGGCCAAGGATGATCCTCCCGACTCATACAAGGAGAGGAAAAACCTGATTTCTGGAGAGCCACCAAGAGCTACGAGATTTCCTCCTCACATGCAAGCTCCTTGGGGTGGAGAACCACCTCCATACCAGCACCATCTCCAAGGAAGAAGGAGGGCCAAGGGCCGCCACCGTGGCTGCCGTCGGCCACTGTCTCCTCTCTGGGCTGCACCTCTCCATCAACCTCTTGCTCACCATGGCCATGTGTGAGTAGTCTCCCTCGGGGCTGAGGTCTTCTACGTGTAGCTATGTGGTCATCTCTCTCTCCTATGATGTGATCTTGATTGTGAGCATAGGCTATGTTAATCTAGGGTGATCCCATGATGTTTCCCCTTCTTCTATGTATTGGATTGATGTACTTCCTTGATCTTATCTAGTATAATCCCCGAGACCATGGTGACAGTGGTCTATTGGACACGGATTAGAAGAATATTTTCATGAGTGATTTACTCTTTTGTGGATTGATTGAAGATTGAGAGTCTCTTGGTGCTTGTCTTTGACTATCATTGAGATATGTTGTGGTGATTGTGGTACTCTCTTTGGATGGCCACGGTGACATTGGGAAATCCATAGATGAGAACTACGAAATCTGAGGTGTGCTTTTGTAGCCCTACATAATTCTCGTCCTCTCTTGATCACAAAGACATGACCTCCAAGTACGTCTCCATTACATGTTTTAGTGGAAATATCATGTGATTAGACTATGTTAATGTTGTTAGGAGTTGCCACTAGTGAAAGTATGAAGCCTAGGCCCTATTTCTCACCATTGTTACACCGTTTATGCTCACTTTTGTCACTTGCTACCTTGCTGCCATTTTTATTTCAGATTTATATTACCTTGCTTTGCCACACCTATCACCCATATTTTACCATCTCTTCGCCGAACTAGTGCACCTATACTATTTACCATTGTATTAGGTGTGTTGGGGACACAAGAGACTTCTCGTTTCTTAATTGCAGGGTTGCTTGATCAACCTCTACCTCCCTGAGTTCGATAAACCTTAGGTCATTCACTTGAGGGAAATTGCTGCTGTCCTACAAACCTCTGCGCTTGGAGGCCCAACAAAGTCTACAAGAATAGAAGCGTGCGTAGAAATCAAGCTATTTCTGGCGCCGTTGCCGAGGAGGTGAGTGCGTGAAGGTATATCTTTAGATCTTGCAATTAAATCTTTTCGTTTTTTGTTTTTATTTCCACTAGTTAGTCTTAATGGAAAACAACAAAAATATGAGAGAGCTTTATAAACTTTATCTTGAACTAGGACATGAAGTGTTTGAGGAGAAAATTAAAAAAAATCTATGGAACTTCATTATTTGCATAACAATTATGATGTTGGCAATGTTATTAGTATGCTTTCTTTGAATATCAATATTGCTAATGACATGGAAAGCTCTAAGCTTGGGGATGACGGGTTTGTGAACATGATATTTTTAGTCCCCTAACTTTTGAGGAGAAAATTTGCTATGATGATTACCATGATGATAATGGTAGTCCTACTCCCACTATTACCAATGAGAAAGATTATGCTTATGTGGAGAGTAAGAGTACCTTTTTGCATGTGGATCATGGTAACAATGTTTTATGTGATACTTATATTGTTGAGTTTATTCATGATCCCACTGAAAATTATTGTGAGAAGGGAACATATGCTTATAGATATTTCAATAATATCAAGTTCCCTCTCTTTATGTCGAAGGTTTCGGAGTTGCACTTGTTTTGCCTTCCTATGCTTATTGCTTTGTGCTTCAATGAATTATTCCATTGCAATATTCCTATGCATAGGAAGCATGTTAGACTTAAATGTGTTTGGTATTTGTGTCTTGATGCTCTCTTTTCTTCTACAACTCTTATTCCTACGAGATCATCATTAAAATCTTAAGCCTATCTTTATGGCTATAAAGAAAGAGCTCTAGGGAGACAACCCTTGTTATCTTTACTTTGAGTTTTTACTTTCAGTTTTTAGTGGTCTTAGTGCTTGTTACTACTGTAGCAACATCATTGTATCTTTATTTTCAAGCTTTGTGCCAAGTTTTAGCCTCTGGTTGCAAGAAAATTCAAAAGTTGTGACATGCTGTCCAGAAACAGATTTTGTGTGCTTGACGTAAAAATTCGCCAAAAATCATCAGATGATCTTTTTGATCTGAATATTTTTTACAGCATGCTCTATATAATTTTCTTTCTGGCATCTGTTCTGATATTTTTGATTTGAGTTGCAGAAGTGCCCCGAAAACATTATGTACTACCTGTTGTTCTAATTTTCACACATTCTGCCATGTTTTCCGTTTTCATCATTTTGCAAATCTGAAGCTTGCTTTTCCTTTGCAAAAACCTTTCGGAAATCATGATAAACAGTAGCTTTTCATGAAAAAATTTATTTCCAGTAGATAATGAATTATTTTATCATGGGTACTAACCACTCTAATCAGCTTATGATGAGTTTCATATGAAGGGAGTTTTCAAGTATGCGATGGAAGATGATGAAAGAAGATCCAGGAGTGTCAAGCGCTCAATCTTGGGGATGCCCCCATGCACCCTCAAGAAATATTCAAGGAGACTCAAGCGTTTAAGCTTGGGGATGCCCCCGTGCATACCCTTCTCTATCAAGAATCATCAGTTTGTCCATCTCCATGCTATATTTTTATCATTTCATATGTTATGTGCTATGCTTCGAGAGTCCAGCTCTTTACTTTTGAGTTTGTTTTAGTTTTGCTTGATGGTCATAAATAAGTTAAATCCTATAATTATTATTTGGGAGAGAGACACACTCCGTTTTAATTGCTTAGAACACTATGATTTTCACTCTTATTGTTCTGTGAGTGTTCACTTTTTGCTAGTACTCTGCGTTTAGCTCTTGTTTTCCACTCATATTTTGTTTAGAGCTCGTTAGTTTTCTCCAGTTATATATGATTCTCTCTCTGGTCTTTAACTAATATTATCTATGAGAGTTGTTTCAAGAAAATTGATTGGTGTTGGAGAAGAGTAAAATATTTCATGCTTATAGTGGTGCAATAGGAAGCTTGTTTAGACTGTGGCTTAGACTTTAACATGTCATGTTAGATATTATCTTAAGTATATGCTTAGTAGTTATTTATGTACATGACTTGTCTCAAATAGCTGAGTGTGCTTAATGTGCCATTGAAAGAATCATGTGTTGTTTTGATCATATCAAAGCATAATATTGTGGTGTTCTCCTTTACTGCTTCATTTGGGTTGACTTGGCGCATGCTTACACCATGTTATGACTACAAACCAGTCACCTCTAGCCTTTATGATCATTTAGTTTTTGACTTGTAATATTATTTATGCTTTGATTAATAATCTCTTGTCTCTATGCATGATTATGGCCTTTATTGCTCTCTTAGTTGGTCACTCCCAGTCTCTTGCTAGCCTCCACCTGTACTGAGTATGAGCTCTACTCGTGCATCCAACTCCCAAAAAGAAAAAACAAAGTTTGCCAAATGTGTCCACCATACCTACCTACATGTGGTATTTAACCGCCACTCCAAGAAAATTTCTTATGTGCTACCTTTAAAACTTTCAAATTTATTCATGTTTTGTGCCTCTGTTTTAGCTCATGAGGAAGTAGTAGATAATTCATGATCTTCTCATACTTTACAAGATTTATATTGGGTTTGCATGTATAATCTGCGAACCCCTAATACGAGGAGGGATTGGCATGAGTGCGCCCAGCTCATAAAACATAATAGCAACAAACAACACCTCCTTCATGCTTTGTTCATGAGAGATCAGAATAGTGATAAACGAAGGAGACTAAGGGGATGAGATCGTCCCCACTTTGGGAGCCGTTCCTCAAAACTTGTCCAGCATGAGAAGTATTGTGTTATCTCCTAGCATTCATTAATGAATTACGCACCTCCCAAAAGCTTGTTTTACAATCTAATTGATTTCAAAAATCTCTAAAAGTTCTAGCACATGAGTAATCTCTGCTTCTCTCTGCAAAGGGCCTTTCTTTTACTTTTATGTTGAGTCTTCATCTTCTAAATTTATGCACCAATTAAGAGAGCATAGTTGTCATTCTGAGTATAATGTGCATAGTCCGAAAATTTATTATTGATTGATTCATGATTATGTTATTACTTGTTCTCAAATTATTTGTATCTAGTCACCACTTGAACTTCGAAGGTGTCCTCGCATTTATGTTTTTCCCCACTCTTAAGGACAAGCGAATTACCACTTTGCTATGTTTTTATGCTCGAAACAAACGTATAACTTTCAAGTGCATTATTATTCATGATCTTTTGTTTGTGTTACTTTTCATGTTGCAACATGGTTGCTAAGTTTCATTGTTAGAATTATATCTATCATGCCTATGTTTAGAGTGCTATGATCTCAGCTTACAAATGCTTTTACAAATATGATGATCAAGATTATGTTGGTAGCATGTCACCTCAAAAATTATTTTGTTTTTATCGTTTCACCTACTCGAGGACGAGTAGGAACTAAGCTTGGGGATGTTGACACATCCAAAATGTATCTATAATTTTTGATGGTTTCATGCTACTTTTATGCTTTGGATGATTGTTTTTATATTAAGTTTATGATTTATTTGGACTAACCTACTAATAGTTGCAAAAGTGAATAATGTTATTGTTTTACACTTTGATGTGTATGAACTATCAAAAATAGAAGAGAAAACCTTGTTGGAGTGGGACTCTAACTTTCCTGAAATCTATCCCCCCTATAGATTTTAGAGATCGTATGTTTCCACCTAGAAGATGACGTCAAATGGAAAAATAATAGATGCAAAAGTTATGGGGAATTTTATGTGGATAATTCTAGACATACAATTTGTCCCACTTGAAGTCGAACGCTCCAGGAGAGCCTGTTTTACTGAAGGACAAATATCTGATTACAGGATTACGGGAATCGGTGACGTGATTGAGTCCTACTCTTACCATATTAGATGGATTCGGCCAAGACACGACTTGGGGACCTCATTAGGGCTGATAGGGGTTCCTAGGAAGGTTCTAGAGGTGTTCAAGAGCCCTTGGATCAAAGGGGCATCCATCGGAGGGCCAAGGTTGATCGTCCCGACTCATATAAGGAGAGGAAAAACCTAATTTCTCGAGAGCCACCAAGACCTACGAGATTTCCTCCTCCCATGCAGCCTCCTTGGGGTGGATAACCACCTCCATACGAGCACCATCTCCAAGGAAGAAGGGGGCAAGGGCCGCCGACCCCAAGGGTCGTGGCTGCTGCCGTGGCTCCCCTCGGCAACCGTCTCCTCTCCATCAACCTCTTGCTCACCATGGCCATGTGTGAGTAGTCTCCCTTGGGGTTGAGGTCTTCTACGTGTAGCTATGTGGTCATCTCTCTCCCATGATTTGATCTTGATTGTGATCATAGACTATGTTAATCTAGGGTGATCCCATGATGTTTCCCCTTCTTCTATGTATTGGATTGATGTACTTACTTGATCTTATCTAGTATAATCCCCGAGACCATGGTGACAGCTGTCTATTGGACATGGATTAGAAGAATATTTTGATGAGTGATTTCCTCTTTTTTGAATTGATTGAAGATTGAGAGTCTCTTGGTGCTTGTCTTTGTCTATCATTGAGATATGTTGTGGTGATTGTGGTACTCTCTTTGGATGGACCCGGTGACATTGGGAAATCTATACATGAGAACTACGAACTCTGAGGTGTGCTTTTGTAGCCCTACATAATCCTCGTCCTCTCTTGATCACAAAGGAATGACCTCCAAGTACGTCTCCGTTGCATGTTTTAGTGTAAATATCATGTGATTAGACTATGTTCATGTTGTTGGGAGTTGCCGCTAGTGAAAGTATGAAGCCTAGGCCCTATTTCTCACCATTGTTACACCGTTTATGCTCACTTTTGTCACTTTCTACCTTGCTGCCCTTTTTATTTCAGATTTATATTACCTTGCTTTGCCACACCTATCACCCATATTTTACCATCTCTTCGCCGAACTAGTGCACCTATACAATTTACCATTGTATTAGGTGTGTTGGGGACACAAGAGACTTCTCGTTTCTTAATTGCAGGGTTGCTTGAGAGAGAACATCTTCAACCTCTGCTTCCTTGAGTTCGATAAACCTTAGGTCATCCACTTGAGGGAAATTGATGCTGCCTACAAACCTCTACGCTTGGAGGCCCAACATAGTCTACAAGAATAGAAGTGTGCATAGACATCAGACCACCAAAAGCCTCACAAGCTGGCACCTCCATGGCAAGATATCTTTTCAATCTCCATGGTCGTGCACAATTGTCACCCCCCAAGATGCGACCCTATCCTTAATTTGGCACGAAGGCCTTGTCAGGGATAGAAGCGCATCTCGTCGTGTCGCAAGAATGGATATCATTACAAGTACATGTACTGAAAAGAAGATATATATATATATATATATATATAATTGGCTTACACTCGCCACAAGCTACATCAGAGTCATATCAGTACATTACATAATCATCAAGAGTAAAAGCAGGGTCCGACTACGAACGAAAACAAACGATAAAAATAAGAACGATGTCCATCCTTGCTATCCCAGGCTGCCGACCTGGAACCCATCCTAGATCGATGAAGAAGAAGAAGAAGCAACTCCAAATGAACAATCAACGCGCTCGCGTCAAGTAACCTTTACTTGTACCTGCAACTGGTGTTGTAGTAATCTGTGAGCCACAGGGGACTCAACAATCTCATTTCCAAAGGTATCAAGACTAGCACAGCTTATTAGGTGAGGTATGGTTAAGTGGTGAGGTTGCAGCAGCGGTTAAGCATATATTTGGTGACTAAACTTACGAGTACAAGAAATAAGAGGGGAAAGATCTACGCATAACGGACGTGAACTACGGATGATCAAATGAATGATCCTGAACACCTACCTACGTCAGACATAACCCCACCGTGTCCTCGATCGGAGAAGGAACTCATGAAAGAGACAGTCACGGTTACGCACACAGTTGGCATATTTTAATTAAGTTAACTTCAAATTATCAAGAACCAGTGTTAAACAAAGTTTTCACGTTGCCACATAACCGCGGGCACGGCTTTCCGAAAGATTTAACCCTGCAGGGGTGCTCCAACTAGTACATCACAAATTACCACAAGCCGCATAGAAATCCTCAATCACGACACTCGCGATCTGTTGGATTCCTTAGTGGAAAACCTCAACTCTGAGATTACCCAAAGCATCACCGGAATCGCGATGCACAAGATATCTCGTCAAAGGTAAAACTAATCCAGCAAGGCCGCCCGACGTGTCGACGAACCCGATAGGAGCCGCGTATCTCGTTCTCAGGACACGACGGATGGAAAAGCCTACAGGTACCAAACCTCGAGTTGCCCCGTGGTGGCCCCGCAGTCTGCCATTATGGGACCAACACCATCAGCACTCCCCCCCCCCCCCGTATTATGTAGAATTACTCCTGGGGTAGCGCTAACTCCCTATGCATTTCAAATTAACAGAATTATTATGTTGGGCAAATAGAACCAAAGTTGGGCCTTGCCAGACCAGCTTTAATCTGAAACGAATTATCAAGGGGGTCCCCATAACAACCCCGATCGTGTTAGGAGCGCTCAATTATGGAACTTAACACCGGTAGCCGAAACTAAGGGGGAAAAGGTGGAACAAAACACCAGGCTACAAAGGCCGAGCCTTCCACCTTTTACCAAGTATATAGGTGCATTAAATTAATAGCAGTTAATATGGTGATATAACAAGGAACCCATGTTTTCACATGGAAGCAACTGTACTTGCAACAAGCAACACTAACAACATGGTTAAGCAAGCAGTAACATAGCCAATCAGTGGTTTGCTACGTCGAACAGGTTGAAGGTTATCATGGCATTGTTGAGAGGCTGATATTTAACATGTGGTAGGCAACGAGACATAATCGATAGAAGCGATAAAACTAGCATGGCAATGATAGTAATGGTATCTGGGGAAATGGTCATCTTGCCTGAGATCCCGCTTGGAAGAAGAATGCCTCCGTGAAGCAGACGAACCGACGTACTCGAACGGGTCCTCACAATCCGGCACGCTGCGGAACTCTATCGAGACGAAGCAAACCGGAAACACAAATCAACGCACAGAATTCACCACGCGATGCACACACATACGATGCATGAGCAGCTGAATACATGCAAGTCACGGCATGACAATTCACACAATCAAACACTACACATTAAGTGAAGTTCGATATGCAACGAGTTGCATATTGAGGAAACTCCACGTTTATTAATTTAGTTCTATCCCGATTAGATACACGGCAATATTAAATGTGGTTAAACATGGCAAGAGGTGAAGTGTAATTAAACTACCTATATAGGCATTTTAAATGAGGTCGGAAATGACATATAGCACCTCCGAGACGACCTCACAAGTTAATTTATAATTCTGTCCATATCTGAACTAACACATTTAATTGGTTGTTAAACAGTAAAAAAAATAGGTTCACGTGATTCTACGCGTCGTTACAAGCAATGTACACATAGAGATCATCTCCAACGGAGCTACGGTTCAAAAGATACAAGCACCGCAAGATCTAATGGCATGAATGCAATATGTCTGCCACGACAGTCACGAACACTTCAAAACATACAACCAGCAAGAGAAAATGGAACTACACGAGATTCTAAGAAAGTTTCATATAGGACACGATCAAATCGGAGCTATGGATCAAAAACTACGAGCAAAACAAGAACTGACTACAATCTGCCAAAATCAGCCACATAGCATTTTCTACATCCCACAACCACGAGCTACACAACTCCGATATGCTCAAGAAAGACATGACATGAAAGAGGGCAAGAAGCACTACAACATACAACCAACAACAACTAGCATGGCATCATGGATCACTAGGGAAAGAAGTCACAAAATGGCATCTCACACACTATTTCAGACTTGGTGAAAATTACACTTCATGAAAGTGCAGTTTTTGATCTGAAGCCATATTGACAGCAGAAAAAACAATAGCTACAGGACTCCAAATGGCGTGAAAATTCACAGCATGCTAGAGAAACACAAGGTCTACAACTAACTCCATTGCACCAATCTCAAAAGAGCTACAAATCACAAGATAGAAGCAAAACAAAACAGCAACAAAATATAACAGATCTCAGACTCAGAAATATTTCAGCACCTCCAAATCAGCACTATTTCTAGCAACTTGAGAGGAAGCAAACCACACCTAAACATGCATTTCTGTTGCAACCAAAAATACCAGGGGCTAGACTAAACATCAAAGAAGAACTCCCTAGTTGACAACTTAATCAAACCAAGCACGGAATAAATCCTATGAAAAAGACAAGAGGGCAACATGGCAAAATGTCGCGCGAACTAACTTGCTCAAAAGCTAAAACTAATTGCACAGAAGATTATTCTACCCCAAAAACATATAAAATATGTGGGGTTGCAACACAAAAATATTGCCACACATAAAAGCGAGATAAAGACCTAAACACGGAAAATAATCTAGCGGCAAATCCCTACGCGCGTAAATACCAACGTCTACTCTAAAATACATGGAAAAGTGGTTCCTAAAACATGAACATTTATTCTACGGCATTCAAGCAATCCGGACTTGCACGAAAAATAAATACGGGCGTCTATCCTATTGGAACAGCACGTTAATCTATGCATTTGGCATGGCTAACCATGTCAAACAAATATGCAAGTTTTATAATCGGATTCTACGCGCAAAACTACACCAAATACATATACTACATGCCTCATTCCGACTAACGGGTAAAAAGTTACGCGCGTTATAAAATACGTCTATAATCTAGAATATCTAAACCGAAAAAAACCTAAAATACTAACTCGGTCGACAGGGGTGCAAGATAAATAAAAGGCGCTGCGGGCGAGGGAAAGGAGCTGCTCACCTCGGGCCTGCCTGGAGATGGGCCATAGCGGGGGAGTAGCTGGGGCTGGCGGCTCGGAGTTGGGCCGGCGGTTGTTGTTGGTCAACGGGGCCGGGAGGGAGAGGCGAGGCGGTGGGCCGAGCCGGCTGCTAGGCCTCGCACGGGGAATCAGCCTAGGCGAGGGCTGGTGGCGCTGCCTGGAGCTCGCTCGGTCGGGCAGTTGCCTCCTCTTGCACGCGCACAGGCAACCGGCGGCGGGAGCTGGCCACAGCGGCTCGTCGGCCCGACGCACGGGGGCGCAGGCGGCAGGAAACCGACGAGGCGACGGATCCGGCCGTCGGGGTTCCATTCCCGGCGACGGCGGTTCGAGGTGACGACGGGGCGAGGAGATCAAAGCGACGACTTCCTGGCGGCGGGCATGGCAGTGCAGCACGAGGAGATCGCCATCCTGATCTGGCGCTGCAGCGGGCGCACACAGGGACTCGAGGGCGCGGCGAGGAGGCGGGGCAGAGGGGCTCCGGCGGCGGCCTAGGGCGCATGGATCATATCTGAGAGGAGAGAGAGGGAGCTGCTAGGGTTTCATGGGGGGCACGGATTTCGAGGTGGAGAGGGTGGTGGCTGCCTAAAATATGCACGGGGGTCTATTCATAACAAATGGGGGAGCTAGGTTTAGCGGTTTTTCATTCCGGATCCAACCGTGCGGTCGGAATCGGACGATTCCGCATGCGGGAACGGGTGTGTGGCCGTGTAGGGTGGTTTACCGGAGACGAGAGGGGAAACGGGCGGCGCGGCAACGAGTTTTAAAACACCAACAAACGTCCGACGATAGACCGAATACGGTGTCGCTACGGTCGACAGTTCGGGTACCAGACGGTCTCCGAACGCGACGAAATTCGACAGGTGGCCTACCTATATTAAAATAACACCGCACGTCAAATCTCACCCCAATCAGAGAAAGTTTTACACACACTTTTAAAACAGGGTTTTGAAGATGTCGCGGGCGCGTGCGTGTGCGCTCAGGCTCAGAACGAACAACGGCGAGAACCGGCAACTGCTAACGGATGCAAGTTTTGAAAACTGGCGGCAACGGGGTGCCAATGAAATGCAGATGATGCGCATGATGCAATGATGAGGTGACAAAAGAAAATAGACACACGGCGAAAACGGAATAGAAGGGGAATCTTCTGGGGCGTCGGTCTCGGGCTATCACAACTCTCCTAGACTACAAGAGGATCTTGCCCCGAGATCCAAGAATGTAAGGGGGAGAGGATGAGAAAGAGCAAGAGGTAAAGACTTAGTCGCTTCTTTGACAAACGAGTGAAACCAACGATCCTTGAAGGTTGCAAGGAGATGAGGACTGATATGAGAAACAAGCAACAATTCACGGAAAATTTCGGGAGCAATTCGGTAGGAAAATGGGACAATAAATTCGATAAGATGGAAGAAATAGACAATAACCACAACAAACAAGTAAATAGAACAAGGGAACACCATGATCTTGGTAGAACAACATAATAGACCCAAAAGAGCAACATCACAATGCCTCCGGAACAATAGAATAGGAACTAGCTCATACGGAAGAAGAGAATGAAGAAAAAGAATGACAACTATTAACTCCAATGAACTTGGCAAACATCCTTGCAAGAAGAATTGGACGAAGTTGTTGGAAAAGCAACAACGAAAAGAACAAGATAGTAGTGGGCTTATGGAAACCTTTTCAAACTAATGAAGTGACAACCAGCCACTAACAAAAACAAGGATTGTTGAAAGCAAAGATGTCAAAACTTCTTACACCAAGAGGGTGCATTGAGAACTTGGATTAATGACAAGCACCATGATAGCAACAATCCATAGGAAAAGCTTTAGGTGAAATCCAAACCAAGATAGCTCAATGAAGGAATCATGTGTTGAAAATATCTCATCACCATAGAATTGGTGGGTTTAATTATCTCACACTTGAAAGGAAATCTCTTCGAGACTCCTACACTAACAAGAATGCTATAACACCACCTCAAAGGATAAAAAGAATAACAATTGCACATAGAAATGCAAGAGAAAGGATACTTGAGGTTCTCCAACAAGAATCTTGAAGAACACTTGAGAATGGATTGAAACCTTGATGAACCACCATGAAGGACCTTCATATACAAATGAATGATGCAACGATACGAAGGTAGAAAAGAATAAGATTATGACCTTGCCAAAATTTAGATGAAGCCTCACAAAGAGATACTTAAAGAACTTGGAACTCCAGAAAAGAAAGATAAGCACTTGCGAAAAGAATTGATATCATGAGTCACTCCGGAAGAAGAATTGAAATCACTATGAAGAAGAATAAGAATTACGTTATGCTTATCCTTCATCAAGTTTAATTAATGACAAGCAACGGATTTAGCATACAACTTATTATTCTTGAAAGAATCTTGAAGAGACAGAGCGATAATCACCACTTGAAGCATAATTGAAGGATGCACCGGTAAGAATTCACAATTGAATGGGAAAACCAAGAATTAATGGAGATACAAGAGAATGAAAAGATCATGAGCCACCTAACAGAAAACTTGAATAAGGCACCGGAATAATCGAGAGACGAGCGAAGAGACAACAATTGAGAAGAATCGAGGATGAAAGCTGAAAGCTGAGAATGAAGAATCTTCTAAAATGATGGCCTTCGGAGGAACGAGAATGAAAACAACTCAGAAAAGCACCGGATAGCGAGAAATGGATTCTCATGATTGGGAACAAATTCAAGATGATAACACGAAGCTGAAATGATGAATCTCCAAGAGAATGGACCAAGATTTGATAGAAACACTCCTTCGAATTTGCAAGGTGAGAATGATGACGAGAAACAACACCAAGAATTACTGAGACACTCCGGAACAAAGAAGAATGCAAGGTTGAGCCAAATAAGAGAATTAATTCAAATTGATCTTGAGAAGGAATATGACTGATGAAATTCATACTTATGTCATAGTTGAAAAGAATTAAAGATCTCCAGAAAAGATTACAAGAGCCAGATAAGATCCTAGGAAAACCTGTGGGTTATGGGCCCACTCGAAGAAACCACCGTTGAAATTGAATAGACAGAGAGATTGCACCGGTACAAATGAAAACTTGATTAAGTTGAGCACCTCGAAATAATTAAAAAGAATTGAAAACAAGAACTACTGAGATGCTTCAACGCTCCGGAGAGAATAGAGATAAATGCCAACAGAAGACTAGATAAGAATTTCCAACACAGGAAAGAATTTAAAGGATGACAAGAATATGACGAACACGGATAACTGCATTGATTTCACCGGAAAAGATAACAAGACTGAATAAAGATGAACATGAAGCTCCTGAGAATCTTCACAATGAATCACCGGGTAAGAGAGAAAAGAACAGACAACGGAAGCACATGAAAAGAAAACTCTTGGATGAAAATTGAATCACTGAAGAAAAAGGGCGGGAGGGTGGGAAAAAACAAAGACAACTTGGAACAGATGAGATGAACTCCGGTAAGAATTGAGAGATTGATCTTGCAAAATTGGATAGGATGGAATTCACTGAAAAGAAGCACACCGATTGAAAAAGAATTGATATGACGACTCTGGTTGACAAAATTGATAAGACAATTGATTGAGCAAAAGAATTAGCATTCACATAAAAACTATGAAAACACCTCTTGGAAAGATCTGAAATCACCACTTGACATCGAAGCAACTTGAATTACCATATTCCAACACAATAAAGGATGCGGCTTACAATTAGCCAGAACAAACTCATGAGAAAGATTTCCATTCGATATTTTCGTGGACAGGATCGCACGGGCTCGATCCTTACAGTAGCCATCAAGTGCAAGGCAGTGCACCCGACATACGAAGTGTCCCCGAGTCGTAGCAAGCTACAAGGACTCTATAAGACACAGCGAGAATCGCTGTAAGTCGACCGTCAACAAACGAATCCACTAGATGTCGAACCCCGACCTAACATCATGCATTTGTTGGAAGATTGTCCTATAAGCAACTACTTGAATTCCGACCTAGGAATTCCCGAAATATCTGGTCATGCAATCTGGTACACGGATACAAGGAGTAATAATAACACAACTCCTATACTAACCCGTCACCTGTATCACATCAGTCAACACACAACCAGAATCTCGGACCTTCATCTACTACAGACCCTCGTGATCACAACGATACAAAGTATGGGAGTACTCCCAAACAATCTGCACCAGTACTCGGGACATCGGGGTTATCTCGCCACTACTAGTATTGAAGCAATTTCGAACATCCTTCGTTCTTAGATACTAAGAAATCTGAATGATAACGATGTGCTCAAGAATCCCCTAGAGCTCAACTCCCCGGAAGAAAATCAAGTCAGACAGGAGGCACCAAGACAGAACTCCGTCACATCGGCATCATATAGATTCCAAAAATATCCACGTTATCCTAAAAAAAATTGAGTGAGAAGAGGAGTAGAATTAAAATATAACGTCAAGATTCCTCACCAGAGCATAGAAGAGGAGAAAAAAGAATCCTACTCTCCGATAGAAGAGCATCAAAGCAGTTTTTCACTAGACTTGACTCGGCCAAGTCCGATCAATCAAGGGGCTCCTAGGTCGGTACTGCTCTGATACCAACTTGTCACGCCCAAGATGCGACCCTATAATCAATTTGGCACGAAGGCCTTGTCAGGGACAGAAGCGCATCTCGTCGTGTGGCAAGAATGGATATTGTTACAAGTACATGTACTGAAAAGAAGATATATATATATATAGAATTGGCTTACACTCGCCACAAGCTACATCAGAGTCATATCAGTACATTACATAATCATCAAAAGTAAGAGAAGGGTCCGACTACGGACAAGAACAAACGAGAAAAATAAGAACGACGTCCATCCTTGCTATCCCGGGCTGCCGGCCTGGAAGCCATCCTAGATCGAAGAAGAAGAAGAAGAAGAAGCAACTCCAAATGGACAATCAACGCGCTCGCGTCAAGTAACCTTTACATGTACCTGCAACTGGTGTTGTAGTAATCTGTGAGCCACAGGGGACTCAGCAATCTCACTTCCAAAGGTATCAAGACTAGCACAGCTTATTAGGTGAGGTATGGTTAAGTGGTGAGGTTGCAGCGGCGGCTAAGAATATATTTGGTGGCTAAACTTATGAGTACAAGAAATAAGAGGGGGAAGATCTACGCATAACGGACGTGAACTACGGATGATAAAATGAATGATCCTGAACACCTACCTACGTCAGACATAACCCCACCGTGTCCTCGATCGGAGAAGGAACTCACGAAAGAGACAGTCACGGTTACGCACACAGTTGGCATATTTTAATTAAGTTAACTTCAAGTTATCAAGAACCAGTGTTAAACAAAGTTTCCACGTTGCCACATAACTGCGGGCACGGCTTTCTGAAAGATTTAACCCTGCAGGGGTGCTCCAACTAGTCCATCACAAATTACCACAAGCCGCATAGAAATCCTCAATCACGACACTCGCGATCTCATTGGATTCCTTAGTGGAAAACCTCAACTCTGAGATTACACAAAGCATCAGGGGAATCCCGATGCACAAGATATCTCGTCAAAGGTAAAACTAATCCAGCAAGGCTGCCCGACGTGTCGACGAACCCGATAGGAGCCGCGTATCTCGTTCTCAGACACGACGGATGGAAAAGCCTACAGGTACCAAACCTCGAGTTGCCCCGTGGTGGCCCCGCAATCTGCCATTTTGGGACCAACACCATCAGCACTGGCCCCCCTGTATTATGTAGAATTACTCCTGGGGTAGCGCTAACTCCCTATGCATTTCAAATTAATAGAATTATTATGTTGGGCAAATAGAACCAAAGTTGGGCCTTGCCAGACCAGCTTTAATCTAAAACGAAATATCAAGGGTGTCCCCATAACAACCCCGATCGTGTTAGGAGCGCTCAATTATGGAACTTAACACCGGTAGCCAAAACTAAGGGGGCAAAGGTGGAACAAAACACCAGGCTAGAAAGGTCGAGCCTTCCACCTTTTACCAAGTATATATGTGCATTAAATTAATAGCAGTTAATATGGTGATATAACAAGGAACCCATGTTTTCACATGGAAGCAACTGCACTTGCAACTAGCAACACTAACAACATGGTTAAGCAAGCAGTAACATAGCCAATCAGTGGTTTGCTAGGTCGAACAGGTTGAAGGTTATCATGGCGTTGTTGAGAGGCTGATATTTAACATGCGGTAGGCAACGAGACATAATCGATTGAACCGATAAAACTAGCATGGCAATGATAGTAATGGTATCTGGGGAAATGGTCATCTTGCCTGAGATCCCGCTTGGAAGAAGAATGCCTCCGTGAAGCAGACGAACCGATGTAGTCGAACGGGTCCTCACAATCCGGCACGCTGCGGAACTCTATCGAGACGAAGCAAACCGGAAACACAAATAAACACACGGAATTCCCCACGCGATGCACACACATATGATGCATGAGCAGCTGAATACATGCAAGTCACGGCATGACAATTCACACAATCAAACACTACACATTAAGTGAAGTTCAATATGCAACGAGTTGCATATAGTTCTATCCCGATTAGATACACGGCAATATTAAATGTGGTTAAACATGGCAAGAGGTGAAGCGTAATTAAACTACCTATCTAGGCATTTTAAATGAGGTCGGAAATGACATATAGCACCTCCGAGACGACCTCACATGTTAATTTACAATTCTGTCCATATCTGAACTAACACATTTAATCGGTTGTTAAACAGCAAAACAAATAGGTTCACGTGATTCTACGCGTCGTTACAAGCAATGTACACATAGAGATCATCTCCAACGGAGCTACGGTTCAAAAGATACAAGCACCGCAAGATATGATGGCATGAATGCAATATGTGTGCCACGACGGTCACGAGCACTTCAAAACATACAACCAGCAAGATAAAATGGAACTATAGGAGATTCTAAGCAATTTTCATATAGGACATGATCAAATCGGAGCTACGGATCAAAAACTACGAGCAAAACAAGAACTGACTACAATCTGCCAAAATCAGCCACATAGCATTTTCTACATCCCACAACCACAAGCTACCCAACTCCGATATGCTCAAGCAAGACATGACACGAAAGAGGGAAAGAAGCACTACAACATACAACCAACAACAACTAGCATGGCATCATGGATCACTAGGGAAAGAAGTCACAAAATGGCATCTCACACACTATTTCAGACTTGGTGAAAATTACACTTCATGAAAATGCAGTTTTCGATCTGAAGCCATATTGACAGCAGAAAAACCTATAGCTACAGGACTCCAGATGGCGTGAAAATTCACAACATGCTAGAGAAACACAAGGTCTATAACTAACTCCATTGCACCAACCTCAAAAGAGCTACAAATCACAAGATAGAAGCAAAACAAAACAGCAACAAAATATAACAGATCTCAGACTTAGAAATATTTCAGCACCTCCAAATCAGCACTATTTCTAGCAACTTGAGAGCAAGCAAACCACACCTAAACATGCATTTCTATTGCAACCAAAAATACCAGGGGCTAGACTAAACATCAAAGAAGAACTCCCTAGTTGACAACTTAATCAAACGAAGCATGGAATAAATCATACGAAAAAGACAAGAGGTCAACATGGCAAAATGTCGCGCGAACTAACTTGCTCAAAGGCTAAAACTAATTGCACAGAAAAATCCTATGGATTTTTCTACCCCGAAAACATATAAAATATGTGGGGTTGCAACACAAAAATATTGCCACACATAAATGCGAGATAAAGACCTAAACACAGAAAATAATCTAGCGGCAAATCCCTACACGCATAAATACCAACGTCTACTCTAAAATACATGGAAAAGTGGTTCCTAAAACATGAACATTTATTCTACGGCATTCGAGCAATCCGGACTTGCGGGAAAAATAAATACGGGCGTCTATCCTATTGGAACAGCACGTTAATCTATGCATTTGGCCCGGCAAACCACGTCAAACAAATATGCAAGTTTTATAATCGGATTCTACGCGCAAAACTACACCAAATACATATACTACGTGCCTCGTTCCGACAAACGGGTAAAAAGTTACGCGCTTTACAAAATACGTCTATAATCTGGAATATCTAAACCGAAAAAAAAACTAAAATATTAACTGGGCCGACAGGGGGCGCAAGATAAATAAAAGGCGCTGGGGGCAAGGGAAAGGAGCTACTCACCTCGGGCCTGCCTGGAGATGGGCCGTAGCGGGGGAGCAGCTCGGGCTGGCGGCTCGGAGTTG
The DNA here is from genome assembly GCF_904849725.1 of Hordeum vulgare subsp. vulgare. NCBI lineage: Eukaryota > Viridiplantae > Streptophyta > Magnoliopsida > Poales > Poaceae > Hordeum > Hordeum vulgare. The sequence continues at coordinate 390,297,253 of NC_058524.1, forward strand.
GGCCTGCGGTTGTTGTGGGTCAACGGGGTCGGGAGGGAGAGGCGAGGCGGTGGGCCGAGCCGGCTACTGGGCCTCGCACGGGGAATCGGCCCAAGCGAGGGCTGGTGGCGCTGCTTGGAGCTTGCTCGGTCGGGCGGCCGCCTTCTCCTGCACGCGTACAGGCAACCGGCGGCGGGAGCTGGCCGCAGTGGCTCGTCGGCCCGGCGCAGGGGGGCACAGGCGGCGGGGAAACCGGCGAGGCGACGGATCCGGCCGTCGGGGTTCCATTCCCGGCGACGGCGATTCGAGGCGACGACGGGGCGACGAGATTGAAGCGACGACTTCCTGGCGGCGGGCATGGTAGTGCAGCACGAGGAGATCGCCATCCCGATCTGGCGCTGCAGCGGGCGCACGCAGGGACTCGAGGGGGCGGCGAGGAGGCGGCGCAGAGGGGCTCCGGCGGCGGCCAAGGGCGCGTGGATCGAGGGGCAGCCATGGGAGGCTCAGGATGCACGGGGAGAGCTGAGGGAGGAGGCAGGAGGGGCGTCGGCCGTTGGATCTTCGATCCGACGGTCGAGATCTGAGGAGAGGGGATCAGATCTGATAGGAGAGAGAGGGAGCTCCTAGGGTTTGATGGGGGCATGGATTCCGAGGTGGAGAGGGTAGTGGCTGCCTAAAATATGCACGGGGGTCTATTCATAACAAATGGGGGAGCTAGGTTTAGCGGTTTTTCGTTCCGGATCCAACCGTGCGGTCGGAATCGGACGATTCCGCACGCGGGAACGGGTACGTGGCCGTGTAGGGTGGTTTACTGGAGACGAGAGGGAAAACGGGCGGCGCGGCAACTAGTTTGAAAACACCGACAAACGTCCGACGATAGACCAAATACGGTGCCGCTACGGTCGACCGTTCGGGTACCAAACGGTCTCAGATCGTGACGAAATTCGACAGGCGGCCTACCTATATTAAAATAACACCGCACGTCAAATCTCACCCCAATTAGAGAAAGTTTTACACACACTTTTAAAACAGGGTTTCGACGATGCCGGGGGCGCGTGCGTGTGCGGTCAGGCTCAGAACGAACAACGACGAGAACCAGCAACTGCTAACGCATGCAAGTTTTGAAAACTGACGGCAACGGGGTGCCGATGCAATGAAGATGATGCGCATGATGTGATGCTGATGCGACAAAAGAAAATAGACACATGACGAAAACGGAATAGAAGGGGAATCTTCTGGGGCGTCGGTCTCGGGCTGTCACAAAAATGGAGCTTATTGGCTTTACAACTTCCAAAACGGGATGGAAGAGCCAAGGACCTAGAACGTGGACCTACTCCGCAAGTTCTATACATAGAACATGTATCTTTATTCCTGTAAAAACTCTGAATGATTTGACGAATAAAGTGTTTTCCTTCTACATCCGTTTTGTTAAATTTCTCACTCCGGTGAAACATATCCCTCAAAAACCTGCCCCGAGTGAGGACAACCTCCGCGCTCAGGGACTTAGCAGCAAACCTGCTTTCGCCTAAGTACAAACGATTTCGAGTGCAGGGACTACACACACTCGAACACTGCGAGGGATGGGACCATCCCTTGGTCCGCAAGGACTGCTTCCTCATCTTGGTTGTGAATCATTACTTGCGTAAGATAAAACCGATCCCAAACAAGGACAACCTCCATGCTCGGGGGCTTAGCAACGAACCTGTTTTCTCCTAAGCTCAAATGATTCCGAGTAAGGACATGATCTTCACTCGGCTGCCAAGACGAATAGGACAATCGTCCCTTAGCTGCAAACCCGTTTTTGCCTAGGACCAAATCTGCCCCGAGTAAGGATAGCCTCCACGCTCGGGGTCTTAGCAACGAACCTGTTTTCCCTAAGCTCAAGTGGTTCCAAGTAAGGACATGATCTTCACTCGGCTGCCAAGATGAACAATACAATCGTCCCGTAGCTTTGAACCTATTTACGTCTCCATGCTCGGGGGCTTAGCACCGAACTTGTTTTCGCGTAAGTACAAACGGTTTCAAGTGAGGGCAAGATCTTCACTCGACTTCCAAGATGAACAGGACAATCGTCCCTGAGCTGTGAACTTGTTTTCGCCTAAAACCAAACGTGCCCCAGGTGAGGACAGCCTCCATGCTCGGGGGCTTAGTAGAGAACCTGCTTTCGCCCAAGTACAAATGGTTCCGAGTGCGGGCACTCCCCACACTTAGACACCGTGATGGATAGGACCATCGCTCGGTCAGCAAGGACTGCTTCCACGTCTTGGGTGCGAACATATTTTCGCCTAAGTCTAAACCTATCCGAAGTAAGGATAGACTACACGCTTGAGGACTTAGCAACGAACCCGTTTTCGCCTAAGCTCAAACGGTTCCGAGTGAAGGCAAGACCTTCACCCGGCTGCCAAGACGAACGGGACAAACGTCCCTTAGCTGCAAACATGTTTTCTCCTAAGTCCAAACATTTCCCGAGTGAGCACAGCCTCCATGCACGAGGACTCGGCTGCGAACCTACTTTCGCCGGCGTGGAAATGACTCGGAATGAGGATGATCAAGAAAGTAAAATCCAAATTTGAATGAAGTTCAAAATTACAAATTCGAATGACGATGAATAAAATCATGTTCCAGTTCGAGCAAAAGGTGCGCATAAAGGGAGCCCAAGGCTTGATCGAAGTTTGGAGGTTACATTAACCACTCGGCATTTCGAGGCAAATTAAAACTTAAAGTTTTTTTCCGAGCATCACTCGGAGGCTGAAGACTCCACCTCTTCCACGACGGTGTCGAGGACGATCCCATCGGCGATCCAAGTGGAAGCCTTCATGAACATCTCCATGAATTCCTCAAACTTGGCACTCTTCCGGTTGATGACCATGAGGTTCTTCAGCTTCTATTCGTCCACTCCTTTACAATGGATCCGGACGAGTGAGAGGGCGATGTCGGCTCCGGCCCGCGCCGCTCATTTCTTCCAAGATTGCAGTTGACCAGGGACTACGTTCACTCGGGTCATGATGGTTTGTGCATCCTTGGGGAGCTCTTCACCAGGAGTGACCTCCTGGTCAATCTCTGAGACAGCCGATTGGAGCCACTTGAAGCAGCCCAACACATAGTCGACACGAGCTTCCAGTCTGGGAAGTGCCAAAGCGGCGTTGTCCTTCATGAGCCTTGTCTTTGGGTTCAAATCCTTCTCGATCTGTCATGTCTCCTCATCGACACCGATAGAGAAGGTTGGGCACAGAAAAAAAACAAAGGATGAGAAACATCACTCAGGAATCATAAGGCAATAGCAAGGTATCATTCAGATTCAGAACGTACCTTTGAGATTGTCGCTCATCTCTTTACCGTAGTCTTCAACAAACTGCTCCAATTCGACCCTCTTGGTGGTGACCTCCCCGAACATGCTGTCCCACTCGGCATAATGCTTCTTCAACTCAACGAGTTCCTCAGCAGACTTCTCTGCAACAACCTTCAAAAGCCGGTTCTCCTCTTCAAGCTTCTCGGCTGTCTTGAGCTTGGTATTGGCCACCTTAGTTTTTTTTATTGGCATCCCTCTTCTCGAGGGCCTCCTTCGTGGTAACTAAAGAAACCGAATTCTTCGACATCTCAGAAAGGCGATCTGGTAAAATAACCTCAGTCGGATGGGGAGGAAGATCAGACCACAAGGCAGTTGGTCAGCAAAGGCTTACCTTCAGCAACATGCCTCTCTTGTTCTAGGCGCTCGCTCTTGGCCTTTTCAGCACTAAGGCTGAGACGCAGGTCCTGTAACTCCCGCTCCATGGCATCACTAAGACTCCCGAGCTAACAGGTTATCTGCCATCAACAAATACAAATTACATGAATGACAACTCTAAGACTACCACCGACTGCTCCAGTCGGCGGTAGTCTCGGGGACTGCACCCAGTGGGTGCACTCAGCGCGCCCCCACTCGAAGGATAAGAGGAGAGACAAAGGGTCATGTACCCCATCAAGCTCTCTCGAGTCAACACAGGAATTAAGACTACCGCCGACTGCTTCAGTCGAGGGGAGCCTCGGGAATTACACCCTATGGGTGTGCTCAGGGCGCCCCCACTGAAGGTGGACACCCAGTGGGCGTGCCCCGGAGCAAACCAACTCGGGATCAGAAACAAAAAAATCTGTATACAAAGGACTCACCCAAATGTTCTTCGCCACGGCTTCGTTGGCATCATATGCCTCCTTCAGTCACCCAACCATCACCTCCAGCTAAGCTAGGGCTTCCTTGCGTGTGCCTTCTTGGTCCTCCGGGATATAGTGCAGCTGGAAAATGTTGATGTCCATGGGAGGAAGCGCCTGATTGGCACACGGACTAGGTCGGAATGATGCCAGAGCTGAAGAAGTCCCCCGAGCCACAGGAGTCAGAACCTTGTCACCGAGGGCTCAACCACTCGGCTAGGAGTCACATCTTGCTTCGATGCTTCATGAATGACCTGATGACTAATAGGGTCGAGTTTGATCACATCTCGCGGCCCTGCACGCGTTGACATGCATTCAAAAGATCATTTCGAGGCTAAGTCTCAAGTCCCGAGTGAAACACAAGTGAGATCAAGGTTACCTTTGGAGGAGGCAACTTTGGCATCGGCTTGCGATTTATCACAGGTCTTGGGATCGAGTGAAGCAGTCGATCTATCAGGCATGCAACAAAAACAACAAGGAAATCGGCTATCACTTGGAATATCTTGATCGGCAAAGACAAATCACTTGGCAAGAATACTTACGCCGAAGCCACAGGCACGTCAGCTTTGATGCGCAGAACAGCCTTCCAAGGCTTGGAGGTCGTGGTCTTCGGTTGCTTGGTGGCCTTTTCCGATGACTTCTTAGGCTCACTCCAGCCCAATTTAGAACTATGGGTCGGCATGGATGACACAGTCGGTTTCGTCATCCTCGGGGTCTTGGTGCCCCCAACACGGACCCCACGGTCCTGGCATGCCTTGGAGAGGGCCTCGGGTGGGACTTCATAGGACGGAGTCTTGAAGACTCTACCTCGTCCCCATGTTCGTCGTCACTGTCCTCCGTGTCCTCCTCATCATCGTCATCTTCACCATCTTTTGAGCCCTCTTGGTGCTCAGTGTCACTCGCCACATCAATGGGCGCATGGTCAACCGCCAGCACAAAGATGATCAGCGCTATAAAGTTCGGCCGAATGAAGGAAACAAGATTACAAACAAACACAGAAGACGACAATGAAGTTCACTTGGTTCGAATGTGTGAAGACTTACCTCATTCAGCGGGTGCTCCTCCGAGAAAGGGGGCACCAACCTGGTGCCCCTAGGGTTGTCTCGCACAGGTATTATGGCTTTGAGCTTATTCTCTAGCTGCTCCGCCCCGATCTCCTCCGGGTGAATGCGGGTTGAGTCATTCGGCCCACTATACATCCACATGGGGTGGGCTCTGGCCTGGAGGGGTTGGATTCTCCGCTGAGAGAAGACTTCCAGAAGATCCATCCCGTTGACACCCTTCCGCAAGAGAGCAACCAACGCTATCACCAGAATGTCTACATCCACCTTCTCCTCCTTCGACACGGTCAAAGAGGGAGCCAACTGGATTCGCTTAGGCGAATAAGGTGGAAGGCCCGACTGACCCTCACCTACTTGAACATCCTAGCAATAGAACCAGGAGTCTTACCAACCCTTCACAGAATTAGGGGAAGACATCTGCGGGAAACTACTCTTACCCCTAAGTTGTATTCCTAAACCCCCGTAGAGTTGCACTACATTCGTCCTCCCCCCCCCCCCCCGGATTGAGAAGACTTCTTCACCGTCATCGCTCGACGTGTAAACAAGTGCTTGAACAACCCCCAATGCAGATAGCATCCGAGGAAGTTCTCGCACAAGGACACAAAGGCAGCTAGGTACGAGACAACATTGGGGGAGGTGATGAAGTTGTGCGCCGAAGAAGTCAAGGAGTGCGTGGAAGAACGGTTGTTGGGGCATAGAAAAACCTCTTTCCATATGAGTGAAGAGGAGCACTCACTCGTCACCCCTCGGCATGGGCTCCCGCTCACCATCCTCTGTCAGTCGCTAGCTCCCTAGGACCACCAGACCTTCGCTCTCCAGCTCCTGCAGGCGCCACTTGGAGACTCGGGACAGCATCCAGTCGCCCTCAATACAACATGGTGGGAGCGGCCGATACTCGAGGAGGACCCGCACGAGCCCTTCTTGGCCCGCTCGGTCTTCGCTGTCGCGCCCTTCACCATGTCGCTTGGCGAGATGGGTGAGACAGGGAAGAGCTGGAGACTACAGCAGCAAGGTTTGGGGGGAGATGGAAATGGCCCAGATCTAGCGGCGTGATCCTCTCTCCTCGCTACCTTGTCCCTTTTATACGCCACCCAAAGATACCCCATCGAGTACTTCACATGCACAAGGGGGATCCACAGGATCCCTGGGACAGCGCACCTACGGCACGACAACGACATCTCGGGCATGAAAATTGAGGCGCCTCTTCACTACCTCCACTACCCACATCACCACCATTTCCGCCCCTCCTGCGCACTCCTTCAATTCAAAAAATGTGGAGATTCCGCCTCCCTCATAACCCGAATGGATTATGTATCCACGACGCATAATGAGGTGAGCCGAACATCCCGCAGCTCGTCCTTCCATGGGACCTCAATCATTCGGATAAAATAAGAAGGTGACCTCATTGCCCTTACCAAAGCGCGAGTGGGATCCAACCTGCCTCGCCGTTGGACATTCGAAGCTCCGAGCTCACGATCGTCTGAATCGTCGATCTATCTTTCCAAAAGATACTCAATTATTACCGATTGCAAGCATGCGAACATGCTCAAAACTCGGAATTTCTCACTCTTGAATCCACAGTGGTTTACTAAGGGTCCGAGTGATGTAGCCCCGAGCTACAACCTCAGGGTCCCCGAGACACCGAGGACACTAACGAATGTCATCCATTCAGCAAGTAAAACGTCAACCGATTTGGGGGCTACTGACGGGGTTGTACATTAGGGGTAGGCCCATGGACATGCATCCCAAGGCCCACCTAAGACCTCACATGGACATCAATGTCCCCAAGATTATAGGTGTAGTCACGATCTCACTCGGGCAAATAGGTTCTCACTTGGTTTGCACAAGGTCACTCGGATCATCTTATGTCAGTTGGACGTGCCCCGACACTCAGACTATAGCAAGACGTGGACGACGAAGAGACTGCAACGGCTACAGACTTAAACTACCACATGAAATACAGTGAAGACGTGCATTACCAGTAACGTCGGAGTTAGAGCTGCTGTTACTAGTAGCTTCCGTAGTTATTAGCATTCACTCACCCTTGTAATGGCGCCCGAACGGTTGTGCTGCACTCTATATAAGTCGCACCCGAGCTCCTGAATAAAGCTTGAGCATTCTGTAATCTCACATCCCCCATAAGAAAACACTAACCTCTGGGCTCGAGACGTAGGGTTGTTACCACTCCTGAGTGGGGCCCGAACTCGTACATCCGAGTGTATCCACTACGCCGTAGCTAGGCACCGCCCCTCATTCGTACCCCTGGCATTATTGTCAGGATCATTCCCACGACAGGTGGCGCATAGAGGAGTGCAACTAGGACATAAGCCTTTTGTGCAACAACAAGGACAATCCTCATATTACGGACCCGGTCCGCATAATTTCTAGCATCATCGTTCAACTTAGTTTTCTCTAGGAACGTATCAAAATACAAGGGAGCTACAACGCGAGCTATAGATATACAACCTAATTTGTAAAGACATTTTGTCTATGTTCATGATAATTAGTTCAGTTAATCAAATTACTAATGAACTCCCACTCAAATAGACATCCATCAGATTGTTTAGGTGTGACATGATCCAAATCCAACAACCCAAGTCCGATTATCATGTGAGATGAGGTGGTTTCAATGATGAACATATCCATGTTGATCATATCTACTATATGACTCATGTTCGACCTTTCGGTATCGTGTGTTCCGAGGCCATGTGTGTACATGCTAGGCTCGTCAAGTTTAACCCAAGTATTATGCATGTGCAGAACTATCTTACACCCATTGAATGTGAACACAGAGTGTTGGGGATATGAGCCGACGAAACCTGCATTTAGGGTGGGTGCACGAGCTTTCTGACTCGCCTCCACCTGTCGCGACCGTATGAGCTGACGAAACCTGCATTTAGGGTGGGTGCACGAGCTTTCTGACTCGCCTCCCCCTGTCGCGACCGTATGAGCCGACGAAACCTGCATTTAGGGTGGGTGCACGAGCTTTCTGACTCGCCTCCCCCTGTCGCGACCGTATGAGCCGACAAAACCTGCATTTAGGGTGGGTGCACGAGCTTTCTGACTCGCCTCCCCCTGTCGCGACCGTATGAGCCGACGAAACCTGCATTTAGGGTGGGTGCACGAGCTTTCTGACTCGCCTCCCCCTGTCGCGACCGTATGAGCCGACGAAACCTGCATTTAGGGTGGGTGCACGAGCTTTCTGACTCGCCTCCCCCTGTCGCGACCGTATGAGCCGACGAAATTACTCTTATTATGATTAAATCTTGAAGGTTTTTATCCTTTCTGCATATTTGTTGAAACTATTCGTAGTTCATTTGTTTTCACAGATGATATGTTCAAAGTTTAAAACAGGAGGGTGCTAAGATTTGTTTCATCCTTGGCGGATTAAGCATTGTAGAAGGTTCTTATAAAGGCGGATCAAATATTTCAAATCGCCTCAAAAAGCGGTATAAGGGTTTTTCTTGCAGAAGATGTCATCAAAAAATAGTACTGACTATTACATGGCTCGCGGGCCAAATTCAGGAAAGTCTACTTCGCTAAGTCCTGGCGTGAGCTCTGACCAACTTCGATTTGTAAATCGCCCAAGACCCAATTGCACCTGGCCAAAGCAGCAAAGTCGTCTTCATCGGTCAAAATTGATGCCAAGTCTGCTTCCCAGTCGAAAGGATTCTTGGGTCGCCGAGGAATTAGGTTGGTCACCACGAAGGTTGGCGGGCTGACTTTCTTATTCTTACTGTCATAAGCCGCTTGATACTTCGTTAAATCAAGACTTGCGGCGAGTCGAGTTGCAGCCAATCGAGAATCCTTGACAACTTTGTGGTAATCCTCTTCAACGAACTCCGATCCATCAGCGGCTACTTCTTCCAAATTGATCTCCGGGGCATACGCTAAGCAGCGACTCAGGGCCGTCAGGACGCCTTTCCGGGCGGCAGACCGAGTTAACTCGCCAATCTGGGGAGGAAGCGTGGACAGACATCCAAGTACCTTCTTGATGGAAGTAATAGGCTCTTTGGCACCCATTACAGCTTTGACGGTCAACACACTGCCTGTGTACAGTTGCTCTGTCAGCGTATAAATCGCCTTCAGCATCAACACACAGTCTTCTTGCAGGTTGGCGACTCTTGGACCTGGAATTTGATAACCAGTAACTTAACATCAGAAATTTGGCCCAAAGGAGGGGACAAGGTTGGAGATTTAGGTAAGACTTACCAAAGATGGCTTGCGTCATGTTAGAGATATGACGTTTTTAAGCCGGATAACTCCTGTTGAACAGTCGCCAGCTTCGCTTCAGCTTTCTCTGCTCTCTTCAAAGCCGCGTTTTGGTCGGCTTGAGCTTTTTCTAACTCGGTTTTGAGTTTTTCCAGTTCAACCAGAGCCAATTTATACTTATCTTCCGACTGAGTTCGGGCGTCTTGTTGTTCAGCTAAGTTTTTCCTTAAATCGCCCAGCGCCAGTTCGGTCTGAGCAAGGTTTTCCTATTGAAAGTTTAAAATAAAGACAAGTCTCAGAATTATTGCAAAGCAATACCCCTGACACTTGGGGGCTAATGTATAATTTCTCAAGAAAAATTATACAGAAATCAAGACCCGGCTCATCTTTTATTGATGACCCGGCCCTTGGGGGTTACTGGTCGCGAAGCTTTTTCTAAATTTTTTAAGACCCGGCTCATCTCTTTATTGATGACCCGGCCCTTGGGGGTTACTGGTCGCGAAGCTTTTTCTAAATTTTTTAAGACCTGGCTCATCTTTTTACTGATGACCCGGCCCTTCGGGGTTACTGGGAATAGTATAAAGTATAAAGTTTACCTCATGTTTGTTGTTTAACATCTTTAGCAGATTTCTCTCCATCTCATAGCTCGCCTCCAGGCGACTTGCGAAGCCAGAACAGAGTTCTTTAAACTCCAGATTTGCATAGTCGGAAAGCTTTGCCTTGGAGAGCCCAGACTCGGGAATTGCCTGAGAGGAGGATGCTACGTGTTTGGACAGAACTGTCGCCGCCGGCTTGGAAAAGCCAGAACCAGTAATGACTACAGCATCTGGGTCATCCGTTGTCGTCAATACGTTCGGCGATTTAGGGGCATCCGCTGTTTCATTCGGCGACTCAGGAAGATCCACTTGAATTGCCGGCTCAGCGTGACCCGGATCGTCTTGAGTCGGAGTTGATTTCCTTGGAAGTTCGGAAGTTGCATCAGGGATTGATCCACTGGTTTTCCTTTTTTTGGCTTGTGCCCTAACAAAAGGGAATAAGCGTGTTAAGGAATTGAAAAGATCGTTATTCCCAAAAGTCAAGGCAAAAGACTTACCCCGGAACTCGAATCATCGGTGGAAGTGTTGACATCACTGAGTCGCCGGAAGTGGGAGGAGAATTCTGCAGGAATTATACATCAATAATACAGGCGGGTTGCAGATGTAATCCAAAGAAGCACGAATAATGGTTACTCATAAAAAAAAGGTACCTCGCTTGGTTTTCTTTTGTTTGTTGCTGGTAAGCCAGATATCAGATCGCCAGAGTGACTTCGTGTCTTCCGGTTTGAGGCGTGTTGTGTTTTCTTTAGTAAGAAATTTGGGTCCAAATGGGCATTTGGATGTGAGAAGGGGACTTTCCCACATATTCGTCGGGCCGGCTTAGGTGGAGAAGGAGATGAATCGGAGGAAACAGAAATTACCTCAACAGAGTCTTCTTGGCTTTCGTTATCTTCATTCTATTACAAAGAAGAGTGAGAGATATAAATAAAAGGTCAAAAGTAATAGGTGGCGAGTGAAAAGAGGACGGATTGGTACCTCTGAAAGTGCGTCGCCGACTTGAGATTCGTCGACTTCAGATGGCTCAGCCGCAGCAGATTTACCTTTGCCCTTGTTTTTCTTAGAGGGCGGCTTAGCAGTTTTCATGGCTTGCTTTTTAGGTCTCCTGGACCAGAACTTATCACCTTTCTGGAAAGGTATATGTTATGAAATCATGATGGCAATAGAACAGAAGGAATAAAAACCAAGGGCGGGTCAGCTTTGGTTACCTTGGGCGCCGGGTTAATCTTGCAGAAGGGCTTAAGGCCGATTTGGCCACACTTTCCTGCGGGCTCGCCGGTCAGCTTTTTGATGATGGCAACAATGTCTTTCTCTGTTAATGCTGTGTGAAAGTAGCATTGGGGATGATCCAGAGTGCCGTCAAATTCACACATTAGACCATCTCGGCGGCTCAGAGGAAGAATCCGCCATTCGACCCAGCAGCGGATCAGGTCAACCCCGGTAAGACCATTGTTCGTCAGGGATCTCAGTTCAGACAATATTGGGATGAACTCCGACTCTTCTTCCCCGGTGAGCTTGTCGGGGAGCTTGAAGTTAACCGGAAGGCGGGTTGGCCTGTAGCCCAGAAGCTTATTCTCACCAGCAGGGGACGTTTCTTGACAATAAAACCAAGATTCACCCCAGCCCTTGGGATGGCTAGGCATGATGAGTGAAGGAAACGGACTATCCCTACGGCGCTCGACGTTGACGCCGCCGAGTTCCAAACTGGGGCCGTTGTGGAATTCCGTCTGGCGATTCAGATGAAAAAAGTGCCAGAATAGAGGAACGGAAGGCTCAATCCGCAGATAAGCTTCGCAAAGGACTTGGAACTGGCTCAAGTTGCTTATGGAATTGGGTCCCAAATCCTGGAGTCGGACGTTCATGAAGGTCAAAGCGTCCCTAAGAAATTTGGATCCGGGCGGCTTAAAAACCCGTTCCAAGTGTTCCACAAAGACTACTATTTCCCCTTCTTTGGGGTTAGGGAGATCTTCTCCCAACCCGGTGCGCCATCCAATGACATCTTGAGGATCCAAACAGCCCGCTTTCACGTAATTAGCTAAGACAGCATCATCAACTTTGGTAGGAAGCCAATCGCTCTTGAAAACGGCACCCATGCTACAAATAGGTAGAAGTATGATGTTACATGTCTTGGACATCTACTATATGAATCGGGATCGGTTCATGTTAACCCGCCAGACTAAGAGGCCGGGTTGGGTTGATATGGAGACTTATGGAAGTAGGGTTATTTCCAAAGGCTATATCACTGTGGATGGTAAAATCTATTCGTTCCAAAGCACTAAGGGGGGATGAAGGTTACAAACAGTTTTTGCAAACAGTAAATGAGGAATGGATCTGCCGAACAGATATGAAAACCTACGAATATGACTGAGCATGAACAATGTATTATCAGGTGACGCCCCTCGTTTGGAGAAGACATTGTGTTCAGAAATTCGCAAGTACAGCGGATGGTTAAAATTATTCAAGGCACTGGCTACCCTATCGGTGCTCGGACTAATCGATTCGAGGGAAATGAATAACTATGAGCGGAAAGCTTCAAAGCTACGGCAATGGAGGAAATACAAGCAAGGAATAATCCTACTCCTAAGAGGGGGAACGAGGGCCTAACCTGATGCTCTCGATCAAAGAAGACCGGCGGTGACGGAGATCGCTGGAGAAGCGCGGGGGTCCCGACGAAAGAAGAGACCTTCGGCGGCGGCGGAGCTCGGGGCGAGCAACGAGGTGGTCGGTGATGATGCGATGGACAATGACGGCGGACGGATCGTCCGAGGTGCGAAGCTTGACGACGGCAACGGCTTGCGGGCGGCACTAAAGCTCCTCGAACGGGGGTGGAAGTTGCGACCGGCGGCGGAGCCCTCGGGAAGCGATGAGGTCTTTTGCTGCGATAATGGGGGGGACTGACGAGACTGGTAGGTGGCCAGCGCCAGCCCTGTCCCTTCCGCCTATTTATCAGGACGGGCGCTCGAATCGAGGCGCCGTGAGCGGGAATCGTTGGGGAATAAAAAGATTCGCCATGAAGACGTCCGAAAATTTTGGGATAATGATGCACTAAAAGATCCGTTGGGATTATGTTAAATTTCCCGAAGATCGAGGGATAAGGAAGATGCCAACAGGAAATGGATTGGCGATTCAAAGATTTTTTCGGTGCCGGATGGCGAGTTAAAATTTCTGACGTATGGAGGAAGACGAGGGAGTGAATCACCTTCAACTAAAGCGGAAGCATTGGCATGAAAATTCAAGTCAATTTGGGGCCTAATGTTGGGGATATTGCTTATTAAGTGACCCGCCCAATATGGGCCGGGTTATTGGTAAGGCGATTCATCCTTTGGGCTACTTTGGCCTCAGCCTGGGCGGTTCAAGGCCGCGGGACGGTTATGATTTATGGAAGGTCTCTGGGTTTTGCAAGACGGCGACTTAGAGACCACGGTGGTCACGGTTTGTAAGGAGGAAGGGACTCTTGTAAACCCTAAAGCCTCGACCTATATATAAAGGCGAGTCGGAAGGAGGAGGGTAGGTTAGAAATCATCGAGTGCTAGGTTAGGCGAGTTACGCCTCCCTTGTAATCGAATCCACATCAATACACACAAAGCAGGACGTAGGCTATTACCTCCTCACGAGGGGCCGAACCTGGGTAACCCGCCGTGTTCCTCCCGTTTAACCCCTTTGAGTCGCCACCAAGGTGCGATGGCTCCCGTACTAAGTCCTTTCACGAGGACATCTGCCGTGACAAAACCACGACACAGAGTCTATCACACCTGGTCATCACGAGGTGCTTCGAAACGAAAAACTCTCACAATGGTGCATACTTGGGGAGGACACAATTTTACCTTGAAATTTAGTGAGGGGTCATCTTATAATGCTACCGTCGTCCTAAGAAAAATAAGATGCATGAAAAGATAAACATCACATGCCAATCAAATAAGTGACATGATATGGTCACCATCGTCTTATGCTTTTGATCTCCATCTTCAAAGCACCGGCATGATCTCCATTGTCACTGGCATGACACCATGATCTCCATCATTGTTCGGCATATGGTCATCGTGCCAACTATTGCTTCTACAACTATTGCTAACTAATAGCGGCATAAAATAAATTAAAGATAGCCATATGGCTCCTGCTAGTTCCCGTACTCATCGACATGCAAGTCATGATAACTACTACAAAACATGATAATCTCATACATCACATATATCATATCACATCTTGGTCATATCACATCACATCATGTCGTGTAAAAACAAGTTAGACGTTCTCTACTTTGTTGTTGCAAGTTTTATGTGGCTCCTATGGGAAACTAGCAAGAACCGTTCTTACCTATGCAAAGCCACACCGGTGATAAACAAGTTGCCTTTTAACCTTCTACAAGGACCGCCTTCATCTAATCTAATTCAGCTAAAGTGGGAGAGACAGACACCCGCCAGCCATCTTTGTGCGAAGAAGTTGCATGTTAGTTGGTGGAACCGGTCTCTTGTGCGAGGACAAGTAAGGTTGGTCTGAGCCTCTTCATCCCACAAAACCGACGAATCAAGATAATACAAAGGAGGTAAGCAATTTGAAAATCAACACCCACAATTTATTTGTGTTCTACTCGTGCATATCATCTACGCATAGACCTATCTCTGATACCTCTATTGGGGAACGTTGCGTAGAAAACAAAAAAAATCATACGCACACGCAAGATTTATCCATGGATATGCATAGCAAAGAGAGGGGGAGTGTGTCTACGTACCCTCATAGACAGTTAATAGGAAGCGCTAAAAGCGCACTTGATGTAGCCGGACGCCTTCACGATCCAATCGCGATCCGTCCGGATCAAGCGCCAAACAGACGGCACCTCCACATTCAGCACACGTGCAGCTCAATGACATCTCCGCCTACTCGATCCAACAAGCAAGGGAGGGTAATATATGGGTTCTCAACCAGCATGACGGCGTGGTGGAGGTGGTGGTGGAGCTAGTTCAGCAAGGCTTCACCAAGGGCTACTAGAACAAGGACGGAGGAGCTACGGAGTAAGAGGAGAGAGTGGGGCGCCAAGGGCTTGGTGTGTCCTCTTAGGGCGCCCTCTCTCCTCTATATATAGGTGGATGGCCATGATGGACAACTCCTCCAAGCACTAGGGGTGCAGCTAAGGGGGAGGAGGTGGAATCCTAGTCCTCCTCCTTCCCTTCCATACAAAGATGGACTTTCCATCTTTCCCAACCGCATGGGCCTTGAAGGACTCATGCCCTTGGACCAATAAGGCCAGGGCATTTCCCCTCAGCCCATGCAAATCCTTGGGACGTGGTGGAACCCATGGTGGACTTCCACACTCCTCCAGAAGTTTCTGGAACCTTCTAGAAGCTTCCCGATACAATACTCGCAAAACACAAAACTTTTCTAGTGGCCAAAATATCATTTCCTATATATAAATCTTTACCTCCGAACCAGTCCGGAGCTCCTCCTGATGTCCAGGTTCTCATTCAGGACTTTGAACAACATTCGTTCACCAACATACATAACCCAATAATACTATATCATCGCCGAATGTTAAGCGTGTGGACCCTACGGGTTCGAGAATCGTGTGGACATGGCTGAAAATCCCCAAGTGCAAGGAATCATCATAGCAATTTAAAAAGATGGAAGTGGTAAGTATGGAGTGCTGAATTCACAAGGAGCTAAAGGTAAGATCAATATTCTCTCAAGTCCTATCTGACACCGATACGACTCTACATACACCGGATGTTTGCTTCTATCTAGTAACGAGAAATAAAATTGTGGGTATAAAGAGGATAGCTTTGCGTGATATTGGACAACAAAAATATGAAAATACTCGTTGTTTAAATAAATTTAAAATATATTATAATAAATTACAAATAGCAAGTGTGGAATAATGATGGTATGGTGTGCGGAATCATCCTAGGCAATTGATAACAAGATCGGTAATCATTCTTGCAATTTTATTTGAGGGAGAGGCATAAGCTAACATACCTTCCATACTTGGATCATATGAACTTATGATTGGATCTCTAGCAAGCATCCGCAATTACTAGAAATGACTAAAGTAAACCCAACCATAGCATTAAACATCAAGTCCTCTTTACTCCCATACGTAAATAACCCCCTTACTCGGGTGTAAACTTCTGTCACTCTAGCAACCCACTACAAGAGAATCATGAACATATTGCAACACCCTCCACCGTGAATCATTCACGTGTGTGCCTCATGGAAGGCACCTTAGGACAGGACCAAAATAAAACATACACTCAAATCAATCTAGATCATCTATCAGCCCAAAGGACAACATAGATGTACTCAAACATCATAGGCAGGCAACACATCATTGATTAATAATATGTGTCATGAAACACCATGTTCAAGTAGGGGATTACAGCGGGGTGCGGGCGAGTGGACCACTGAAAAGATATGAGGAAGGTGATGAAGACGGTGATGTTGATGACGACGATCAACGCGGCGATGGCTCCCCCAGCGGCACTCCCGTGTCGCTGGAAGATAGGGGGAGAGAGTATCCCCCCTTAGGCTTCCTCCTCCATGGCCTCTCCCCATCTAGGGAGAGGTTTTCCATCTGGTCCTTGGCCTCCATGGCTCCCAGAGGGGCGAGAGCCCCACCGAGATTGGATCTCTCTCCGTTTCTCTCATGTTTTCACTGCTATTTTATGGCCCTTCATCGTTTCTTAAATATTCAAAGATCCGTAACTCTGATCGGGATGAAATTTTGAGGGGATTTTTATTGGAAAATCATCTTTCTTTTGGCGAAATTAGGGCCTCAAACAACTTAAGGGGGATCAGGAAGGCATTAGGGCATGACCACCCCCCTGGTCGCACCCTGATGTCTTGTGGGAGCCTCGGGCATTGTTTGGCGTTGATTCTTCTTCACAAAATTCACATATATTCCAAAAACATCTCGGTCAATTTTTATCGCATTTGGACTCCATTTGATATGGCATTTTTCTATGAAACAAAAAATAGGAACTGTCACTGGGCACTTGATAAGTAAGTAAGTCCCAAAAGTTATTATAAAATGTTTCCAAAAGTATATGGAAGTTGTAGAATATTGGAATGAATACTTCATAAATTATCGATACGTTGGAGATGTATCAGCATCCCCAAGCATAATTCCTGCTCTTCCTCTAGTAGGTAAATGATAAAATAAATAATTTATGAAGTGTGGATGCTTGTATAGTATATAAGTTTGATCAATGATAATGCCAATCACTTTTTCTAGCATCATAACCAGCAACTTTTTCATAGAAATCATCATGGTTGAGTAGCAATCAATTCACTTGTCATGCTTCAAACAATGCATTCTGTTGAAACTTAACAACCCATGTTCTTAGTCACCAAACAACTTCAATGCATCATCAAGTCTAAGTATGAGCTCCATATACTCAATTATAATATAGTATTCTATGATTCCTAATACTCAAGGCATATTTTTAGAACAAATAGCATCCATCGAACACTAGGGGTGGGCATATAAACCGGTGAACCGAACACCGAACCGAAACCGAAACCGAAAAAACCGAATTTTCGGTTTTTGTCATTAATACAACTAATTTTGATTTTTAATTATGAAAACCGAACTAAGTTCGGTCAGTTCAATTTTACATTCTGTTAGCCGAAATACTACCGAACTGTAGGTGAATCAGTACGCAGATAACATGAATCACTTTCCCAGGTCGAACTTGTCTTTTTTTTCTTGTATACCCAGCCACCCCACTTCCCTGGAATCTTGGGTCAAGGCTAGCAACCCAATAGCTCACTAGCCCACGTTCAACTTATTTTCTTGATACACAGCCCACGTTCAACTAGGACACACCGACGTGAGTCATGTGGACCTAGGGTCGACTTCCTGCATGTTTGACAGCCCAACAACTAAGGAAATTCTAGCGGGCGCGAGCACGGAACGAGGAGAATTAGTCCCACCTCGCGTGACTAAGGGGAAAAGGCTAAGAATTTTTCCTATATAATAGGTTGCTGCTCCTGTATTTGAAGCACATTAGGTATAAACCGAAAACCGTACCGAATTAATCGGTTAACCGAAATTTCGGTTATCTCTTTCGGGTTATTATTTTCGGTTTCTAATTTTGCTAACCGAATTTTGAAAAAAAAACCGATTGGTAGAAACCAAATTTTCGGTTTAAACCGAACGCCCAGGCCTATCGAACATAGAGAAAGATAGGGGCTTAAAGTTTTGCCTTCCAACATACTTAGCATAAAGATAATTGTCAACAATAATGAATCATGATCAAATATATTTGACTGGATATATGTGTTTGGATCTTTCCCCACCACATGATGCTTTCCAACTAATAGACTGAGGTTGGAATAAGAAGTCGACTCAACATGAAAACTAAGTAACATGAAAGTAAATATATTGTCCCTTCGCAAAGGGAAGTAGGGATTTACAGAGGTCCCGGAGCTCATTGTCCTGAAATAGAGATGAATATGTAATTTTGGGTGGTGTGGCTTTCCTGCAAACGTTACGACAAGAGGGGTTTCAACATCTTCCATGCTAATCACATCATTGGTGGTTCCCAAACAAAATTGAAATTTTGCTCCCCTTCTGTAAGTGCATCTAGTGCCCCTTAGTGATTTTGGTGGTTTGAAGACTTATAGGTTAAGTATCTAATGTGTTGTTAAGTGTACACAGGATCTATAAGTCATTGAGGAGTTTGAGATATTTGAAGAATATCGACCCCTAAAAATATATGTCTTCAGTTGAAGAAATTGGTCTGAAGCTGAAGAAATGAATCGCGAAGAATTTGGGATGAAATTGATATTCCTCATGAAGATATTGATATTGAGAAGATCGGTGGTTCCTGAAGAAAACCGTTCTGAAGAAATTGAAGTGTGAAGATTTACGTTTTCTGTTTTACTTTCTTCGCATTTGATGAATAGGAACACCGTACTGTTAAAGGGGGTCAAAGTAACACTATGGAATGGATTTCCTCATGATGCTCAACCCAAGCCAAATCCTACCAAAAGCCTCAAGTGAGGAATATGAGTGACATGAGGACTCTCACAGTTGAGAGTCCCGACCGTTTCGATAAGCCACGACAAGTCACTGATCTTATCCACTCCAACGGTCATATTATTTAAGGGCATTAAAGTCAAATCATGTCGGGATGCTCCCAGGCTATAAATAGCCGCCCCCCACAACCACTAGCTGGTTGGCTGCTCCGCTAGAAACTGACACTTGTCATAAGAGCAACCCAATTCCTCAGAGCTTTCGAGAGTAAATCATCAGTGAGGAAATACACCACCCACCGAAACCACAAACCAAACCTAGTGATTGAGCATCACTGAAGAAGTTGTTCCTGTGTGGGACTGAAGCCTTTTACCTTTGAGGACTGTGCATCCTCCAGAAGGTTAGGCGTCATGGTCTAGAGCAATCCAGCAGTCAATTGTGGATCGCCGGGTGACCGAGTTTGTGAGGGTTTGGAAGTCTGCCCTGAAGACTTACCACGAGTGTTGGGCGAGGACTGTGTGTCCTTAGCTCAAGGAGAATACGGTAGGGACTGTGTGTCCCGGGACTGGGTGTCCTTTGGTTTAAATACCAAGCCGCTCCAAACCAGATGTACAACTGTCACAGCAGTTGGAACTGGGTCATCAACAACAGTCTTCACCAAGAATCGGGTTCTAATTCCTCAACTCTTTACATTCTCTGTATTATGTGTTGATGACTTTCACTGTGACTGTTTGAAGAATTTGCTGAAGACTTTCTCTGAATTTCCTCAACCCCAAATTCTTCACTTAAGTAAATCATCATCTGTATTCTGCGTGCCTGCTTGCTGTGCAATCTGTTTTCATAATCTTCACTCTGTAATACTGCTATTGTAAACGATTGCACAACTGATCCTTAACTGTTTCCGCTGTAAGTTAGTCATCAGTGAGGAATTTCCTCAAAAGGAATTTCCTCAGTGATGAAATTCTAAAAATCTCCTATTCACCCCCCCTCTAGTCGATATAACGCACTTTCAATTGGTATCAGAGCAAGTTACTCCCTTGTTCTGTGTGATTTTGGTTTAACCACCTGGAGTTTTAGTTATGTCGACTGCAGGCATGTTCAAGGTGACTGCACCATTTCCCACCTACGAAGGGAAGAACTTTCCTTTCTGGAAGAACAAAATGCAACTGCATCTGCAAGCAATTGACAATGATCTCTGGTATATTGTGGAAAATGGCGTTCCCCTCGTTTCTGCTAGTGTCACTGCAGCTGATGTGAAGAGATTTAAGCAACTCGATTCTCAAGCGAAGAACATCATCTGTGGCTATTTGAGCCCAGGTCAGTTTGGAAGAGTAAGTGCTTTGGGATCTGCAACACTGATCTAGGAGAGATTGTGCAAGGTAAATGAAGGAGTATCAACCCAGCGTGACTCTCGTGTTGATATTCTTCGCAATCTCTTCAATCGTTTCAAGAGACATGACAATGAATGCTGCCAAGACACCTTTGATCGCCTCACTGATATATCAAATGAACTGCAAGCACTGGGAGCTCGAGACATCACTGATCACGAAGTTGTGAAGAAACTGCTGAGATCCTTGGATCCTTCATTTGACACTCTAGTTCTGATGATTCAAGAAAGACCAGACTACAAGATGCTAGATCCAGCTGATATTCTTGAAAGGCTAAATACTCATGAATTCCAGCAAGAAGAAAAGGGAGATCTATATGGACCAAGCTATTCCAGACCACGAGCACTGAAGGCTAGAGCAATTTCCTCATCTGAAGAAGAAACAGATGACAGCAGTTGTGACCCTGAAGAATTTGGACAGGAGCTTGCAATGCTTGTGAGGAAATTCCAGAGATTTACACGACGAGGCCAGTTCGGTAAATCATCAAGAAGAGACATGAGGAAATCAGAATCTGCATCTGAGGACTACAAGAAACGGACCTGTCACAAGTGCAAGAAATCAGGTCATTACATTGCTGATTGTCCTCGCTGGGGAAAGGAATCAAAGAAGAAGGAATACAAGGATGACAGTTCTGATGATTCAAGGAAGAAGAAGAAATCCTCAAAATCCTCATCTTCAAAGTCTTCCTCACACAAGAAGACTACCTTCAGAAAGGCTCGGGCACTTATTGGCAAGGAAATGGATTCCGAGGCAGAATTAGAAAAATGTGATGATGAAGAAGGCTCTGGAGAAGATTCAGAATCCGGACAGGCTAGTCTTGCACTAGCAACCAATTTCGTCAGCAAGTCAATCTTCAATATTGAAGAAAATGAGTGCACCATCCATACTGATGACTATGCTGATGACTTCGCTCCAACCTATTGCTTCATGGCAAAAGGTTCAAAGGTATCACATAATGCCTCCTCCTCTGATTCAAGTGACTGTGAACATGATGATTACAAAAAACCCAGTTACAGTAAACTTGCCATCATTGCCACTAAACAACAAACTGCTCTGGAAAAGCTTCAAAAACTGCTAGACAAAAGTGATGATCTGTTGAATGAAGAAATGAATCTTAATCAAATCCTCACTGATGACATGAAAAATCTTCAGTCTAGATTTGATATTCTTCAGGATCGTTATGATACACTCCTCACTGATCATGAGAAGCTTTCCTACGAATTTCTTCAAAGGAAGCTTGATCTTGAGAAGCTGAGGATGTCTTATGATGATCTTCGAATGGAAAATGATTCATTACTAGCTCAACAGATCAGCGCTAGTCAAGTTGAATTTATTCCTCCATGTCTTAAATGCATTGATCGTGAAATTGCTAATTCTTCACCAGAATCTTCAAATGCTACCACTGCTACAGATTCTTCAACTGCACCTGTTGTGTCAATTTCCTCACTTGAGGAAAACACAAATGTCACTGATGAAAATGCAGGGTTGAAGGAATTATACGTGACAGGCATGTACAAAAGCCTCAAAGGACATCAAATCCTTTGTGATGTGCTCAAAAAGCAGATCTTGAACAGGAACCCGAGGAAAGAAGGAATTGCCTTTGAGAGGAAATTGAATGCTGATGGATCTTATTGGAAACCTGAGCAGTATCCCAAAACCTCATGGGTTGCTGCTATTGGGCCTCCTTTTGATCCATCTAATCTAACTGGCTTCTCATGTGAATTATCCTATTCCTCGGATGAGTCATTTGATTCCAACTATAAACTATTCAAAAATCAATCTGGTGAAGTATTTGCTCGATATGTTGGAACTAACTGCAGGAATGGCCCTCCTCTGAGGAAAATCTGGGTTCCCAAAAGCTGTCTTGAAAATCTTCAAGTGAATGTCCTCATGACATCACCTCTGAAGAATCTGAACCCCAGATCAAATTCCTCAGGAGGACCAAAGTCTTCAAGAGGATCAAAATCCTCAACTGGTCAAAACTATGCTCATACCCGTGCTTATACGTCTAACATGCAGGGAAACTACAAGGAATATGATTATGAGCGCTATTCTTCAAATTATTATGTTCATAAATCCTCAAACCAGTTCTCTGCATACTCATATGAGTACGTTAACCCCCCTACTATTAAGAGAAGTGCATTAGCTTCAATGCCACCTTTCTCATATGGTGCTCGCAGGATGTTGAACGCTTTGCCACCCCTTCATATGTGGGTGGTGAAGAAATCAAACTAATCACTTCTGCAGGTCAGGTCTCCAGATGAAAATCATCATTTGAAGAATTTGCTGGAGACCTGAGGAAATGCTTGATAGGACGCAAGCTAATGATTGATGAAATAGAAATATTTCACACGTCCTTACATTTCTGTAGTGATGAAATCAGTAAACTGATGAAATTAGCATCATATTCTTCAAACTTGAAGCATATGAGATGGTAAGCTGTACTAATTCATCTGCAGGATGACAAACCCAAAAACACTGAGTGGGTTCTTGATAGTGGCTGCACACATCACATGACTGGTGATAAAATCCTACTGATGAATATGCCACTAACTCCATCACCTCTGAAGCAAATCACATATGCTGATAAAGGTAAAAGCAAGGTATTGGGACTTGGCAAAGTACCTATTTCCAAGGATAGACATATGGACAAAGTGATGCTTGTTGAATCCCTTGGCTTTAACCTCATGTCAGTCTCGATGCTTTGTGATCTTGATATGATTGTTATCTTTGGTAGATATAGATGTGTGGTCATCATGGAATCTGACAGATCCAAAGTCTTCGAAGGTGTAAGAAGAGGGGATTTGTACATTGTTGATTTCTCTACAGGTCCTCAACCAGCCACTTGCTTACTAGCAAAAACCTCAGAAGAATGGCTGTGGCACAGAAGACTAGGTCATGCAGGCATGAGGAATTTACACACACTTGCAAGGAAGAAGCATGTCATTGGCATCGAATCTGTCAAATTCCTCAAGGATCATCTCTGCGGTGCTTGTGAATCTGGGAAAATGACCAGATCCAAGCATCCCTCCAAAACCATCATGACCACTACCCGTCCATTTGAATTGCTTCATATGGATTTGTTTGGACCTACTCACTATGCAACACTAACCAATGCAGCATCTCTATATGGCTTTGTCATAGTTGATGATTATTCCAGATACACCTGGGTGCATATCATAGTGTATAAATGAAGTGCAGGAAATCTTCAAACGATTTTCTTCAAGGGCCTCGACGAACTTCGGCATCAAGATCAAACATATTAGGAGTGATAATGGAACGGAGTTCAAAAACACTGGTCTTGATTATTATCTTGATGAACTTGGTATTACTCACGAATTGTCTGCTCCTTATACTCCTCAGCAGAATGGTGTCGTCGAAAGAAAGAACAGGACTCTGGTTGAAATGGCAAGAACTATGCTTGAAGAATATCAGACTCCTCGTCGATTCTGGCCTGAAGCAATCAACACTGCATGCCATATCATCAACAGGGTATATCTTCACAAATTCCTCAAGAAAACCTCATATGAACTCCTCACTGAGAAGAAACCCAATGTAAGTTATTTCAAAGTTTTCGATGCAAAATGCTGGATTAGAGATCCTCACCATAGCTCAAAATTTCCACCTAAGGCACATGAAGGTTTTATGCTCGGTTATGGAAAGGACTCGCACACCTACAAAGTCTTCAACAACTATCACAACAAAGTTGTTGAGACTGTAGATGTGCGGTTCGATGAAACTAATGGCTCGCAAAGAGAGCAATTGCCTTCTGATCCAGATAAGCTGTCACCTGAGGAAGCAATAAAGCTTAAACCTACTGAAGACATTGTTCCCATTGAGGAAATTGAAGAAGAAATAATCCCTATCGCTGACAGAAACCAAGAAGATGCTCCTGAGGAAATTGCAACAACACCACTTCCTCAGCCCAGACAAAATCCTCAACCAGCTCATCCGAGGATTGCAAATGAAGTAGAACTTGACAAAATCCTCAACGACATCAACGCGCCAGGTCCTCTCACTCGCTCAAAAGCTTCACACTTAGTTAACTTTTGTGGGCATTTCTCTTTCGTATCTATCACGGAACCCTCAAAAGTAGCTGAGGCTTTTCTGGAACCGGAGTGGATCCAAGCCATGCAAGACGAACTTCTTCAATTCAAGCTGAATGACGTATGGGAGCTCGTCAAACGACCCGATCCTCGCAAGCATAACATCATCGGCACCAAGTGGATTTTCCGAAACAAGCAAGATGAGGACGGTCAAGTGGTGAGGAACAAGGCACGACTTGTAGCCCAAGGCTACACCCAGGTTGAAGGAATAGATTTCGATGAAACTTTTGCACCTGTTGCTAGACTTGAAGCTATTCGAATTCTACTTGCTTATGCTAATCATCATAACATCATCTTATATCAAATGGATGTGAAAAGTGCATTCCTCAATGGTAAGCTTGAGGAAGAAGTATATGTTGCTCAGCCCCCAGGTTTTGAGGATCCAAAGAATCCAGACAAAGTCTTCAGACTCAAAAAGGCTCTGTATGGCCTCAAGCAAGCCCCTCGGGCATGGTATGATACATTGAAGGAATTCCTCATGAAGAAAGGCTTCAAACCTGGTTCACTCGATCCAACTCTTTTCACAAAATCTTATGATAATGAACTGTTTGTATGTCAAATTTATGTTGATGATATCATATTTGGCTGTACTGACAAAAGATACAGTGATGAATTTGCCTATATGATGAGTGAAGAATATCAGATGTCTATGATGGGGGAGCTGAAATTCTTTTTAGGTCTTCAAATTCGTCAACAAAACAATGGAATCTTCATATCACAGGAGAAATACCTCAAGGATGTTCTGAGGAAATTCGACATGCATGAATGCAAAGGTGCCAAGACTCCAATGCCTACCAACGGTCACCTCGGCACTGATGAAAATGGTAAAGATTTCGATCAGCAGGTATACCGTTCTATGATTGGCTCTTTATTGTATCTATGTGCATCTAGGCCGGACATAATGCTTAGTGTTTGCATGTGTGCACGTTTTCAAGCAAAACCGAAGGAATCACACCATAAGGCTGTGAAACATATTCTTCGATACTTAGCTCACACACCAACACTAGGATTATGGTATCCCAAGGGCTCCAATCTTCATCTGGTAGGGTATTCTGATTCAGACTATGCTGGTGACCGTGTGGATCGCAAGTCAACATCTGGCACATGCCATTTCCTCGGAAGATCACTTGTTTGCTGGTCCTCAAAGAAGCAGAACTGCGTATCACTCTCCACTGCCGAAGCTGAGTACATTGCTGCTGGTTCTTGCTGTGCTCAATTACTATGGATGAAGCAAACCCTCAAGGACTACGGCATCAACATGAAGAATGTGCCTCTCTACTGTGACAATGAGAGTGCTATCAAGATTGCCCACAACCCAGTATAGCACTCGAAGACCAAGCACATCCAGATTCGTCATCATTTTCTTCGGGACCATGTCCTCAAGGGCAATATCCTCATCGACCATGTGAAGACTGATGATCAACTGGCTGATATCTTCACTAAGCCCTTGGATGAGAAAAGGTTTTGCAAGTTGCGGTGTGAGCTAAATATCTTAGAATCTTCAAATGTTTTGTAAAAACATGCACACATCCTAACACTTATGCAAAGTTCATGACTTAGATGTGCAACACATGATGAAACGATTTTCTTCAACCGATGAAGAAAGTCACTCTGAATGTGAAGAAATTAACGAAGAAATTGATTCTCAGGGCCCTACGACAATTGTACGCGGCGTCTGTAATCAACTTTCCTATATGGTGGGCAACGCCACCGCCCAATGTGAAATTCCTCAAGTTGATTTTCTTCAAATGATCAAATTCCTCACAATGCATTTTTCTTCAAAACAGTTGTTCTTCATTGTGATGATCTATTGCAAAATCTTCAAAAACACTTGATGACTTTCATTTGCCTAGGTAGACTATGATTTCTAGTCCTCAACAGCATTCACTTATTGCTATTTCTTCAAGTTGATGTTTCTGCTAAGTGAATGTGATCGGACCCGATCTTCCCTCTATGCTATACTTATCCAGTCTATTCAATTCTTCATATGCGTTCTACTTGAAACTTTGTTCCAAATCCTCACTGCGTCCTTGTCAGCTGATGATTTTGTAACAAAAATCCTCAAATCTTCGAAAAATTGTTTTCTTCAAAGGAACAGTAACTGAACCCCCACTTCCCACGATTGGATAGCCACGATCTCTACTATCTCCACCGCATCGTACGGGAGCTACACGTGTCCTGCGGAGACGTAGAGGCAAGGGCTATTCGGTCCGAAACTTTCACGCCAAACAGTAACTTTCGGGCTATAAATATGTCCTTAACCCCCTCGGTATCATCTTCTTCGCCTCATCGCTCTCCTGCCACAGCACACCGAACCCTAGCGCCACCGCTGGAAGTCTTGACGCCGGCAAGGAAGAGCTTCACTGCCTCAACCTTCTCGCCGCCAGGATCACGCCGGAGACGGAACATCTACGTCCGCCGCCGCCGTAGACGTCCTCTGCTGCCAAGTTAGGGTGCATTGGACACTTGACCGAAGAACCTCTCCAACACCACCTTTTTCTGTTCTTCGTTCGCACCTTCCAGGGTAATTATATCCCATTTTTACAACAGATTAGATCTAAAATTTTAACTCTCCCTTGTGAAATCTGTTTTTCTTCAAGATACGATGCGCACATGATTCCTCACACACTATCCATCACCACAATCATTGATGAACTAGCTAAGCATCTAAGATTTTCACGAGATTCCTCAATTGTGCGAATTTTCGGATCTGTACAACTCTGGAACCCAAGAACAGAATGCTTAAGCAAATTCCTCAACCACTGGTTATATTCCTCAAACTGTCAAACTTTTCATTTTCCTCAAATCTGAGAACGCATATGACCTCTCCAAATTCCTCGCAACTATACTCTGTTCACAGGTACACACATGTCAGCTGATGAATCTCTCGGTTCTCATCACATTAACTCATTTGCAGCGTTTCTGGAAGAAACTCTTCAAGGCTCATCAGAATCCTCAAGAGTTCAAAATCCTCAGATAGTTCCTCGTCTGAAGAAAATGGAGGAAGAAAGGAAACAGAGGGGAGGAAAGAAACTGGAGCAGAACACAGCTGTGGACATTCCTGATGACATATACATGGACTACTGCACGCCTGATGATGAACCTGAAACTATGCCTAAAAGGAAGATTAGGCTGCAGAAAATTGAACGCAGATGGGCAAAGGAGTGGAAGGAGTACAGGTTTGTGACTCCAAAGTATGCGAAGAAATTCGCCTTGAAGCCTCCTGGCAGAAGGGCCCCGCTTGAGGATCATCAAGTTGCTCATCCCTCAAGTCTTATGACACTTGATGACTACCCAGAGGAAAAAGAAAGGCATCTGGCCAAGCTCAAGAAGCAAGCAGAAACAGCAGTGAAGAAATTTCATGAATCTTCAGCTGCTGCCTCCGGTGCTGCTCATTCCTCAGCAGCAGAAACCTGAGGCTCCGAGATTCCTCAACCAAAGTCTGTGCCAGCAAAGGCAAAAGCTTCAAAACCCCAAGAAAAGTTTGCACAGGCTTCAGTCACCAAACCCTCAGCTCCAAAACCCTCGGTTCCAAAACCGTCCACACCAAAACCATCAGCGCCAAAACCCTCAGCACCAATCGCACCTTCACCAAAGTCCTCAGCTCCACCTCCAAAGCCAGTACAGAAGAAAGTCGTGAAGACTACGACTGCCAGCTCCAGCTCCTCACTCCCAGCCGCAACTAGCTCGGAGACAAAGTCTTCAACTCCCCATGTGAAGACTTTGGCTACTACTGAACCTGCACCTCTGCCCAGCCCAAGCAAAATTATCTCAGTCCCGTCTGCATCAGAGGGAAGTGAAGAATATGATAATGGAACTCTGGAAGCCATCATCAGGAACAAACAAGAAAGGGTAGCACAAGCATCAGGCAGTGCTATTCCTCTGGCGATGGACCCCAAGGTCCTCCTCGATTTCATCAACGTGTGGTATGAAGACCCAAACACACCCATTGATGATTTGAAACTTCCTCCTGGTGTAAGCCACATGGTGGCTACTTTCATAAATGAAGCCAAGTGGAAGGAACAGAAGGCCAAGCAGGCAAAGATTGCAAAGGCCAGAAAGGAGAAATTCCTCAGGCAGAATGTTCTCAAACTGACGCCTGAAGCATTGGTGTCCACCCAGGCAGAACTGCAAGTCTTGACTGACAAGTGTGAGAAACTGTCAGATCGCACAAGCATCAAAAGCAATTTCATCAAGCTAGCCACTAGTGTTGTTGATGACTACAACAGACGTCACCCCCCACCAGCACCAACTCCTCAGCCCCTGGTTGAACAGCCACAAGATGCATCTCCTGTTGAGGAGGAAATTCCTCAAGCTGAGGAACAATACCAAGAGCGCCGTGCTGATGAGCCGGCCATTGAAGAAATCGTCACTGAGACCGCTCCTGATGAAACTGCAAACCCTACTGATCCAGCTGCTTCACCAAAGCAGGCTGATGACTATGTTCCAGCTGGTTCCTCACTGCGAGCTGAAGAATCTGTTAAGGATACACCTTCCCCAAAAATTTCAAAGGTGAAGAAGTTAATTCCGTCTGCATCAGACGCGAAAAAGACAAGGGCTGCTGAGAAGGAAGCAAAGAAGAGAAAAGCTTCCTCAGCAGAAGAAAAGATTGAGGCAAAACGCCTCAAGGAAATTGAAGAATCTGCCCCACTGGACCCGGTGCCTCTTAATGTTGCACCCTCATTTGAAATGGTCGTCGTTGGTGACCACACTACGTGGGCAGATGAGGAAATAAAGGATGTTGCCTCTGAGGAGCATACTGATGAGGAAATACAGATTGATGACAGTCCTCAACCTCATATTCCTCAGAAAAAGACTACTGAAGCCTCAGCTGCAGCAGCTGATGAATCTGCTTCTGCCACAAAGTCAGCTGATGAAAATCAAGCTGAAGAAAATGTCCAGTCTGAGCAGGCTCCTCCCACTGAACAAGCTGATCAAACTCCTCAAGCTGAGAAGGATGAAGAAATTCCTCAGCCTGATGCTCAGCTAGAACAAGAAATTCCTCATCCTGAGGAAACTGTTGAAGAAAATGTTCCCGCCCCTGACAATGAATTCATTGTCCTCAACCCAGAATCTGCCATGGTTGTTTCCCCTCCCATTCCTCAGCACAATCTCAATCCAGTTCAGCGCCTGCCATTCTCGAAGAGGCCCAAGTTTCAGAAAGAGAATTTCTTTGAGGAACGTATGTATTTCATCGGAGAGAATCCTTATGACAAGCCTCAAATGAGGCATCTGAAGTTTTGGACAAGGACGCAGATGAACTACTATGCTTCTGTGCTCTGTGGCCGCAACAAAATATTCCAGCACAGGCACATTCCTCATGCTGACCTTGAAGAAATTCCCTGCATGGAACCAGTCCTCAGTGTCCTACATGATGCAGGTTTGCTCCCTATGTGCTCTGACATATCAGATTGGAATAGTGAGCTAATTCTTCAGTTCTATTCAACTCTGCACATTTCGGGCAATGCTGATGACATCAACACTTGGGTGTTCGACTGGATGACCCAAAATACTCACTACAAGGCTCCAGCGTCTGAACTCCTCAGAGAACTGCCCGTACCAATTCCTTCAGAAGGGGCAGTGAAGCTTTATGGTGAGCGTGAGCTGCCAAATGGAATGATGGAAGTCCTCATGAAGCCTTTGGCTGCAGGAAAACCCTCAAGAACCACATTCCTCGTCCATGAGCTAAAGTACATACCACGGTCTGTCTATCGCATTCTCTGCAGTGTGCTAGCGCCAATCAAAGGCCATGATGATGACGAAGATGTCGTCGGCCTCATGAAGAACATCCTCTTCAACATCATTCACGGTATCCCCATGAATATCCATGATTTCTTCTTGAGGACTTTGGCTGACAATGCAATGTGCCCCTATGATCACAAAATCTATGCACCATGGATCATGAGATTCCTCAGGACAAGGACAGGCATCAACTTTCATGCAGATTTCCAGAACCATGTTGGTTATATGCCTCCTATCCGGGTCAACAAGAAGACTTTCGAGCCCATTGAGGGAAAAGGCAAGTCTGTGATTGATGAAGGAAGCAGGCCACTAGATGGCCAGTTCAAAGAACCAGATGCATATTCCTCATGGGACGACACTGAGTCTCGTCCGCCAAGCCCTGTTCCTCCTCGCGTGCTAAACACCAGAGAGCTTCTTCTCAGTCTTCATCAGAAGGTGGATCACAATCACAAATGGGTCAAACGCCAGTTTGGTGCCATTGTGAAAACCCTCACTGAGACACAGAACAGTGTGAAGCTTAATCATCACTATCTGCATGAGGTTTTTGATCGCACCTGGGCTACACTTGCACATCTGAAGACCCAGACTGAGCTTGAAGAATTGAACTTTGAGGAGGACTTTGATTGGTCGTGGCCTCCCAAGAAGAAGTTCAGGCCCGTTCCTGTGCCAGATCTTGAAGACAGTTCCTTCTCGTCCTTCCGCACTGCCGAATCTGATGAGGAACAACTTGACACCGCAACCGGCCCAAGGAAGAAGACTACACCCAAGAAGCGCCAAGGATCTTCATCAACTGCCAAGCAATGAAGTCTTCACGGGCGTTAGTCCTCAGTTTGTCCCTTTTTGTCCCTTGATGACAAAGGGGGAGAAACTTGAGAGTTAGTCTTCAAACGGGATTTATTTTTGGGGCTTATGAACTATATTTAAGTTACAAACTCTTGGCTCTTCTGAAGTTTTTATGTAATGAGTTGTAACTTAAGCCCGATGGTACTCTGACGCTTTTGAACGTTTTTATTCGCATGCTTATTCCTCAAGTTTTAATGCACGCATGCTGAAATTCGTCAGATACCATTTGTCATCATACATCTTCATTTTCTTCATATAATATGTTATATGTATGCAT
This sequence comes from Hordeum vulgare subsp. vulgare, assembly GCF_904849725.1. Lineage (NCBI taxonomy): Eukaryota > Viridiplantae > Streptophyta > Magnoliopsida > Poales > Poaceae > Hordeum > Hordeum vulgare. The sequence continues at coordinate 390,328,607 of NC_058524.1, forward strand.
GATTCACAAGATTCAGGGGGAGATCTCCATGATATAAATCATCAATGTGCATATGCTATAAAAGCAAAATCCTCAAGGTATGCACATCTTCAGGGGGAGTCTATGTGAATCTTGTTTTTCAAATTCCTAAAATGAGTATTTACACTTCATATTTTTGATCCCTGTTGAAGACTTAACCTAATTGTCATCAACCACCAAAAAGGGGGAGATTGTAAGTGCATCTAGTGCCCCTTAGTGATTTTGGTGGTTTGAAGACTTATAGGTTAAGTATCTAATGTGTTGTTAAGTGTACACAGTATCTATAAGTCATTGAGGAGTTTGAGATATTTGAAGAATATCGACCCCTAAAAATATATGTCTTCAGTTGAAGAAATTGGTCTGAAGCTGAAGAAATGAATCGCGAAGAATTTGGGATGAAATTGATATTCCTCATGAAGATATTGATATTGAGAAGATCGGTGGTTCCTGAAGAAAACCGTTCTAAAGAAATTGAAGCGTGAAGATTTACGTTTTCTGTTTTACTTTCTTCGCATTTGATGAATAGGAACACCGTACTGTTAAAGGGGGTCAAAGTAACACTAGGGAATGGATTTCCTCATGATGCTCAACCCAAGCCAAATCCTACCAAAAGCCTCAAGTGAGGAATATGAGTGACATGAGGACTCTCACAGTTGAGAGTCCCGACCGTTTTGATAAGCCACGACAAGTCACTGATCTTATCCACTCCAACGGTCATATTATTTAAGGGCATTAAAGTCAAATCATGTCGGGATGCTCCCAGGCTATAAATAGCCGCCCCCCACAACCACTAGCTGGTTGGCTGCTCCGCTAGAAACTGACACTTGTCATAAGAGCAACCCAATTCCTCAGAGCTTTCGAGAGTAAATCATCAGTGAGGAAATACACCACCCACCGAAACCACAAACCAAACCTAGTGATTGAGCATCACTGAAGAAGTTGTTCCTGTGTGGGACTGAAGCCTTTTACCTTTGAGGACTGTGCATCCTCCAGAAGGTTAGGCGTCATGGTCTAGAGCAATCCAGCAGTCAATTGTGGATCGCCGGGTGACCGAGTTTGTGAGGGTTTGGAAGTCTGCCCTGAAGACTTACCACGAGTGTTGGGCGAGGACTGTGTGTCCTTAGCTCAAGGAGAATACGGTAGGGACTGTGTGTCCCGGGACTGGGTGTCCTTTGGTTTAAATACCAAGCCGCTCCAAACCAGATGTACAACTGTCACAGCAGTTGGAACTGGGTCATCAACAACAGTCTTCACCAAGAATCGGGTTCTAATTCCTCAACTCTTTACATTCTCTGTATTATGTGTTGATGACTTTCACTGTGACTGTTTGAAGAATTTGCTGAAGACTTTCTCTGAATTTCCTCAACCCCAAATTCTTCACTTAAGTAAATCATCATCTGTATTCTGCGTGCCTGCTTGCTGTGCAATCTGTTTTCATAATCTTCACTCTGTAATACTGCTATTGTAAACGATTGCACAACTGATCCTTAACTGTTTCCGCTGTAAGTTAGTCATCAGTGAGGAATTTCCTCAGTGATGAAATTCTAAAAATCTCCTATTCACCCCCCCCTCTAGTCGATATAACGCACTTTCACCTTCAACCATTCCATGGCTAGCATGGAACATTTTATAATCAACTTTTGGCAACATCCCCTTCCAAACAATCAACTTTCTAGGGGGAGTTCTTGTTTATTTATTTTTGTATTATGCAGGACCACGCATCCTTTCTACCAGCCTCTCTCATGCAATGACAAGTGAATAAACACTCAGCATGAGAGTAACCTGCTTAGCATGGAAGATATTGACTGCCCCGATCGCTCCACGAGTGCTATGCGCACACAAAATGGATGTTTATTTGAAGGATTTAGAGGTGGCACATGCAAATTTACTTGGAATGGAAGTTAAATACCATATATAGGTAGGTATGGTGCACTCTCATGGAAGAAACTTGGCTCAAGGATTTGGATGCACAAGTAGTATCTCTACTTAGTATGAAGTTTAGGCTAGCAAAAGGTTCTAAACAAGCACCACATGTTGGAGGATCCATAACAATATAACTTCTATGCAAATATACTGAATCATAACCATTACGTTGTCTTACTTGTCCAATTTCAACTATTTGATCAAGTTTGAAAATAATTAATGGGTACTCACAATCATCAAAGGTGTCCAAGGTAATATATTTGTATGTGAAAGTTCTCTTTCTTATACTAGACATTCATGAATTGCTTGTATGACAAATATTGTTGTCGTCAAACTTCAATAGCTTTTACTTTCTAAACCAAATGTGAAACTATTACTAAGCATTAAGCACATTGATAATTTCAGATTTATGATATTTCATTCATTTACAATTTACTCTTAGGATATAAGTGAAGCACAAGAGTGGTCATCAAACTACTCTTGGCAAGATATAAGTGAACTTCATAGAGAATTCTTCAAATAATACAGAGAGACCAATATCTAAGCTCAAAATATATAAGTGAAGCACGCGACGCATTCCATAAAGCCATACTCAAAAGATTTCAGTGAAGCACATGAGGCATTCTATAAATCAACCAAGGATTATCTCATACCAGAGTGGTGCATCAAATAAAAGGGAATAGTAAACACAAAATATGCTCCAAGATTAGCACATGTGAATGAATGAATACTTAGGATCAACATTGGCTAACCGATAATTGTTGACGAAGAGAGGTGGGATGCGTAGCATCCCCAAGCTTAGATGCTTGAAACTTCTTGTAATATTTACTTGGGATGCCTTGGGCATCCCCAATCTTGATCTTTTGTATCCCTTTCTATCCTCTCATATCCCGGTTTCACCTAAGTCTCAAAAATTCATCCACGCAAAGCTTAAAAAGAACTCGTGAGATAGGTTAGTACACATAAGAATAAATCAACACTTCATGTGCTGCTAAGACAAGTTGTAAAATAATTTCCAAACATTAGGTACTGTGTAATATCATTTTCCACAATTTATATGTACCAATATAAGCCATGAAAACTCTAGGATAAGTAGATAACAAAACTATGACAACAATCTGTCCAAATAGAACAGACTCAAGCAATTCATTTAAAAAGTGTACTTATGTATGTACAAAAATTCTAAAATTTTATGACAAGATAAATAATTTGTATGAAAGTACTGTATCAAAATTTCAAAAACTTTGCATCTTCTAGTAAAATCTCATAATTCAAAAACTACAACAAAACTTTATGTTTTTATACAGCACACCTCACACATGCAATTCAAGAATTCTAAAGGCAATTCTTGGAACTTTTTATTGAAAAACTAGATTGTAAGTAACATCAAGAAAATACTAAAAAAAAATAATTCTCCAAACAAAACACATATTATGTGACAAATAAAAATATAGCTTCAAGTAAGATATACAAATAATGTTGAAGAAGAAAGAGGGGATGCCTTCAGGGGCATCCCCAAGCTTAGATGCTTGAGTTTTCCTTTGATATTACCTTGGGGTCCTTGGGAATCCCCAAGCTTAGGGTCTTAACGCTCCTTATTCTCCTCATCGTTATCTCAACCAAAACGTGAAAACTTCAATCACACAAAACTTAACAGAACCCTCGTGAGATCCCTTAGTATAATATGCAAATCATAAACTTTAGGTACTGTTATAAATTAATTCATATTTAATTATTGCATAAGGCACTGTATTCTAACTTATCCATGGCTTATAATTCCCGATATAATCCATAGCATCATTAAAACAAGCAAACTATGCAAGCAAAAAATAGAATCTGTCTAAAACAGAACAGTATGTAATGATCAGCACAAATACCAAACTTCTGTAACTCAAACATTTCTCAAAAATTAGGAGGACCTCGGGAATTTTTATATTAATGTTGTGTAAAACATGAAGATCAAAAATACATTCCAGTAAAATCACAAAAATTCTGCATTGGGCGTCAAAGTTTTTGTTTTTGCACGTATCAATTCTACTTATCATCCAAATCATCCCAATGGCTTTACTTGGCACATTATTGAAATAAGAGACATAGAAAATGATTACTACAGTAGATTCATCATGTGAAAACACAAAAACAAAGAGGATAAGTGTTAGTTTGTCCCCCAACAAGCGCTTATTGGCATACACGAAAATATGAACCCCATGCTATTGCTTTCCGGCAACGGCACGAGAAAAGAGCTTGATAATTCCTAAGTGCAAGGAATCATCATAGAAATTTTCAAAGATGGAAGTGGTAAGTATGGAGTGTCGAACCCACAAGGAGCTAAAGGTAAGATAAATATTCTCTCAGGTCTTATCTACCACCGATATTACTCTACATACACCGAACGTTTGCTTCTATCTAGTAGCGAGAAATAAAATAGCGTTGTGGGTATAAAGAGGATAGCTTTGCATGATATTGGAGAACAAAAATATGAAAATAGTCGCTGCCTAAATAAAGTTAGAATATATTATATTATATTACAAATAGCGAGTGTTGAATAATGATTGTATGGTGTGCGCAATCATCCTAGGCAATTGATAACAAGATCGGTAATCATTCTTGCAATTTTATATGAGGGAGAGGCATGAGCTAACATACTTTTCGTAATTGGATAATATGAACTTATGATTGGATCTCCAGCAAGCATCCACAACTACTAGAAATCATTATGGTAAACCCAACCACAACATTAAACATCAAGTCCTCATTACTCCCATACGTAAACAACCCCTTTATTCGAGTGTAAGCTTGCGTCACTCTAGCCACCCATTTTAACCAAATCATGAACATATGGCAACACTCTCCAATGTGAATCCTTCGCGTGTGATCCTCACGGAAGTCACCTTAGGACAGCACCAAAATAAAACATACACTCAAACCAATCTAGATCATTAATCAACCCAAAGGACAACATGGATCTACTCAAACATCATAGGATGGCAATACATCATTGATCAATAATATGTGGCATGAAATACCATGTTCAAGTAGGGGATTACACGAGGGTGATGGAGAGTGGACCGTTGAAATGGGATGAGGAAGGTGATGAAGATGGCGATTTCGATGAAGACGATCACCGCGGCGATGGCTCCCCCGATGGCACTCCGGCGCCACTAGAAGAGAGGGGGAGTCTTCCCTCTTAGGCTTCCTCCTCCATGGCATCTCCTCATCTAGGGAGAGGTTCTCCCTCTGGTCCTTGGCCGCCACGGCTCTGAGAGGGGCGAGAGCCCCTCCGAGACTGGATCTCTATCTCTGTTTCTCTCCTGTTTTCACTTATGTTTTCTGACCCTTCATTGTTTCTTAAATATACGGAGATTCGTAACTCGAATCGGGCTATAATTTTGAGGGGATTTTTATCGGAAAATTATCTTTCTTGTGGCTAAAGTAGGGCCTTAACCGACTTAAGGGGGGCTACAAGGCATCAGGGTGCGGCCACCCCCTTAGTTGTGTTATGTTGCCTTGTAGGAGCCTCGGGCATCGCGTAGCGTTTATTCTTCTTCCCAAAATTCACATATATTCCAAAAAAAATCTCTGTAAAATTTTATCGCGCTTGGACTCCATTTGGTATGGATTTTTTGCGAAACAAAACACACACAAAAAACAGGAACTGGCCCTCGGCACTGGATAAGTAAAATAGTCCAAAAAAATAATATAAAATGTTGCCAAAAGTATATGAAAGTTGTAGGATATTCACATGAATACTTCATAAATTATCGACACGTTGGAGACGTATCAATGACCAAGACACCTCTCTGATCAATAACCAATAGCGGGATGAGGATGCCCATATTTGTTCCCACATATTCCACGAAGATCTTTATCTGTCGAACCACGACGTGTAGCAACCCGACTCAAAACGAGTCAAGCTTCTGTGCATATGTGCCATCCCTGGATCAGTATGCTGGCACACAGTACATCAACGTATATATCAAAGTGCATCACATGTAAATAACGTAAAATTGATATATACCTCAAAATCCCAGCGGAAACAGTCAGGGGAGTGGAGTCCCAATAAACACCAACGGCAGGTTGAGTGCAGATCGTAACCCTGAATCGTACTCTTACTCGTCGAAAAAAGTATCTGCAACATAAGACGTTGCAGCCGTGTAGGAAAGCATATTGAATATGTCGGCAAGTCACAAAAGAGAGGGGTGAAAATATCCTCTATACTATATGCATATATGGCAGGTGGGTTGTAGTTTAAGTTTTGCGTAAAGCAAATTTTTCCTACAACAAGAGAGGGGCTAAAAGCAAAATTTACTACATGGTTGCTTGTTAATGAGAAGGTTCCACCAACCATTTCTCATACCCAAGTTATCAATAATACCCACACCATTAAGTTTTTGGTGTTGAGAATTCCTGATAGCTTCAGTTCCTTTGGCTCAAATTGTCCATGACCGTGGACACGGCTAATCGATTAGGTTTGAGTTCTGTGCAGAGTTTTGCACACGTTCCCCACAAGATTTGATCCCCTCCGTTGAAGTCCTCGCACTTCAGGGTGTTTGAGAACCGTATGATCAAAACATCGTCTTCCAAAGGGTTCCTCTGAGACACTGTCGATGCCCATCCAATCCTACTGTTCTTCTACATCTCGTAGCACCGCCCGTCCAGAGTCACCACAATGTCCAACCAAGCCAGAGCCCATAATGACTAGTGGTTGTGCAGGTAAGCCCCGGGTCTTGAAGAATCCATCCATCTCTTTGTGCCTGGGTGAAGCTTTCTGCAAGATGTCATGGCGCTTCCCCATGCATCCCGGGTCATGCACTAGCTTCCCTAGGGTGCCCATCTGAACTGTCCTTCACCCAGAGGTATATTGCATCATGAGATCTTGAAAGTCTTGAAGTCTTCAGGTCTTGATTATTAAGTTCTCACAACACTCATGATAAACACTCAACCAAACCTCATCTACTAGGAGCATAGCAAATTAACGTCCCGGACAAGGTAACAAGGGTTTATGAGTGCCTACCACATGATACTACATCAAGAACCTTGATGGGGTTACAGTCCTAGGATAGGGTCACAGGCATGCCCTATAGGTACTACCGAAAGACTACCCTTCATAAGGGACAAGGCCCTTAGTTAGTTCCAACTGAATTAAGGACTTCCCTTCATCCAGTCGGTGACGATTCCTCCATCATCCAGTCGGTGACGATTCCTCCATCATCCAGTCGGAAATGAGCATTCGGAGTGTATCAAACGTACCGACTGGATTCCACTCTATACATCGTAACCCCCCCCCCCCCTGGAGGGCAACAGTCATACGCTTTCATGTACCTTTATTAGCATTTAAGGCATACGTTACCTGTAACATAGACATTTAATCACCACTACTCTACCCCTGCGCACCGAACCGTTGTGAAGGGCAGCGCACTCTATATAAGTCGCCCTTCCCCACTGGTGCAGGGATTGGCAATTCACTGTAATCCATATTCCACTCAACATCAAGCTCCCAAGAGCACTGAGACATAGGGCTTTTACCTCCACCGTAGAGGGGCCTGAACTCATACAACCTCGCCATAGCTAAGGCTCTGCCCATCCTTTCGTACCCCATACATCTACTGTCAGACTTATACCCACGACAGTTGGCGCCCACCGTGCGGCAGGCGTCTAAGCGACTTTTGGCGAGTTTGCGACTACATCTTTTCATCATGTCGTCCGGTGGAGATTTGTGCATGGGTCATGAGATCCTCTTCGGCGCTCTCTCCTTCATCGTCGACGATTCGGCATGGCTTCGGGATGCTCCTCTCGACATCGAGGCGCTCCCCAGTCGCGGGGCTACGCACTTCCGTGCCGGCACCCGCGGCATCCTTCTTCTCCAGCAGTCGGCTCCGGTGTCGACCTTCGCCCCCGTCACGCGCCACAACAAGCGGTCTCACCGTCCGCGGCTCCAGCGTTGGGTGCAACACGCCCAGGCGCGCCCGAGCGCGTCTTCACAAGTGGCGGTCCTCAAGTCGATTGTAGTTGCGCCGCCGTCCCAGTGCTCGGACTCAGTTCCGACTGAGTTTCCTTCCGAGTACGTGGGTCGCGGGCCTGCAGCCGGAGTGCACATGGCCAACTCCCATGAAAGCCCCTGCCAAACCGGCCGGAACGAGCACGAGGTCGGCGAAACATCCGGCGCTCGCCGTCAGCCCCGCCGTTCTGCCAGTCGGCGCACTCGTCAGAGCAATGTGGAGGTGTTCCGCACACCCGTCCTCAACCTGGCTGCGCCGCCAAGATAGCCGATTCCCTCCAGCCGACGGATTCAGAGGCTGGCAGAGGGATCGAGCAGATCCGTGCCCTGCTGCACACGGTGCGGCACCAAAATTCGGCGGTCTCCCAGTCGCACAACAGGATCCACAATAGTTTTGTTCGTGCGAACACGCATCGGTTAGTTCGCAGCCCCGGTTCTCATCAGCGACACAGGGGAGGCAGTCGTTCCATGAATCCCGAAGATCGTCGCCGTTCATGCACCCCTCCGTAGGGTGGGCCCTACGGGCCCCGACATCATGATGATCGGCGTTCGGTCGGTGACACTTATGATCCAAGGCCTGACGCAAGAGGATATATCGCCCAGAGGAGGGTCGATAGGGGCCGGGCCCACCGCGATGGTCACGATGTAGACCGTCCGAGTGGAAGCAAGACCATCGTCTCTAGCCCCGAGTGCTTCAGTCGAGCCATCCGTTCGGCTGACATCCCTCCCAACTTCCGATTGGCTACGGGGATCAGCAAGTTTATAGGAGAATCCAAGCCAGAAACATGGCTGGACGACTACCGAGTGGCAGTCCAGATCGGCGGAGGAGACGACCAGGTCGCCATGAAACATCTCCCCCTGATGCTCGACGCCTCGGCACGAGCATGGCTAAACTAGTTGGCTCCTTCAAGCATCTATAGCTGGGCAGATCTGGCCCGAGTCTTCATCAGGACCTTCGAGGGGACGTGCAAATGCCCTGCTGTCTCGTGGAGCTCCAGCACTGTGTCCAGAAGAAGAATGAGCCCCTGCGCGATTTCATCCAGCGTTGGACAACCCTCTACCACACGGTGGAGAACGTCACAGAACACCAAGCAGTCTGCGCCTTCAAGGCAGGCGTGCGGTACAGAGATCTGTACCTGAAGTTCGGTCGAACAGGCGACATCTCCACGAGCAAGATGATGGAGATAGCGGCACGCTATGCAAATGGCGAAGAAGAGGACCGCATTCGTAGCGGCAAGCACAAGGCAGCCGCCGATGGAGATGGGAACAGCACTCGGAAGCAGAAGCGGAAACCTCCGTCCACTCCGCGGGTAGAGGCCGCAGCCGTTACCAATGCCAAGTTCAAGGGCAAGGGGAAGGCTCAGTTCACCCCCAAGAAGAAGCAGTCCGGAAACCACATCCTGGACCAGCCATGTCAAATCCACACGAAGATGGATGAAGAGGGCAACGCCATATTCCCGAAGCATACCACTCGGCAATGTCGCCTCCTGATCCAGGGGTTCGGCGAAGCGCAGCCGAGTGAAAAGGACAATGAACAGGATGAGGAGGACAAGGAGGATCCGTTCCCCCAAGTCCATGCCACGCTGATGATTTTTGCTGACGTTGAAAGCAAGAGTCAACTGAAGTTGGTGAACAGGGAGGTGAACATGGCCACCCCGACCAACCCCACGTTCCTCAAATGGTCTCAGACTGTGATCACCTTTGACCAGTCGGATCATCCAGCACACGTACCCACCCCAGGGAGGCAGGCCCTGGTCGTCGACCCGGTGGTGGAAGGAGTCCGACTGCGCAAAGTCCTCATGGACGGCGGCAGCGGCTTGAACATCATGTATGCTGACACTCTCAAGGGGATGGGCATTCCGATGTATAAACTTAGCGAGAGCAGCATGCAGTTCCATGGAGTCGTCCCTGGACGAAAGGCCAAGTCACTCGGCCAGATCGCGTTGGACGTTGTCTTCGGCTCCGACAAGAACTTCCGCAAGGAGAAACTGACGTTCGAGGTGGTGGACTTCCAGAGTGCGTACCACACGATTCTGGGCCGCCCGGCGTATGCGCGTTTCATGGCCCGTCCATGTTACGTGTACCTGAAACTGAAGATGCCAGGCCCAAAAGGTGTGATCACTATCACAGGCAATCGGCAGCGGGCCGAGGAGTGTCTGCAGCAGGGATCGAGGATCGACGATCAACAGATGGCTGTCCTCGAGCTCGACGAGTACAAGAAGAAAGTCGACCCCGATGACTTGATGCGTTCGAAGAAGCCAGCTTCGGAGTCCGCATTCCAGTCGACGGGAGAGACGAAGAAGGTCAGCATCCACCCGACGGACGACACCGCTGCTCCGACGAACATCTCCACCACCCTCGATCTTAAATAGGAAGCCGAGCGCATCCAATTCCTCCGTGAGAACTGGGACATTTTTGTATGGAAGCCCGCTGACATGCCAGGTGTACCCAGGGAATTGGCTGAGCACCGACTGCATGTGGATCCTGCTGCTCGGCCTGTCCGAGAACGCCTGCATCGGTCCGCCGCGCACAAGAGGAAGGCAATCGGAGAAGAGGTGGCTAAGCTTTTGGCAGCCAACTTCATTCGCGAGGTACACCACTCCGAGTGGCTCGCCAATGTTGTCATGGTGCCCAAGAAGGACAAGTCCCTCCGAATGTGCATCGACTTCAAGCATCTCAATAAGGTCTGCCCGAAAGACCATTTCCCGCTCCCCCGCATCGATCAAATTGTCGATTCGACTGCGGGTTGCGAGCGTTTGTCATTCCTTGATGCCTTCTCGGGCTATCATCAGATCCGTCTGTATGGCCCCGATGAATTAAAAACAGCCTTCATCACCCCATTCGGGTGCTTCTGCTACATCACTATGCCATTTGGTTTGAAGAATGCAGGAGCAACCTTTATGCGCATGATCCAAAAATGTCTCCTTGACCAGATCGGTCGAAATGTGGAGGCGTATATGGATGATATCGTAGTCAAGTCACGCAAAGGTTCCGACCTGCTGACTGACTTGGCAGAAATATTCGCCAACCTTCGTAGGTACGATATCAAACTCAACCCAGCCAAGTGTTCATTCGGTGTTCCGAGCGGAAAGTTACTCGGTTTCTACGTTTCCGAACGAGGGATCGACGTCAACCCCGAAAAGATCGGGACCATCGTCCAAATGGAGCGGCCGGTCAGAATACACGATGTTCAGAGGCTCACAGGTTGCCTAGCGGCTTTGAGCAGGTTTATCAGTCGACTCGGCGAGAAGGCACTTCCTCTGTACCGACTCATGAGGAAATCAGATACTTTCGAGTGGAAAGACGAAGCTCAAATCGCATTCGACGACCTCAAAGTTCTACTTTCCACCCAGCCGGTTCTTACTGCTCCGCTCAGTAAAGAACCCCTTCTTCTATACATCGCGGCTACAAATCAAGTCGTCAGCACTGTTCTCACAGTCGAACGCGAAGAAGAAGGCAAAGCATACAAGGTTCAACGGCCAGTGTATTATGTCTCCGAAGTCCTGACTCCTTCCAAGGAGAGGTATCCCCACTATCAGAAACTTATCTACGGGATTTACATGACTGCGAAGAAGGTGGCTCATTATTTCCAAGACCACTCAGTGTCTATCGTTTCTGATGCTCCGTTGTCGGAAATCCTCCACAATCGGGACGCATCGGGCCGAGTGGCGAAGTGGGCGATGGAGATGTTATACTGTGATATCAAGTTCGAGGCCAAGAAAGCTATAAAGTCTCAAGCTCTGGCTGACTTCATAGCAGAATGGGTAGAACAACAACAACCGACCCACATCTACTCGGCTCATTCGACAATGTTCTTTGATGGGTCCAAGATGTTGAATGGCTCCGGCCCTGGCGTTGTGATCATATCACCAAAAGGTGACAAACTCAAGTATGTGTTGCATATACACTTTGATTCCTCCAACAATGAGGCAGAGTATGAGGCTCTCCATTATGGATTACGCATGGCCATCGCACTCGGCGTCCGTCGCCTGATGGTCTACGGCGATTTCGGATTTGGTAGTTAATCAAGTGATGAAGGAGTGGGACGTAAGGAACCCCACCATGACCACATACTGCAATGCGGTGAGGAAGCTCGAGAAAAAGTTTGAAGGTCTGGAACTCCACCACGTTCCGCGACTGAAAAACCAAGCAGCTAATGAATTGGCGAAACTTGGATCCACTCGGAGACCAGTCCCGAGTGACGTCTGCCTCGAGCACCTTCACCTTCCCTCAGTTAAAGAAGATCCTTTCACAGAAGAACCAGTACAACCAAAGAGCTCAACAGATCCGACTGAAGTCGAAGTCCCAGCTGTGGTTGATTTGATCATGGAGATTCTTGCCATCACCCCCGATTGGACTGTGTCGTTCATTGCATACATCCTGAGGCAAGAATTACCAGAAGACGAAGTCCAAGCCACACAGATCGTCCGCAGGTCAAAGTCGTTCACTGTCATTGATGGCCAGTTGTACAAGGAAAGTGTTTCAGGCATCCTTCAACGATGCATCTCCCCTGAGGAGGGACAGTTAATCCTGGAAGAAATTCACTCGGGAACCTGCGGTCATCACGCCTCCTCAAGGGCAATCGTCGCGAAAGCATTCAGAGCTGGCTTCTTCTCGTTGCAGGCGAATGAAATGGCGAAGGATATGGTCGACAGATGCGAAGGCTGTCGGTTCTACTTGAACAAATCCCACAAGCCAACGTCCGCGTTGAAGACAATCCCTCTTGTTTGGCCGTTTGCAGTGTGGGGATTAGATACAGTCGGTCCATTCAGGACAGGCCAAGGGGGATTCACACATCTGTTTGTGGCAGTCGACAAGTTCACAAAGTGGATTGAAGCCAAGCCCATCAAGAAGCTCGACGCCCTTACAACCATCAAGTTTGTGAGGGACATCATCTCCATATTCGGGGTGCCGCACAGCATAATCACTGACAATGGCACAAACTTTGACTCGGACAGATTCAAAGGTTTCTGTACAGGCCAAGGTATCCGAGTGGATTTTGCATCTGTAGTGCATCGCCAAACAAACGGGCAAGCAGAGCGGGCGAATGGACTTATTCTGCAAGGTTTGAAGCCTCCACTCCTGCGAGAAGTGGGACATGCTGCCGGCGCATGGGTCACCGAACTGCCTTCGGTGTTGTGGGGTCTCCGCACAACCCCAAATAGATCTACAGGGCGATCCCCGTTCTTCCTCGTTTATGGAGCAGAGGCGGTCCTTCCGAGTGATTTTCTTCACAATGCTCCACGAGTTGAACTCTTCTCCGAAGCCGAAGCAAAGCAAGGAAGGCAAGACGGAGTGGATCTTCTAGAGGAAGAGCGCGAGATGGCACTGACTCGCTCAACCATTTATCAACAAGATCTGCGGCGCTTTCACGCACGACACGTCAGGAGTCGTACATTCCAAGCAGGCGACCTGGTGCTCCGAGTGGATCAGCACAGACCTCACAAGTTGGCTCCCGCCTGGGAAGGACCCTTCATCATCTCCAAGGTGCTGAACAATGGAGCATATCGACTCTACAACCTCGACAGGGAAACGGACGAGCCGCGAGCATGGAACGGAGATCTCCTGAAGCGCTTCTATACGTGACCGTCGACTGAAGCAATGTAAAGAACAAGTATCGTTGAAGTAATACAAAGCAGATTGAATTTTTTGCAGATTCTTCCGCGTTCGCAGACTCCGGTCTCAAAAAAACAAAAAAACAAACTTTCTCCGAGTGTGCACTAAACATCGCACTCGGGGACTTAGCTGCGATCCAGAATCGCCTAAGTACCAATTTTCTCCGAGTGTGCACTAAACGTCGCACTCGGGAACTTAGTTGCGATCCAGAATCGCCTAAGTACCAATTTTCTCCGAGTGTGCACTAAACGTCGCACTCGGGGACTTAGCTGCGATCCAGAATCGCCTAAGTACAAATTTTCTCCGAGTGTGCACTAAACGTCGCACGCGAGGACTTAGCTGCGATCCAGAATCGCCTAAGTACAAATTTTCTCCGAGTGTGCACTAAACGTCGCACTCGGAGACTTAGCTGCGATCCAGAATCGCCTAAGTACAAATTTTCTCCGAGTGTGCACTAAACGTCGCACTCGAGGACTTAGCTGCGATCCAGAATCGCCTAAGTACAAATTTTCTCCGAGTGTACACTAGACATCGCACTCGGGGACTTAGCTGCGATCAAGAATCGCCTAAGTACAAACTTTCTCCGAGTGTGCACTAAACGTCGCACTCGGAGACTTAGCTGCGATCCAGCATCGCCTAAGTACAAACTTTCTCCGAGTGTGCACTAAACATCGCACTCGGGGACTTAGCTGCGATCAAGAATCGCCTAAGTACAAACTTTCTCCGAGTGTGCACTAAACGTCGCACTCGGGGACTTAGTTGCGATCAAGAATCGCCTAAGTACAAACTTTCTCCGAGTGTGCACTAAACGTCGCACTCGGGGACTTAGCTGCGATCAAGAATCGCCTAAGTACAAACTTTCTCCGAGTGGGCACTCAAATGTCGCACTCGGGGACTTAGCTGCGATCAACGATCGCCTAAGTACTCATTTTCTCTGAGTGTGCACTAAACGTCGCACTCGGGGACTTAGCCGCGATCAAGAATCGCCTAAGTATTAATTCTCTAAAGGTCGCACTCGGAGACTTCTCTGCGATCAAGAATCGCCTAAGTAAACAGCTTCCTTCGAGTGTATCTTAGAGATCCACTCAGAGGCTTAGCAGACCCTCATTGAGACTCATGTAGATGTCAAGACAACTGACAATTACATGAGTAGCAACTCGCTCCGAGTGCGACCTTACGGTCGTGCTTTAAAGTTAGCTGTGATACCAAATCGCCTAAGTAAAGAACTCCCTTCGAGTGTATCCTAGAGATCCACTCGGAGGCTTAGCACACCCTCCTTGAGGCTCATGCAGATGTCAAGACAACTGACAATTACATGCTCCGCATGTTTGCCATTGGCTTCTCCAAGAAACGCCAAACAAAAACCACGAGCCAAAATCGTGTCAACAATTCTTTCGCAAAGGAAGAGCAAAATATTCGGTTCCACTTCAAAGTTGGTTTAAAGATAGTCGGTTCGGTGTAGATCAAGCTTATCCACACCGAACCATGAATGTGACGGCCAACAGCAGTGGCCAAAGTTTGATACAAGTAACACTCGGCATACCGAGGTAAAAGTTTCCTCAAGCGTCGTCAGGACTGGCACTGGGACTGGCAGGCTCCACGAAAGTATCGAGGTCGATCCCGTCTGCGATGCGAGTGGCGCTCTCAAGGAAGGTCTCCATGAAATCTTCGAATCGAAGCTTCTTGGTGTTGGCGACCTGCAGCGCCTTCAGTTTCTCTTCGCGAGCCTCCTTGCAGTGCACTCGGACCAGCGACAGCGCCACGTCCACACCACAGCGAGCAGCAGACTTCTTCCACGCCTGCACTCGGTTCGGGACGTCCTCCAGCCGAGTCATCAACCCTTCCATCTCTTGCCGGGACTCATCTTCGGGCCACAGCTCCTTGTCGATTCGGCCGACGACCTCTCTCAGTCGACCGATGAAAGGTCCCACTTTTCCCAGGCGAATGTGCGCTCGGAGCATGTCTCGATTGGCGTCCTCGCCGAGTGGAACGTTCGGAATAACCGACCGCTCAACGTCAGCTGCTTCAGCCTCCGCATCCACACAAAAATCTGCAAAGACAAGACGAGCACAAAGTAAGCGCAGAATGAAATAAACAGTCAACAAGCACTCGGAAAAACAGAACTTACCACCGAGAAGCGCAATCATCTTCCTTGCCCAGTCACTGACGTACTTCTCCTGTGATATGCACCGCCTGTTCATCACCTTCATCTGTCCCATCAGCTCGGTTCTTTGTTTCCCCATTTTCTCCATTTCGGCCACCAATGCCTTGTTTGCCTCACGGGACTCCTCCAAGGACTTCTCTCGTTCAGCCAGAGCGCCCTTCACACTAGCCAAGTCATGAACAGCTGCCTCCAGTTCCGCAGCAAGTTGAATCTTTTCAGCCTTCAGAGCGTTGTACGATGATCCCATCTCGCAAGTCTTCTGCAAATCAGAGCCCACAGAAGATCAGACAAATTCAACAAGGAAAACAATAAAAGCTCGAAGTTCTTCACACCCCTGCCGATGCAAGCAGTCAACAGCGGCCTCGGGGACTACACCCAATGGGTTCACTAAGAGTGACCCCACTGCCATGAAGCTCAAACAGGTCCGCCCTATTGAGTTAAATAACAAAAACAAGCCTATGAGGTTACTACTACCCGACATGAGTAAAATTACTCTCGGGGACTACTTCCAGTAGGTGCACTCGGAGTGCCCCCACCGGTAACATTCGAACAGATTAGTTTTGATCTGATCAAGTTAAAGAAAATGTATATAAAGACAACTGCCGGTGCAAGCACTCGACAGAAGTCTCGGGGACTACACCCACTGGTTCACTAAGAGTGAACCCACTGCAAAATAATCATACCGCATCCGAGTATATTGCTTAAACACCCACTGGGTTACAAGAGGAAAGTAAATACTTACTAGCCCACTTACTCGGATATCTTCCCGAAGTTCCAAGCTTTGCTTGTACACAGACGCGATGGAGTCGTACGCTTTCTTGGCATCACCCGCCATCAACTCCGCCTGCACCATGGCCCCCTTGGCAGCTCCCACCTGATCTTCCGGGAGGCGTTGGGCGTCGTACTGGACGGTCGACGGACCTGGCACCACAAGAGACTCCTTGGGCATCCCAAGTCCTGCTCCAGTCGGCTCAGGAGCGATGAGCGTCGTTTCAGTCAACGGCATCGTCTCGGCTGGCGGCGCGTCCATGGCAGGAGTAGTAGCAGATGGAACAGCCTCAAGGACAGGCACCGCAGCTTGCTCGGACCTCTTCTAGTCGTCCTCCTCCACGTGAATCACCTCTGAAGGAAGCCCTACTGAACGACGTGAGACCACAGAAAAAAGGCAAGATCAAAGACAGAATTCGCGAAACAATAATTTGGGCTCTCGGAGTCATCACGACGTACCTTGCTGGGATGTAGCAACGTTGTCCGTATCCATGGGATCGTCTTCCTGGCGTGGCAGAGAAGTGGCAGAGGTAGCAGCTCTGTCGAGTAAAATCCACTCGACCAATAAACATGAGTTCAATCAAATACTGAAAGAAGATAAGAGAACAAGACACTTACGCTGAGGCAACGGGAACGGCGATCCTCATCCGCGGCAAAGCCTTCCGAGGTTTGGACCCACTCGGTTTGGCCACCTTGGAAGGTTGGCCCGCAGGCTCAGTAGCAGCGTCCCTGGTCCTCTTTGTGCTCCGAGCACTCGGAGCCACGGGAGTAGCTGGCAAGGCGCTCGGAACCACGGGAGGAGCTGACGGGGCACTCGGGGCCGCTGGAGGAGCCGACGGAGTCACGGGAGCTGACGGGGCACACGGGGCCACTAGAGGAGCCGACGAAGTCACGGGTTCGTGACGGCGCTTAGTTCGAGGCTCTGGTGGTGGGGGTGGCGAGCTCTGCTCCTCACCTTCCCCCTCCTCTTCTTCAGACTCCTCCTCCGTCTCCCCGCTGTCTGAGACATACTCGGCGCTCTCCACGCTGCCTTCCTGGCTGCCTTCCTCTTCCTCAGCCGAATTCCTGTTCGAGGCGGGGGAATACCAGTTGGTCCACGCCTGCACAAGATACAGTCAACAACATCAGACATCAGACAGTGATGCAAGAAAAAGTGGCAAATCTAAGGGAATTGTAAGCACTCGGCAAGGTATTCTCACCTCATTCGGAGGAGGGTTGTCCGCGCGGAAGGGCTTCACTCGCCGGGCTCCTCTAGGGTTATCGTAGGCACCTGTGATGCCGCGGACCCACGCCGTCACAACCTCCCCGGTCACGCACTCGGGGTGAGTCTGAGTGGAGTCCTCAGGCCCCGTGTAGTGCCACATGGCGTGGTGTCAAGCTTGCAAAGGCTGGATACGCCGACCCAGAAAAACCTCCAGCAAATCTATGCCGGTGACTCCCTTGCGGACGACATCTACCAGCGCGTCGACCAGAGGCTGAATCTGGATCTTTTCCATCTTCGTGAGCGCAAGCTGCCTAGGCGGAGCCGGTCGGTCTAAGCTAAAAGGGGGCAGTCCCGTTGCAGCATTCGGACAAGCGACGTCGTGGCAGTAGAACCAAGTCGACTGCCAGTTCCTAACGGATTCAGACAACTGAAGAGCGGGATAGCTACTTTTGCTTTTCTTTTGGAAGCCTAAGCCTCCGCAGAGCTGGAGGAGATGAGTTTTGTCGTCCGACTGGCTAAGTATTTTGATGGTTTGGGATCTAACGGAGAAGATGTGCTTAAAGAGCCCCCAATGAGGAGAGCAACCGATAAAACACTCGCAAAGCACGACGAAGGCAGAGAGATGAGCTATTGCGTTGGGAGGAAAATGGTGGAGCTGCGCCCCGAAGTGGTTCATTATACCTCTAAAGAAGGGATGAGGAGGCAGAGAGAAGCCCCGGTACACGTGACTGAGCAGCAGGACGCGCTCATCCTCCTGAGGCGCCGGCTCCGTCTCGCCCTCCGCCGGCAGTCTCCACGACTTGTTCTCGATCAAGCCCTGCTCCACCAGCTCCAGCATGTCCGCTGCCGTCACCGTGGAGGGGAGGAAATCCCCCTGGATCCAACCCGCCGGCAGTG
This sequence comes from Hordeum vulgare subsp. vulgare, assembly GCF_904849725.1. Classification (NCBI taxonomy): domain Eukaryota; kingdom Viridiplantae; phylum Streptophyta; class Magnoliopsida; order Poales; family Poaceae; genus Hordeum; species Hordeum vulgare. The sequence continues at coordinate 390,347,195 of NC_058524.1, forward strand.
CTCGCTGCCGCCGCTGAGCAGGAGCCGCCGCCTTCTTTTTCTTCCGCACCTCAAGCTTGCTCGTCTGCCCCTTCGTCATGGTGGAGGTTGCAGATCCGCGGGGGAGGAGGAGAAGGAAGGAGCTTGGGATGCGCAGGAAGTCACGGGAGAAGCGGGGCGAGTGCGAGTTATCAGGCGAGTGCAACGAGAAACCCTCGCTCGGGAGGTTTAAATAAGGTTCCGACTGGGTCACTAGCAGGTGGCCCCGAAATCTTATCCCCCGACCGGTTGCTGCGATATTAGTGGAGGAGATGAAGGCGCGGAAATCGATGCGGCAGATACTACTCGATGACGATGTCGTTATCCCCGTTGAGCGCGCGACAACCGAAATTTGAGGATCCCAGAAAATCCGCCGCTGTCAGTTGACCGGTCACGTCAAAAGATTCCACGGAAACACTCGGTTTCTGACGGTTCGTTTCACAGATATATCCACTCGGATCACTGGTCAAGAGGATAAAATGGATCGAGGCAAACAACGCCAAAGTCGCATCCATACCAGTCGGATCCGTACTCCAAGCGTCGCTTCGTCGTTCCAACCCCGATCCATTCGGGGACTAATGATGGGGTTATAGTCCTAGGGTAGGGTCACAGGCCTACCCTATAGGTCCTACCCAAAGACTACCCTTCATAAGGGACAAGGCCCTTAGTCAGTTCCGACTGAATTAAGGACTTCCTTTCATCCAGTCGGTGACGATTCCTCCATCATCCAGTCGGTGACGATTCCTCCATCATCCAGTCGGAAATGAGCATTCGGAGCGTATCAAACGTACCGACTGGATTCCACTCTGTACATCGTAACCCCCCCCTGGAGGGCAACGGTCATACGCTTTCATGTACCTTTATTAGCATTTAAGGCATACGTTACCTGTAACGTAGACATTTAATCACCACTACTCTACCCCTGCGCACCGAACCGTTGTGAAGGGCAGCGCACTCTATATAAGTCGCCCTTCCCCACTGGTGCAGGGGTTGGCAATTCACTGTAATCCATATTCCACTCGACATCAAGCTCCCAAGAGCACTGAGACGTAGGGATTTTACCTCCACCGTAGAGGGGCCTGAACTCATACAACCTCGCCGTAGCTAAGGCTCTGCCCATCCTTTCGTACCCCATACATCTACTGTCAGACTTATACCCACGACAAACCTACTTTGCATGCACTGGGTGGAAGAGGTTGAACTAATGCAATAAAACCATAGGTAAAAAGATGATCAATGTGAACTTGCCTGGTAAGGTTGATGAAGATAGATATCACTCAGAGAAAATAACTTGATAGAACTATTCGTCACTCTCCGATGAAATCTATATAACCAAACATAGAATTCACATAAGTAATTATACTAGAAATCATTCTAACAATCAATATCACAAACAACAAATAAAATTTACCCAATAAATCAAATCAAACAAGAATCCAAAAGAAACTTCAAAGAAAACTATGGAGTCTTCTACTACAACAACTCCTAATTAATCTTAACAGCAAATCAAACACTAAAACTTTAAAATAATAGAAAATAAAATATAAAATAACTAAGATAATAGAAAGTATTTTCCATGCAAAATTTATTAGCAAAAGGAAGTAGTTGAAAGGTTTTTGTTAAACTCTACTTATGATCAAAACAATGTTAGCCTTGAATTAAATCAAACAATTTCAACTTCAATACAAATAGTTGCTGATCTTCACCCTGGGCGTTTGGGTACCCGAACCCGCTACCCGAACCCGAACCGAATTACCCGAATTGCTGGGTAATTCGGGCATCGGGTAAGGGTTCGGTTCTCATTTCCTGACTATTCGGTTTTCGGGTTAGGGTTCGGGTTCTATTCTGGAAAACCCGAAATAACCATACTACCCAAATTATTCATATTGTCCAAAAATTCCATGCTATTATTATACTAACTTGTTACCCATACTAACTAAAATATCCATATTACCAAAATACCCATACTATCCGAGTTATTCATATCAAAACTTGATGAGTGCTCCCAATATTTTGGGTACCCGAATTACCCGAACCAAAGTTTGGGTAATTTGGGTTCGGGTATTTTTTTTGACAGAAACAATTTTGGTTCCCATTTTCGAATACCCGAATTACCCATAAACCAAACTACCCAAACCGAAATAACCAAAATACCCGAACGACCAGGCTAAGCTGATCTAAACAAAAGTTAACAGAGAATAAAACTCATAAAACAAAATATATAAAGTATTTTCAAATAGGAATTTAACTTGGCAATGAAATCAATTTGCAAGTTATTATTGAACTAGAATTGATTCCATGCAATCAAATAAAAATAAATAAAATAAAATAAAATTGTTGTTGTTCAAAAGTTACTCATAAATAACAGAAAACAAAATATACTTGTCACAATTACAAAATAAAACAAATTAAAAAAAATAATACAAAAGAAATAGCAATAAACCTAAAAAGAACTAAAACAGAATCTGTTTTGCTTAAAACCTTAATTTAAAATATTCAAAAAAATCTAAAATTATACCTACTGATAAATAAGATCACTACTGACGAGTAGCAAAAAGAATCAACTAAAAACTATTTTTAAACTCAAGATATTTAGAAAACAAGATTTGAATCAAATCTGGTTGAATTCGAATTTAAAATATTCAAACATGGTCAAACTTTATATCTACAGACACTAGACAAAATTTGTGACACGATTCAACAAGAATCACTTAAAAACAATAAAAACTCCAAAAGATATATCCAAACTAAATACAGATACTAATCTGTTAAAGAAAATTAAAACAGAAAAGAAAAACTGAATCTAACGGACACGAGGTACACATGGCGTTTTTTGATTGGTCTAAGGGTGTTCGCGTGAGGGCTAAACGGACGAACGGGCACATCTTACAGAAAAACGGTTCAACAAAAAAAAAAAAATCCGTGTTCTAATCTAACACAATGGATCTCGATCTAACGGTGGAGGAGGAGGTGCTCACAGGTGGTTGTCGGCGATGGTGCTCTCCGGCGAGGGCTCGACGGCGGCGGCGGCTCGGGCGTGGACGTGGGTGACATTCCAGGGGGTCTCCGACGATGGTGATGGCACCGGTCGATGCAGGCGAGGACGGCGAGCACGTAGGTGGCGCCAGGGGAGGTCGGGGATGACGGGGGTGACGACGACGAGCTCCGGGGCGGCGAGGCGTTCGGGTGCTTGTCGGGGAGGCGTCTCCCGTGGCTCTGGCAAGTGGGCTAGGAGGTGAGGGCGAGCGAGGTGAGGTCAGTGAAGTTGCGAAGGTGGCTGGGGAGGTCGGGGCCGAGCGAGGCGTTGACAATGGCGGGGTGGTAGTGGGAAACTTCGGCGAAGAGCTGTGGCGGCGGGAGGACACGGAGATGGGGCTTAGGGGGAAACGGAACGCGGGGGCCTCGGGCTTTATAGCCGCAGGGTTAGGGACGAGAATAGGAAGGGGGCGGGAGGGAATCAGCTCGGATCCGACGAGCTCCGACGAAGTATGGAAGGAGGAAGAAGAAGGAAGGAGAAGACCGTGTGGTTGGTGCGGTCGGCGGTGGGGCCTACTGCTAGAGAGAGACGGCAAGGAAAAAAGGATCGAGCGGCCGATCTGGAGTGGCTGGGAGATCTGGGCCGATTCGGTCTATGGGCTGCATTGCAGGAAAATTCCTTTTAAACCTTTTTTTCCTTTTATTTAAAAACAGGAAACTAAAACATAAAAAAGGAATTAAAATATACTCCGAATATAGGAGTATTATATATAAAAATTATCAAAAAAATAAATCTAATAAGATGAACATGTTTCCACGGCCAAAATAAATACTTCAGAGAAAAAGTATTTTCAAAAAATTGCCTAAATGATTTGATTCCTTTTACAAATATTTTTCAAATGACCCCCTAAGGTTTAGGGTTCAAATATTTCTCAAAATGCCCCTGGTTTGGAGGGATATGTTCCTCCTCTCATATTATTTTAATATTTGAATTCATTTGAACTTTTAAAATAGAGCCAAGTAATAAATAGAAAATTTTCAATTCCACTTTTCAAATCCTTTATTTTGAAGAAGGCATGTCATCTTCTCTCAATGGTTTGGATTGGATGAAATTGAAATTCAAAAAGAAAAGGGAAAAGTCATTTTATTCCCTCTCAGTTTTAAAGTTTCAAATTTCACTCAATTTTAAATCACTCAATCAAACAATCAATCAATCTAGTAATTATTATAACATGCCAAAATTTGGCATGTTATACAACGTCAAGGATTCAGTCAATCCCATATGCAGTTCTCTTTGTCCAGTGGTATGTTACTTGCCCGATATTCGATCGTCGTTATCTCCATACCTAGTTCAATCTCGTTACCGGCAAGTCTCTTTACTCGTTTCGTAATACAAGATCATGTGACTAACTCCTTATTCACATTGCTTGCAAGCTTCTTGTGATGTTGCATTACCGGGAGGGCCCAGAGATACCTCTGTCATACGGAGTGACAAATCGCAGTCTTGATCCATGTCAACCCAATAGACACCCTCGGAGAAACCTGTAGAGCACCTTTATGATCATGAAGTGACGAAGTGATGTTTGATACACACAAGACATTCCTCCGGTGCCACGGAGTTGCATGATCTCATGATTTTAGGAACATATATTGGACATGAAGAAAGCAGCAACAACAAATATGATCATATGCTATGCTTTCAGTTGGGTCTTGTCCATTACATTCTTCTAATGATTTGATCCCGTTATCAAATGACAACTCATGTCTATGATTGAAAAACCTTAATCATCTTTGATCAACGAGCTAGTCTAGTAGAGGCCCACTAGGACACAATGTTGTTTATGTATCCACACATATATCTAAGTTTTCAGTCAATATAATTCTGGCATGGATAATAAACGTTTATCATGAACATGGAAATATGATAATAACCAATTTATTATTGTCTCTGGTGCATATTTCCAACAGGTGGGTTGCCCGAACCGTGGAAGGGGTGAGTATATGTCCTTGGACCAGGCCAGAAAGGTAACTGAATGACACAAGCCTCAAGTTAGCCCCCCTCGTGTCCGAGATGTGTTGTCCTGGGCCACGACTAACATGCCACATTCTGCCTAGCGATGGTCGAACCACCGGGGCCGTGCCTGGGCCCATGATCGCCCTCTGCTAGGATTTATTGATTCATAGCTTCGTCTACCGATCCACACGGGCCACCCAACAACGATGATGGAGAAATCGTTGGTGTTGGCAAAGCCTGCCTTATCACCAGATCAGTTGTTGGCTTCGACGTCAGGCTGTCACCTCCTACAGAATTAGAGCCCACTCATCATCGCCCCTCAACAACCTACAGCTAGTCCCTGCCCTACCACGCCTAATCCGAAGACCCCGGCCTTCACCCAGGGTGAAGAATTGTTATTCTTCAATCCCCCCCCCCCCCCTCATCATTGCACCATATTTCTACATCCCATAGTTATTGTCTTACATCATAAGTAAAAAAGAGAACGTAAGAAAATATATACAGTTTGTAAAAAAAAATTGTTAGGCAAAATTACAAACGTAAAAACATAATATATAAGCATATAAAAATGTAATTCTATAGACTTATGACTTATATTTTTGTTTTCTTATGTCATATTTTACGTAATAAATCCATATGAATCTAACTATTGATATACCAAAAAAGAAAAATTATTAAAATAACTTATTTTACAGCTATTTTGGTGATTTTGTGTACTTGTTTAAAAGTGGTCTCTTCCAATGGTTTATAAACCCATAAATTTTCATAAATGATTTAGAAATCAAATCACGGCTTCTAAGGGTTTTGGATACAATTTGAAGTACCTCTTGACTATTGCCATCAAAATATATAGTACCCAGCAAAACTGCAAATCACCAGAAAATTACTATATTCCACAAAAACAAACTACATGCTTCTTCCTCAAAGAACATATTTTTGTCTGCACAGACCCAGAATTCCATCTCACAGACTTCTCTATAGCTTCTACAAACAAAACATGACGTTTTACACCACCAATATCCATACACCAATTTGTCTTTGCTTCGGGTCTATAATATGTAGACTGGAGCTTCAAAAATCTGATGGTAGTGGGCGAAGAAGCGTTCTAGTTTACAACAGAGGGTGCGGGTTTGTGCAAGAATTCTTGAGTCCAAGTAAAACTAACTTGATCCATGTCGCTGAATCGCAACGACAACCTCATTACAGCGTGCACATCTGTAAGAACTTGTAGCTGCAGACCGCGTTCGTAGGCAATAATAACAATACCTAAAAGCAACAAAGAATTTTCCTATTAACAAAAAGCTAACACAAAACATGTTGAGATACAAGAAGACTGGCATAATGATCAAGGTGACATGTTGTTCAATAATTTGGTGGGAAACAAACACGTAATAAGATTTTGTATGCTGCGTACGAGTGCTGCCTCGTATGAAAACAATATTTCACTAAAGTATGACTGGCCACTAGCAAATACTGCCACATGGCAGCAACTAATCTAAAGACCAACCTCAAGACAAGAAGGATTTTACAGTGCCGAGTACTGATGTGTTTATTTATAAACTCTTTAACTAATATTTTGTAAATTTGACATCAATGCCTGGCGGCTTCTGTGTCTAAGGTTTTAAGGTTTAACTGCAGTCATTGTTGAGGAAATCGTTAGCTGGTAGCTGCTCGGTTGGCTGGCAAGTAGGGGGGTAATAGGCTAATAGGCAAGTTAATCGGATGACTTATCAGTTTATTGGCTACTCGGTGACCCTACGAGTAGGGATTAATTGGCAAGTTAACTGGTTAATCGGCTGAATTCTTGAACAGGGGCTTCAGCGCCGTAATACAAATTATGTAGGCACTTCTGGCTAAAATGTGGTTTGGGGCTGCATAGGTCCATTACAACCAGCTAATTCAATATGGACAATGTTTTCTCAGGATTATATGTGTGACCCAAAGGTGAAGTGCGTTAAATGGAAGTAGTTGGCCGTAAAGACTGTCAACTTAATATTCAAGATGAAATCAAACAAGTGTATCAACTATACCACAAATGGAATATATGAAAAAGACTAGGGGCAATAAGGAGCAGAGTACCTGTGTTGGCATGGGAGAGCTACAAAGGGAATGCTAGGACTAGAGACACATATAGGACAGTTTGCTTCATCACCAGAAGAACTTGCTGATTTATCCTTAGAGAAAGGAAGGAGGAACTTCTTTACTGAGGATGAATTTAAGAGGGGTAGAAGCAAAAGCAACATTTCCTGCACAAAGTAAGCAATGTTAGCCACTGTTTGGAAGTATACCATGAAACGTCCTACTGAATACCAAACAAGTCATTTGAAGTTCTACATTCTGGCATCTAGATTCATTCCATTGGGAATAGGAAGCGTGCAATGAAGGTTCCATGAAACATTTTAACACTAGCATCCTGGTATCTCAGGATTCGAGTAAGCACAAGCATTTATATAAAGTTGGATGGATGAGAAAATGTTGGATAATTAAATACTTACAGAGAAGCGATACATCCATTAATTTTGGTACGTAACACTAATTAGACATGCAGAAAGCATGTGAAGTGTAAAATTAACTGCATTGACCGCTAGAGTAGAAATACTGAATTATGGAATTAATCGTAGGTTTTCTCGAATTTACTTTTTATATGTGATAGGAACATTAGAAGTTTAGAACTTCCGAAGAATTTCAGAAATATATGTAACCTACATTAGCTAGATGTAAGGTGTCATTTTGCATACCCTAATTCAAAAGCCTTCATCTAGGTAGTGTGTAATACATTATACATCACAGCATAAGTGAACTTTATAGTTAGCAACTATTTGTCAGATAGGCACATGCAAAAGGAGATTTACCGAAAACTCATTCCAGACCAGCTGCCGATTCATGTACTCAAAGCTTACGGCTCTGTTCATATTGGGGCTCCCATACACAAGTCTTGCTTTCAGAATCCTTTCCACGAGAGTTTTATATCTGTATAAACATACACAGAAAAGCTAATAAAACATATTTACAATGAATAAAAAACTAGCAGGATGATCCTATAAAATCTTAAATGGCTAGCCAATTCTTGAAGTATGCTATTCCAGCTCATTCAAGTACATTATGTCGTCTATAATCTTAGTGGAGTGCCTGTGTTCACAATACTAAAACTGTTCCTCAATTGCAAAAATATACCCTCTGTGTTAACATAATCACAGAATATACAAAGTAATGAACATAATTAAAGAGGTAGAGAAATGATACCTTCCACCATAAAGAAATGACAACAGATTAAAGAATGAAACAGCTCTGTACAGTCCTTCGGCATGCTGCACCAAGCCCCAAGCACGACGTGCTAGTGGTCTCTATGATACAAAATATGAGTTATTAGCATGATCGAAAAGAATTTGAAATTTCCAGAAATAATTTTTGAAAGGTAACCTGTTCAGAATCACCCCAGCGACGGAAAGCAGAAAAAGATTGCAATCGGGACAATAAGTATTGGCCACCAACAGTGCTAATACAGTACAAGATCTTTTGAGAAACTGAAAGTCCAGGTCCTTCCAAACCTGTTCTGACTGAAAAATACGTGGAATTCATCAGTTATTGCTCAGGTAATATGACAAATAATCAAGTAGCTAAAGCGTTAACAGTTAACAAAGGGAAATCAATTATTTGCCCTCCACTTAGATTGCAATCAAGGATTAACCCGCATACCCAATGTAGTTGATTCTTTAACCTGCTTCAGTGTAATCTGTTCAATGATTTTCCGTTACTTCTTTGACTTTCCATCCTTAATCCCCACCAGAAGGCATTTTTTCTCTTCGCACGAAGTCCAAACCAGGGACTGGTTCAACTAATCCTCCCCTCCGAACCCTGTACACCTCCCATGCCACAGACAATCAGCCACAGCTAGCAACGGCAAAGACTACGAGCAGTAGTGCTGCATGTCACCATGCCAACTCACTGCCCTGACTGAAAGCTCACGAGCCCATTGGCATCTACTCCATCTGCATCGTCCAGGAAGGGGTTGTCTAAGGGCGGTCTCATAAGTCTTTGCCCCTCCCTCCTAAACTTTTACCGCATCAAAATTGCTTCTTTGTTCAATTGATCTTTCTAATTGGAGGGCTTAAGTGTGTTGTTTTGTGCTCAGGGAGATAAGGAAGTTAGAGATCGGTGTATCACTTGGGTGCGACCTGGCACTCGATGCGGAACTCAAAATGAAAGCAACCAGGTGCAACAACAATGAGGCAATGAGTGGCAAAAGAAAAAAGGCACCAAATAGGCCTCCCCCCTGGTACCTGTCACCACTCATACTCAATAGATCGTGAATTAATAACGTAAACTTTCTGAGCTAGCTGGCAATAAACATGAGAAAGCCTTAGGTTTTGTCCCTTGTAAAAGGTTGATTTGGTTGAAATATAGTTTCCTAACTGACCAAAACATTAATATGCCAGTAACAGCAGAATTTTCATCAACATATTTTATCCAATGATAATTATCATCTAAATACTTTAAGTTTATGTCTGAGATTAATGATTCTTGGGCAAGAGCGCCTTTACTTCATATCTGAGGTCACTTCAGATCATAAGCGTCAAATGTGCCTCTCACATTTGAATACATTGGGAAAACCGGAAAAGGATATATAGGAAGTGTCAAACAACATGTATCTACACACTGTACCTTGTTTGCCCAAAGGACATGATATGGGACAGGAGGCAGCGATGGGGTTTGGTACATCACAATCTACTATTCTACTGGTAATGAGAATTTTTGTAGGTGCAGTCATAGGATGTTTCATTGTGTTTATGCTCAATGGATATCATAGAATCCAAAACACACATGCGATGAGTTAGCTGCAGACAAGCTCACACCTAAGGATGCTGGCCGAACCCAACTTCAACGTCATATACTCATATATGACTCAACTGAAGTTATTAAAAGGGTATTCTGATGCAAGGGCAATGCACAGATCAGAATGCATTACAAGCAGCTGGTAGCTCTGTACACACTAGACAAGAATCTAAGTTATGTTGAGAACAATTCAAATTATGTTACAACTCTAATCAGCATAATCACCAAGAACAAAGGCACAAAAACATGTCATACACAAATCAGACCACAGTTGAGAAAATTGTATGGTTAAATACCCTCTTTTCCTGCGATGGGTGCTGCCCGTTCATCTCTATACCTCAAGTTCATCAGTGCATTCCCTGGGGTTGGCTTGTCTACCCAAATTGAGAACCTCCAGATGAGGAACTCGAGGAACGCATCGAGTTCAGGCTCATACTGAAATAAGAGTCCTGGCTGATACCAAAGAAAAACATCAACACTGAAAGCTATAAGCAGCATGCACTTATGTGCAAGCCATGGGAGGAACACCCAAATCAAGATGATTGCTGTAGAAAGTACCTTCATCAAAGAGAATACTTTGACTAGCTGCTCTTTCAACATGGCGGACATCTCAACATCAAGCCTCGCAGCATCAAACTGGTTGACTCTAGATATTGTAATTGGGATCATGGTCTGCATTTACACAAAGATATTACAACTTATTAGCCTCACGCCCTCACGGAGTAGTGACTCTTATCCTGCCCATTCTGACAAACAGATAATGAATCTGCTCCTTGTTAGGAGAGTGATTATTGTTCGGCTCAACTGGTTCGGAAACCAGATGTGTGTTCGTCTTTTGAACTGGTGTGGAAAATAAAACTGAATCTTATGTTTGCAGTGCAACACAAGAAAGATGGGCAAAGACCCAGATATCGAAAAACGGGTTCAGCAATATCAGTTCCAGCCTAAGCAAATTTAACATGGTGCATGGGGGTTCATCTGTACTCCCGAATTTCAGGAGAGTAAAAAAGATTCCCAAAAGGATAAGACCAGGGGCAGACCTAGCAAACGTGGGGGGATGGGGGACTCAGCTGAAGACCCAAAATTATGGAAAATAAACTGCTTCTGGTCTATGCTCCACCACGCAGCAAACAAATCAACCACGAACTGGATGGACTAGAAGGAAGGAGAGGTAGATTTGGATGAGATCGGTCGCAGCAAAGTGAAGGTACCCCATCCCACGACCACGAGGAAGATGACGAGGGATCTCCGGCTAGAGGACAGTCACCGCGCGGGATGCCGTGGAAAAGGGTTCTGAAGGGCGGCGAACGGTCGGAAAAAAATACGGGAAGGGAGAGGAGAGCTCACCGCGCCGGCGCTCCGGCCGCCGGAGAAGCAGGAGGTCTGACGAAGAAGAGAAGGGTGTCCGCTTTCCACCTCGTGGTCGTGGACAAGGAGGTTTTCCCCTTCTTTTTCTCCGTTTTTTTTAAGGGATGCTCGTTTAGTTTTTCTTTAGCCATATTGGTGAATTGAGAATTTGTTCGGTTTAGTAGGGATGAGCTCTACGGAGTCTAATTTTATCTCCCTGCGCAATGCATGCATGTAATGACGTCATCAAAATTCTTTCTATTACCTTAAAATTTTAAAAAAATTATCTTTAAAACCGTTAATTTAATTAACAATCTGTTTTTACCGTTGGTTTTGTCGTGATGAAATCTTCAAAACTAGACCCCATGTCGACATGTTTTAAAAACTTTTTTTCTCCAACCATAATTGCCACATTTTTAGACTTGCTTGTCGTATTATTAGTCACTTATTTGTTCGAAAAAAATAAATTAATTATAATGTTTTCTCGATGTGAATCATGTACCGCATGTATCCATATTGCAGCACACAACAGCGTGGACTAGAAGAATATGCAGATGACATCACAAAAATATGCATTGCATGCAAAGTGTCACATAGAAAATCGGTATAAAAAGTGTCACACACAAAACATGTGTTGTCAAACCTTATTCACTAACTAAATGCATCTGGTTAGTACTAGTAATACTACTAGTAGTTTAAAATTGCATATTTGCCAATTTTACAAAACCTTAGTTGTCAAGATGTTAGTTCGACTATGTCGAGTTGTCATATTTACAAATGATGACCAAAAAGATTTTTTTGTGGTCACCAGTTTTAAATATGCTGAGTTGTCTATAATCGCCTAGAAAACGTTGTCTGTGCTTGTCATTTGGATTATGTCGAGATGTCATATTTATACGCAATTTCCAAAAAAATGGCGATTAAGTATTTTTTTATCAGACAAGTAAGTACTTACTAATATGACAAGTAAGTGCAAAAATGTGGTAAGTATGAGAAAAAAATTTGTCAAAACATATCGACATGAGACCTTGTTTTGAAGATTTCGTCAAAACAAAGTCAATAACGAAAACGGATCATCGATCGAATTAACGGTTTAAGAGATAAAAGTTTATCAATTCCCATCATTTAAAACGAATCTGATGACATCATTGCATGCATGCATGCATGAGAAAAAGAACACATAAGCCGCCGCACCGGATGTCCACGGTACGATGCTTCTAGATAGAACTTTCCATGTATAAATACATTGAAACGAGGTGTCGATCAGTTTGCAAATCAAATTATTAATGCAATTAATTACCAGATTGTTAATTATGTGCGTAATTAATTAGGCCCATTTAGATAGATAGGGATGTTTGCTCATATATGGGGAGTATGTTGTCGGTAGGTTTAGTTACTGTAAGTGCATCTAGTGTTTTTAGTGATTTTGGTGGTTTCAAGACTTATAGGTTAAGTATCTAATGTGTTCATGAGTGTATACAGGATCTTTAAGTCGCTGAGGAGTTTGAGTTATACGATGAATATCGACCCCTGAAAATGTATATCTTCGGCTGAAGAAATTGGTCTTATGATGAAGATTTGGATCGCGATGAAATTAATATTCCTCATGAAGATACTGAAGATGAGGAAGTCGGTGTGTCCTGGAAAAAAATCGGTCCAAAGACTTTGAAGCGTGAAGATTTATTCTTTCTATTTCATTTTCTTCACTCTTGAGTCATAGGAAGACCGTGCTGTTAAAGGGGGTCAAGGTAATACTACGGAATGAATTTCCTCATGATGCTCAACCCAAGCCTAATCCTACAAAAGTCTCAAGTGAGGAATATGAGAGACATAAGGACTCTCACAGTTGAGAGTTCTGACCGTTGCCGCAATTTGCGCCACCTCACCGATCTTATCCACACCAACGGTCATAATATTTAAGAGCATTTATGTCAAATCATGTCGGGATGCTCCCATGCTATAAATATCCGCCCCCACAACCATTAGGTGGTTGGCTGCTCCGTGAGAAACTAACACTTGTCATTTAGAGCAACCCAAATTCCTTAGAGTCTTCGAGAGTAAATCATCAGTGAGGAAATACCCCCAAACACCAAACCACAAACCAAAAACCAAGTGATTGAGCATCACTAGAGAATTTGTTCGTGTGTGAAACTGAAGCCTTTTACCTTTGAGGACTGTGCATCCTTGAGACGGTTAGGCGTCATGGTCTAGATTCGAAAAATCTGTTTTTCCTCAGTGTCTATCAGCTTCGCACACTCAATTCCTCAAACACTTGATGAATTTCACTAAGCCACTAAAATTCTTCATGTGATTCCTCAATTGTGCAAATTTTCGAATCTACACAACTCTGGAACCCAAGATCAAAATGCTTAGTCAAATTCCTCAAACCCACTAGTCAAGTTCCTCAACCCACTGGTCACATTCCTCAACTTTAAAATTTCAATTTCTTCAAATCTGAGAACGCATATGACCTCTCCAAATTCCTCGCACCTATACTCTGTTCACAGGTACAAAATGTCAGTTGATGAATCTCTAGGTTCTCATCAACCTAACTCATTTGCAGCGTTCCTCGAAGAAACTTTGCTAGTGTCATCAGAATCTTCAAGAGTGCAAATTCGTCAGCAAAAGCACCAGTTGAAGAAAATGGAAGATGACAGAAAGCAAAAGGGTGAAAAGAAACTTGAACATAACACTTCAGTCGATATCCCTGAGGATATATACACTGATTACTGCACGCCAGATGAGGAAACACATGGAAAGGAACCTATGGCGAAGCGGAAAATTAGGCTTTAGAAAATAGAACGCAGGTGGACTAAGGAGTGGAAGGAATATCGCTTCGTCACTCCAAAGTATGCGAAGAAATTCGCTCTCAAGCCACCTTGCAAAAGGCCTCCTCTTGGTGATCAACAGGTTGCACATCCCTCAAGCGTCAAAACAGTTGAGGATTACCCTGAGGAAAAAGACAAACACTTGTCTAAACTTCATAAGAAAGCAGAAGCTGCAGTGAAGAAATTCAATGGGGAATCTGCTGCTGCCACTGCAGCCACCTCTTCTGCTGCTGAAGCTTCTGGTACAGCTATTCCTCAAGTGAAGACCATGCCAAAGAAACCAAAGGCCTCAAAGCCTAAAGAGCAATTGCCTCAGAAGGCTGCACCTGCGCCAAAACCTTCATCAACAACACATGCCTCAAAGCCTGAACAAAAGCAGATTGTCAAGTCTTAGCCTGCTCACTCCAGCTCCTCTGTACCATCTGCCACGAGCTCAGCGACAAAGTCTTCACCAACACCCTTGAAGACTAAAATGACCGTTGGAAGGGGCATCAGGCCCAGCCCAAGCAAAGTCATCAACATCCCTTTTGCATCAGAAGGGAGTGAGGAATTCGATGATGAAACTCTTCAAGCCATCATCAGAAAACAAGCAGGAACAAGTTGCACAAGCCTCAGACAGCTATATTCCTCTTGCCATGGACCCCAAGGTTCTGCTAGACTTCATCAATGTCTGGTATGAAGATCCAAGCACCCCCATTGATGACTTGAAGCTTCCCCCAGGTCTCAGTCATATGGTTGCCACATTCATCAATGAGGCTAAATGGAAAGAGACGCAAGCCAAGCAAGCAAAGGCTGCAAAACTGAAGAAGGAGAAATTCCTCAGGCAGAATCTCCTCAATCTGACGCCTGAAGCTCTTGTGTCCACCCACGCTGAACTGAAGACTTTGACTGACAAGTACACAAATCTATCTGATTGTCAAAGTCTCAAGGTAAATTTCATCAAGTTTGCAACTGATGCAGTTGATTAATATAACAAGAAGGCTGCTCCTCCAGTGAAACAAAAGTTGTCTGAGTCCAGCTATTCGGTTCAGCTGACCGAAGAAGATGAAGCTGATGAACCTGTAGTTGAGGAAATTCCTCAAGATACTCCAGCTGATGAACCTGTTGTTGAGGAAATACCTCAAGATACTCCAGCACATGAATCTGCTCCAGCTGAAGAAAATGCTTCAGCTGAGGAAACTGCCAGGACTGATACTGCACCAGCTCCTGAAGAGAGAATTCCTTCACCTCAACCCTCAAAGGTGATGAAAATGGTTCCATCTACATCAGACGTGAAGAAACCCAAGGCTGCTGAGAAAGAAGTGAAGAAAATAAAAGCTTCAATGACCTCGGAATCATCAGAGGCCAAGCGCCCCAAGTCAACTTAGATAGAGTCTTCAACTGCTCCAGTGGATGCTATGCTTCTGAAGGTAGCTCCATCATATGCACTTATTCCCTTCGGAATTGACTATGTCATTGCTGAAGTAGATGAGGAAATGAAAGATGCTGAATCTGAAGAAACCATGGATGAGGAAATACAAATTGATGATATTCCTCAGTCCTTCATTCCTCACAAGACATCTGATGAAACTGCTCAAGGATCAGCTGCAATAGCTAAAGGCTTTGCCTCCTCCACCAAGCAAATTCCTCAAGCTGAGGAAAATCCTCAACCTGAAGAAAATCCTCAACCTAAGGAAAAGGCTGAAGAAAATGCTCCTGCACCCAATACCGAAACTGCTATTGTTGTGGTCAACACCAAAACATCAATGATAGTATCTCCTCAAGAAGAATAGCATAATCTTCAACCAAAGCAAAATCAGCCTTTTTCGAAGAGGCCAAAGTTTAAAAAGGAAGCGTTCTATGAAGAACGGATGTATTTCATCGGCGACAATCCATATGACAAGCTTCGCATCAGGCACAGGAAGTTTTGGACAAGGACTCAGCTCAACTACTATGCCTCTGTGCTCTATGGGAGGAACAAAATATTTCAGCACAAGCATATTCCTCATGTTGAGATGGAAGAAATTCCTTGCTTTGCCCCAGTCCTCAATGTTCTTCATGAAGCTGGATTGCTGCCTCTCTGCACTGATATAGGTGATTGGAATAGTGATATAATTCTTCACTTCTATGCTACTTTGCACATCTCTGGAGACCCGAAGGATATCAACACTTGGGTGCTAGATTGGATGACTCATCACACTCACTACAAAGCTCCTGACACTGAAATGCTGCGAGTGCTTCCAGTCTCAATTCCCTCAGAACAAGCAGTGTTGTTGTATGATGAACGGGAGCTACCCAACAAACCGATGGAAGTCCTCATGAATCCTTTGGCCAAGAATCAACCTCCAAGGACTCGCTTTCTGGTTCAAGACTTGAAGTATGAACCACGAACCGTTTACAGAATCTTGGCCAATACCCTTGCACCTATCAAAGGCCATGATGATGAGGAAGATGTAGTAGGCACCATGAAGAATATCCTCTTCAACATCATCCATTGCATACCTATAAACCTTCATGATTTCTTCCTGAGGACTTTGGCTGATAATGCAATGTTTCCATTTGACATGAGGATTTATGCTCCATGGATCGTGAGATTCATCAGACGCAGGTCAGGCATCAACTATCATGCTGATTTCAACAATCACATTGGATATCTGCCTCCGATCAGAGTCATCAAGAAGACATTTGAGCTTGTTGAAGGAAAAGGAAAATCTATCATCGATGAAGGAAATCGGCCCCTTGATGGCCAGTTTCGCGAAGCAGAATCATATTCTTCATATGATGACACTACTACTCAGGATCCGTCTAGCCCTGTTGCCCCAAGGATAATGACTAACAGAGAACTACTCCTCAGTATTCATCAGAAGGTCGATCGCAATCACAAATGGGTAAAACGTCAATTCATGCCATTGTGAAAACCCTCAACGAGACTCAAAATGCAGTGAAGAAAAATCACTACTATCTTCATGAGGTGTTTGATCGTACCTGGGCCACTCTAGCTCATATGAAGATTCAAGAAGAACTTGATGAATTGGAGGTCACTCAGGACTTCGACTGGTCGTGGCCTCCCAAGAAGAAACTCAAGCCAATTCCAGTTCCAGACCTTGAGGACGGTTCTTTTTCTTCATTCTGCACTGTAGAGTTTGATGAAGAACCAGAAGACACTGCTACTGGACCAAGGAAAAAGCCCGTCGCCAAGAATCCTCACGCCTCTTCATCAGCCAAGAAGTGAAAGTCTTCATGGGGCATTAGTCCTCAGTTTTGTCCCTTTTTGTCACTTGATGACAAAGGGGGGAAATCTGAGTTAGTATTCACGCGGGATAAATTTTGGGGCTTATAAACTTTATTAAGTGACAAACTCTTGGTTCTTCTGAAGTGTTTTTTGTAATGAGTTGTAACTTAAGCCCGATGATACTCTGACACTTTTGAACGTTTTTCTTCGCATGCTTATTCCTCAAAATATTAATGCACGCATGCTGAAATTCGTCAGACCATTTCTCATCATGCATTCTCAAATTCCTCATATTATATGTCATATGTATGCATGATTTACAAGATACAGGGGGAGATCTCCATGATATAAATCATCAATGTGCATTTGTTGTGAAAAGCAAATTCCTCAAAGTATGCACATCTTCAGGGGGAGTTCTCAGTATCTTGTTTTCAAATTCCTCAACTGAGTATTTACACTTCATATTTTTATCCCGGTTGAGAACTTAACCTAATTGTCATCAACCACCAAAAAGGGGGAGATTGTAAGTGCATCTAGTGCCCTTAGTGATTTTGGTGGTTTGAAGACTTATAGGTTAAGTATCTAATGTGTTCGTGAGTGTACACAGGATCTATAAGTCGCTGAGGAGTTTGAGTTACGATGAATATCGACCGCTAAAACTGTATATCTTCGGCTGAAGAAATTGGTCTTATGCTGAAGATCTGGATCGCGAAGAAATTGCAATGAATTTGATATTCCTAATGAAGATACTGAAGATGAGGAACTCTGTGTGTCCTGAAGAAAATCAGTCTGAAGACTTTGCAGCGTGAAGATTTATTCTTTGTGTTTCATTTTCTTCACTCTTGAGCCATAGGAACACCATATTGTTAAAGGGGGTCAAGGTAACACTACGGAATGAATTTCGTCATGATGCTCAACCCATGCCTAATCCTACAAAAGTCTCAAGTGAGGAATATGAGAGACATGAGGACTCTCACAGTTGAGAGTCCCGACCGTTGCCGCAATTTATGGCACCTCATCGATCTTATCCACACCAACGGTCATAATATTTAAGAGCATTTATGTCAAATCATGTCGGGATGCTCCGAGGCTATAAACAGCCGCCCCCACAACCATTAGCTGGTTGGCTGCTCCGTGAGAAACTGACACTTGTCATTTAGAGCAACCCAAATTCCTCAGAGTCTTCGAGAGTAAATCATCAGTGAGGAAATACCCCATACACCAAACCACAAACCAAAAACCAAGTGATTGAGCATCACCTAAGAATTTGTTCCTGTGTGGAACTAAAGCCTATTACCTTTGAGGACTGTGCATCCTCGAGACGGTTAGGCGTCATGGTGTAGAGCAATCCAGCAGTCAATTGTGGATCGCTGGGTGACCGAGTTTGTGAGGGTTTGGAAGTCTGCCCTAAAGACTTACCATGAGTGTTGGGGAGGACTGTGTGTCCTTAGCTCAAGGAGAATACGGTAGGGACTCTGTGTCCCGGGACTGTGTGTCTTTTGGTTTCAATACCAAGCCACTCCAAACCAGACGTACGACTGTCACAGCAGTTGGAACTGGGTCATCAACAACTATCTTCACTGTGATATGGGTTCTATTTCTTCAACTCTTTCAATTCCTCAATATTGTACGTTGAAGACTTTCATTGTCTCTGTTAGAAGAATTTGTTGAAAACTTTCTCTGAATTTCCTCAACCTCAAATTCTTCACACTAGTTAATCCTCACCTGCTTACTCTGTGCCTGCATACTATGCAAACTGTTTTTCATAATCCTTATCGAGAAAACTGTTGTTGTAATACTTTGCACTCCTGACCCTTTGCTATTTCCGCTGCAAGTTAATCATCAGTGAGGAATTTCCTCAGCGATGAAATTCTAAAAATCTCCTATTCACCCCTCTAGTCGATATAACACACTTTTAGTTATGTTAGTCGCTCGATGGAACGAAGGACATCCCACTTTCGTGGATCCTTTTACAAAGTATAAGCCCATATTGTCTGATTTCCTTCCAACGAGAACTGGTCGATATGCAATCTCTCTAATTTTTGGTGCTCCTTCCTCCCGTGAGTCCTTTTAAGGAAAAAATAGGCAATTCCTCCTTCTAAGTGAAGCACGTCTTGACCAAGGAAATAATTGAGGATGCAATTCCTCTAATTCGATCATTAACCGTAGATGGGCCTGCCTATTAGAAGAAATGAGTAGACACTACTAGGAAAAACCCTAGTGGTAGGGTTGGTTAGAAGCCTAGCAGTAGCGCGGGCAGCCGTGTTACTCCTCACGTTTAGCAGTAGCGTCGGTTGCCCATCGCTAGAACTAACTCTTAGCAGTAGCGTCTGTTACTCAGTGCTACTCGAAACTGATTTAGCAGTATTGTGCTTTCTTAACCCGCGCCACTACTAATTGTAAATATTTTTTTATATTTATATTGTATTGACACACGGTTATACATATTAATATACAACAAGAATAACAATTGTGCAAAAAACAACATTTAGATTAAAGTGGGTGGATGCGAATGGTCAAGTTGGGTTAGAGGGAAAAATATGATGTTGCGAATTACAACATCATATTTTCCTCTAATTCAACTTGGTTACTTGCATCCATCCACTTTAATCTGATATCTGTCATATAATGTATCATCCTCTTGATCATCTAACAATTCATCATCCTCTTAATCATCTAAGAACTCATCATCCTCTTAATCATCTAACATCTCATCATCATCTTAATCATACCAAGTTAAAAATATCATAAAACAGAAAAACACCATAATAATCATCATCCTAATCGATCATGCCAAGTCAATATATGTCATAGGACCTAGTCCTCTCTCCTAGGTAAAAAGTCATAAAACGGAAAAACATTAAGTCTCTGAAGGAGTCCGGGAATAGGGGGTCCTTGGGCTGCTTACCTATTTCTATGGCCGGAATCCTGGGTCGTCCTATTATTATTATTGGAATCCAGACAGATAAGGCGATGTTATATCCAAGATGGAATCTTTCGAAGACTTGGCGTGCATCCCACGGCCACGTGGTAATTAGCATGTTTTCTCCTTGATGTAACCAACATTGTGTAACCCTAATACCCCTGGTATCTATATAAATTGGAGGGCTTTAGTTCATAGGATAGGTTAGGATCATTATTCCTAGGGTTTAGACCACAACATACATTCTCGTGGTAGGTCAACTCTGTACTCGTTACCCCATCATCAATATAAACAAGAGTAGGGCGTAAGGTTTTACATCCATCAAGAGGGCCCAAACTTGGAGTGTAGTCTCGGAGACGAGGATTTCATTGTCCTCGAAGACCCGCTAGATTAGGAACGTTTCAAGCGCAACTCATAGCCACTCCTCGAAGCCTCAAGATAAAACAAAAACAAATCAAAGCCGAACAAGACTCCATCAATGGTAGATGGAACCAAATCCTAGCCGCTGAAGAAGGGTACGGCAAGGAACAGCAGGGTCAAAACGGAAGTTACCCGCGCCGACGGCTATTGCTAGAGTTTGAGGACGAGGCCTTTAAGCCCACACTCCCCAGACGCACTTAGGGCGACCAGCCAGACCGCCCCCTCGAGGCCGGGACAGGACGATTGGAGGCGTTGGGGAACGACCCGAACACCCTCGTAGAGGAGGGAAGGAGTCGGCGCAGCCTGGAGACCCATTTGACCTGCGACACGATTTGAATAGTAAAGCAAGACACACAAGATTGATCTATGGGTCCAGAGGGCTCACTCTCGCTGGACGGGACGGGTACCAATCCCGATTCAATCATAATGATAGAGTTCGGGAACCACCCCGAACAGGGCTTCATCCGACCTCCGGCACGATATGGCTCGGGTCAGAGGTGGCGCTAACCCAATGTGTTTTACGAATGAGGTGATGCAGCACTAGTTCCCTGAAGGGTTCAAACCCATAAATATAGAGCAATATGACAGGACGGCGGACCCGGTCGTGTGGATCAAAGATTTTCTTCTCCACATTCATATGGCTCGAGGTGATGACCTCCATGCCATTAAATATCTACCATTAAAGATCAAGGGACCAACAGGACATTTGCTGAATAGCCTCCCCGAAAACTCCATTGGGAGTTGGGAAGAGCTCGAAGATGCTTTTTGAGCTAACTTTCAAGGCACCTATGTTCGGTCGCCGGGCTCCGATGACCTGAGCCACTTGTCCAACAAGGTGGTGAGTCAGCCCAACAGTTTTGGAATCGATTCCTCACAAAGAAAAACCAAATTGTCGAATGTTCGGACGCCGAGGCACTCACCTCCTTGAGAAGCAACATTCGGGATGAAGGGCTAGCCCAAACGCTCGGGCAAGATAGGCCAAGAACAATGGCAGATCTTACGTCCCTTATGACCCACTTTTGGGCGGGCGAGGATAGCTGATTAGCCCATTGGAACAATCCTCCTGCAAACCCTGGCACGTCCAAAGTTCAGGAGGGAAACGGGAAGCCACGACACAACAAGAACAAGTGTCGGCATGACACCGATGAAACCTAAGACACGACAGTCAAAGCCGGATTCAGCAACTACAGGTCCGGACCGTGAAAGAGACCCTCTAAGGGGAATTAGGATGGACCGACCGCACTAGAAAAAATACTGGACAGGCCCTGCCACATCCACGACACTCAAAATAAGCGTGCTACTCACAATAATCGTAACTATTGGGTAATCAAACAGGCGAGCAAAATAATAGCCGAGGACCGGGGCAAGAGTCCCCGTAGCCACGACGACGAAGAACCTCGCAGGCCGAACAATGGAGGCCAAAAGCAATTTCCTCTTGAGGTGAAACCGTGAACATGATCTATGTCACACATATACCAAAAAAGGAGAGTAAACAAGCACTTCGGGACGTATATGCCATAGAACTAGTAGCTTTGAAGTATAACCCATGGTCGGCATGTCCGATCACTTTTGACGACACGAAGCCTTCGTACTTGACCCCATTATCGATCGGTACCATCTCACTAGAGTCCGTATGGATGGAGGCAGCAACCTCAATCTGATTTATGCTGACACAGTGAGAAAAATGGGTATCGATCCATCAAGGATCAAACCCAGTAACACCACCTTCAAGAGAATAGTTCCTGGCGTCGAGGCCCGTTGTTCGGGCAACATAACTTTGGAAGTAGTGTTCGGTTCACCTTCAACTTCCACAACAAAGACTTGATCTTCGACATTGTCCCTTTTCGCATCGTCTATGCACTCCTCAGTCGTACAACATTTGCTCGCTTTAATGTCATTCCACATTATGTATACCTGAAGCTGAAGATGCCGATACCCAAGGGTGTTATTACCTTCAATGGTAACACTGAGCGATCCCTCCAAACCGACGAACATACTGCAGCAATGGCAGCCGAAGTACACGCCGACAATACGAATCTAAAGTCCCAGCTCACCATTAAAGAACAAGGGGAAAACAAATGAGGACGAGTCCCGCCATAGTTCCTGGATCCTTCTCACGCTCAAAATAAATAGGGATACGCTCCCCACAACAGAACCTTGCTAGCAGTAAAATACGTACCTCGGAGGCACAATTTTTCACTTAAAATACCATGGTGTGGGAACACAGTACATGGGATCAAGTATCTGGCTAGACCGAACTATGGTCATTACACATCTTTAGACAAATTCGGGTACAATAAAGGACCTACTCAGCGTCAAGCTATACACACCTCGACGACTTCTCAAGACCATCTTTGTCAAAGTTCCGCTCGCCAACTATTCCCCCTTTAAAGGAGCACTTCCCGAAGAGCAAATGTGCAGACATGCAGCAGGGCGCCGTAAAAGACATCAAGTCATCCACAAGAGACCCTCTATAAACCTTTCCTCTCTAAGTTTATTTTTAATATTCATAACAGTTGTTTGGGCAGTTCAGATTATACAAATAGAAACCACAAGTTAATCGAAAATAAACACCAATATTTACGGTTCAATGGCAATCATTTATGTTGTATAGCGTTTTCTACTTCTTGTTTCCCTTTTTCCATCTTTAACACCAGCACAATCATGTTTGATACACATGTTAGATGCGATTTGCTAATCGAACGGGGGATTGGCTATTACGCTCACCCTAAACATCATTCTGACACCATCTTTTATCTCGTGTGTTCGGCGTCTTGGATATTGCGTTATATGCATCGATGCCGAATTATGTCTTGGGTCAATAGTTGGGTTGCCCCGCTCCTGTGCTTACCCCTTTATGTTTTTCTTGTTCGGCTAAAGGGGTACAGGGAGAACTGATGTGATTTTACTTCTAGCTTGTCTAGTTAAGTACCTCAGTGGAGAAAGCCGAAAACTGACTGTCATAATAAGCGAGAATTGGTGTGCGATCCGATGACAAGTATTAAACTAAGAACCGCTTGAGGTTCACCATGTTATGTGGAGGGTTTGAAGTTACACAAACCAAGTGATAATGGTTCTTTACACCTCATTATGTTCGAACATTACAAACTACAAGGGAGCTCTTAACTAGTCCATAAACTCAAGCTCCTATGGTTAAGTGAAAGAATTAAAGCCACATAGTCTGATTGCCTTGTTTCCTTCCGCACTACCGCCTCCAATCACCAAGATGTTGGCTAATGGTAATAGTGCGGAAGCTATAAAAAACCCTGATAGCATATATCAGGGGTTGAAGTCGACGTCTCGAAACTTTCAAGTTAAAACAGACGCGCAGGTGTCAAGAGTAAACAAAATAAGACATGGTATACCATGCAAAGCAAAAAAGCATTGTATTACGCTGATACGTCTCCAACGTATCTATAATTTTTGATGGTTTCATTCTATTATCTTGTCAAACTTTGGATGTTTTGTATGCCTTTTATATCTTTTTTGGGACTAACTTATTAACTCAGTGCCAAGTGCCATTCCTGTTTTTTCGATGTTTTTGACCCTTTTCAGAGGAGGATTTTAAACGGAGTCTGATGACCCACAAGTATAGGGGATCAATCGTAGTCCTTTCGATAAGTAAGAGTGTTGAACCCAACGAGGAGCAGAAGGATCTGACAAGTGGTTTTCAGCAAGGTAAAATCTACAGGCACTGAAATTGTCGAAACAAGTGATTGTGTGGTGAGATGATTCGTAGCAAGCAACAAGTAACAAAAGTAGCAACGATGCAGAAAAGTGGCCCAATCCCTTTTGTCGCAAGGGACAAGCCTGGACAAAGTCTTATAGGAGGAAAAACGCTCCCGAGGACACACGGGAATTTCTGTCATGCTAGTTTTCATCATGTTCATATGATTCGCGTTCGTTACTTTGATAGTTTGATATGTGGGTGGACATGTGCTTGGGTACTACCCTTACTTGGACAAGCATCCCACTTATGATTAACCCCTCTCGCAAGCATAGACAACTACGAAGGAAGAATTAAGACAAAGTCTAACCATAGCATTAAACTAGTGGATCCAAATCAGCCCCTGACGAAGTAACGCATAAACTAGGGTTTAAGCTTCTGTCACTCTAGCAACCCATCTCCACTTACTACTTCCCAATGCCTTCCTCTAGGCCCAAATAATGGTGAAGTGTTATGTAGTCGACGTTCACATAACACCACTAGAGGAAAAACAACATACAACATATCAAAATATCGAACGAATACCAAACTCACATGACTACTATTAGCATGACTTATCCCATGTCCTCAGGAATAAAAGTAACTACTCACAAAGCATAATAATATTCATGACCAGGGAGGTAATGAGTAGCATCAAGGATCTGAACATAACTCTTCCACCAAGTAATCCAATTAGCATCGACTACAAAGAGTAATCAACACTACTAGCAACCTTACAAGTACCAATCGGAGTCGCGAGACGGAGATTGGTTACAAGTGATGAACTAGGGTTTGGAGATGAGATGGTGTTGATGAAGATGTTGATGGTGATGAGTCCCCTCCGGTGAGAGGAGTGTTGGTGATGACGATGGCGACGATTTCCCCCTCCGGGAGGGAAGTTTCCCCGGCAGGATCGTCCTGCCGGAGCTCTAGATTGGTTCTGCTCAAGTTCCGCCTCGTGGTGGCGACGAAACCACGAAAAAGCTCCTCCTTGATTTTTTCCTGGACGAAACCCTTCATATAGCAAAAGATGGGGGCAAGTGGGCCAGCAGGGTGCCCACAAGCCCCCATGGCACGGCCTGGGGGTGGCTGCACCGTGCACGCTGGCCACCCCCTGGCGCTTCTTCTGCCCAGTATTTTTGATAAATCAGGAAAAAAAATCCTTGTTGATTTTTACGGCGTTTGGAGTTGCGCAGAATAGGTATCTCAACTTTGCTCCACTTTCAGGCCAGAATTCCAGTTGTCGGCATTCTCCCTCTTCATGTAAACCCTGCAAAATAAGAGAGAAAAGACATAAGAATTGTACTGTGAAGTGAAATAACAGCCCAAGAAGCGATAAATATCAACATGAAAACATGATGCAAAATGGACGTATCAACTCCCCCAAGCTTAGACCTCGCTTGTCCTCAAGCGAAAGCCTAGCTCACTAAATATGTCCACATGTTTAGGGAGAGAGGTGTCGACAAAACAAGATACGAACATGCACGCATCATGATCATGATCAAAACAGCAATACCAACATATAATCTCTCATGCTAAAGTGCTAGTTCCTTCACAAAGTAAAGCATGGATCAAGAACCTTACCGAGAAGTAACAACCAATAGCCTTTAGTCATTGAAGCAATTGCAATTTATCACAACATCAGAAAGAGTCAAATAAGAGCTTGTAAAGCAAATCCACATACTCAATCATTCTTTCGTTCTCTACAATTGCTACAACTCACGTGGTACTCATGAGATCAAAGTTTCAGCTGGACATTGAGAAAGATAGGGGCTTACAGTTTTGCCTCCCAACTGCTTACCTCAAGGGTAATGTCAACAACAATAATTCATGAATACTTACCTCCAAGTTGACATATGAATATAGATCTTTCCCAAGCATATGACGTTAGCCAAGATAAAGGCGAAATAGGGAATTGGTGAAGATCACCATGACTCTTTCATGGGCAAAAAGTAAAGGTACAAGATAAGCCCTTCGCAGAGGGAAGCAGAGGTTGTCATGCGCTTTTGAGGTTTGGATGCGTGTCCTCTTAGTGCGGAGGAACGTCACTTTATATTGCCTCCTGTGATAAAGAACTTTATTATGCAGTCTGTCGCTTTTATGTCTTCCTCATCACAGGTTCGTACAAAGCTTATTTTCCACACACTAATAGATCATACATATTAGAGAGCAATTTTTATTGCTTGCACCGATGACAACTTACTTGAGGGATCTTATTCAATCCATAGGTAGGTATGGTGGACTCACATGGCAAAACTGGGTTGATGGTTTATGGGTGCACAAGTAGTATCTCTACTTAGTGCGGGAGGTTTGGCTAATGTGAGGTGGAAGCAATCGTCACATGCTAAGGGATCTCTAATCATATAACATTGTTCGGAGCCAAGAAAACACAATTCATTATGTTGTCTTCCTTGTCCAACATCTACTTCTAGGCATGCAATAGTTTAGTGAGTGTTCACAATCATAGATGGTGTGAGAGATGATATATTTATATGTGAACCTATCCTTCTTTATCACCTCCTATTAATTGCAACCATGACCAAGGTCTACGTTTGCCTACCCTCAACAAGTTTCAATCCTCATTCTTTTTATATGTGAAGCCATCACTTCCCATCAGATCATTACATGATCTTTCATGCTTTTTTTTCTATTCTCACTCTTTTGATCAAGGCAAGAGGCAAAGCCCTTCAACTAAGACACTCTTTATTATATGGCTCACGAGCTCGAATACATCGGGGGTGACACAAAGCAAAACTCAAGACTAAAACACTAAGACTTTTAATCTACAAGAGAAAGAGAAAACTGAAAAGGAAAACTAAAACAAAGGTAAAGGCAAAAGATGTGATGGTGATACGATACCGGGGCAACTCCCCCAAGCTTGGCACAAGCCAAGGGGATTGCCCATACCAATGCTCAGTTGTCTTCCTTTGGTGGTGGTGGAGGAGTTGTTGCAACATGGGTTTGATCCTCCGTCTTCCAAGGCATAGGTGCCCCATCATGGAAATATGAACGAGTCTCCGGAATCCTCAAATCTGCAGCCAACCGTATTGATTTAAATCTATAGTCATACTCACAATTTTGGTTCTGCAGGTCATAGATCTGGACCTGGAGTTGATCAATCCTGTCATAGAGCCTGGAGAGGTGCTTCCCAATGTCATTGGCATCAATCCTGTGCTTGTTGGTGAACTCCGTGATCATCATGTGGTTGGCGTTGAGTCCACGCTCCACCATCCCTTGGCACTTGAAGACTTGTTGCTCCATTTCTTCGAGCCTCGTCTCTATGCTTCCGGTGTTCTTGGGCCCCTCAA